>NW_027480602.1:0-600000 GCF_051401765.1 Calliopsis andreniformis
TGTCAGAAGCATTGTTCGGAGCAGTGTCTGTGTCAGGAGCAGTGTCAGGCGCATTGTCAGCATCAGCAGCAGTGTCTGTGTCGGGACCAGTGTCAGGAGCAATGTCAGTATCAGGAGCAGTGTGAGCAGCCGTGTCAGGGTCAGGAGCAGTGTGAGGAGCCGTGCCAGTGTCAGTTGCATTGTCTGAAGCAGCGACAGGAGCAGTGGCAGTGTCAGTAGCAGTGTCAGTGTCAGTACCAGAAACAGTGCCTGTGTCAGGAGCAGTGTCAGTGTCAGTACCAGGAGCAGTGACAGTGTCAGGAGCAGTGTCAGGTGCAGTGTCAGGAGCAGTGTCAGTGTCAGGAGCAGTGTCAGTGTCAGGAGCAGTGACAGGAGCTGTGCCATGAGCAGTGTCAGTGTCAGGAGCAGTGTCAGGAGCAGTGTCAGGAGCAGTGGCAGTGGCAGGAGCTGTGCCAGTGTCAGGAGCAGTGTGAGGAGCAGTGGCTGTGTCAGGATCCGTGTCAGTGTCAGTGTCAGGAGCAGTGTGAGGAGAATTCTCTGGCTCAGCAGCAGTGTCAGTGTCAGGAGCAGTGTCAGGAGCAGTGTCAGTTTCAGGAGCTATTTCAGGGGTTGTGTCAGGTGCAGTATCAGTGTCAGTGTCTGGAGCAGTGTCAAGAGCATTGTCAGGATCAGCAGCAGTGTGAGTGTCAGGAGCAGTGCCAGTAGCTGTGAGAGTGTCAGTATCAGGAGCAGTGTTAGTTTCAGGAGCAGTGTCAGAAGCAGTGCCAGGAGCATTGTCAGTATCAGCAGCAGTGTCTGTGTCAGGAGCAGTGTCAGAGGCAGTGTCAGTGTCAGGAGCAGAGTCAGGACCAGCGCCAATGTAAGGAGCAATGTCAGGACCAGTGCCAGTGTCAGAAGCAGTCTCAGGACAAGTGTCAGTTACAGGACCAGTGTCAGTGTCAGGATCAGTCTCAGTCTCTGTGCCGGGAGCAGTGTCAGTGTCAGAGTCACTGTCATGAGCAGTGTCAGTGTCAGTGTCAGGAGCAGTGTCAGTGTCAGTGTCAGGAGCTGTGTCAGGAGCTGTGTCAGGAGCAGTGTCAGTGTCAGAAGCAGTGTCAGGAGCAGTGTCATCGTCAGGAGTTGTGTCAGAAGTAGTTTCAGGAGCAGTGTCAGTGTCAGTGTCAGGAGCAGTGTCAGGAGCAGTGTCAGGTTCAGGAGCAGTGTCAGTGTCAGGAGTTGTGTCAGGAGCAGTGTCAGGAGCAGTGTCAGTGACAGTAGCTGTGTCAGGAGCAGAGTCAGTGTCTGGAGCAGTGTCAGGAGCAGTGTCAGGAGCAGGGTCAGTTTCAGGAGCTGTGTCAGGAGCAGTGTCATGGAGCAGTGTCAGTGTAGGGAGCAGTGTCAAGAGAAGTGTCACGAGGTGTGTCACGAGCAGTGTCAGTGTCAGGAGCAGTTTCAGGTGCATTATCAGTATCAGCAGCAGTGTCTGTGTCAGTAGCTGTGTCAGGAGCAGTGTCAGTGTGAAGAGCAGTCCGAGGGGCAGTGTCAGTGACAGGAGCAGTGTCAGTGTCAGTGTCACTGTCATCAGCAGTGTCAGCGTCAGTGTGTGGAGCAGTGTCAAGAGCATTGTCAGGATCAGCAGCAGTGTGAGTGCCAGATGCAGCGTGAGGAGCAGTGTCAGTGTCAGGAGCTGTGTGAGGATCAGTGTCTGTTTCAGGAGAAGTGTCAGGACCAATGTCAATGCCAGGAGCAGTGTCAGGTGCAGTGTCAGTGTCAGGAGCAGTGTCAGGAGCTGTTTCAGTGTCAGGAGCAGTGTGAGGAGCCGTGCCAGTGTCAGTTGCATTGTCTGAAGCAGCGTCAGGAGCAGTGGCAGTGTCAGTAGCAGTGTCAGTGTCAGTACCAGAAACAGTGCCTGTGTCAGGAGCAGTGTCAGTGTCAGTACCAGGAGCAGTGACAGTGTCAGGAGCAGTGTCAGGTGCAGTGTCAGGAGCAGTGTCAGTGTCAGGAGCAGCGTCAGTGTCAGGAGCAGTGACAGGAGCTGTGCCATGAGCAGTGTCAGTGTCAGGAGCAGTGTCAGGAGCAGTGTCAGGAGCAGTGGCAGTGGCAGGAGCTGTGCCAGGAGCAGTGTCAGTGTCAGGAGCAGTGTCAGGAGCAGTGTCAGCGTCAGGAGCAGTGACAGGAGCAGTGTCGGTGTCAGGAGCTGTGTCAGTGTCAGCATCAGGAGCAGTGTCAGTGTCAGGAGCAGTGCCAGGAGCAGTGCCAGCAGCAGCGTCAGTGTCAGGAGCACTCTCAGGGGCAGTGTCATTGTCAGGACCAGCGTGAGGAGCAGTGTCAGTGTCAGGAGCAGTGTGAGTACCAGTGTCAGTGTCAGGAGTTGTGTCAGGAGCAGTGTCAGGAGCAGTGTCAGTGACAGTAGCTGTGTCTGGAGCAGTGTCAGTGTCAGGAGCAGTGCCAGGAGCAGTGCCAGTGTCAGGAGCAGTGTGAGGAGCAGTGTCAGTGTCAGGATCCGTGTCAGTGTCAGTGTCAGGAGCAGTGTCAGGAGAATTCTCAGGATCAGCAGCAGTGTGAGTGTCAGGAGCAGTGTCAGTAGCAGTGAGAGTGTCAGTATCAGAAGCAGTGTCAGTTTCAGGAGCAGTGTCAGAAGCAGTGTCAGGAGCATTGTCAGTATCAGCAGCAGTGTCTGTGTCGGGAGCAGTGTCAGGAGCAGTGTCAGTGTCAGGAGCTGAGTCAGGACCAGCGCCAATGTAAGGAGCAGTTTCAGGACCAGTGCCAGTGTCAGAAGCAGTCTCAGGACAAGTGTCAGTTACAGGAGCAGTGTGAGTGTCAGGATCAGTCTCAGTCTCTGTGCCGGGAGCAGTGTCAGTGTCAGAGTCACTGTCATGAGCAGTGTCAGTGTCAGTGTCAGGAGCAGTGTCAGTGTCAGTGTCAGGAGCTGTGTCAGGAGCTGTGTCAGGAGCAGTGTCAGTGTCAAAAGCAGTGTCAGGAGCAGTGTCATCGTCAGGAGTTGTGTCAGAAGTAGTTTCAGGAGCAGTGTCAGTGTCAGTGTCTGGAGCAGTGTCAGGAGCAGTGTCAGGTTCAGGAGCAGTGTCAATGTCAGGAGTTGTGTCAGGAGCAGTGTCAGGAGCAGTGTCAGTGACAGTAGCTGTGTCAGGAGCAGCGTCAGTGTCTGGAGCAGTGTCATGAGCAGTGTCAGGAGCCGGGTCAGTTTCAGGAGCTGTGTCAGGAGCAGTGTCATGGAGCAGTGTCAGTGTAGGGAGCAGTGTCAAGAGAAGTGTCACGAGCTGTGTCAGGAGCAGTGTCATTGTCAGGAGCAGTTTCAGGAGCATTATCAGTATCAGCAGCAGTGTCTGTGTCAGTAGCAGTGTCAGGAGCAGTGTCAGTGTGAAGAGCAGTCTGAGGAGCAGTGTCAGTGACAGGAGCAGTGTCAGTGTCAGTGTCACTGTCATCAGCAGTGTCAGCGTCAGTGTCAGGAGCACTGTCATGAGCATTGTCAGGATCAGCAGCAGTGTCAGTGTCAGGAGCAGTGTCAGGAGCAGTGTCAGCGTCAGGAGCAGTGACAGGAGCAGTGTCGGTGTCAGGAGCAGTGTCAGTGTCAGCATCAGGAGCAGTGTCAGTGTCAGGAGCAGTGCCAGGAGAAGTGCCTGTGTCAGGAGCAGTGTGAGGAGCAGTATCAGTGTCAGGATCCGTGTCAGTCTCAGTGTCAGGAGCAGTGTCAGGAGAATTCTCAGGATCAGCAGCAGTGTCAGTGTCAGGACCAGTGTCAGGAGCTGTGTCAGTTACAGGAGCTATTTCAGGAGTTGTGTCAGGTGCAGTATCAGTGTCAGTGTCTGGAGCAGTGTCAAGAGCATTGTCAGGATCAGCAGCAGTGTGAGTGCCAGATGCAGCGTGAGGAGCAGTGTCAGTGTCAGGAGCTGTGTGAGGATCAGTGTCTGTTTCAGGAGAAGTGTCAGGACCAATGTCAATGCCAGGAGCAGTGTCAGGTGCAGTGTCAGTGTCAGGAGCAGTGTCAGGAGCTGTTTCAGTGTCAGGAGCAGTGTGAGGAGCCGTGCCAGTGTCAGTTGCATTGTCTGAAGCAGCGTCAGGAGCAGTGGCAGTGTCAGTAGCAGTGTCAGTGTCAGTACCAGAAACAGTGCCTGTGTCAGGAGCAGTGTCAGTGTCAGTACCAGGAGCAGTGACAGTGTCAGGAGCAGTGTCAGGTGCAGTGTCAGGAGCAGTGTCAGTGTCAGGAGCAGTGTCAGTGTCAGGTGCAGTGACAGGAGCTGTGCCATGAGCAGTGTCAGTGTCAGGAGCAGTGTCAGGAGCAGTGTCAGGAGCAGTGGCAGTGGCAGGAGATGTGCCCGGAGCAGTGTCAGTGTCAGGAGCAGTGTCAGGAGCAATGTCAGCGTCAGGAGCAGTGACAGGAGCAGTGTCGGTGTCAGGAGCTGTGTCAGTGTCAGCATCAGGAGCAGTGTCAGTGTCAGGAGCAGTGCCAGGAGCAGTGCCAGCAGCAGCGTCAGTGTCAGGAGCACTCTCAGGGGCAGTGTCATTGTCAGGACCAGCGTGAGGAGCAGTGTCAGTGTCAGGAGCAGTGTGAGGACTAGTGTCTGTGTCAGGAGTTGTGTCAGGAGCAGTGTCAGGAGCAGTGTCAGTGACAGTAGCTGTGTCTGGAGCAGTGCCAGTGTCTGGAGCAGTGTCAGGAGCAGTGTCAGGAGCAGGGTCAGTGTCAGGAGCTGTGTCAGGAGCAGTGTCATGGAGCAGTGTCAGTGTCACGAGCAGTGTCAGGAGAAGTGTCAGGAGCAGTGTCAGGAGCAGTGTCAGGAGCAGTGTCAGTCTCAGGAGCCGTGTCAGCAGCACTGACAGGATCAGCAGCATTGTCCGTGTCAGTAGCAGTGTGAGGAGCAGTGTCAGTGTCTGGAGCAGTGTCAGGAGCTGTGTCAGGAGAATTCTCAGGATCAGCAGCAGTGTCAGTGTCAGGAGCAGAGTCAGGACCAGCACCAATGTAAGGAGCAGTGTCAGGACCAGTGCCAGTGTCAGAAGCAGTCTCAGGACAAGTGTCAGTTACAGGAGCAGTGTCAGTGTCAGGATCAGTCTCAGTCTCTGTGCCGTGAGCAGTGTCAGTGTCAGAGTCACTGTCATGAGCAGTGTCAGTGTCAGTGTCAGGAGCAGTGTCAGTGTCAGTGTCAGGAGCTGTGTCAGGAGCTGTGTCAGGAGCAGTGTCAGTGTCAGAAGCAGTGTCAGGAGCAGTGTCATCGTCAGGAGCTGTGTCAGAAGTAGTATCAGGAGCAGTGTCAGTGTCAGTGTCTGGAGCAGTGTCAGGAGCAGTGTCAGGATCAGGAGCAGTGTCAGTGTCAGGAGTTGTGTCAGCAGCAGTGTCAGTAGCAGTGTGAGCGTCAGGAGCGGCATCAGGAGCAGTGCCAGTGTCAGGAGCAGTGCCAGGAGCAGTGTCAGTGTTAGGAGCAGAGTCAGTGGCATTCTCAGGAACAGCAGCAGTGCCAGTGTCAGGAACAGTGTCAGAAGCAGTGTCAGTGTCAGGAGCAGTGTCAGGTGCAGTGTCAGGAGCTTTGTCAGTATCAGCAGCAGTATCTGTGTCAGGAGCAGAGCCAGGCGCAGTGTCAGTGACAGGAGCAGTGTCAGTGTCAGTATCAGAAGCAGTGTCAGTGTCAGGAGCAGTGTCAGTGTCTGTAGCAGTGTAAGGAGCAGTGTCAGTGTCAGTATCAGGAACAATATCAGTGTCAGGAGCATTGTTAGGAGCAGTGTCAGGAGCAGGGCCAGGAGCAGTGCCTGTGTTAGGAGCAGCGTCAGAGTCAGGAGCTGTATCAGGAGCAGTGTCAGGAGCAGAGCCAGGAGCAGTGTCAGTGTCAGTGTGAGTATCAGAAGCAGTGTCTGTGTCAGGAGCAGTGTGAAGAGCAGTGTCAGTGTCAGGAGCAGTTTCAGGAGCAGTGTCAGTGTCAGGAGCAGAGTCAGGGGCATTCTCAGGTTTAGCAGCAGTGCCAGTGTCAGGAGCAGTTTGAGGAGCAGTGTCAGTGTCAGGAGCAGTTTCAGGAGCAGTGTCAGTGCCAGGAGCAGAGTCAGGAGCATTCTCAGGTTTAGCAGCAGTGCCAGTGTCAGGAGCAGTGACAGGAGCATTGTCAGTGTCAGGAGCAGTGTCAGGAGCAGTGTCAGGTGCAGTGTCAGTGTCAGGAGCACTGCCAGGAGCATTGTCAGGAGCACTGCCAGCAGCATTGTCAGGATCAGCAGCAGTGTCTGTGTCAGGTGCAGCGTCAGGAGCAGCGTCAGTATTAGGAGCAGTTTGAGGAGCAGTGTCAGTGACAGGAGCAGTATCTGTGGCAGTGTCAGGAGCAGTGTCAGTGTCAGGAGCAGTGTCAGGAGCAGTGACAGTTGCAGTGTAAGTGTCAGGAGCAGTGTCAGGAGCAGTGTCAGTGTCACGAGCTGTCACAGGAGCAGTGTCAGTGTGTGCAGCAAAGTCACGAGCAGTGTCAGGAGCAGTGTCATTGTCATCAGCAGTGTCAGGAGCAGTGTCATGGAGCAGTGTCAGTGTATGGAGCAGTGACAGGAGCATTGTCAGGAGCAGTGTAAGGAGCAGTGTCAGGGGCAGTGTCAGGAGCAGTGTCAGTCTCAGGAGCAGTGTCAGGAGCATTGTCAGGATCAGCAGCAGTGTCTGTGTTAGAAGCAGGTTCAGCAGCAGAATCAGGAGCATTGTCAGGATCAGCAGCAGTGTCTGTGTCAGGAGCAGTGACAGGTGCAGTGTCAGTGTCTGTAGCAGTACAAGGAGCAGTGTCAGTGTCAGTATCAGGAACAGTATCAGAGTCAGGACCCAGTGTCAGGAGCAGTGCCAGGAGCAGAGCCAGGAGCAGTGCCTGTGCCAGGAGCAGCGTCAGAGTCAGGAGCTGTGTCAGGAGCAGTGTCAGGAGCAGAGCCAGGAGCAGTGTCAGTGTCAGTAGCAGTGTCAGTGTCATTATCAGGAGCAGTGTCAGTGTCAGGAGCAGTGTGAGGAGCAGTGTCAGTGTCAGGAGCAGTGTCAGGAGCAGTGTCAGTGCGAGGAGCAGATTCAGGGGCATTCTCAGGAACAGCCGCAGTGCCAGCGTCAGCAGCAGTGTCAGCAGCAGTGTCAGTGTCAGGAGCAGTGTCAGGAGCATTCTCAGGATCAGCAGCACCGTCAGTGTCAGGAGCGGTGACAGGAGAAGTGTCAGTGACAGCAGCTATTTCAGGAGTAGTGTCAGGTGCAGTGTCAGTGTCAGTGACTGGAGCAGTGTTAGGAGCATTGTCAGGGTCAGCAGCAGTGTCAGTGTCAGGAGCATGGTCAGTAGCAGTGACAGTGTCAGTATCAGGAGCAGTGTCAGGAGCAGTGTCAGAGTCAGGAGCAGTGTCAGGAGCAGTGTCAGTGTCGGGAGCAGGTGTCAGGAGCAGTGTCAGGAGCAGGGTGAGTGTCAGGAGCAGTCTGAGTGTCAGGAGCAGTGTTAGGAGCAGAGCCAGGAGCAGTGGCTGTGTCAGGAGCAGTGTCAGTGTCAGGAGCAGTGTCAGTGTCAGTATCAGGAGCAGTGCCTGTCTCAGGAGCAGTGTCAGGGGCAGTGCCAGGAGCAGTGTCAGTGTCAGTGTCAGGAGCAGTGTCAGTGTCAGAAGCAGTGTCAGGAGCAGTGTCAGGAGCAGTGTCAGTGTCAGGATCAGTTTCAGGAGCAGTGCCAGTGTCAGGAGCAGAGTCAGGGGCATTCTCAGGTTTAGCAGCAGTGCCAGTGTCAGGAGCAGTGACAGGAGCAGTGTCAGTGTCAGGAGCAGTGTCAGGAGCAGTGTCAGGTGCAGTGTCAGTGTCAGGAGCATTGCCAGGAGCGTTGTCAGGATCAGCAGCAGTGTCTGTGTCAGGAGCAGTGTCAGGAGCAGTGTCAGTGACAGGAGAAGTACCAGGAGCAGTGTCAGGTGCAGTCTCAGTGTAAGGAGCAGTTTGAGGAGCAGTGTCAGTGTCAGGAGCAGTTTCAGGTGCAGTGTCAGTGTCAGGAGCAGTGTCAGGTGCAGTGTCAGAGTCAGGAGCAGTGTCAGGAGCAGTGTCAGTGTCGGGAGCAGGTGTCAGGAGCAGTGTCAGGAGCGGGGTGAGTGTCAGGAGCAGTGTGAGTGTCAGGAGCAGTGTTAGGAGCAGAGCCAGGAGCAGTGCCTGTGTCAGGAGCAGTCTCAGTGTCAGGAGCAGTGTCAGTGTCAGTATCAGGAGCAGTGCCTGTCTCAGGAGCAGTGTCAGGGGCAGTGCCAGGAGCAGTGTCAGTGTCAGAAGCAGTGTTAGTGTCAGTATCAGGAGCAGTCTCAGCGTCAGGAGCAGTTTGAGGAGCAGTGTCTGTGTCAGGAGCAGTTTCAGGAGCAGTGTCAGTGTGAGGAGCAGAGTCAGGGGCATTCTCAGGTTTAGCAGCAGTGCCAGTGTCAGGAGCAGTGACAGGAGCAGTGTCAGTGTCAGGAGCAGTGTCAGGAGCAGTGTCAGGTGCAGTGTCAGTGTCAGGAGCATTGCCAGGAGCATTGTCAGGATCAGCAGCAGTGTCTGTGTCAGGTGCGGTGTCAGGAGCAGTGTCACGGACAGGAGAAGTACCAGGAGCAGTGTCAGGTGCAGTCTCAGTGTCAGGAGCAGTTTGAGGAGCAGTGTCAGTGTCAGGAGCAGTTTCAGGAGCAGTGTCAGTGTCAGGAGCAGAGTCAGGGGCATTCTCAGGTTTAGCAGCAGTGCCAGTGTCAGGAGCAGTTTGAGGAGCAGTGTCAGTGTCAGGAGCAGTTTCAGGAGCAGTGTCAGTGTCAGGAGCAGAGTCAGGGGCATTCTCAGGTTTAGCAGCAGTGCCAGTGTCAGGAGCAGTTTGAGGAGCAGTGTCAGTGTCAGGAGCAGTTTCAGGAGCAGTGTCAGTGTCAGGAGCAGAGTCACGGGCATTCTCAGGTTTAGCAGCAGTGCCAGTGTCAGGAGCAGTGACAGGAGCAGTGTCAGTGTCAGGAGCAGTGTCAGGAGCAGTGTCAGGTGCAGTGTCAGTGTCAGGAGCATTGCCAGGAGCATTGTCAGGATCAGCAGCAGTGTCTGTGTCAGGAGCAGAGCCAGGAGCAGTTCCTATGTTAGGAGCAGTGTCAGTGTCAGGAGCAGTATCAGGGGCAGTGTCAGTAGCAGTATCAGCAGCAGTGTCTGCGTCAGGTGCAGCGTCAGGAGCAGCGTCAGTATCAGGAGCAGTTTGAGTAGCAGTGTCAGTGTCAGGAGCAGTATCTGTAGCCGACACAGACCGTCAGTATCAGGAGCAGTTTGAGGAGCAGTGTCAGTGTCAGGAGCAGTATCTGTAGCCGACACAGACCGTCAGTGTCAGGAGCAGTGACAGGAGAAGTGTCAGTGACAGCAGCTATTTCAGGAGTAGTGTCAGGTGCAGTGTCAGTGTCAGTGACTGGAGTAGTGTTAGGAGCATTGTCAGGGTGAGCAGCAGTGTCAGTGTCAGGAGCATGGTCAGTAGCAGTGACAGTGTCAGTATCAGGAGCAGTGTCAGGTGCAGTGTCTGAGTCAGGAGCAGTGTCAGAGTCAGGAGCAGTGTCAGGAGCAGTGTCAGTGTCGGGAGCAGGTGTCAGGAGCAGTGTCAGGAGCAGGGTGAGTGTCAGGAGCAGTGCGAGTGTCAGGAGCAGTGTTAGGAGCAGAGCCAGGAGCAGTGCCTGTGTCAGGAGCAGTCTCAGTGTCAGGAGCAGTGTCAGTGTCAGTATCAGGAGCAGTGCCTGTCTCAGGAGCAGTGTCAGGGGCAGTGCCAGGAGCAGTGTCAGTGTCAGAAGCAGTGTTAGTGTCAGTATCAGGAGCAGTCTCAGCGTCAGGAGCAGTTTGAGGAGCAGTGTCTGTGTCAGGAGCAGTTTCAGGAGCAGTGTCAGTGTGAGGAGCAGAGTCAGGGGCATTCTCAGGTTTAGCAGCAGTGCCAGTGTCAGGAGCAGTGACAGGAGCAGTGTCAGTGTCAGGAGCAGTGTTAGGAGCAGTGTCAGGTGCAGTGTCAGTGTCAGGAGCATTGCCAGGAGCATTGTCAGGATCAGCAGCAGTGTCTGTGTCAGGTGCAGTGTCAGGAGCAGTGTCAGTGACAGGAGAAGTACCAGGAGCAGTGTCAGGTGCAGTCTCAGTGTCAGGAGCAGTTTGAGGAGCAGTGTCAGTGTCAGGAGCAGTTTCAGGAGCAGTGTCAGTGTCAGGAGCAGAGTCAGGGGCATTCTCAGGTTTAGCAGCAGTGCCAGTGTCAGGAGCAGTTTGAGGAGCAGTGTCAGTGTCAGGAGCAGTTTCAGGAGCAGTGTCAGTGCCAGGAGCAGAGTCAGGGGCATTCTCAGGTTTAGCAGCAGTGCCAGTGTCAGGAGCAGTGACAGGAGCATTGTCAGTGTCAGGAGCAGTGTCAGGAGCAGTGTCAGGTGCAGTGTCAGTGTCAGGAGCACTGCCAGGAGCATTGTCAGGAGCACTGCCAGGAGCATTGTCAGGATCAGCAGCAGTGTCTGTGTCAGGTGCAGCGTCAGGAGCAGCGTCAGTATCAGGAGCAGTTTGAGGAGCAGTGTCAGTGACAGGAGCAGTATCTGTGGCAGTGTCAGGAGCAGTGTCAGTGTCAGGAGCAGTGTCAGGAGCAGTGACAGTTGCAGTGTAAGTGTCAGGAGCAGTGTCAGGAGCAGTGTCAGTGTCACGAGCTGTCACAGGAGCAGTGTCAGTGTGTGCAGCAAAGTCACGAGCAGTGTCAGGAGCAGTGTCATTGTCATCAGCAGTGTCAGGAGCAGTTTCATGGAGCAGTGTCAGTGTATGGAGCAGTGACAGGAGCATTGTCAGGAGCAGTGTAAGGAGCAGTGTCAGGGGCAGTGTCAGGAGCAGTGTCAGTCTCAGGAGCAGTGTCAGGAGCATTGTCAGGATCAGCAGCAGTGTCTGTGTTAGAAGCAGGTTCAGCAGCAGAATCAGGAGCATTGTCAGGATCAGCAGCAGTGTCTGTGTCAGGAGCAGTGACAGGTGCAGTGTCAGTGTCTGTAGCAGTACAAGGAGCAGTGTCAGTGTCAGTATCAGGAACAGTATCAGAGTCAGGACCCAGTGTCAGGAGCAGTGCCAGGAGCAGAGCCAGGAGCAGTGCCTGTGCCAGGAGCAGCGTCAGAGTCAGGAGCTGTGTCAGGAGCAGTGTCAGGAGCAGAGCCAGGAGCAGTGTCAGTGTCAGTAGCAGTGTCAGTGTCAGTAGCAGTGTCAGTGTCATTATCAGGAGCAGTGTCAGTGTCAGGAGCAGTGTGAGGAGCAGTGTCAGTGTCAGGAGCAGTGTCAGGAGCAGTGTCAGTGCGAGGAGCAGATTCAGGGGCATTCTCAGGAACAGCCGCAGTGCCAGCGTCAGCAGCAGTGTCAGCAGCAGTGTCAGTGTCAGGAGCAGTGTCAGGAGCATTCTCAGGATCAGCAGCACCGTCAGTGTCAGGAGCGGTGACAGGAGAAGTGTCAGTGACAGCAGCTATTTCAGGAGTAGTGTCAGGTGCAGTGTCAGTGTCAGTGACTGGAGCAGTGTTAGGAGCATTGTCAGGGTCAGCAGCAGTGTCAGTGTCAGGAGCATGGTCAGTAGCAGTGACAGTGTCAGTATCAGGAGCAGTGTCAGGAGCAGTGTCAGAGTCAGGAGCAGTGTCAGGAGCAGTGTCAGTGTCGGGAGCAGGTGTCAGGAGCAGTGTCAGGAGCAGGGTGAGTGTCAGGAGCAGTCTGAGTGTCAGGAGCAGTGTTAGGAGCAGAGCCAGGAGCAGTGGCTGTGTCAGGAGCAGTGTCAGTGTCAGGAGCAGTGTCAGTGTCAGTATCAGGAGCAGTGCCTGTCTCAGGAGCAGTGTCAGGGGCAGTGCCAGGAGCAGTGACAGTGTCAGTGTCAGGAGCAGTGTCAGTGTCAGGAGCAGTGTCAGGAGCAGTGTCAGGAGCAGTGTCAGTGTCAGGATCAGTTTCAGGAGCAGTGCCAGTGTCAGGAGCAGAGTCAGGGGCATTCTCAGGTTTAGCAGCAGTGCCAGTGTCAGGAGCAGTGACAGGAGCAGTGTCAGTGTCAGGAGCAGTGTCAGGAGCAGTGTCAGGTGCAGTGTCAGTGTCAGGAGCATTGCCAGGAGCGTTGTCAGGATCAGCAGCAGTGTCTGTGTCAGGAGCAGTGTCAGGAGCAGTGTCAGTGACAGGAGAAGTACCAGGAGCAGTGTCAGGTGCAGTCTCAGTGTAAGGAGCAGTTTGAGGAGCAGTGTCAGTGTCAGGAGCAGTTTCAGGTGCAGTGTCAGTGTCAGGAGCAGTGTCAGGTGCAGTGTCAGAGTCAGGAGCAGTGTCAGAGTCAGGAGCAGTGTCAGGAGCAGTGTCAGTGTCGGGAGCAGGTGTCAGGAGCAGTGTCAGGAGCGGGGTGAGTGTCAGGAGCAGTGTGAGTGTCAGGAGCAGTGTTAGGAGCAGAGCCAGGAGCAGTGCCTGTGTCAGGAGCAGTCTCAGTGTCAGGAGCAGTGTCAGTGTCAGTATCAGGAGCAGTGCCTGTCTCAGGAGCAGTGTCAGGGGCAGTTTCAGGAGCAGTGTCAGTGTGAGGAGCAGAGTCAGGGGCATTCTCAGGTTTAGCAGCAGTGCCAGTGTCAGGAGCAGTGACAGGAGCAGTGTCAGTGTCAGGAGCAGTGTCAGGAGCAGTGTCAGGTGCAGTGTCAGTGTCAGGAGCATTGCCAGGAGCATTGTCAGGATCAGCAGCAGTGTCTGTGTCAGGTGCGGTGTCAGGAGCAGTGTCACGGACAGGAGAAGTACCAGGAGCAGTGTCAGGTGCAGTCTCAGTGTCAGGAGCAGTTTCAGGAGCAGTGTCAGTGTCAGGAGCAGAGTCAGGGGCATTCTCAGGTTTAGCAGCAGTGCCAGTGTCAGGAGCAGTGTGAGGAGCAGTGTCTGTGTCAGGAGCAGTGTCAGGACCTGTGTCAGTTTCAGGAGCAGTGCCAGGACAAGCGTCAGTGTCAGGACCAGTGTCAGGAGCAGTATCAGGAGCAGTGTCAGTGTCGGGAGCAGTGTCAGGAGCAGTGTCTGTGTCAGGAGCCGTGTCAGGAGCATTGTCAGTATCAGCAGCAGTGCCTGTGTTAGGAGCAGTGTCAGCAGCACTGTCAGTGCCAGGAGCAGTGTCAGGAGCAGTGTCAGTGTCAGGAGCAGTGTCAGGAGCAGTGTCAGTGTCAGGAGCAGTGTCAGGAGCAATGTCAGGAGCTTTGTTTGTATCAGCAGCAGTATCTGTGTCAGGAGCAGAGCCAGGCGCAGTGTCAGTGACAGGAGCAGTGTCAGTGTCAGTATCAGAAGCAGTTCCAGTGTCAGGAGCAGGGCCAGGAGCAGTGCCTGTGTTAGGAGCAGTGTCAGAGTCAGGAGCTGTGTCAGGAGCAGTGTCAGGAGTAGAGCCAGGAGCTGTGTCAGTGTCAGTGTGAGTATCAGAAGCAGTGTCTGTGTCAGGAGCAGTATGCATAGCAGTGTCAGGGTCAGGAGCAGTTTGAGGAGCACTGTCAGGATCTGCAGCAGCGTCTGTGTCAGGAGCTGAGTCAGGAGCAGTGTCAGGGATAGTGTCAGTGACAGTAGCTTAGTCAGGAGCAGTGTCAGTGTCAGCAGCAGTGTTAGGAGCAGTGTCAGGGGCAGTGTCAGTGTCAGGAGCAGTGCCAGGAGCAGTGTCAGTGTCAGGAGCAGTGTCAGTGTCAGTATCAGGAGCAGTGTCAGTGTCAGGAGCAGTGTGAGGAGCAGTGTCAGTGACAGGAGCAGTGTCAGGAGCTGTGTCAGTGTCCGGAGCAGTCCTGAAACTGCTCCTGTCGCTGACACTGCTCCTGATACTGACACTGACACTGCTCCTCACACTGCTACAGACACTGACACTGCTCCTGACACTGCTCCTGACACTGCTCCTGACACTGACCCTGCTCCTGACACTACTCCTGACACTGTTCCAGACACTGACACAGCTCCTGGCACTGCTCCTGTCACTGACACTGCTCCTCACACTGCTCCTGACACTGCTCCTGACACTGACCCTGCTCCTGACACTACTCCTGACACTGATCCAGGCACTGACACAGCGCCTGACACTGCTCCTGATACAGACACTGCGCTGATCATGACAATGCTCCCCTGACACTGCACCTGACGCTGACACTGCTCCTGACACTGACACTGCTCCAGACACTGCTCCTGACACTGCTCCTGACACTGACACTGCTCCTGTCACTGCTTCTGACACTGCCACTGGTCCTGAACCTGCTCCTGACACTGACACTGCTCCTGATACTGACACTGACACTGCTCCTCACACTGCTACAGACACTGACACTGCTCCTGACACTGCTCCTGACACTGCTCCTGACACTGACCCTGCTCCTGACACTACTCCTGACACTGTTCCAGACACTGACACACCTCCTGACACTGCTCCTGTCACTGACACTGCTCCTCACACTGCTCCTGACACTGACACTGCTCCTGACACTGCTCCTGACACTGACCCTGCTCCTGGCACTACTCCTGACACTGGTCCAGACACTGACACAGCTCCTGACACTATTCCTGTCACTGACACTGCTCCTCACACTGCTCCTGACACAGACACTGCTCCTGATACTGACACTGACACTGCTCCTGACACTGACACTGCCCCTGGCACTGCTCCTGACACTGACACTGCCCCTGTCACTGCTCCTAACACTGCTGCTGACACTGACACTGCTCCTGACTAAGCTACTGTCACTGACACGATCCCTGACACTGCTCCTGACTTAGCTCCTGACACAGACACTGCTGCAGATCCTGATAGTGCTCCTGAAACTGCTCCTGACACTGACACTGCTCCTGACACTGACACTGACACTGCTCCTCACACTGCTACAGACACTGGCACTGCTCCTGACACTGACACTGCTCCTGACACTGTTCCTAACACTCTCGCAGACACTGTCACAGCTCCTGACACTGCTACAGACACTGGCACTGCTCCTGACGCTGACACTGCTCCTGACACTGTCCCTAACACTGCCGCTGACACTGACACAGCTCCTAACACTGCTGCTGTCACTGA
Organism: Calliopsis andreniformis; assembly: GCF_051401765.1. NCBI lineage: Eukaryota > Metazoa > Arthropoda > Insecta > Hymenoptera > Andrenidae > Calliopsis > Calliopsis andreniformis. The sequence goes on from NW_027480602.1 coordinate 14,934, forward strand.
CAAGGCTCCTGACTAAGCTACTGTCACTGACACGAACCCTGACACTGCTCCTGACTCAGCTCCTGACACAGACACTGCTGCAGATCCTGACAGTGCTCCTGAAACTGCACCTGACACTGACACTGCTCCTCACACTGCTCCTGACACAGACACTGCTCTTCACACTGCTCCTGACACAGACACTGCTTCTGATACTGACACTGACACTGACACTGCTCCTGGCTCTGCTCCTGACACTGCTCCTCACACAGCGCCTGACTCTGACACTGCTCCTAACACAGGCACTGCTCCTGGCCCTGCTCCTGACACTGCTCCTAACACTGCTCCTGACACTGATATTATTCCTGATACTGACACTGACACTGCTCCTTACACTGCTACAGACACTGACACTGCTCCTAACACTGACACTGCTCCTAACACTGACACTGCTTCTGATACTGACACTGACACTGCTCCTGTCACCGACACTGCGCCTGGCTCTGCTTCTGACACAGATACTGCTGCTGATACTGACAAAGCTCCTGACATTGCTGCTGACACTGCTCCTGACACTGACACTGCTTCTGACACTGTTCCTGACACTGGCACTGCTTGTGTTCCTGAGAATGCCACTGACTCTGCTCCTGGCACTGACATTGTTCCTAACACTGCCGCTGACACTGACACAGCTCCTGACACTGCTGCAGACACTGCTCCTGACACTGACACTGTTCCTCAAACTGCTCCTGACACTGACGCTGCTCCTGACTCTGCTCCTGTCACCGACAATGCTGCTGATACTGACAATGCTCCTGGTACTGCTCCTGATACAGACAGTGCTCCTGACACTGCTCCTGACACTGACACTGCTCCTGTCACTGACACTGGTCCTGACACTGCTACTGACTCTGGCACTGGTCCTGACACTGCTACTGACTCTGGCACTGATCCTGAAACTGCTCCTGACATTGACACTGCTCCTGATACTGACCCTGCTCCTGACACTACTCCAGGAATGAGGACTGAGTACTGAGGATTGAAGATTGAGTATTGAGGATTGAAGCCTGGCGATTGAGGATTGAGGATTGAAGATTGAGGATTGGGTATTGCGGATTGTAACTTGTGGGTTGAGGATTGAGGATTGAGGATTGAGGATCGAGGATTGAGGATTGAGGATTGAGGATTGAGGATTCAAGATTGAGGATTGAGGATTGAGGATTGAGGACTGAGGATTGAAGATTGAGGATTGGGGATTGAGGATTGACGATTGAGGATTGAGTATTGAGGATTGAGAATTGAGGATTGACTATTGAACACTGAGTATTGAGGATTGAAGATTCAGGATTGATGACTGAGGATTGAGGATTGAGGATTGAGGATTGAGGATTGAGGATTGAGGATTAAATATTGAGTATTGAGAATTGAGGATTGAGGATTGAGAGTTGAGGATTGAGGATTGAGGATTGAAGATTGAGGATTGGGTATTGAGGATTGAAGAATGAGGATTGAGGATTGAGGATTGAGGATTGAGGATTGCAGATTGGGGATTGAGGATTGAGGATTGAGGATTGAGGATTGAGGATTGAGGATTGAGGATTGAGGATTGAGGATTGAGGATTCAAGATTGAGGATTGAAGATTGAGGATAGAGGATTGAGGATTGCGGATTGAAGATGAGGGCTGAGGATTGAAGATTGAGGATTCAGGATTGAGGATTGAGGATTGAAGATGAGGGCTGAGGGTTGAGGATTGAGGTTTGAGGACTGAGGATTGAGGATTGAGGATTGAGATTTGAGGATTGAGGATTGAGGATTGAAGATTGAGTATTGAGGATTGAAGATTGAGGATTGATGACTGAGGATTGAGGATTGAGGATTGAGGATTGAGGATTGAGGATTAAATATTGAGTATTGAGAATTGAGGATTGAGGATTGAGAATTGAGGATTGAGGATTGAGGATTGAAGATTGAGGATTGGGTATTGAGGATTGAAGAATGAGGATTGAGGATTGAGCATTGAGGATTGAGGATTGAGGATTGAGGATTGAGGATTGAGGATTGAGGATTGAGGATTGAAGATTGTGGATTGGGTATTGCGGATTGTAACTTGTGGGTTGAGGATTGAGGATTGAGGATTGAGGATCGAGGATTGAGGATTGAGGATTGAGGATTGAGGATTGAAGATTGAGGATTGAGGATTGAGGATTGAGGACTGAGGATTGAAGATTGAGGATTGGGGATTGAGGATTGACGATTGAGGATTGAGTATTGAGGATTGAGAATTGAGGATTGACTATTGAACACTGAGTATTGAGGATTGAAGATTCAGGATTGATGACTGAGGATTGAGGATTGAGGATTGAGGATTGAGGATTGAGGATTGAGGATTAAATATTGAGTATTGAGAATTGAGGATTGAGGATTGAGAGTTGAGGATTGAGGATTGAGGATTGAAGATTGAGGATTGGGTATTGAGGATTGAAGAATGAGGATTGAGGATCAAGGATTGAGGATTGAGGATTGCAGATTGGGGATTGAGGATTGAGGATTGAGGATTGAGGATTGAGGATTGAGGATTGAGGATTGAGGATTGAGGATTGAGGATTCAAGATTGAGGATTGAAGATTGAGGATTGAGGATTGAGGATTGCGGATTGAAGATGAGGGCTGAGGATTGAAGATTGAGGATTCAGGATTGAGGATTGAGGATTGAAGATGAGGGCTGAGGGTTGAGGATTGAGGTTTGAGGACTGAGGATTGAGGATTGAGGATTGAGATTTGAGGATTGAGGATTGAGGATTGAAGATTGAGTATTGGGTACTGAGGATTGAAGAATGAGGTTTGAGGATTGAGGATTGAGGATTGTGTATTGCGTATTGAACATTGAGGATTGAGGATTGAGGATTGAGGATAGAGGATTGAAGATTGAGGATTGAGGATTGAGGATTGAGAATTGAGGATTGGGGATTGAGGATTGAGGATTGGGGATTGAGGAATGGTGATTGAGGATTGAGGATCGAGGATTGAAGATTGAAGATTGGTTATTGAGGATTGAACATTGAGGATTGAGGACTGAGGATTGAGGATTGAGTATCGAGGATTGAGGATTGAGGATTGAGGTTTGAGGACTGAGGACTGAGGATTGAGGATTGAGAATTGAGGATTGAAGATTGAGTATTGAGGTTTGAAGACTGACGATTGAGGGTTGAGGATTGAGGATTGAGGATTGAGGATTGAGGATTGATGATTGAGTATTGAGGATTGATAATTGAGGATTGAGGATTGAGGATTGAGGATTGAGGATTGAGGATTGATGATTGAGGATTGTGTATTGCGTATTGAACATTGAGGATTGAGGATTGAGGATTGAGGACTGGAGATTGAGGATTGGGTATTGCGTATTGAACATTGAGGATTGAGGATTGAGGATTGAGGATTGAGGGTTGTGGATTGAGGTCGAGGACTGAGGGTTGAGTATCGATGTTTGATGTCTGAGGATTGAGGTTTGAGGATTGAGAATTGAGGATTGAGGATTGAGGATTGTAGATTGAGGATTGATGATTGAGGATTGAAGATTGAGGATTGGGTATTGAGGATTGAACATTGAGGATTGAGGATTGACGGTTGAGTATTGAGGATTGATGGTTCCGGGTTGTGTGTTGAAATTGAGTATTGAGGATTGAGGATTGAGGATTGAAGGTTGAGGATTGAAGAATGAGTATTGATGATTGAAGATTGAGGATTGAGGATTGAGTGTTGAGGATTGAGCACGAGGACAGACGGTTGAGGATTGAGGTTTGAGGATTGTGGATTGAGGGTTGAGTATTGAAGATTGAGTATTGGGGATTGAAAATTGAGGATTGGGTATTGCGGATTGAAACCTGAGGATTGAGGATTGAGTATTGAGGATTGAGGATCGAGGATTGAGGATTGAGGATTGAGGATTGAAGATTGAGGATTGAGGATTGAGGGTTGAGGATTCAGGATTGAAGATTGAGGATTGGGTATTGCGGATTGAAACCTGAGGATTGAGGATTGAGTATTGAGGATTGAGGATCGAGGATTGAGGATTGAGGATTGAGGATTGAAGATTGAGGATTGAGGATTGAGGATTGAGGATTGAGGATTGGGGATTGAGGATTGAGGATTGGGGATTGAGGAATGGTGATTGAGGATTGAGTATTGGGGATTGAGAATTGAGGATTGACGATTGAAGATTGAGTATTGAGGATTGAAGATTGTGGATTGGTGACTGAGGATTGAGGATTGAGGATTGAGGATTGAGGATTGAGGATTAAATATTGAGTATTGAGGGCTGAAGATTGAGGATTCAGGATTGAGGATTCAGGATTGTGGTTGGAGGACTGAGGATTGAGGATTGAAGATTGAGCATAGGGTATTGCGGATTGAACCTTGAGGATTGAGGATTGAGGATTGAGGATTGAGGATCGAGGATTGCGGAATGAGGATTGAGGATTGAAGATTGAGGATTGAGGATTGAGGATTGAGGATTGAGGATTGAAGATTGAGGATTGGGGATTGAGGAATGGTGATTGAGGATTGAGTATTGGGGATTGAGAATTGAGGATTGACGATTGAAGATTGAGTATTGAGGATTGAAGATTGTGGATTGGTGACTGAGGATTGAGGATTGAGGATTGAGGATTGAGGATTGAGGATTAAATATTGAGTATTGAGGGCTGAAGATTGAGGATTCAGGATTGAGGATTCAGGATTGTGGTTGGAGGACTGAGGATTGAGGATTGAAGATTGAGCATAGGGTATTGCGGATTGAACCTTGAGGATTGAGGATTGAGGATTGAGGATTGAGGATCGAGGATTGCGGAATGAGGATTGAGGATTGAAGATTGAGGATTGAGGATTGAGGATTGAGGATTGAGGATTGAAGATTGAGGATTGGGGATTGAGGATTGACGATTGAGGATTGAGTATTGAGGATGGAGAATTTAGGATTGACGATTGAACATTGAGTATTGAGGATTGAAGATTGAGGATTGATGACTGAGGATTGAGGATTGAGGATTGAGGATTGAGGATTGAGGATTAAATATTGAGTATTGAGAATTGAGGATTGAGGATTGAGAATTGAGGATTGAGGATTGAGGATTGAAGATTGAGGATTGGGTATTGAGGATTGACGATTGAGGATTGAGGATTGAGGATTGAGGATTGAACATTGAGTACTGAGTGTTGAGGGTTGAGTGATGATAATAGGTGTTTGTGGATAGAGGTTTGAAGATTGCAGATTGAGTATTGAAAATTGAAAACTGTGAATTGAGGATATTCTATTGAGGATTGAGGATCGACAACAGATGGTTGAGGACTGAGGGCTGAAGATTGAAGATTCAGGATTGAGGATTCAGAATTGACGTTTGAGGACTGAAGATTGAGGATTGAATATAGAGTATTGAGGATTGAAGATTGAGGATTGAGGATTGAGGATTGAGGATGAGGGCTGAGGGTTGAGGATTGAGGTTTGAGGACTGAGGACTGAGGATTGAGGATTGAGAATTGAGGATTGTGGATTGAGTATTGAAGGTTGAGGATTGGGTATTTAGGATTGAAGAATGAGGATTGAGGATTGAGGATTGAGGATTGAAGTTTGAGTATTGAGGTTTGAAGACTGACGATTGAGGGTTGAGGATTGAGGTTTGAGGATTGAGGATTGAGGATTGAGGATTGAAGATTGAGTATTGAGGATTGAAAATTGAGCATTGAGGATTGAGGATTGAGGATTGAGGATTGAGGATTGTAGATTGAGGATTGGGGACGGAGTGTTGTGGGTTGAGTGGTGAGAAGTGATGTTTGAGGATAGAGATTTGAAGATTGCAGATTGAGTATTGAGTATTGAAAACTGTGAGTTGATGATATTCTCTTGAGGATTAAGGATTGACAGCTGATTGTTGAGGACTGAGGGCTGAAGATTGAGGATTCAGGATGGAGGATTCAGGATTGAGGTTGGAGGACTGAGGATTGAGGGTTGAGGATTGAGGATTGAGGATTGAGGATTGAGGATTGAAGATTGAGGATTGGTTATTGCGGATTGAACCGTGAGGATTGAGGCTTGAGGACTGAGGATTGAGGATTGAGTTTCGAGGATTGAGGATTGAGGATTGAGGATTGAGGATTGAGGATTGAGGATTGAGGATTGAGGATTGAGGTCTGAGGATTGAGGATTGAGCATTGAGCATTGAGGATTGAAGATTGAGGACTGGGGATTGAGGATTGAAGGTTGTGGATTAAGGATTGAAGATTGGGGATTGAGGATCTAGGATTAGAGATTGATTATTGAGGATTGAAGATTGAGGATTGAGGTCTGAGTGTTGAGAATTGAGAACTGAGGATGAGGACTGAGGGCTGAGGGTTGAGGTTTGAGGAATGAGGATTGGGGGTTGAGGATTGAGGATTGAGGATTGAGGATTGAGGATTGAGGATTGAGTACTGAAGATTGAGTATGGATGACTGAGGAATGAGGATTGAGGATTGAGGATTGAGGGTTGAGGATTGAGGATTGAATATTGAGTATTGAGGATTGAAGATTGAGGATTGAAGATTGAGGATTGAGGATGGAGGCTGAGGGCTGAGGGTTTAGGATTGAGGTTTGAGTATTGAATCCTGAGAATTCAGGATATTCTGTTGAGTATTGAGAACTGAGGATTGATGGTTGAGTATTGAAGACAGAGGATTGAGGATTGAAGATTGAGTATTGAGGATACAGAATTGAGGTTTGAGGACTGAGGACTGAGGATTGAAGATTGAGTACTGAGGATTGAATATTGAGGATTGAGGATTGAGGATTGAGGATGAGGTCTGAGGGTTGAGGATTGAGGTTTGAGGGCTGAGGTCTGAGGATTGAGGATTGAGAATTGAGGATTGAGGATTGAGGATTGAAGATTGAGGATTGGGTATTGAGGATTGAAGAATGAGGATTGAGGATTGAGGATTGAGGATTGAGGATTGAGGATTGAGGCTTGAAGATTGAGGATTGGGTATTGCGGATTGAACATTGAGGATTGAGCATTGAGGATTGAGGATTGAGGATCGAGGGTTGAGTATTGAGGATTGAGGATTGAAGATTGAGTATTGAGTATTGAAAACTGTGAATTGAGGATATTCTATTTAGGATTGAGTATTGACAACTGATTGTTGAGGACTGAGGGCTGAAGATTGAGGATTCAGGATTGAGGATTCAGAATTGAGGTTTGAGGACTGAGGATTGAGGATTAAAGATTGAGTATTGAGGATTGAAGATTGAGGATTGAGGATTGAGGATTGAGGATTGAGGATGAGGGCTGAGGGTTGAGGATTGAGGTTTGAGGACTGAGGACTGAGGATTGAGGATTGAGGATTGAGGATTGAAGATTGAGTATTGAGGTTTGAAGACTGACGATTGAGGGTTGAGGATTGAGGATTGAGGATTGAGGATTGAGGATTGATGATTGAGTATTGAGGATTGATAATTGAGGATTGAGGATTGAGGATTGAGGATTGAGGATTGAGGATTGATGATTGAGGATTGTGTATTGCGTATTGAACATTGAGGATTGAGGATTGAGGATTGAGGACTGGCGATTGAGGATTGGGTATTGCGTATTGAACATTGAGGATTGAGGATTGAGGATTGAGGATTGTGGGTTGTGGATTGAGGTCGAGGACTGAGGGTTGAGTATTGATGTTTGATGTCTGAGGATTGAGGTTTGAGGATTGAGAATTGAGGATTGAGGATTGAGGATTGTAGATTGAGGATTGAGGATTGAGGATTGAAGATTGAGGATTGGGTATTGAGGATTGAACATTGAGGATTGAGGATTGACGGTTGAGTATTGAGGATTGATGGTTGAGGGTTGTGTGTTGAAATTGAGTATTGAGGATTGAGAGTTGAGGATTGAAGGTTGAGGATTGAAGAATGAGTATTGATGATTGAAGATTGAGGATTGAGGATTGAGTGTTGAGGATTGAGCACGAGGACTGACGGTTGAGGATTGAGGTTTGAGGATTGTGGATTGAGGGTTGAGTATTGAAGATTGAGTATTGAGGATTGAATATTGAGGATTGAGGATTGAGGATTGAGGATTGAGGACTGAGGATTGAAGATTGAGGATTGGGGACGGAGTGTTGAAGGTTGAGTGATGAGAATTGATGTTTGTGGATAGAGATTTGAAGATTGCTGATTGAGTATTGAGTATTGAAAGCTGTGAATTGATGATATTCTATTGAGGATTGAGGATTGACAACTGATTGCTGAGGACTGAGGGCTGAAGATTGAGGATTCAGTATTGAGGATTCAGGATTGAGGTTTGAGGACTGAGGATTGAGGATCGAGGCTTGAGGATTGAGGATTGAGGATTGAGGATTGAGTGTTGAGGATTGAAGATTGAGGACTGGGTATTGCGTATTGAACATTGAGGATTGAGGATTGAGGATTGAGGATTGTGGGTTGAGGACTGAAGATAGAATATTGATGATTGAAGATTGAGGATTGAGGATTGAGGATTGTGGATTGAGGACGAGGACTGAGGGTTGAGTATTGATGTTTGATGTCTGCGGATTGAGGATTGAGGATTGAGAATTGAGGATTGAGGATTGAGGATTGAGGTTGAGGATTGAAGATTGAGGATTGGGTATTGCGTATTGAACATTGAGGATTGAGGATTGAGGATTGAGGATTGAGGATTGGAGATTGAGGATTGGGTATTGAGGATTCAACATTGAGGATTGATGATTGAGGATTGAGGATTGAGGATTGAAGATTGTGGATTGAGGATTGAGGATTGAAGATTGAGTATTGAGGATTGAAAATTGGGGATTGAGGATTGAGGATTGAGGATTGAGGATTGAGGAATGAGGATTGAGGATTGAGGATTGAGGATTGAGGATTGAGGATGCAAGATTGAGGATTGAAGATTGAGGATTGAGGATTGAGGATTGCGGATTGAAGATGAGGGCTGAGGATTGAAGATTGAGGATTCAGGATTGAGGATTTAGGATTGAAGATGAGGGCTGAGGGTTGAGGAATGAGGTTTGAGGACTGAGGATTGAGGATTGAGGATTGAGATTTGAGGATTGAGGATTGAGGATTGAAGATTGAGTATTGGGTATTGAGGATTGAAGAATGAGGTTTGAGGATTGAGGATTGAGGATTCAGGATTGAAGATTGAGGATTGAGGATTGAGGATTCAGGATTGTGGTTTGAGGACTGAGGATTGAGGATTGAGGATTGGGGATTGAGGATTGAGGATCGAGGATTGAATATTGAAGATTGGTTATTGAGGATTGAGCATTGAGGATTGAGGACTGAGGATTGAGGATTGAGTATCGAGGATTGAGGATTGAGGATTGAGGATTGAGGATTGAGGATTGAGTATTGAGGATTGAGGATTGAGGCCTGAGGATTGAGGATTGAGCATTGAGCATTGAGGATTGAAGATTGAGGACTGGGGATTGAGGATTGAAGGTTGTGGATTAAGGATTGAAGATTGGGGACTGAGGATCTAGGATTAGAGATTGATTATTGAGGATTGAAGATTGAGGATTGAGGTCTGAGTGTTGAGAATCGAGAACTGAGGGTGAGGACTGAGGGCTGAGGGTTGAGGTTTGAGGAATGAGGATTGGGGGTTGAGGATTGAGGATTGAGGATTGAGTATGGATGACTGAGGAATGAGGATTGAGGATTGAGGATTGAGGGTTGAGGATTGAGGATTGAATATTGAGTATTGAGGATTGAAGATTTAGGATTGAAGATTGAGGATTGAGGATGGAGGCTGAGGGCTGAGGGTTTAGGATTGAGGTTTGAGTATTGAATCCTGAGAATTCAGGATATTCTGTTGAGTATTGAGAACTGAGGATTGATGGTTGAGTATTGAAGACAGAGGATTGAGGATTGAAGATTGAGTATTGAGGATACAGGATTGAGGTTTGAGGACTGAGGACTGAGGATTGAAGATTGAGTACTGAGGATTGAATATTGAGGATTGAGGATTGAGGATTGAGGATGAGGTCTGAGGGTTGAGGATTGAGGTTTGAGGGCTGAGGTCTGAGGATTGAGGATTGAGAATTGAGGATTGAGGATTGAGGATTGAAGATTGAGGATTGGGTATTGAGGATTGAAGAATGAGGATTGAGGATTGAGGATTGAGGATTGAGGATTGAGGATTGAGGATTGAAGATTGAGGATTGGGTATTGCGGATTGAACATTGAGGATTGAGCATTGAGGATTGAGGATTGAGGATCGAGGGTTGAGTATTGAGGATTGAGGATTGAAGATTGAGTATTGAGTATTGAAAACTGTGAATTGAGGATATTCTATTTAGGATTGAGGACTGACAACTGATTGTTGAGGACTGAGGGCTGAAGATTGAGGATTCAGGATTGAGGATTCAGAATTGAGGTTTGAGGACTGAGGATTGAGGATTAAAGATTGAGTATTGAGGATTGAAGATTGAGGATTAAGGATTGAGGATTGAGGATTGAGGATTGAGGATAGAGGATTGAGGATTGAAAACTGTGAATTGATGATATTCTATTGAGGATTGAGAATTGACAACTGATTGTTGAGGACTGAGGTCTGAAGATTGAGGATTCAGTATTGAGGATTCAGGATTGAGGTTTGAGGACTGAGGATTGAGGATCGAGGCTTGAGGATTGAGGATTGAGGATTGAGGATTGAGTGTTGAGGATTGAAGATTGAGGATTGGGTATTGCGTATTGAACATTGAGGATTGAGGATTGAGGATTGAGGATTGTGGGTTGAGGACTGAAGATAGAATATTGATGATTGAAGATTGAGGATTGAGGATTGAGTATTGTGGATTGAGGACGAGGACTGAGGGTTGAGTATTGATGTTTGATGTCTGCGGATTGAGGATTGAGGATTGAGAATTGAGGATTGAGGATTGAGGATTGAGGTTGAGGATTGAAGATTGAGGATTGGGTATTGCGTATTGAACATTGAGGATTGAGGATTGAGGATTGAGGATTGAGGATTGGAGATTGAGGATTTTGTATTGAGGATTCAACATTGAGGATTGATGATTGAGGATTGAGGATTGAGGATTGAAGATTGTGGTTTGAGGGTTGAGGATTGAAGATTGAGAATTGAGGATTGAGGATTGAGGATTGAAGATAGTGGATTGAGGATTGAGGATTGAAGATTGATTATTGAGGATTGAAGATTGAGGATTGAGGATTGAGGATTGAGGATTGAGGATCGAGGATTGAGGATTGAGGATTGAGGATTGAAGATTGGGGATTGAGGATTGAGGATTGAGGATTGAGGATTGAGGATAGAGGATTGAGGATTGAAAACTGTGAATTGATGATATTCTATTGAGGATTGAGAATTGACAACTGATTGTTGAGGACTGAGGTCTGAAGATTGAGGATTCAGTATTGAGGATTCAGGAATGAGGTTTGAGGACTGAGGATTGAGGGTCGAGGCTTGAGGATTGAGGATTGAGGATTGAGGATTGAGTGTTGAGGATTGAAGATTGAGGATTGGGTATTGCGTATTGAACATTGAGGATTGAGGATTGAGGATTGAGGATTGTGGGTTGAGGACTGAAGATAGAATATTGATGATTGAAGATTGGGGATTGAGGATTGAGGATTGTGGATTGAGGACGAGGACTGAGGGTTGAGTATTGATGTTTGATGTCTGCGGATTGAGGATTGAGGATTGAGAATTGAGGATTGAGGATTGAGGATTGAGGTTGAGGATTGAAGATTGAGGATTGGGTATTGCGTATTGAACATTGAGGATTGAGGATTGAGGATTGAGGATTGAGGATTGGAGATTGAGGATTGGGTATTGAGGATTCAACATTGAGGATTGATGATTGAGGATTGAGGATTGAGGATTGAAGATTGTGGATTGAGGATTGAGGATTGAAGATTGAGTATTGAGGATTGAAAATTGGGGATTGAGGATTGAGGATTGAGGATTGAGGATTGAGGATTGAGGATTGAGGATTGAGGATTGAGGATTGAGGATTCAAGATTGAGGATTGAAGATTGAGGATTGAGGATTGAGGATTGCGGATTGAAGATGAGGGCTGAGGATTGAAGATTGAGGATTCAGGACTGAGGATTGAGGATTGAGGATTGAGGATTGAGGATTGAGGATTGAGGATTGAGGATTGAGGATTCAAGATTGAGGATTGAAGATTGAGGATTGAGCATTGAGCATTGAGGATTGAAGATTGAGGACTGGGGATTGAGGATTGAAGGTTGTGGATTAAGGATTGAAGATTGGGGATTGAGGATCTAGGATTAGAGATTGATTATTGAGGATTGAAGATTGAGGATTGAGGTCTGAGTGTTGAGAATTGAGAACTGAGGATGAGGACTGAGGGCTGAGGGTTGAGGTTTGAGGAATGAGGATTGGGGGTTGAGGATTGAGGATTGAGGATTGAGGATTGAGGATTGAGGATTGAGTACTGAAGATTGAGTATGGATGACTGAGGAATGAGGATTGAGGATTGAGGATTGAGGGTTGAGGATTGAGGATTGAATATTGAGTATTGAGGATTGAAGATTGAGGATTGAAGATTGAGGATTGAGGATGGAGGCTGAGGGCTGAGGGTTTAGGATTGAGGTTTGAGTATTGAATCCTGAGAATTCAGGATATTCTGTTGAGTATTGAGAACTGAGGATTGATGGTTGAGTATTGAAGACAGAGGATTGAGGATTGAAGATTGAGTATTGAGGATACAGAATTGAGGTTTGAGGACTGAGGACTGAGGATTGAAGATTGAGTACTGAGGATTGAATATTGAGGATTGAGGATTGAGGATTGAGGATGAGGTCTGAGGGTTGAGGATTGAGGTTTGAGGGCTGAGGTCTGAGGATTGAGGATTGAGAATTGAGGATTGAGGATTGAGGATTGAAGATTGAGGATTGGGTATTGAGGATTGAAGAATGAGGATTGAGGATTGAGGATTGAGGATTGAGGATTGAGGATTGAGGATTGAAGATTGAGGATTGGGTATTGCGGATTGAACATTGAGGATTGAGCATTGAGGATTGAGGATTGAGGATCGAGGGTTGAGTATTGAGGATTGAGGATTGAAGATTGAGTATTGAGTATTGAAAACTGTGAATTGAGGATATTCTATTTAGGATTGAGGATTGACAACTGATTGTTGAGGACTGAGGGCTGAAGATTGAGGATTCAGGATTGAGGATTCAGAATTGAGGTTTGAGGACTGAGGATTGAGGATTAAAGATTGAGTATTGAGGATTGAAGATTGAGGATTGAGGATTGAGGATTGAGGATTGAGGATTGAGGATAGAGGATTGAGGATTGAAAACTGTGAATTGATGATATTCTATTGAGGATTGAGAATTGACAACTGATTGTTGAGGACTGAGGTCTGAGGATTGAGGATTCAGTATTGAGGATTCAGGATTGAGGTTTGAGGACTGAGGATTGAGGATCGAGGCTTGAGGATTGAGGATTGAGGATTGAGGATTGAGTGTTGAGGATTGAAGATTGAGGATTGGGTATTGCGTATTGAACATTGAGGATTGAGGATTGAGGATTGAGGATTGTGGGTTGAGGACTGAAGATAGAATATTGATGATTGAAGATTGAGGATTGAGGATTGAGTATTGTGGATTGAGGACGAGGACTGAGGGTTGAGTATTGATGTTTGATGTCTGCGGATTGAGGATTGAGGATTGAGAATTGAGGATTGAGGATTGAGGATTGAGGTTGAGGATTGAAGATTGAGGATTGGGTATTGCGTATTGAACATTGAGGATTGAGGATTGAGGATTGAGGATTGAGGATTGGAGATTCAGGATTTTGTATTGAGGATTCAACATTGAGGATTGATGATTGAGGATTGAGGATTGAGGATTGAAGATTGTGGTTTGAGGGTTGAGGATTGAAGATTGAGAATTGAGGATTGAGGATTGAGGATTGAAGATAGTGGATTGAGGATTGAGGATTGAAGATTGAGTGTTGAGGATTGAAAATTGGGGATTGAGGATTGAGGATTGAGGATTGAGGATTGAGGATTGAGGATTGAGGATTGCGGATTGAAGATGAGGGCTGAGGATTGAAGATTGAGGATTCAGGATTGAGGATTGAGGATTGAAGATGAGGGCTGAGGGTTGAGGATTGAGGTTTGAGGACTGAGGATAGAGGATTGAGGATTGAGATTTGAGGATTGAGGATTGAGGATTGAAGATTGAGTATTGGGTATTGAGGATTGAAGAATGAGGTTTGAGGATTGAGGTTTGAGGACTGAGGATTGAGGATTGAGGCTTGAGGACTGAGGATTGAGGATTGAGTATCGAGGATTGAGGATTGAGGATTGAGGATTGAGGATTGAGGATTGAGGATTGAGGATTGAGGATTGAGGTCTGAGGATTGAGGATTGAGCATTGAGCATTGAGGATTGAAGATTGAGGACTGGGGATTGAGGATTGAAGGTTGTGTATTAAGGATTGAAGATTGGGGATTGAGGATCTAGGATTAGAGATTGATTACTGTGGATTGAAGATTGAGGATTGAGGTCTGAGTGTTGAGAATTGAGAACCGAGGATGAGGACTGAGGGCTGAGGGTTGAGGTTTGAGGAATGAGGATTGGGGGTTGAGGATTGAGGATTCAGGATTGAGGATTCAGGATTGAAGATTGAGGATTGAGGATTGAGGATTCAGGATTGTGGTTTGAGGACTGAGGATTGAGGATTGAGGATTGGGGATTGAGGATTGAGGATCGAGGATTGAAGATTGAAGATTGGTTATTGAGGATTGAACATTGAGGATTGAGGACTGAGGATTGAGGATTGAGTATCGAGGATTGAGGATTGAGGATTGAGGATTGAGGACTGAGGATCTAGGATTAGAGATTTATTATTGAGGATTGAAGATTGAGGATTGAGGTCTGAGTGTTGAGAATTGAGAACTGAGGATGAGGACTGAGGGCTGAGGGTTGAGGTTTGAGGAATGAGGATTGGGGGTTGATGATTGAGGATTGAGGATTGAGGATTGAGGATTGAGGATTGAGGATTGAGGATTGAGGATTGAGGATGCAAGATTGAGGATTGAAGATTGAGGATTGAGGATTGAGGATTGCGGATTCAAGATGAGGGCTGAGGATTGAAGATTGAGGATTCAGGATTGAGGATTTAGGATTGAAGATGAGGGCTGAGGGTTGAGGAATGAGGTTTGAGGACTGAGGATTGAGGATTGAGGATTGAGATTTGAGGATTGAGGATTAAATATTGAGTATTGAGAATTGAGGATTGAGGATTGAGAATTGAGGATTGAGGATTGAGGATTGAAGATTGAGGATTGGGTATTGAGGATTGACGATTGAGGATTGAGGATTGAGGATTGAGGATTGAACATTGAGTACTGAGTGTTGAGGGTTGAGTGATGATAATAGGTGTTTGTGGATAGAGGTTTGAAGATTGCAGATTGAGTATTGAAAATTGAAAACTGTGAATTGAGGATATTCTATTGAGGATTGAGGATCGACAACAGATGGTTGAGGACTGAGGGCTGAAGATTGAAGATTCAGGATTGAGGATTCAGAATTGATGTTTGAGGACTGAAGATTGAGGATTGAATATAGAGTATTGAGGATTGAAGATTGAGGATTGTGGATTGAGGATTGAGGATGAGGGCTGAGGGTTGAGGATTGAGGTTTGAGGACTGAGGACTGAGGATTGAGGATTGAGAATTGAGGATTGTGGATTGAGTATTGAAGGTTGAGGATTGGGTATTTAGGATTGAAGAATGAGGATTGAGGATTGAGGATTGAGGATTGAAGTTTGAGTATTGAGGTTTGAAGACTGACGATTGAGGGTTGAGGATTGAGGATTGTGGATTGAGTGTTGAGGATTGAGCACGAGGACAGACGGTTGAGGATTGAGGTTTGAGGATTGAGGATTGAGGATTGAGGATTGAAGATTGAGTATTGAGGATTGAAAATTGAGCATTGAGGATTGAGGATTGAGGATTGAGGATTGAGGATTGTAGATTGAGGATTGGGGACGGAGTGTTGTGGGTTGAGTGGTGAGAAGTGATGTTTGTGGATAGAGATTTGAAGATTGCAGATTGAGTATTGAGTATTGAAAACTGTGAGTTGATGATATTCCATTGAGGATTAAGGATTGACAGCTGATTGTTGAGGACTGAGGGCTGAAGATTGAGGATTCAGGATGGAGGATTCAGGATTGAGGTTGGAGGACTGAGGATTGAGGGTTGAGGATTGAGGATTGAGGATTGAGGATTGAGGATTGAAGATTGAGGATTGGTTATTGCGGATTGAACCTTGAGGATTGAGGATTGAGGATTGAGGACCGAGGATTGAGGATTGAGGATTGAGGATTGAAGATTGAGGATTGAGGATTGAGGATTGAGGATTGAGGATTGAGGATAGAGGATTGAGGATTGATAATTGAGGATTGAGGATTGAGGATTGAGGATTGAAAACTGTGAATTGAGGATATTCTATTTAGGATTGAGGATTGACAACTGATTGTTGAGGACTGAGGGCTGAAGATTGAGGATTCAGGATTGAGGATTCAGAATTGAGGTTTGAGGACTGAGGATTGAGGATTAAAGATTGAGTATTGAGGATTGAAGATTGAGGATTGAGGATTAAGGATTGAGGATTGAGGATGAGGGCTGAGGGTTGAGGATTGAGGTTTGAGGACTGAGGACTGAGGATTGAGGATTGAGGATTGAGGATTGAAGATTGAGTATTGAGGTTTGAAGACTGACGATTGAGGGTTGAGGATTGAGGATTGAGGATTGAGGATTGAGGATTGATGATTGAGTATTGAGGATTGATAATTGAGGATTGAGGATTGAGGATTGAGGATTGAGGATTGAGGATTGAGGATTGAGGATTGATGGTTGAGGGTTGTGTGTTGAAATTGAGTATTGAGGATTGAGAGTTGAGGATTGAAGGTTGAGGATTGAAGAATGAGTATTGATGATTGAAGTTTGAGGATTGAGGATTGAGTGTTGAGGATTGAGCACGAGGACTGACGGTTGAGGATTGAGGATTGAGGATTGAGGATTGAGGCCTGAGGATTGAGGATTGAGCATTGAGCATTGAGGATTGAAGATTGAGGACTGGGGATTGAGGATTGAAGGTTGTGGATTAAGGATTGAAGATTGGGGACTGAGGATCTAGGATTAGAGATTGATTATTGAGGATTGAAGATTGAGGATTGAGGTCTGATTGTTGAGAATCGAGAACTGAGGGTGAGGACTGAGTGCTGAGGGTTGAGGTTTGAGGAATGAGGATTGGGGGTTGAGGATTGAGGATCGAGGATTGAGTATGGATGACTGAGGAATGAGGATTGAGGATTGAGGATTGAGGGTTGAGGATTGAGGATTGAATATTGAGTATTGAGGATTGAAGATTTAGGATTGAAGATTGAGGATTGAGGATGGAGGCTGAGGGCTGAGGGTTTAGGATTGAGGTTTGAGTATTGAATCCTGAGAATTCAGGATATTCTGTTGAGTATTGAGAACTGAGGATTGATGGTTGAGTTTTGGAGACAGAGGATTGAGGATTGAAGATTGAGTATTGAGGATACAGAATTGAGGTTTGAGGACTGAGGACTGAGGATTGAAGATTGAGTACTGAGGATTGAATATTGAGGATTGAGGATTGAGGACTGAGGATTGAGGATCGAGGCTTGAGGATTGAGGATTGAGGATTGAGGATTGAGTGTTGAGGATTGAAGATTGAGGATTGGGTATTGCGTATTGAACATTGAGGATTGAGGATTGAGGATTGAGGATTGTGGGTTGAGGACTGAAGATAGAATATTGATGATTGAAGATTGAGGATTGAGGATTGAGGATTGTGGATTGAGGACGAGGACTGAGGGTTGAGTATTGATGTTTGATGTCTGCGGATTGAGGATTGAGGATTGAGGATTGAGGTTGAGGATTGAAGATTGAGGATTGGGTATTGCGTATTGAACATTGAGGATTGAGGATTGAGGATTGAGGATTGAGGATTGGAGATTGAGGATTTTGTATTGAGGATTCAACATTGAGGATTGATGATTGAGGATTGAGGATTGAGGATTGAAGATTGTGGTTTGAGGGTTGAGGATTGAAGATTGAGAATTGAGGATTGAGGATTGAGGATTGAAGATAGTGGATTGAGGATTGAGGATTGAAGATTGAGTATTGAGGATTGAAAATTGGGGATTGAGGATTGAGGATTGAGGATTGAGGATTGAGGATTGAGGATTGAGGATTGCGGATTGAAGATGAGGGCTGAGGATTGAAGATTGAGGATTCAGGATTGAGGATTGAGGATTGAAGATGAGGGCTGAGGGTTGAGGATTGAGGTTTGAGGACTGAGGATTGAGGATTGAGGATTGAGATTTGAGGATTGAGGATTGAGGATTGAAGATTGAGTATTGGGTATTGAGGATTGAAGAATGAGGTTTGAGGATTGAGGTTTGAGGACTGAGGATTGAGGATTGAGGCTTGAGGACTGAGGATTGAGGATTGAGCATCGAGGATTGAGGATTGAGGATTGAGGATTGAGGATTGAGGATTGAGGATTGAGGATTGAGGATTGAGGTCTGAGGATTGAGGATTGAGCATTGAGCATTGAGGATTGAAGATTGAGGACTGGGGATTGAGGATTGAAGGTTGTGTATTAAGGATTGAAGATTGGGGATTGAGGATCTAGGATTAGAGATTGATTACTGAGGATTGAAGATTGAGGATTGAGGTCTGAGAGTTGAGAATTGAGAACCGAGGATGAGGACTGAGGGCTGAGGGTTGAGGTTTGAGGAATGAGGATTGGGGGTTGAGGATTGAGGATTCAGGATTGAGGATTCAGGATTGAAGATTGAGGATTGAGGATTGAGGATTCAGGATTGTGGTTTGAGGACTGAGGATTGAGGATTGAGGATTGGGGATTGAGGATTGAGGATCGAGGATTGAAGATTGAAGATTGGTTATTGAGGATTGAACATTGAGGATTGAGGACTGAGGATTGAGGATTGAGTATCGAGGATTGAGGATTGAGGATTGAGGATTGAGGACTGAGGATTGAGGATTGAGGATTGAGGCCTGAGGATTGAGGATTGAGCATTGAGCATTGAGGATTGAAGATTGAGGACTGGGGATTGAGGATTGAAGGTTGTGGATTAAGGATTGAAGATTGGGGACTGAGGATCTAGGATTAGAGATTTATTATTGAGGATTGGAGATTGAGGATTGAGGTCTGAGTGTTGAGAATTGAGAACTGAGGATGAGGACTGAGGGCTGAGGGTTGAGGTTTGAGGAATGAGGATTGGGGGTTGAGGATTGAGGATTGAGGATTGAGGATTGAGGATTGAGGATTGAGTGTTGAGGATTGAAGATTGAGGACTGGGTATTGCGTATTGAACATTGAGGATTGAGGATTGAGGATTGAGGATTGTGGGATGAGGACTGAAGATAGAATATTGATGATTGAAGATTGAGGATTGAGGATTGAGGATTGTGGATTGAGGACGAGGACTGAGGGTTGAGTATTGATGTTTGATGTCTGCGGATTGAGGATTGAGGATTGAGAATTGAGGATTGAGGATTGAGGATTGAGGTTGAGGATTGAAGATTGAGGATTGGGTATTGCGTATTGAACATTGAGGATTGAGGATTGAGGATTGAGGATTGAGGATTGGAGATTGAGGATTGGGTATTGAGGATTCAACATTGAGGATTGATGATTGAGGATTGAGGATTGAGGATTGAAGATTGTGGATTGAGGATTGAGGATTGAAGATTGAGTATTGAGGATTGAAAATTGGGGATTGAGGATTGAGGATTGAGGATTGAGGATTGAGGAATGAGGATTGAGGATTGAGGATTGAGGATTGAGGATTGAGGATGCGAGATTGAGGATTGAAGATTGAGGATTGAGGATTGAGGATTGCGGATTGAAGATGAGGGCTGAGGATTGAAGATTGAGGATTCAGGATTGAGGACTTAGGATTGAAGATGAGGGCTGAGGGTTGAGGAATGAGGTTTGAGGACTGAGGATTGAGGATTGAGGATTGAGATTTGAGGATTGAGGATTGAGGATTGAAGATTGAGTATTGGGTATTGAGGATTGAAGAATGAGGTTTGAGGATTGAGGATTGAGGATTCAGGATTGAAGATTGAGGATTGAGGATTGAGGATTCAGGATTGTGGTTTGAGGACTGAGGATTGAGGATTGAGGATTGGGGATTGAGGATTGAGGATCGAGGATTGAATATTGAAGATTGGTTATTGAGGACTGAACATTGAGGATTGAGGACTGAGGATTGAGGATTGAGTATCGAGGATTGAGGATTGAGGATTGAGGATTGAGGATTGAGGATTGAGGATTGAGGATTGAGGATTGAGGCCTGAGGATTGAGGATTGAGCATTGAGCATTGAGGATTGAAGATTGAGGACTGGGGATTGAGGATTGAAGGTTGTGGATTAAGGATTGAAGATTGGGGACTGAGGATCTAGGATTAGAGATTGATTATTGAGGATTGAAGATTGAGGATTGAGGTCTGAGTGTTGAGAATCGAGAACTGAGGGTGAGGACTGAGGGCTGAGGGTTGAGGTTTGAGGAATGAGGATTGGGGGTTGAGGATTGAGGATTGAGGATTGAGTATGGATGACTGAGGAATGAGGATTGAGGATTGAGGATTGAGGGTTGAGGATTGAGGATTGAATATTGAGTATTGAGGATTGAAGATTTAGGATTGAAGATTGAGGATTGAGGATGGAGGCTGAGGGCTGAGGGTTTAGGATTGAGGTTTGAGTATTGAATCCTGAGAATTCAGGATATTCTGTTGAGTATTGAGAACTGAGGATTGATGGTTGAGTATTGAAGACAGAGGATTGAGGATTGAAGATTGAGTATTGAGGATACAGAATTGAGGTTTGAGGACTGAGGACTGAGGATTGAAGATTGAGTACTGAGGATTGAATATTGAGGATTGAGGATTGAGGATTGAGGATGAGGTCTGAGGGTTGAGGATTGAGGTTTGAGGGCTGAGGTCTGAGGATTGAGGATTGAGAATTGAGGATTGAGGATTGAGGATTGAAGATTGAGGATTGGGTATTGAGGATTGAAGAATGAGGATTGAGGATTGAGGATTGAGGATTGAGGATTGAGGATTGAGGATTGAAGATTGAGGATTGGGTATTGCGGATTGAACATTGAGGATTGAGCATTGAGGATTGAGGATTGAGGATCGAGGGTTGAGTATTGAGGATTGAGGATTGAAGATTGAGTATTGAGTATTGAAAACTGTGAATTGAGGATATTCTATCTAGGATTGAGGACTGACAACTGATTGTTGAGGACTGAGGGCTGAAGATTGAGGATTCAGGATTGAGGATTCAGAATTGAGGTTTGAGGACTGAGGATTGAGGATTAAAGATTGAGTATTGAGGATTGAAGATTGAGGATTGAGGATTGAGGATTGAGGATTGAGGATTGAGGATAGAGGATTGAGGATTGAAAACTGTGAATTGATGATATTCTATTGAGGATTGAGAATTGACAACTGATTGTTGAGGACTGAGGTCTGAAGATTGAGGATTCAGTATTGAGGATTCAGGATTGAGGTTTGAGGACTGAGGATTGAGGATCGAGGCTTGAGGATTGAGGATTGAGGATTGAGGATTGAGTGTTGAGGATTGAAGATTGAGGATTGGGTATTGCGTATTGAACATTGAGGATTGAGGATTGAGGATTGAGGATTGTGGGTTGAGGACTGAAGATAGAATATTGATGATTGAAGATTGAGGATTGAGGATTGAGTATTGTGGATTGAGGACGAGGACTGAGGGTTGAGTATTGATGTTTGATGTCTGCGGATTGAGGATTGAGGATTGAGAATTGAGGATTGAGGATTGAGGATTGAGGTTGAGGATTGAAGATTGAGGATTGGGTATTGCGTATTGAACATTGAGGATTGAGGATTGAGGATTGAGGATTGAGGATTGGAGATTGAGGATTTTGTATTGAGGATTCAACATTGAGGATTGATGATTGAGGATTGAGGATTGAGGATTGAAGATTGTGGTTTGAGGGTTGAGGATTGAAGATTGAGAATTGAGGATTGAGGATTGAGGATTGAAGATAGTGGATTGAGGATTGAGGATTGAAGATTGATTATTGAGGATTGAAGATTGAGGATTGAGGATTGAGGATTGAGGATTGAGGATCGAGGATTGAGGATTGAGGATTGAGGATTGAAGATTGAGGATTGAGGATTGAGGATTGAGGATTGAGGATTGAGGATAGAGGATTGAGGATTGAAAACTGTGAATTGATGATATTCTATTGAGGATTGAGAATTGACAACTGATTGTTGAGGACTGAGGTCTGAAGATTGAGGATTCAGTATTGAGGATTCAGGAATGAGGTTTGAGGACTGAGGATTGAGGGTCGAGGCTTGAGGATTGAGGATTGAGGATTGAGGATTGAGTGTTGAGGATTGAAGATTGAGGATTGGGTATTGCGTATTGAACATTGAGGATTGAGGATTGAGGATTGAGGATTGTGGGTTGAGGACTGAAGATAGAATATTGATGATTGAAGATTGGGGATTGAGGATTGAGGATTGTGGATTGAGGACGAGGACTGAGGGTTGAGTATTGATGTTTGATGTCTGCGGATTGAGGATTGAGGATTGAGAATTGAGGATTGAGGATTGAGGATTGAGGTTGAGGATTGAAGATTGAGGATTGGGTATTGCGTATTGAACATTGAGGATTGAGGATTGAGGATTGAGGATTGAGGATTGGAGATTGAGGATTGGGTATTGAGGATTCAACATTGAGGATTGATGATTGAGGATTGAGGATTGAGGATTGAAGATTGTGGATTGAGGATTGAGGATTGAAGATTGAGTATTGAGGATTGAAAATTGGGGATTGAGGATTGAGGATTGAGGATTGAGGATTGAGGATTGAGGATTGAGGATTGAGGATTGAGAATTGAGGATTCAAGATTGAGGATTGAAGATTGAGGATTGAGGATTGAGGATTGCGGATTGAAGATGAGGGCTGAGGATTGAAGATTGAGGATTCAGGACTGAGGATTGAGGATTGAAGATGAGGGCTGAGGGTTGAGGATTGAGGTTTGAGGACTGAGGATTGAGGATTGAGGATTGAGATTTGAGGATTGAGGATTGAGGATTGAAGATTGAGTATTGGGTATTGAGGATTGAAGAATGAGGTTTGAGGATTGAGGATTGAGGATTCAGGATTGAAGATTGAGGATTGAGGATTGAGGATTCAGGATTGTGGTTTGAGGACTGAGGATTGAGGATTGAGGATTGGGGATTGAGGATTGAGGATCGAGGATTGAAGATTGAAGATTGGCTATTGAGGATTGAACATTGAGGATTGAGGACTGAGGATTGAGGATTGAGTATCGAGGATTGAGGATTGAGGATTGAGGATTGAGGATTGAGGATTGAGGATTGAGATTTGAGGATTGAGGATTGAGGATTGAAGATTGAGTATTGGGTATTGAGGATTGAAGAATGAGGTTTGAGGATTCAGGTTTGAGGACTGAGGATTGAGGATTGAGGCTTGAGGACTGAGGATTGAGGATTGAGTATCGAGGATTGAGGATTGAGGATTGAGGATTGAGGATTGAGGATTGAGGATTGAGGATTGAGGATTGAGGTCTGAGGATTGAGGATTGAGCATTGAGCATTGAGGATTGAAGATTGAGGACTGGGGATTGAGGATTGAAGGTTGTGGATTAAGGATTGAAGATTGGGGATTGAGGATCTAGGATTAGAGATTGATTATTGAGGATTGAAGATTGAGGATTGAGGTCTGAGTGTTGAGAATTGAGAACTGAGGATGAGGACTGAGGGCTGAGGGTTGAGGTTTGAGGAATGAGGATTGGGGGTTGAGGATTGAGGATTGAGGATTGAGGATTGAGGATTGAGGATTGAGTACTGAAGATTGAGTATGGATGACTGAGGAATGAGGATTGAGGATTGAGGATTGAGGGTTGAGGATTGAGGATTGAATATTGAGTATTGAGGATTGAAGATTGAGGATTGAAGATTGAGGATTGAGGATGGAGGCTGAGGGCTGAGGGTTTAGGATTGAGGTTTGAGTATTGAATCCTGAGAATTCAGGATATTCTGTTGAGTATTGAGAACTGAGGATTGATGGTTGAGTATTGAAGACAGAGGATTGAGGATTGAAGATTGAGTATTGAGGATACAGAATTGAGGTTTGAGGACTGAGGACTGAGGATTGAAGATTGAGTACTGAGGATTGAATATTGAGGATTGAGGATTGAGGATTGAGGATGAGGTCTGAGGGTTGAGGATTGAGGTTTGAGGGCTGAGGTCTGAGGATTGAGGATTGAGAATTGAGGATTGAGGATTGAGGATTGAAGATTGAGGATTGGGTATTGAGGATTGAAGAATGAGGATTGAGGATTGAGGATTGAGGATTGAGGATTGAGGATTGAGGATTGAAGATTGAGGATTGGGTATTGCGGATTGAACATTGAGGATTGAGCATTGAGGATTGAGGATTGAGGATCGAGGGTTGAGTATTGAGGATTGAGGATTGAAGATTGAGTATTGAGTATTGAAAACTGTGAATTGAGGATATTCTATTTAGGATTGAGGATTGACAACTGATTGTTGAGGACTGAGGGCTGAAGATTGAGGATTCAGGATTGAGGATTCAGAATTGAGGTTTGAGGACTGAGGATTGAGGATTAAAGATTGAGTATTGAGGATTGAAGATTGAGGATTGAGGATTGAGGATTGAGGATTGAGGATTGAGGATAGAGGATTGAGGATTGAAAACTGTGAATTGATGATATTCTATTGAGGATTGAGAATTGACAACTGATTGTTGAGGACTGAGGTCTGAAGATTGAGGATTCAGTATTGAGGATTCAGGATTGAGGTTTGAGGACTGAGGATTGAGGATCGAGGCTTGAGGATTGAGGATTGAGGATTGAGGATTGAGTGTTGAGGATTGAAGATTGAGGATTGGGTATTGCGTATTGAACATTGAGGATTGAGGATTGAGGATTGAGGATTGTGGGTTGAGGACTGAAGATAGAATATTGATGATTGAAGATTGAGGATTGAGGATTGAGTATTGTGGATTGAGGACGAGGACTGAGGGTTGAGTATTGATGTTTGATGTCTGCGGATTGAGGATTGAGGATTGAGAATTGAGGATTGAGGATTGAGGATTGAGGTTGAGGATTGAAGATTGAGGATTGGGTATTGCGTATTGAACATTGAGGATTGAGGATTGAGGATTGAGGATTGAGGATTGGAGATTCAAGATTTTGTATTGAGGATTCAACATTGAGGATTGATGATTGAGGATTGAGGATTGAGGATTGAAGATTGTGGTTTGAGGGTTGAGGATTGAAGATTGAGAATTGAGGATTGAGGATTGAGGATTGAAGATAGTGGATTGAGGATTGAGGATTGAAGATTGAGTGTTGAGGATTGAAAATTGGGGATTGAGGATTGAGGATTGAGGATTGAGGATTGAGGATTGAGGATTGAGGATTGCGGATTGAAGATGAGGGCTGAGGATTGAAGATTGAGGATTCAGGATTGAGGATTGAGGATTGAAGATGAGGGCTGAGGGTTGAGGATTGAGGTTTGAGGACTGAGGATAGAGGATTGAGGATTGAGATTTGAGGATTGAGGATTGAGGATTGAAGATTGAGTATTGGGTATTGAGGATTGAAGAATGAGGTTTGAGGATTGAGGTTTGAGGACTGAGGATTGAGGATTGAGGCTTGAGGACTCAGGATTGAGGATTGAGTATCGAGGATTGAGGATTGAGGATTGAGGATTGAGGATTGAGGATTGAGGATTGAGGATTGAGGATTGAGGTCTGAGGATTGAGGATTGAGCATTGAGCATTGAGGATTGAAGATTGAGGACTGGGGATTGAGGATTGAAGGTTGTGTATTAAGGATTGAAGATTGGGGATTGAGGATCTAGGATTAGAGATTGATTACTGAGGATTGAAGATTGAGGATTGAGGTCTGAGTGTTGAGAATTGAGAACCGAGGATGAGGACTGAGGGCTGAGGGTTGAGGTTTGAGGAATGAGGATTGGGGGTTGAGGATTGAGGATTCAGGATTGAGGATTCAGGATTGAAGATTGAGGATTGAGGATTGAGGATTCAGGATTGTGGTTTGAGGACTGAGGATTGAGGATTGAGGATTGGGGATTGAGGATTGAGGATCGAGGATTGAAGATTGAAGATTGGTTATTGAGGATTGAACATTGAGGATTGAGGACTGAGGATTGAGGATTGAGTATCGAGGATTGAGGATTGAGGATTGAGGATTGAGGACTGAGGATCTAGGATTAGAGATTTATTATTGAGGATTGAAGATTGAGGATTGAGGTCTGAGTGTTGAGAATTGAGAACTGAGGATGAGGACTGAGGGCTGAGGGTTGAGGTTTGAGGAATGAGGATTGGGGGTTGATGATTGAGGATTGAGGATTGAGGATTGAGGATTGAGGATTGAGGATTGAGGATTGAGGATTGAGGATGCAAGATTGAGGATTGAAGATTGAGGATTGAGGATTGAGGATTGCGGATTGAAGATGAGGGCTGAGGATTGAAGATTGAGGATTCAGGATTGAGGATTTAGGATTGAAGATGAGGGCTGAGGGTTGAGGAATGAGGTTTGAGGACTGAGGATTGAGGATTGAGGATTGAGATTTGAGGATTGAGGATTAAATATTGAGTATTGAGAATTGAGGATTGAGGATTGAGAATTGAGGATTGAGGATTGAGGATTGAGGATTGAGGATTGAGGATTGAGGATTGAGGATTGAGGATTGAGGATTGCGGATTGAAGATGAGGGCTGAGGATTGAAGATTGAGGATTCAGGATTGAGGATTGAGGATTGAAGATGAGGGCTGAGGGTTGAGGATTGAGGTTTGAGGACTGAGGATTGAGGATTGAGGATTGAGATTTGAGGATTGAGGATTGAGGATTGAAGATTGAGTATTGGGTATTGAGGATTGAAGAATGAGGTTTGAGGATTGAGGTTTGAGGACTGAGGATTGAGGATTGAGGCTTGAGGACTGAGGATTGACGATTGAGTATCGAGGATTGAGGATTGAGGATTGAGGATTGAGGATTGAGGATTGAGGATTGAGGATTGAGGTCTGAGGATTGAGGATTGAGCATTGAGCATTGAGGATTGAAGATTGAGGACTGGGGATTGAGGATTGAAGGTTGTGTATTAAGGATTGAAGATTGGGGATTGAGGATCTAGGATTAGAGATTGATTACTGAGGATTGAAGATTGAGGATTGAGGTCTGAGAGTTGAGAATTGAGAACCGAGGATGAGGACTGAGGGCTGAGGGTTGAGGTTTGAGGAATGAGGATTGGGGGTTGAGGATTGAGGATTCAGGATTGAGGATTCAGGATTGAAGATTGAGGATTGAGGATTGAGGATTCAGGATTGTGGTTTGAGGACTGAGGATTGAGGATTGAGGATTGGGGATTGAGGATTGAGGATCGAGAATTGAAGATTGAAGATTGGTTATTGAGGATTGAACATTGAGGATTGAGGACTGAGGATTGAGGATTGAGTATCGAGGATTGAGGATTGAGGATTGAGGATTGAGGATTGAGGATTGAGGATTGAGGATTGAGGCCTGAGGATTGAGGATTGAGCATTGAGCATTGAGGATTGAAGATTGAGGACTGGGGATTGAGGATTGAAGGTTGTGGATTAAGGATTGAAGATTGGGGACTGAGGATCTAGGATTAGAGATTTATTATTGAGGATTGGAGATTGAGGATTGAGGTCTGAGTGTTGAGAATTGAGAACTGAGGATGAGGACTGAGGGCTGAGGGTTGAGGTTTGAGGAATGAGGATTGGGGGTTGAGGATTGAGGATTGAGGATTGAGGATTGAGGATTGAGGATTGAGGATTGAGGATTGAGGATTGAGGATTCAAGATTGAGGATTGAAGATTGAGGATTGAGGATTGAGGATTGCGGATTGAAGATGAGGGCTGAGGATTGAAGATTGAGGATTCAGGATTGAGGATTTAGGATTGAAGATGAGGGCTGAGGGTTGAGGAATGAGGTTTGAGGACTGAGGATTGAGGATTGAGGATTGAGATTTGAGGATTGAGGATTAAATATTGAGTATTGAGAATTGAGGATTGAGGATTGAGAATTGAGGATTGAGGATTGAGGATTGAAGATTGAGGATTGGGTATTGAGGATTGACGATTGAGGATTGAGGATTGAGGATTGAGGATTGAACATTGAGTACTGAGTGTTGAGGGTTGAGTGATGATAATAGGTGTTTGTGGATAGAGGTTTGAAGATTGCAGATTGAGTATTGAAAATTGAAAACTGTGAATTGAGGATATTCTATTGAGGATTGAGGATCGACAACAGATGGTTGAGGACTGAGGGCTGAAGATTGAAGATTCAGGATTGAGGATTCAGAGTTGATGTTTGAGGACTGAAGATTGAGGATTGAATATAGAGTATTGAGGATTGAAGATTGAGGATTGAGGATTGAGGATTGAGGATGAGGGCTGAGGGTTGAGGATTGAGGTTTGAGGACTGAGGACTGAGGATTGAGGATTGAGAATTGAGGATTGTGGATTGAGTATTGAAGGTTGAGGATTGGGTATTTATGATTGAAGAATGAGGATTGAGGATTGAGGATTGAGGATTGAAGTTTGAGTATTGAGGTTTGAAGACTGACGATTGAGGGTTGAGGATTGAGGTTTGAGGATTGAGTGTTGAGGATTGAGCACGAGGACTGACGGTTGAGGATTGAGGTTTGAGGATTGAGGATTGAGGATTGAGGATTGAAGATTGAGTATTGAGGATTGAAAATTGAGCATTGAGGATTGCGGATTGAGGATTGAGGATTGAGGATTGTAGAGTGAGGATTGGGGACGGAGTGTTGTGGGTTGAGTGGTGAGAAGTGATGTTTGTGGATAGAGATTTGAAGATTGCAGATTGAGTATTGAGTATTGAAAACTGTGAGTTGATGATATTCTATTGAGGATTAAGGATTGACAGCTGATTGTTGAGGACTGAGGGTTGAAGATTGAGGATTCAGGATGGAGGATTCAGGATTGAGGTTGGTGGACTGAGGATTGAGGGTTGAGGATTGAGGATTGAGGATTGAGGATTGAGGATTGAAGATTGAGGATTGGTTATTGCGGATTGAACCTTGAGGATTGAGGATTGAGGATTGAGGATCGAGGATTGAGGATTGAGGATTGAGGATTGAAGATTGAGGATTGAGGATTGAGGATTGAGGATTGAGGATTGAGGATAGAGGATTGAGGATTGAAAACTGTGAATTGATGATATTCTATTGAGGATTGAGAATTGACAACTGATTGTTGAGGACTGAGGTCTGAAGATTGAGGATTCAGTATTGAGGATTCAGGATTGAGGTTTGAGGACTGAGGATTGAGGGTCGAGGCTTGAGGATTGAGGATTGAGGATTGAGGATTGAGTGTTGAGGATTGAAGATTGAGGATTGGGTATTGCGTATTGAACATTGAGGATTGAGGATTGAGGATTGAGGATTGTGGGTTGAGGACTGAAGATAGAATATTGATGATTGAAGATTGAGGATTGAGGATTGAGGATTGTGGATTGAGGACGAGGACTGAGGGTTGAGTATTGATGTTTGATGTCTGCGGATTGAGGATTGAGGATTGAGAATTGGGGATTGAGGATTGAGGATTGAGGTTGAGGATTGAAGACTGAGGATTGGGTATTGCGTATTGAACATTGAGGATTGAGGATTGAGGATTGAGGATTGAGGATTGGAGATTGAGGATTGGGTATTGAGGATTCAACATTGAGGATTGATGATTGAGGATTGAGGATTGAGGATTGAAGATTGTGGATTGAGGATTGAGGATTGAAGATTGAGTATTGAGGATTGAAAATTGGGGATTGAGGATTGAGGATTGAGGATTGAGGATTGAGGATTGAGGATTGAGGATTGAGGATTGAGGATTGAGGATTGAGGATTCAAGATTGAGGATTGAGGATTGAGGATTGAGGATTGAGGATTGAGGATTGAGGATTGAGGTCTGAGGATTGAGGATTGAGCATTGAGCATTGAGGATTGAAGATTGAGGACTGGGGATTGAGGATTGAAGGTTGTGGATTAAGGATTGAAGATTGGGGATTGAGGATCTAGGATTAGAGATTGATTATTGAGGATTGAAGATTGAGGATTGAGGTCTGAGTGTTGAGAATTGAGAACTGAGGATGAGGACTGAGGGCTGAGGGTTGAGGTTTGAGGAATGAGGATTGGGGGTTGAGGATTGAGGATTGAGGATTGAGGATTGAGGATTGAGTACTGAAGATTGAGTATGGATGACTGAGGAATGAGGATTGAGGATTGAGGATTGAGGGTTGAGGATTGAGGATTGAATATTGAGTATTGAGGATTGAAGATTGAGGATTGAAGATTGAGGATTGAGGATGGAGGCTGAGGGCTGAGGGTTTAGGATTGAGGTTTGAGTATTGAATCCTGAGAATTCAGGATATTCTGTTGAGTATTGGGAACTGAGGATTGATGGTTGAGTATTGAAGACAGAGGATTGAGAATTGAAGATTGAGTATTGAGGATACAGAATTGAGGTTTGAGGACTGAGGACTGAGGATTGAAGATTGAGTACTGAGGATTGAATATTGAGGATTGAGGATTGAGGATTGAGGATGAGGTCTGAGGGTTGAGGATTGAGGTTTGAGGGCTGAGGTCTGAGGATTGAGGATTGAGAATTGAGGATTGAGGATTGAGGATTGAAGATTGAGGATTGGGTATTGAGGATTGAAGAATGAGGATTGAGGATTGAGGATTGAGGATTGAGGATTGAGGATTGAGGCTTGAAGATTGAGGATTGGGTATTGCGGATTGAACATTGAGGATTGAGCATTGAGGATTGAGGATTGAGGATCGAGGGTTGAGTATTGAGGATTGAGGATAGAAGATTGAGTATTGAGTATTGAAAACTGTGAATTGAGGATATTCTATTTAGGATTGAGGATTGACAACTGATTGTTGAGGACTGAGGGCTGAAGATTGAGGATTCAGGATTGAGGATTCAGAATTGAGGTTTGAGGACTGCGGATTGAGGATTAAAGATTGAGTATTGAGGATTGAAGATTGAGGATTGAGGATTGAGGATTGAGGATTGAGGATGAGGGCTGAGGGTTGAGGATTGAGGTTTGAGGACTGAGGACTGAGGATTGAGGATTGAGGATTGAGGATTGAAGATTGAGTATTGAGGTTTGAAGACTGACGATTGAGGGTTGAGGATTGAGGATTGAGGATTGTGGATTGAGGATTGATGATTGAGTATTGAGGATTGATAATTGAGGATTGAGGATTGAGGATTGAGGATTGAGGATTGAGGATTGATGATTGAGGATTGTGTATTGCGTATTGAACATTGAGGATTGAGGATTGAGGATTGAGGACTGGAGATTGAGGATTGGGTATTGCGTATTGAACATTGAGGATTGAGGATTGAGGATTGAGGATTGTGGGTTGTGGATTGAGGTCGAGGACTGAGGGTTGAGTATTGATGTTTGATGTCTGAGGATTGAGGTTTGAGGATTGAGAA
Source organism: Calliopsis andreniformis (assembly GCF_051401765.1). Taxonomy (NCBI): domain Eukaryota; kingdom Metazoa; phylum Arthropoda; class Insecta; order Hymenoptera; family Andrenidae; genus Calliopsis; species Calliopsis andreniformis. Next base: position 46,578 of record NW_027480602.1, read on the forward strand.
TTGAGGATTGAGGATTGAGGATTGTAGATTGAGGATTGAGGATTGAGGATTGAAGATTGAGGATTGGGTATTGAGGATTGAACATTGAGGATTGAGGATTGACGGTTGAGTATTGAGGATTGATGGTTGAGGGTTGTGTGTTGAAATTGAGTATTGAGGATTGAGAGTTGAGGATTGAAGGTTGAGGATTGAAGAATGAGTATTGATGATTGAAGATTGAGGATTGAGGATTGAGTGTTGAGGATTGAGCACGAGGACTGACGGTTGAGGATTGAGGTTTGAGGATTGTGGATTGAGGGTTGAGTATTGAAGATTGAGTATTGAGGATTGAAAATTGAGGATTGAGGATTGAGGATTGAGGATTGAGGACTGAGGATTGAAGATTGAGGATTGGGGACGGAGTGTTGAAGGTTGAGTGATGAGAATTGATGTTTGTGGATAGAGATTTGAAGATTGCTGATTGAGTATTGAGTATTGAAAGCTGTGAATTGATGATATTCTATTGAGGATTGAGGATTGACAACTGATTGCTGAGGACTAAGGGCTGAAGATTGAGGATTCAGTATTGAGGATTCAGGATTGAGGTTTGAGGACTGAGGATTGAGGATCGAGGCTTGAGGATTGAGGATTGAGGATTGAGGATTGAGTGTTGAGGATTGAAGATTGAGGACTGGGTATTGCGTATTGAACATTGAGGCTTGAGGATTGAGGATTGAGGATTGTGGGTTGAGGACTGAAGATAGAATATTGATGATTGAAGATTGAGGATTGAGGATTGAGGATTGTGGATTGAGGACGAGGACTGAGGGTTGAGTATTGATGTTTGATGTCTGCGGATTGAGGATTGAGGATTGCGAATTGAGGATTGAGGATTGAGGATTGAGGTTGAGGATTGAAGATTGAGGATTGGGTATTGCGTATTTAACATTGAGGATTGAGGATTGAGGATTGAGGATTGAGGATTGGAGATTGAGGATTGGGTATTGAGGATTCAACATTGAGGATTGATGATTGAGGATTGAGGATTGAGGATTGAAGATTGTGGATTGAGGATTGAGGATTGAAGATTGAGTATTGAGGATTGAAAATTGGGGATTGAGGATTGAGGATTGAGGATTGAGGATTGAGGATTGAGGATTGAGGATTGAGGATTGAGGATTGAGGATTGAGGATTCAAGATTGAGGATTGAAGATTGAGGATTGAGGATTGAGGATTGCGGATTGAAGATGAGGGCTGAGGATTGAAGATTGAGGATTCAGGATTGAGGATTTAGGATTGAAGATGAGGGCTGAGGGTTGAGGAATGAGGTTTGAGGACTGAGGATTGAGGATTGAGGATTGAGATTTGAGGATTGAGGATTGAGGATTGAAGATTGAGTATTGGGTATTGAGGATTGAAGAATGAGGTTTGAGGATTGAGGATTGAGGATTCAGGATTGAAGATTGAGGATTGAGGATTGAGGATTCAGGATTGTGGTTTGAGGACTGAGGATTGAGGATTGAGGATTGGGGATTGAGGATTGAGGATCGAGGATTGAATATTGAAGATTGGTTATTGAGGATTGAACATTGAGGATTGAGGACTGAGGATTGAGGATTGAGTATCGAGGATTGAGGATTGAGGATTGAGGATTGAGGATTGAGGATTGAGGATTGAGGATTGAGGATTGAGGCCTGAGGATTGAGGATTGAGCATTGAGCATTGAGGATTGAAGATTGAGGACTGGGGATTGAGGATTGAAGGTTGTGGATTAAGGATTGAAGATTGGGGACTGAGGATCTAGGATTAGAGATTGATTATTGAGGATTGAAGATTGAGGATTGAGGTCTGAGTGTTGAGAATCGAGAACTGAGGGTGAGGACTGAGGGCTGAGGGTTGAGGTTTGAGGAATGAGGATTGGGGGTTGAGGATTGAGGATTGAGGATTGAGTATGGATGACTGAGGAATGAGGATTGAGGATTGAGGATTGAGGGTTGAGGATTGAGGATTGAATATTGAGTATTGAGGATTGAAGATTTAGGATTGAAGATTGAGGATTGAGGATGGAGGCTGAGGGCTGAGGGTTTAGGATTGAGGTTTGAATATTGAATCCTGAGAATTCAGGATATTCTGTTGAGTATTGAGAACTGAGGATTGATGGTTGAGTATTGAAGACAGAGGATTGAGGATTGAAGATTGAGTATTGAGGATACAGAATTGAGGTTTGAGGACTGAGGACTGAGGATTGAAGATTGAGTACTGAGGATTGAATATTGAGGATTGAGGATTGAGGATTGAGGATGAGGTCTGAGGGTTGAGGATTGAGGTTTGAGGGCTGAGGTCTGAGGATTGAGGATTGAGAATTGAGGATTGAGGATTGAGGATTGAAGATTGAGGATTGGGTATTGAGGATTGAAGAATGAGGATTGAGGATTGAGGATTGAGGATTGAGGATTGAGGAAAGAGGATTGAAGATTGAGGATTGGGTATTGCGGATTGAACATTGAGGATTGAGCATTGAGGATTGAGGATTGAGGATCGAGGGTTGAGTATTGAGGATTGAGGATTGAAGATTGAGTATTGAGTATTGAAAACTGTGAATTGAGGATATTCTATTTAGGATTGAGGATTGACAACTGATTGTTGAGGACTGAGGGCTGAAGATTGAGGATTCAGGATTGAGGATTCAGAATTGAGGTTTGAGGACTGAGGATTGAGGATTAAAGATTGAGTATTGAGGATTGAAGATTGAGGATTGAGGATTGAGGATTGAGGATTGAGGATTGAGGATAGAGGATTGAGGATTGAAAACTGTGAATTGATGATATTCTATTGAGGATTGAGAATTGACAACTGATTGTTGAGGACTGAGGTCTGAAGATTGAGGATTCAGTATTGAGGATTCAGGATTGAGGTTTGAGGACTGAGGATTGAGGATCGAGGCTTGAGGATTGAGGATTGAGGATTGAGGATTGAGTGTTGAGGATTGAAGATTGAGGATTGGGTATTGCGTATTGAACATTGAGGATTGAGGATTGAGGATTGAGGATTGTGGGTTGAGGACTGAAGATAGAATATTGATGATTGAAGATTGAGGATTGAGGATTGAGGATTGTGGATTGAGGACGAGGACTGAGGGTTGAGTATTGATGTTTGATGTCTGCGGATTGAGGATTGAGGATTGAGAATTGAGGATTAAGGATTGAGGATTGAGGTTGAGGATTGAAGATTTAGGATTGGGTATTGGGTATTGAACATTGAGGATTGAGGATTGAGGATTGAGGATTGAGGATTGGAGATTGAGGATTTTGTATTGAGGATTCAACATTGAGGATTGATGATTGAGGATTGAGGATTGAGGATTGAAGATTGTGGTTTGAGGGTTGAGGATTGAAGATTGAGAATTGAGGATTGAGAATTGAGGATTGAAGATAGTGGATTGAGGATTGAGGATTGAAGATTGAGTACTGAGGATTGAAAATTGGGGATTGAGGATTGAGGATTGAGGATTGAGGATTGAGGATTGAGGATTGAGGATTGCGGATTGAAGATGAGGGCTGAGGATTGAAGATTGAGGATTCAGGATTGAGGATTGAGGTTTGAAGATGAGGGCTGAGGGTTGAGGATTGAGGTTTGAGGACTGAGGATTGAGGATTGAGGATTGAGATTTGAGGATTGAGGATTGAGGATTGAAGATTGAGTATTGGGTATTGAGGATTGAAGAATGAGGTTTGAGGATTGAGGTTTGTGGACTGAGGATTGAGGATTGAGGCTTGAGGACTGAGGATTGAGGATTGAGTATCGAGGATTCAGGATTGAGGATTGAGGATTGAGGATTGAGGATTGAGGATTGAGGATTGAGGATTGAGGTCTGAGGATTGAGGATTGAGCATTGAGCATTGAGGATTGAAGATTGAGGACTGGGGATTGAGGATTGAAGGTTGTGTATTAAGGATTGAAGATTGGGGATTGAGGATCTAGGATTAGAGATTGATTATTGAGGATTGAAGATTGAGGATTGAGGTCTGAGTGTTGAGAATTGAGAACCGAGGATGAGGACTGAGGGCTGAGGGTTGAGGTTTGAGGAATGAGGATTGGGGGTTGAGGATTGAGGATTCAGGATTGAGGATTCAGGATTGAAGATTGAGGATTGAGGATTGAGGATTCAGGATTGTGGTTTGAGGACTGAGGATTGAGGATTGAGGATTGGGGATTGAGGATTGAGGATCGAGGATTGAAGATTGAAGATTGGTTATTGAGGATTGAACATTGAGGATTGAGGACTGAGGATTGAGGATTGAGTATCGAGGATTGAGGATTGAGGATTGAGGATTGAGGATTGAGGATTGAGGATTGAGGTCTGAGTGTTGAGAATTGAGAACTGAGGATGAGGACTGAGGGCTGAGGGTTGAGGTTTGGGGAATGAGGATTGGGGGTTGAGGATTGAGGATTGAGGATTGAGGATTGAGGATTGAGTACTGAAGATTGAGTATGGATGACTGAGGAATGAGGATTGAGGATTGAGGATTGAGGGTTGAGGATTGAGGATTGAATATTGAGTATTGAGGATTGAAGATTGAGGATTGAGGATTGAGGATTGAGGATGGAGGCTGAGGGCTGAGGGTTTAGGATTGAGGTTTGAGTATTGAATCCTGAGAATTCAGGATATTCTGTTGAGTATTGAGAACTGAGGATTGATGGTTGAGTATTGAAGACAGAGGATTGAGGATTGAAGGTTGAGTATTGAGGATACAAAATTGAGGTTTGAGGACTGAGGACTGAGGATTGAAGATTGAGTACTGAGGATTGAATATTGAGGATTGAGGATTGAGGATTGAGGATGAGGTCTGAGGGTTGAGGATTGAGGTTTGAGGGCTGAGGTCTGAGGATTGAGGATTGAGAATTCAGGATTGAGGATTGAGGATTGAAGATTGAGGATTGGGTATTGAGGATTGAAGAATGAGGATTGAGGATTGAGGATTGAGGATTGAGGATTCAGGATTGAGGATTGAGGATTGATGATTGAGGATTGGGTATTGCGGATTGAACATTGAGGATTGAGTATTGAGGATTGAGGATTGAGGATCGAGGGTTGAGTATTGAGGATTGAGGATTGAAGATTGAGTATTGAGTATTGAAAACTGTGAATTGAGGATATTCTATTTAGGATTGAGGATTGACAACTGATTGTTGAGGACTGAGGGCTGAAGATTGAGGATTCAGGATTGAGGATTCAGAATTGAGGTTTGAGGACTGAGGATTGAGGATTAAAGATTGAGTATTGAGGATTGAAGATTGAGGATTGAGGATTGAGGATTGAGGATTGAGGATGAGGGCTGAGGGTTGAGGATTGAGGTTTGAGGACTGAAGACTGAGGATTGAGGATTGAGGATTGAGGATTGAAGATTGAGTATTGAGGTTTGAAGACTGACGATTGAGGGTTGAGGATTGAGGATTGAGGATTGAGGATTGAGGATTGAGGATTGAGGATTGAGGATTGGGGATTGAGGAATGGTGATTGAGGATTGAGTACTGGGGATTGAGAATTGAGGATTGACGATTGAAGATTGAGTATTGAGGATTGAAGATTGTGGATTGGTGACTGAGGATTGAGGATTGAGGATTAAATATTGAGTATTGAGGATTGAAGATTGAGGATTGAGGATTCAGGATTGAGGATTGAGGATGAGGTCTCAGGGTTGAGGATTGAGGTTTGAGGACTGAGGACTGAGGATTGAGGATTGAGAATTGAAGATTGAGGATTGAGGATTGAAGATTGAGGATTGGGTATTTAGCATTGAACAATGAGGATTGTGGATTGAGGACTGAGGATTGAAGATTGAAGATTGGGTATTGAGGTTTGAAGACTGACGATTGAGGGTTGAGGATTGAGGATTGAGGATTGAGTGTTGAGGATTCAGCACGAGGACTGACGGTTGAGGGTTGAGGTTTGAGGATTGAGGATTGAGGATTGAGGATTGAAGATTGAGTATTGAGGATTGAAAATTGAGGATTGAGGATTGAGTATTGAGGATTGAGGATTGAGGATTGTAGATTGAGGATTGGGGACGGAGTGTTGTGGGTTGAGTGGTGAGAAGTGATGTTTGTGGATAGAGATTTGAAGATTGCAGATTGAGTATTGAGTATTGAAAACTGTGAGTTGATGATATTCTATTGAGGATTAAGGATTGACAGCTGATTGTTGAGGACTGAGGGCTGAAGATTGAGGATTCAGGATGGAGGATTCAGGATTGAGGTTGGAGGACTGAGGATTGAGGGTTGAGTATTGAGGATTGAGGATTGAGGATTGAGGATTGAAGATTGAGGATTGGTTATTGCGGATTGAACCTTGAGGATTGAGGATTGAGGATTGAGGATCGAGGATTGAGGATTGAGGTTTGAGGATTGAAGATTGAGGATTGAGGATTGAGGATTGAGGATTGGAGATTGAGGATTGGGTATTGAGGATTGAACATTGAGGATTGATGATTGAGGATTGAGGACTGAGGATTGAGGATTGAGGATTGAGGATTGAGGATTGAGGATTGAGGATTGAGGATTGAGGATTGGGGATTGAGGAATGGTGATTGAGGATTGAGTATTGGGGATTGAGAATTGAGGATTGACGATTGAAGATTGAGTATTGAGGATTGAAGATTGTGGATTGGTGACTGAGGATTGAGGATTGAGGATTGAGGATTGAGGATTGAGGATTAAATATTGAGTATTGAGGATTGAGGATTGAGGATTGAGGATTGAGTACTGAAGATTGAGTATGGATGACTGAGGAATGAGGATTGAGGATTGAGGATTGAGGGTTGAGGATTGAGGATTGAATATTGAGTATTGAGGATTGAAGATTGAGGATTGAGGATTGAGGATTGAGGATGGAGGCTGAGGGCTGAGGGTTTAGGATTGAGGTTTGAGTATTGAATCCTGAGAATTCAGGATATTCTGTTGAGTATTGAGAACTGAGGATTGATGGTTGAGTATTGAAGACAGAGGATTGAGGATTGAAGATTGAGTATTGAGGATACAGAATTGAGGTTTGAGGACTGAGGACTGAGGATTGAAGATTGAGTACTGAGGATTGAATATTGAGGATTGAGGATTGAGGATTGAGGATGAGGTCTGAGGGTTGAGGATTGAGGTTTGAGGGCTGAGGTCTGAGGATTGAGGATTGAGAATTGAGGATTGAGGATTGAGGATTGAAGATTGAGGATTGGGTATTGAGGATTGAAGAATGAGGATTGAGGATTGAGGATTGAGGATTGAGGATTGAGGATTGAGGATTGAAGATTGAGGATTGGGTATTGCGGGTTGAACATTGAGGATTGAGTATTGGGGATTGAGGATTGAGGATCGAGGGTTGAGTATTGAGGATTGAGGATTGAAGATTGAGTATTGAGTATTGAAAACTGTGAATTGAGGATATTCTATTTAGGATTGAGGATTGACAACTGATTGTTGAGGACTGAGGGCTGAAGATTGAGGATTCAGGATTGAGGATTCAGAATTGAGGTTTGAGGACTGAGGATTGAGGATTAAAGATTGAGTATTGAGGATTGAAGATTGAGGATTGAGGATTGAGGATTGAGGATTGAGGATGAGGGCTGAGGGTTGAGGATTGAGGTTTGAGGACTGAGGACTGAGGATTGAGGATTGAGGATTGAGGATTGAAGATTGAGTATTGAGGTTTGAAGACTGACGATTGAGGGTTGAGGATTGAGGATTGAGGATTGAGGATTGAGGATTGAGGATTGAGGATTGAGGATTGGGGATTGAGGAATGGTGATTGAGGATTGAGTATTGGGGATTGAGAATTGAGTATTGACGATTGAAGATTGAGTATTGAGGATTGAAGATTGTGGATTGGTGACTGAGGATTGAGGATTGAGGATTGAGGATTGAGGATTGAGGATTAAATATTGAGTATTGAGGATTGAAGATTGAGGATTGAGGATTCATGATTGAGGATTGAGGATGAGGTCTCAGGGTTGAGGATTGAGGTTTGAGGACTGAGGACTGAGGATTGAGGATTGAGAATTGAAGATTAAGGATTGAGGATTGAAGATTGAGGATTGGGTATTTAGCATTGAACAATGAGGATTGTGGATTGAGGACTGAGGATTGAAGATTGAAGATTGAGTATTGAGGTTTGAAGACTGACGATTGAGGGTTGAGGATTGAGGATTGAGGATTGAGGATTGAGTGTTGAGGATTGAGCACGAGGACTGACGGTTGAGGGTTGAGGTTTGAGGATTGAGGATTGAGGATTGAGGATTGAGGATTGAGTATTGAGGATTGAGGATTGAGGATTGTAGATTGAGGATTGGGGACGGAGTGTTGTGGGTTGAGTGGTGAGAAGTGATGTTTGTGGATAGAGATTTGAAGATTGCAGATTGAGTATTGAGTATTGAAAACTGTGAGTTGATGATATTCTATTGAGGATTAAGGATTGACAGCTGATTGTTGAGGACTGAGGGCTGAAGATTGCGGATTCAGGATGGAGGATTCAGGATTGAGGTTGGAGGACTGAGGATTGAGGGTTGAGTATTGAGGATTGAGGATTGAGGATTGAGGATTGAAGATTGAGGATTGGTTATTGCGGATTGAACCTTGAGGATTGAGGATTGAGGATTGAGGATTGAGGATTGAGGATGAGGGCTGAGGGTTGAGGATTGAGGTTTGAGGACTGAGGACTGAGGATTGAGGATTGAGGATTGAGGATTGAAGATTGAGTATTGAGGTTTGAAGACTGACGATTGAGGGTTGAGGATTGAGGATCGAGGATTGAGGATTGAGGATTGAGGATTGAAGATTGAGGATTGAGGATTGAGGATTGATGATTGAGGATTGAAGATTGAGGATTGGGGATTGAGGATTGACGATTGAGGATTGAGTATTGCGGATGGAGAATTTAGGATTGACGATTGAACATTGAGTATTGAGGATTGAAGATTGAGGATTGATGACTGAGGATTGAGGATTGAGGATTGAGGGTTGAGGATTGAGGATTAAATATTGAGTATTGAGAATTGAGGATTGAGGATTGAGAATTGAGGATTGAGGATTGAGGATTGAAGATTGAGGATTGGGTATTGAGGATTGACGATTGAGGGTTGAGGATTGAGGATTGAGGATTGAGTGTTGAGGATTGAGCACGAGGACTGACGGTTGAGGATTGAGGTTTGAGGATTGAGGATTGAGGATTGACGATTGAAGATTGAGTATTGAGGATTGAAAATTGAGCATTGAGGATTGAGGATTGAGGATTGAGGATTGAGTATTGTAGATTGAGGATTGGGGGCGGAGTGTTGAGGGTTGAGTGATGAGAATTGATGGTGGTGGATAGAGATTTGAAGATTGCAGATTGAGTATTGAGTATTGAAAACTATGTGTTGATGATATTCTATTGAGGATTGAGGATTGACAACTGATTGTTGAGGACTGAGGTCTGAAGATTGAGGATTAAGGATTGATGATTGAGGATTGGGGACTGAGTGTTTAGGGTTGAGTGATGAGAATTGATGTTTGTGGATAGAGATTTGAAGATTGCAGATTCAGTATTGAGTATTGAAAACTGTGAATTGATGATATTCTATTGAGGATTGAGAATTGACAACTGATTGTTGAAGACTGAGGTCTGAAGATTGAGGATTCAGTATTGAGGATTCAGGATTGAGGTTTGAGGACTGAGGATTGAGGATTGAGGCTTGAGGATTGAGGATTGAGGATTGAGGATCGAGTGTTGAGGATTGAAGATTGAGGATTGGGTATTGCGTATTGAACATTGAGGATTGAGGATTGAGGTTTGAGGATTGTGGGCTGAGGACTGAAGATTGAATATTGATGATTGAAGATTGAGGATTGAGGATTGAGGATTGTGGATTGAGGACGAGGACTGAGGGTTGAGTATTGATGTTTGATGTCTGCGGATTGAGGATTGAGGATTGAGAATTGAGGATTGAGGATTGAGGATTCAGGTTGAGGATTGAAGATTGAGGATTGGGTATTGCGTATTGAACATTGAGGATTGAGGATTGAGGATTGAGGATTGGAGATTGAGGATTGGGTATTGAGGATTGAACATTGAGGATTGATGATTGAGGATTGAGGATTGAGGACTGAAGGTTGAATATTGATGATTGAAGATTGAGGATTGAGGATTGAGGTTTGTGGATTGAGGTCGAGGACTGAGGGTTGAGTATTGATGTTTGATGTCTGAGGATTGAGGATTGAGGATTGAGAATTGAGGATTGAGGATTGAGGATTGAAGATTGTGGATTGAGGATTGAGGATTGAAGATTGAGTATTGAGGATTGAAAATTGGGGATTGAGGATTGAGGATTGAGGATTGAGGATTGAGGGTTGAGGATTGAGGATTGAGGATTGAGGATTGAGGATTCAAGATTGAGGATTGAAGATTGAGGATTGAGGATTGAGGATTGCGGATTGAAGATGAGGGCTGAGGATTGAAGATTGAGGATTCAGGATTGAGGATTGAGGATTGAAGATGAGGGCTGAGGGTTGAGGATTGAGGTTTGAGGACTGAGGATTGAGGATTGAGGATAGAGATTTGAGGATTGAGGATTGAGGATTGAAGATTGAGTATTGGGTATTGAGGATTGAAGAATGAGGTTTGAGGATTGAGGATTGAGGATTCAGGACTGAAGATTGAGGATTGAGGATTGAGGAGTCAGGATTGTGGTTTGAGGACTGAGGATTGAGGATTGAGGATTGGGGATTGAGGATTGAGGATCGAGGATTGAAGATTGAAGATTGGTTATTGAGGATTGAACATTGAGGATTGAGGACTGAGGATTGAGGATTGAGTATCGAGGATTGAGGATTGAGGATTGAGGATTGAGGATTGGGGATTGAGGAATGGTGATTGAGGATTGAGTATTGGGGATTGAGAATTGAGGATTGACGATTGAAGATTGAGTAATGAGGATTGAAGATTGTGGATTGGTGACTGAGGATTGAGGATTGAGGATTGAGGATTGAGGATTGAGGATTAAATATTGAGTATTGAGGATTGAAGATTGAGGATTGAGGATTCAGGATTGAGGATTGAGGATGAGGTCTCAGGGTTGAGGATTGAGGTTTGAGGACTGAGGACTGAGGATTGAGGATTGAGAATTGAAGATTGAGGATTGAGGATTGAAGATTGAGGATTGGGTATTTAGCATTGAACAATGAGGATTGTGGATTGAGGACTGGGGATTGAAGATTGAAGATTGAGTATTGAGTTTTGAAGACTGACGATAGAGGGTTGAGGATTGAGGATTGAGGATTGAGTGTTGAGGATTGAGCACGAGGACTGACGGTTGAGGGTTGAGGTTTGAGGATTGAGGATTGAGGATTGAGGATTGAAGATTGAGTATTGAGGATTGAAAATTGAGGATTGAGGATTGAGTATTGAGGATTGAGGATTGAGGATTGTAGATTGAGGATTGGGGACGGAGTGTCGTGGGTTGAGTGGTGAGAAGTGATGTTTGTGGATAGAGATTTGAAGATTGCAGATTGAGTATTGAGTATTGAAAACTGTGAGTTGATGATATTCTATTGAGGATTAAGGATTGACAGCTGATTGTTGAGGACTGAGGGCTGAAGATTGAGGATTCAGGATGGAGGATTCAGGATTGAGGTTGGAGGACTGAGGATTGAGGGTTGAGTATTGAGGATTGAGGATTGAGGATTGAGGATTGAAGATTGAGGATTGAGGATTGAGAATTGGGTATTGAGGAATGGTGATTGAGGATTGAGTATTGGGGATTGAGAATTGAGGATTGACGATTGAAGATTGAGTATTGAGGATTGAAGATTGTGGATTGGTGACTGAGGATTGAGGATTGAGGATTGAGGATTGAGGATTGAGGATTAAATATTGAGTATTGAGGATTGAAGATTGAGGATTGAGGATTCAGGATTGAGGATTGAGGATGAGGTCTCAGGGTTGAGGATTGAGGTTTGAGGACTGAGGACTGAGGATTGAGGATTGAGAATTGAGGATTGAGGATTGAGTATTGAAGATTGAGGATTGGGTATTTAGGATTGAAGAATGAGTATTGTGGATTGAGGACTGAGGATTGAGGATTGAAGATTGAGTATTGAGGTTTGAAGACTGACGATTGAGGGTTGAGGATTGAGGATTGAGGATTGAGTGTTGAGGATTGAGCACGAGGACTGACGGATGAGGGTTGAGGTTTGAGGATTGATGATTGAAGATTGAGTATTGAGGATTGAGGATTGAGGATTGAGGATTGAAGACTGAGGATTGGGGATTGAGGATTGACGATTGAGGATTGAGTATTGAGGATGGAGAATTTAGGATTGACGATTGAACATTGAGTATTGAGGATTGAAGATTGAGGATTGATGACTGAGGATTGAGGATTGAGGGTTGAGGATTGAGGATTGAGGATTGAAGATTGAGGATTGAAGAATGAGTATTGATGATTGAAGATTGAGGACTGAGGATTGAGGATTGAGGATTGAGGATTGAAGATTGAATATTGATGATTGATGGTTGAGGATTGAGGATTGAGTGTTGTGGATTGAGGACGAGTACAGAGGGTTGAGTATTGATGTTTGAGGTCTGATGATTGAGGATAGAGGATTGAGAATTGAGGATTGAGGATTGAGGATTGAGGATTGAGGCCTGACGATTGAGGATTGAGGATTGAGCATTGATGATTGAAGATTGAGGACTGTGGATTGAGGATTGAAGGTTGTGGATTAAGGATTGAAGATTGGGGATTGATGATCTAGGATTAGAGATTGATTATTGAGGATTGAAGATTGAGGATTGAGGTCTGAGTGTTGAGAATTGAGAACTGAGGATGAGGACTGAGGGCTGAGGGTTGAGGTTTGAGGAATGAGGATTGGGGGTTGAGGATTGAGGATTGAGGATTGAGGAATGAGGATTGAGTACTGAAGATTGAGTATTGATGACTGTGGAATGAGGATTGAGGATTGAGGATTGAGGATTGAGGATTGAGGATTGAGGATTGAATATTGAGTATTGAGGATTGAAGATTGAGGATTGAGGATTGAGGATTGAGGCTGGAGGATGAGGGCTGAGGGTTTAGGATTGAGGTTTGAGTATTGAATCCTGAGAATTCAGGATATTATATTGAGTATTGAGAACTGAGGATTGATGGTTGAGTATTGAAGGCAGAGGATTGAGGATTGAAGATTGAGTATTGAGGATACAGAATTGAGGTTTGAGGACTGAGGATTGATGATTGAAGATTGAGGATTGAGGATTGAGTATTGTGGATTGAGGACGAGGACTGAGGGTTGAGTATTGATGTTTGATGTCTGCGGATTGAGGATTGAGGATTGAGAATTGAGGATTGAGGATTGAGGATTGAGGATTGAGAATTGAGGATTGAGGATTGAGGATTGCGTATTGAACATTGAGGATTGAAGATTGAGGATTGAGGATTGGAGATTGAGGATTGGGTATTGAGGATTCAACATTGAGGATTGATGATTGAGGATTGAGAATTGAGGACTGAAGATTGAATATTGATGATTGAAGATTGAGGATTGAGGATTGAGGTTTGTGGATTGAGGTCGAGGACTGAGGGTTGAGTATTGATGTTTGATGTCTGAGGATTGAGGATTGAGGATTGAGAATTGAGGATTGAGGATTGAGGATTGAAGATTGTGGATTGAGGATTGAGGATTGAGAATTGAGGATTGAGGATTGAGGATTGAAGATTGAGGATTGGGTATTGAGGATTGAGGTATGAGGATTGAGGATTGAGGACTGAGGATTGAGGATTGAAGATTGAGTAATGAGGATTGAAGATTGACGATTGAGGATTGAGGATTGAGGATTGAGGATTGAACATTGAGGACTGAGTGTTGAGGGTTGAGTGATGATAATAGATGTTTGTGGATAGAGGTTTGAAGATTGCAGATTGAGTATTGAAAATTGAAAACTGTGAATTGAGGATATTCTATTGAGGATTGAGGATCGACAACAGATTGTTGAGGACTGAGGGCTGAAGATTGAAGATTCAGGATTGAGGATTCAGAATTGATGTTTGAGGACTGAAGATTGAGGATTGAATATAGAGTATTGAGGATTGAAGATTGAGGATTGAGGATTGAGGATTGAGGATGAGGGCTGAGGGTTGAGGATTGAGGTTTGAGGACTGAGGACTGAGGATTGAGGATTGAGAATTGAGGATTGTGGATTGAGTATTGAAGGTTGAGGATTGGGTATTTAGGATTGAAGAATGAGGATTGAGGATTGAGGATTGAGGATTGAAGTTTGAGTATTGAGGTTTGAAGACTGACGATTGAGGGTTGAGGATTGAGGATTGAGGATTGAGTGTTGAGGATTGAGCACGAGGACTGACGGTTGAGGATTGAGGTTTGAGGATTGAGGATTGAGGATTGAGGATTGAAGATTGAGTATTGAGGATTGAAAATTGAGCATTGAGGATTGAGGATTGAGGATTGAGGATTGTGTATTGTTGATTGAGGATTGGGGGCGGAGTGTTGAGGGTTGAGTGATGAGAGTTGATGGTGGTGGATAGAGATTCGAAGATTGCAGATTGAGTATTGAGTATTGAAAACTGTGTGTTGATGATATTCTATTGAGGATTGAGGATTGACAACTGATTGTTGAGGACTGATGTCTGAAGGTTGAGGATTAAGGATTGATGATTGAGGATTGGGGACTGAGTGTTTAGGGTTGAGTGATGAGAATTGATGTTTGTGGATAGAGATTTAAAGATTGCAGATTGAGTATTGAGTATTGAAAGCTGTGAATTGATGATATTCTATTGAGGATTGAGAATTGACAACTGATTGTTGAGGACTGAGGTCTGAAGATTGAGGATTCAGTATTGAGGATTCAGGATTGAGGTTTGAGGACTGAGGATTGAGGATTGAGGCTTGAGGATTGATGATTGAGGATTGAGGATTCAGGATTGAAGATTGAGGATTGAGGATTGAGGATTCAGGACTGTGGTCTGAGGACTGAGGATTGAGGATTGAGGATTGGGGATTGAGGATTGAGGATCGAGGATTGAAGATTGAAGATTGGTTATTGAGGATCGAACATTGAGGATTGAGGACTGAGGATTGAGGATTGAGTATCGAGGATTGAGGATTGAGGATTGAGGATTGAGGATTGAGGATTGAGGATTGAGGATTGAGGATTGAGGCCTGAGGATTGAGGATTGAGCATTGAGCATTGAGGATTGAAGATTGAGGACTGGGGATTGAGGATTGAAGGTTGTGGATTAAGCATTGAAGATTGGGGATTGAGGATCTAGGATTAGAGATTGATTATTGAGGATTGAAGATTGAGGATTGAGGTCTGAGTGTTGAGAATTGAGAACTGAGGATGAGGACTGAGGGCTGAGGGTTGAGGTTTGAGGAATGAGGATTGGGGGTTGAGGATTGAGGATTGAGGATTGAGGATTGAGGATTGAGTACTGAAGATTGAGTATTGATGACTGAGGAATGAGGATTGAGGATTGAGGATTGAGGGTTGAGGATTGAGGATTGAATATTGAGTATTGAGGATTGAAGATTGAGGATTGAGGATTGAGGATTGAGGATGGAGGCTGAGGGCTGAGGGTTTAGGATTGAGGTTTGAGTATTGAATCCTGAGAATTCAGGATATTCTGTTGAGTATTGAGAACTGAGGATCGATGGTTGAGTATTGAAGACAGAGGATTGAGGATTGAAGATTGAGTATTGAGGATACAGAATTGAGGTTTGAGGACTGAGGACTGAGGATTGAAGATTGAGTACTGAGGATTGAATACTGAGAATTGAGGACTGAGGATTGAGGATTGAGGATGAGGTCTGAGGGTTGAGGATTGAGGTTTGAGGACTGAGGACTGAGGTTTGAGGATTGAGGATTGAGGATGTGGGCTGACGGTTGAGGATTGTGGTTTGAGGGCTGAGGTCTGAGGATTGAGGATTGAGAATTGAGGATTGAGGATTAAGGATTGAAGATTGAGGATTGGGTATTGAGGATTGAAGAATGAGGATTGAGGATTGAGGATTGAGGATTGAGGATTGAGGATTGAGGATTGAAGATTGAGGATTGGGTATTGCGGATTGAACATTGAGGATTGAGTATTGGGGATTGAGGATTGAGGATCGAGGGTTGAGTATTGAGGATTGAGGATTGAAGATTGAGTATTGAGTATTGAAAACTGTGAATTGAGGATATTCTATTTAGGATTGAGGATTGACAACTGATTGTTGAGGACTGAGGGCTGAAGATTGAGGATTCAGGATTGAGGATTCAGAATTGAGGTTTGAGGACTGAGGATTGAGGATTAAAGATTGAGTATTGAGGATTGAAGATTGAGGATTGAGGATTGAGGATTGAGGATTGAGGATGAGGGCTGAGGGTTGAGGATTGAGGTTTGAGGACTGAGGACTGAGGATTGAGGATTGAGGATTGAGGATTGAAGATTGAGTATTGAGGTTTGAAGACTGACGATTGAGGGTTGAGGATTGAGGATTGAGGATTGAGGATTGAGGATTGAGGATTGAGGATTGAGGATTGGGGATTGAGGAATGGTGATTGAGGATTGAGTATTGGGGATTGAGAATTGAGTATTGACGATTGAAGATTGAGTATTGAGGATTGAAGATTGTGGATTGGTGACTGAGGATTGAGGATTGAGGATTGAGGATTGAGGATTGAGGATTAAATATTGAGTATTGAGGATTGAAGATTGAGGATTGAGGATTCATGATTGAGGATTGAGGATGAGGTCTCAGGGTTGAGGATTGAGGTTTGAGGACTGAGGACTGAGGATTGAGGATTGAGAATTGAAGATTAAGGATTGAGGATTGAAGATTGAGGATTGGGTATTTAGCATTGAACAATGAGGATTGTGGATTGAGGACTGAGGATTGAAGATTGAAGATTGAGTATTGAGGTTTGAAGACTGACGATTGAGGGTTGAGGATTGAGGATTGAGTATTGAGGATTGAGTGTTGAGGATTGAGCACGAGGACTGACGGTTGAGGGTTGAGGTTTGAGGATTGAGGATTGAGGATTGAGGATTGAAGACTGAGTATTGAGGATTGAAAATTGAGGATTGAGGATTGAGTATTGAGGATTGAGGATTGAGGATTGTAGATTGAGGATTGGGGACGGAGTGTTGTGGGTTGAGTGGTGAGAAGTGATGTTTGTGGATAGAGATTTGAAGATTGCAGATTGAGTATTGAGTATTGAAAACTGTGAGTTGATGATATTCTATTGAGGATTAAGGATTGACAGCTGATTGTTGAGGACTGAGGGCTGAAGATTGCGGATTCAGGATGGAGGATTCAGGATTGAGGTTGGAGGACTGAGGATTGAGGGTTGAGTATTGAGGATTGAGGATTGAGGATTGAGGATTGAAGATTGAGGATTGGTTATTGCGGATTGAACCTTGAGGATTGAGGATTGAGGATTGAGGATCGAGGATTGAGGATTGAGGTTTGAGGATTGAAGATTGAGGATTGAGGATTGAGGATTGAGGATTGGAGATTGAGGATTGTGTATTGAGGATTGAACATTGAGGATTGATGATTGAGGATTGAGGACTGAGGATTGAGGATTGAGGATTGAGGATTGAGGATTGAGGATTGAGGATTGAGGATTGAGGATTGAGGATTGGGGATTGAGGAATGGTGATTGAGGATTGAGTATTGGGGATTGAGAATTGAGGATTGACGATTGAAGATTGAGTATTGAGGATTGAAGATTGTGGATTGGTGACTGAGGATTGAGGATTGAGGATTGAGGATTGAGGATTGAGGATTAAATATTGAGTATTGAGGATTGAAGATTGAGGATTGAGGATTCAGGATTGAGGATTGAGGATGAGGTCTCAGGGTTGAGGATTGAGGTTTGAGGACTGAGGACTGAGGATTGAGGATTGAGAATTGAGGATTGAGGATTGAGTATTGAAGATTGAGGATTGGGTATTTAGGATTGAAGAATGAGTATTGTGGTTTGAGGACTGAGGATTGAGGATTGAAGATTGAGTATTGAGGTTTGAAGACTGACGATTGAGGGTTGAGGATTGAGAATTGAGGATTGAGTGTTGAGGATTGAGCACGAGGACTGACGGATGAGGGTTGAGGTTTGAGGATTGAGGATTGAGGATTGAGGATTGAAGATTGAATATTGAGGATTGAAAATTTAGGATTGAGGATTGAGTATTGAGGATTGAGGATTGAGGATTGTAGATTGGGGATTGGGGACGGAGTGTTGTGGGTTGAGTGGTGAGAATTGATGTTTGTGGATAGAGATTTGAAGATTGCAGATTGAGTATTGAGTATTGAAAACTGTGAGTTGATGATATTCTGTCGAGGATTGAGCATTGACAACTGATTGTTGAGGACTGAGGGCTGAAGATTGAGGATTCAGGATTGAGGATTCAGGATTGTGGTTGGAGGACTGAGGATTGAGGATTGAAGATTGAGCATAGGGCATTGCGGATTGAACCTTGAGGATTGAGGAGTGAGGATTGAGGATTGAGGATCGAGGATTGAGGATTGAGGATTGAGGATTGAAGATTGAGGATTGAGGATTGAGGATTGATGATTGAGGATTGAAGATTGAGGATTGGGGATTGAGGATTGACGATTGAGGATTGAGTATTGCGGATGGAGAATTTAGGATTGACGATTGAACATTGAGTATTGAGGATTGAAGATTGAGGATTGATGACTGAGGATTGAGGATTGAGGATTGAGGGTTGAGGATTGAGGATTAAATATTGAGTATTGAGAATTGAGGATTGAGGATTGAGAATTGAGGATTGAGGATTGAGGATTGAAGATTGAGGATTGGGTATTGAGGATTGACGATTGAGGATTGAGGATTGAGGATTGAGGATTGAACATTGTGGACTGAGTGTTGAGGGTTGAGTGATGATAATAGATGTTTGTGGATAGAGGTTTGAAGATTGCAGATTGAGTATTGAAAATTGAAAACTGTGAATTGAGGATATTCTATTGAGGATTGAGGATCGACAACAGATTGTTGAGGACTGAGGGCTGAAGATTGAAGATTCAGGATTGAGGATTCAGAATTGATGTTTGAGGACTGAAGATTGAGGATTGAATATAGAGTATTGAGGATTGAAGATTGAGGATTGAGGATTGTGGATTGAGGATGAGGGCTGAGGGTTGAGGATTGAGGTTTGAGGACTGAGGACTGAGGATTGAGGATTGAGAATTGAGGATTGTGGATTGAGTATTGAAGGTTGAGGATTGGGTATTTAGGATTGAAGAATGAGGATTGAGGATTGAGGATTGAGGATTGAAGTTTGAGTATTGAGGTTTGAAGACTGACGATTGAGGGTTGAGGATTGAGGATTGAGGATTGAGTGTTGAGGATTGAGCACGAGGACTGACGGTTGAGGATTGAGGTTTGAGGATTGAGGATTGAGGATTGAGGATTGAAGATTGAGTATTGAGGATTGAAAATTGAGCATTGAGGATTGAGGATTGAGGATTGAGGATTGAGTATTGTAGATTGAGGATTGGGGGCGGAGTGTTGAGGGTTGAGTGATGAGAATTGATGGTGGTGGATAGAGATTTGAAGATTGCAGATTGAGTATTGAGTATTGAAAACTATGTGTTGATGATATTCTATTGAGGATTGAGGATTGACAACTGATTGTTGAGGACTGAGGTCTGAAGATTGAGGATTAAGGATTGATGATTGAGGATTGGGGACTGAGTGTTTAGGGTTGAGTGATGAGAATTGATGTTTGTGGATAGAGATTTGAAGATTGCAGATTCAGTATTGAGTATTGAAAACTGTGAATTGATGATATTCTATTGAGGATTGAGAATTGACAACTGATTGTTGAAGACTGAGGTCTGAAGATTGAGGATTCAGTATTGAGGATTCAGGATTGAGGTTTGAGGACTGAGGATTGAGGATTGAGGCTTGAGGATTGAGGATTGAGGATTGAGGATCGAGTGTTGAGGATTGAAGATTGAGGATTGGGTATTGCGTATTGAACATTGAGGATTGAGGATTGAGGTTTGAGGATTGTGGGTTGAGGACTGAAGATTGAATATTGATGATTGAAGATTGAGGATTGAGGATTGAGGATTGTGGATTGAGGACGAGGACTGAGGGTTGAGTATTGATGTTTGATGTCTGAGGATTGAGGATTGAGGATTGAGAATTGAGGATTGAGGATTGAGGCTTGAAGATTGTGGATTGTGGATTGAGGATTGAGGATTGAAGATTGAGTATTGAGGATTGAAAATTGGGGATTGAGGATTGAGGATTGAGGATTGAGGATTGAGGGTTGAGGATTGAGGATTGAGGATTGAGGATTGAGGATTCAAGATTGAGGATTGAAGATTGAGGATTGAGGATTGAGGATTGCGGATTGAAGATGAGGGCTGAGGATTGAAGATTGAGGATTCAGGATTGAGGATTGAGGATTGAAGATGAGGGCTGAGGGTTGAGGATTGAGGTTTGAGGACTGAGGATTGAGGATTGAGGATAGAGATTTGAGGATTGAGGATTGAGGATTGAAGATTGAGTATTGGGTATTGAGGATTGAAGAATGAGGTTTGAGGATTGAGGATTGAGGATTCAGGACTGAAGATTGAGGATTGAGGATTGAGGATTCAGGATTGTGGTTTGAGGACTGAGGATTGAGGATTGAGGATTGGGGATTGAGGATTGAGGATCGAGGATTGAAGATTGAAGATTGGTTATTGAGGATTGAACATTGAGGATTGTGGACTGAGGATTGAGGATTGAGTATCGAGGATTGAGGATTGAGGATTGAGGATTGAGGATTGGGGATTGAGGAATGGTGATTGAGGATTGAGTATTGGGGATTGAGAATTGAGGATTGACGATTGAAGATTGAGTAATGAGGATTGAAGATTGTGGATTGGTGACTGAGGATTGAGGATTGAGGATTGAGGATTGAGGATTGAGGATTAAATATTGAGTATTGAGGATTGAAGATTGAGGATTGAGGATTCAGGATTGAGGATTGAGGATGAGGTCTCAGGGTTGAGGATTGAGGTTTGAGGACTGAGGACTGAGGATTGAGGATTGAGAATTGAAGATTGAGGATTGAGGATTGAAGATTGAGGATTGGGTATTTAGCATTGAACAATGAGGATCGTGGATTGAGGACTGGGGATTGAAGATTGAAGATTGAGTATTGAGTTTTGAAGACTGACGATAGAGGGTTGAGGATTGAGGATTGAGGATTGAGTGTTGAGGATTGAGCACGAGGACTGACGGTTGAGGGTTGAGGTTTGAGGATTGAGGATTGAGGATTGAGGATTGAAGATTGAGTATTGAGGATTGAAAATTGAGGATTGAGGATTGAGTATTGAGGATTGAGGATTGAGGATTGTAGATTGAGGATTGGGGACGGAGTGTCGTGGGTTGAGTGGTGAGAAGTGATGTTTGTGGATAGAGATTTGAAGATTGCAGATTGAGTATTGAGTATTGAAAACTGTGAGTTGATGATATTCTATTGAGGATTAAGGATTGACAGCTGATTGTTGAGGACTGAGGGCTGAAGATTGAGGATTCAGGATGGAGGATTCAGGATTGAGGTTGGAGGACTGAGGATTGAGGGTTGAGTATTGAGGATTGAGGATTGAGGATTGAGGATTGAAGATTGAGGATTGAGGATTGAGAATTGGGTATTGAGGAATGGTGATTGAGGATTGAGTATTGGGGATTGAGAATTGAGGATTGACGATTGAAGATTGAGTATTGAGGATTGAAGATTGTGGATTGGTGACTGAGGATTGAGGATTGAGGATTGAGGATTGAGGATTGAGGATTAAATATTGAGTATTGAGGATTGAAGATTGAGGATTGAGGATTCAGGATTGAGGATTGAGGATGAGGTCTCAGGGTTGAGGATTGAGGTTTGAGGACTGAGGACTGAGAATTGAGGATTGAGGATTGAGGATTGAGGTTGAGGATTGAAGATTGAGGATTGGGTATTGCGTATTGAACATTGAGGATTGAAGATTGAGGATTGAGGATTGGAGATTGAGGATTGGGTATTGAGGATTCAACATTGAGGATTGATGATTGAGGATTGAGAATTGAGGACTGAAGACTGAATATTGATGATTGAAGATTGAGGATTGAGGATTGAGGTTTGTGGATTGAGGTCGAGGACTGAGGGTTGAGTATTGATGTTTGATGTCTGAGGATTGAGGATTGAGGATTGAGAATTGAGGATTGAGGATTGAGGATTGAAGATTGTGGATTGAGGATTGAGGATTGAAGATTGAGTATTGAGGATTGAAAATTGGGGATTGAGGATTGAGAATTGAGGATTGAGGATTGAGGATTGAGGATTGAGGATTGAGGATTGAGGATTGAGGATTCAAGATTGAGGATTGAAGATTGAGGATTGAGGATTGAGGATTGAGGATTGCGGATTGAAGATGAGGGCTGAGGATTGAGGATTGAGGATTCAGGATTGTGGTTTGAGGACTGAGGATTGAGGATTGAGGATTGAGGATTAAGGATTTAGGATTAAATATTGAGTATTGAGGATTGAAGATTGAGGATTGAGGATTGAGTGTCGAGGATTGAGGATGAGGGCTCAGGGTTGAGGATTGAGGTTTAAGGTCTGAGGACTGAGGATTGAGGATTGAGAATTGAGGATTGAGGATTGAGGATTGAAGATTGAGGATTGGGTATTGAGGATTGAGGTATGAGGATTGAGGATTGAGGACTGAGGATTGAGGATTGAAGATTGAGTAATGAGGATTGAAGATTGACGATTGAGGATTGAGGATTGAGGATTGAGGATTGAACATTGAGGACTGAGTGTTGAGGGTTGAGTGATGATAATAGATGTTTGTGGATAGAGGTTTGAAGATTGCAGATTGAGTATTGAAAATTGAAAACTGTGAATTGAGGATATTCTATTGAGGATTGAGGATCGACAACAGATTGTTGAGGACTGAGGGCTGAAGATTGAAGATTCAGGATTGAGGATTCAGAATTGATGTTTGAGGACTGAAGATTGAGGATTGAATATAGAGTATTGAGGATTGAAGATTGAGGATTGAGGATTGAGGATTGAGGATGAGGGCTGAGGGTTGAGGATTGAGGTTTGAGGACTGAGGACTGAGGATTGAGGATTGAGAATTGAGGATTGTGGATTGAGTATTGAAGGTTGAGGATTGGGTATTTAGGATTGAAGAATGAGGATTGAGGATTGAGGATTGAGGATTGAAGTTTGAGTATTGAGGTTTGAAGACTGACGATTGAGGGTTGAGGATTGAGGATTGAGGATTGAGTGTTGAGGATTGAGCACGAGGACTGACGGTTGAGGATTGAGGTTTGAGGATTGAGGATTGAGGATTGAGGATTGAAGATTGAGTATTGAGGATTGAAAATTGAGCATTGAGGATTGAGGATTGAGGATTGAGGATTGTGTATTGTTGATTGAGGATTGGGGGCGGAGTGTTGAGGGTTGAGTGATGAGAGTTGATGGTGGTGGATAGAGATTTGAAGATTGCAGATTGAGTATTGAGTATTGAAA
The DNA here is from genome assembly GCF_051401765.1 of Calliopsis andreniformis. NCBI lineage: Eukaryota > Metazoa > Arthropoda > Insecta > Hymenoptera > Andrenidae > Calliopsis > Calliopsis andreniformis. The sequence goes on from NW_027480602.1 coordinate 70,122, forward strand.
ACTGTGTGTTGATGATATTCTATTGAGGATTGAGGATTGACAACTGATTGTTGAGGACTGATGTCTGAAGGTTGAGGATTAAGGATTGATGATTGAGGATTGGGGACTGAGTGTTTAGGGTTGAGTGATGAGAATTGATGTTTGTGGATAGAGATTTAAAGATTGCAGATTGAGTATTGAGTATTGAAAGCTGTGAATTGATGATATTCTATTGAGGATTGAGAATTGACAACTGATTGTTGAGGACTGAGGTCTGAAGATTGAGGATTCAGTATTGAGGATTCAGGATTGAGGTTTGAGGACTGAGGATTGAGGATTGAGGCTTGAGGATTGATGATTGAGGATTGAGGATTCAGGATTGAAGATTGAGGATTGAGGATTGAGGATTCAGGACTGTGGTCTGAGGACTGAGGATTGAGGATTGAGGATTGGGGATTGAGGATTGAGGATCGAGGATTGAAGATTGAAGATTGGTTATTGAGGATTGAACATTGAGGATTGAGGACTGAGGATTGAGGATTGAGTATCGAGGATTGAGGATTGAGGATTGAGGATTGAGGATTGAGGATTGAGGATTGAGGATTGAGGATTGAGGCCTGAGGATTGAGGATTGAGCATTGAGCATTGAGGATTGAAGATTGAGGACTGGGGATTGAGGATTGAAGGTTGTGGATTAAGCATTGAAGATTGGGGATTGAGGATCTAGGATTAGAGATTGATTATTGAGGATTGAAGATTGAGGATTGAGGTCTGAGTGTTGAGAATTGAGAACTGAGGATGAGGACTGAGGGCTGAGGGTTGAGGTTTGAGGAATGAGGATTGGGGGTTGAGGATTGAGGAATGAGGATTGAGGATTGAGGATTGAGTACTGAAGATTGAGTATTGATGACTGAGGAATGAGGATTGAGGATTGAGGATTCAGGGTTGAGGATTGAGGATTGAATATTGAGTATTGAGGATTGAAGATTGAGGATTGAGGATTGAGGATTGAGGATGGAGGCTGAGGGCTGAGGGTTTAGGATTGAGGTTTGAGTATTGAATCCTGAGAATTCAGGATATTCTGTTGAGTATTGAGAACTGAGGATCGATGGTTGAGTATTGAAGACAGAGGATTGAGGATTGAAGATTGAGTATTGAGGATACAGAATTGAGGTTTGAGGACTGAGGACTGAGGATTGAAGATTGAGTACTGAGGATTGAATACTGAGAATTGAGGACTGAGGATTGAGGATTGAGGATGAGGTCTGAGGGTTGAGGATTGAGGTTTGAGGACTGAGGACTGAGGTTTGAGGATTGAGGATTGAGGATGTGGGCTGACGGTTGAGGATTGTGGTTTGAGGGCTGAGGTCTGAGGATTGAGGATTGAGAATTGAGGATTGAGGATTAAGGATTGAAGATTGAGGATTGGGTATTGAGGATTGAAGAATGAGGATTGAGGATAGAGGATTGAGGATTGAGGATTGAGAGTTGAGGATTGAGGATTGAGGATTGAAGATTGAGGATTGGGTATTGAGGATTGAAGAATGAGGTTTGAGGAGTGAGGATTGAGGATTGAGGATTGAGGATTGAGGATTGAGGATTGAGGATTGAGGATTGTGGATTGAGGATTGGCGATTGAGGATTGAGTATTGGGGATTGAGAATTGAGGATTGACGATTGAAGATTGAGTATTGAGGATTGAAAATTGAGGATTGACGACTGAGGATTGAGGATTGAGGATTGAGGATTAAGGATTGAGGATTAAATATTGAGTATTGAGGATTGAGGATTGAGGATTGAGGATTGAGGGTCGAGGATTGAGGATGAGGGCTCAGGGTTGAGGATTGACGTTCAAGGATTGAGGACTGAGGATTGAGGATTGAGAATTGAGAATTGAAGATTGAGGATTGAGGATTGAAGATTGAGGATTGGGTATTGAGGATTGAGGAATGAGGATTGAGGATTGAGGATTGAGGATTGAGGATTGAAGATTGAGGATTGAAGATTGACGATTGAGGATTGTGGATTGAGAATTGAGGATTGAACATGAGGGCTGAGTGTTATGGGTTGAGTGATGAGAATAGATGTTTGTGGATAGAGGTTTGAAGATTGCAGATTGAGTATCGAGTATTGAAAACTGTGAATTGAGGATATTCTATTGAGGATTGAGGACTGACAACTGATTGTTGAGGACTGCGGGCTGAAGATTGAACGATTCCGGATTGAGGATTCAGAATTGAGGTTTGAGGTCTGAGGTCTGAGGATTGAGGATTGAAGATTGAGTATTGTGGATTGAAGATTGATGATTGAGGATTGAGGATTGAGGATTGAGGATGAGGGCTGAGGGTTGAGGATTGAGGTTTGAGGACTGAGGACTGGGGATTGAGGATTGAGGATTGAGGATTGGGGATTGAGGAATGGTGATTGAGGATTGAGTATTGGGGATTGAGAATTGAGTATTGACGATTGAAGATTGAGTATTGAGGATTGAAGATTGTGGATTGGTGACTGAGGATTGAGGATTGAGGATTGAGGATTGAGGATTGAGGATTAAATATTGAGTATTGAGGATTGAAGATTGAGGATTGAGGATTCATGATTGAGGATTGAGGATGAGGTCTCAGGGTTGAGGATTGAGGTTTGAGGACTGAGGACTGAGGATTGAGGATTGAGAATTGAAGATTAAGGATTGAGGATTGAAGATTGAGGATTGGGTATTTAGCATTGAACAATGAGGATTGTGGATTGAGGACTGAGGATTGAAGATTGAAGATTGAGTATTGAGGTTTGAAGACTGACGATTGAGGGTTGAGGATTGAGGATTGAGTATTGAGGATTGAGTGTTGAGGATTGAGCACGAGGACTGACGGTTGAGGGTTGAGGTTTGAGGATTGAGGATTGAGGATTGAGGATTGAAGACTGAGTATTGAGGATTGAAAATTGAGGATTGAGGATTGAGTATTGAGGATTGAGGATTGAGGATTGTAGATTGAGGATTGGGGACGGAGTGTTGTGGGTTGAGTGGTGAGAAGTGATGTTTGTGGATAGAGATTTGAAGATTGCAGATTGAGTATTGAGTATTGAAAACTGTGAGTTGATGATATTCTATTGAGGATTAAGGATTGACAGCTGATTGTTGAGGACTGAGGGCTGAAGATTGCGGATTCAGGATGGAGGATTCAGGATTGAGGTTGGAGGACTGAGGATTGAGGGTTGAGTATTGAGGATTGAGGATTGAGGATTGAGGATTGAAGATTGAGGATTGGTTATTGCGGATTGAACCTTGAGGATTGAGGATTGAGGATTGAGGATCGAGGATTGAGGATTGAGGTTTGAGGATTGAAGATTGAGGATTGAGGATTGAGGATTGAGGATTGGAGATTGAGGATTGTGTATTGAGGATTGAACATTGAGGATTGATGATTGAGGATTGAGGACTGAGGATTGAGGATTGAGGATTGAGGATTGAGGATTGAGGATTGAGGATTGAGGATTGAGGATTGAGGATTGGGGATTGAGGAATGGTGATTGAGGATTGAGTATTGGGGATTGAGAATTGAGGATTGACGATTGAAGATTGAGTATTGAGGATTGAAGATTGTGGATTGGTGACTGAGGATTGAGGATTGAGGATTGAGGATTGAGGATTGAGGATTAAATATTGAGTATTGAGGATTGAAGATTGAGGATTGAGGATTCAGGATTGAGGATTGAGGATGAGGTCTCAGGGTTGAGGATTGAGGTTTGAGGACTGAGGACTGAGGATTGAGGATTGAGAATTGAGGATTGAGGATTGAGTATTGAAGATTGAGGATTGGGTATTTAGGATTGAAGAATGAGTATTGTGGTTTGAGGACTGAGGATTGAGGATTGAAGATTGAGTATTGAGGTTTGAAGACTGACGATTGAGGGTTGAGGATTGAGGATTGAGGATTGAGTGTTGAGGATTGAGCACGAGGACTGACGGATGAGGGTTGAGGTTTGAGGATTGAGGATTGAGGATTGAGGATTGAAGATTGAATATTGAGGATTGAAAATTGAGGATTGAGGATTGAGTATTGAGGATTGAGGATTGAGGATTGTAGATTGGGGATTGGGGACGGAGTGTTGTGGGTTGAGTGGTGAGAATTGATGTTTGTGGATAGAGATTTGAAGATTGCAGATTGAGTATTGAGTATTGAAAACTGTGAGTTGATGATATTCTGTCGAGGATTGAGCATTGACAACTGATTGTTGAGGACTGAGGGCTGAAGATTGAGGATTCAGGATTGAGGATTCAGGATTGTGGTTGGAGGACTGAGGATTGAGGATTGAAGATTGAGCATAGGGCATTGCGGATTGAACCTTGAGGATTGAGGAGTGAGGATTGAGGATTGAGGATCGAGGATTGAGGATTGAGGATTGAGGATTGAAGATTGAGGATTGAGGATTGAGGATTGATGATTGAGGATTGAAGATTGAGGATTGGGGATTGAGGATTGACGATTGAGGATTGAGTATTGCGGATGGAGAATTTAGGATTGACGATTGAACATTGAGTATTGAGGATTGAAGATTGAGGATTGATGACTGAGGATTGAGGATTGAGGATTGAGGGTTGAGGATTGAGGATTAAATATTGAGTATTGAGAATTGAGGATTGAGGATTGAGAATTGAGGATTGAGGATTGAGGATTGAAGATTGAGGATTGGGTATTGAGGATTGACGATTGAGGATTGAGGATTGAGGATTGAGGATTGAACATTGTGGACTGAGTGTTGAGGGTTGAGTGATGATAATAGATGTTTGTGGATAGAGGTTTGAAGATTGCAGATTGAGTATTGAAAATTGAAAACTGTGAATTGAGGATATTCTATTGAGGATTGAGGATCGACAACAGATTGTTGAGGACTGAGGGCTGAAGATTGAAGATTCAGGATTGAGGATTCAGAATTGATGTTTGAGGACTGAAGATTGAGGATTGAATATAGAGTATTGAGGATTGAAGATTGAGGATTGAGGATTGTGGATTGAGGATGAGGGCTGAGGGTTGAGGATTGAGGTTTGAGGACTGAGGACTGAGGATTGAGGATTGAGAATTGAGGATTGTGGATTGAGTATTGAAGGTTGAGGATTGGGTATTTAGGATTGAAGAATGAGGATTGAGGATTGAGGATTGAGGATTGAAGTTTGAGTATTGAGGTTTGAAGACTGACGATTGAGGGTTGAGGATTGAGGATTGAGGATTGAGTGTTGAGGATTGAGCACGAGGACTGACGGTTGAGGATTGAGGTTTGAGGATTGAGGATTGAGGATTGAGGATTGAAGATTGAGTATTGAGGATTGAAAATTGAGCATTGAGGATTGAGGATTGAGGATTGAGGATTGAGTATTGTAGATTGAGGATTGGGGGCGGAGTGTTGAGGGTTGAGTGATGAGAATTGATGGTGGTGGATAGAGATTTGAAGATTGCAGATTGAGTATTGAGTATTGAAAACTATGTGTTGATGATATTCTATTGAGGATTGAGGATTGACAACTGATTGTTGAGGACTGAGGTCTGAAGATTGAGGATTAAGGATTGATGATTGAGGATTGGGGACTGAGTGTTTAGGGTTGAGTGATGAGAATTGATGTTTGTGGATAGAGATTTGAAGATTGCAGATTCAGTATTGAGTATTGAAAACTGTGAATTGATGATATTCTATTGAGGATTGAGAATTGACAACTGATTGTTGAAGACTGAGGTCTGAAGATTGAGGATTCAGTATTGAGGATTCAGGATTGAGGTTTGAGGACTGAGGATTGAGGATTGAGGCTTGAGGATTGAGGATTGAGGATTGAGGATCGAGTGTTGAGGATTGAAGATTGAGGATTGGGTATTGCGTATTGAACATTGAGGATTGAGGATTGAGGTTTGAGGATTGTGGGTTGAGGACTGAAGATTGAATATTGATGATTGAAGATTGAGGATTGAGGATTGAGGATTGTGGATTGAGGACGAGGACTGAGGGTTGAGTATTGATGTTTGATGTCTGAGGATTGAGGATTGAGGATTGAGAATTGAGGATTGAGGATTGAGGCTTGAAGATTGTGGATTGTGGATTGAGGATTGAGGATTGAAGATTGAGTATTGAGGATTGAAAATTGGGGATTGAGGATTGAGGATTGAGGATTGAGGATTGAGGGTTGAGGATTGAGGATTGAGGATTGAGGATTGAGGATTCAAGATTGAGGATTGAAGATTGAGGATTGAGGATTGAGGATTGCGGATTGAAGATGAGGGCTGAGGATTGAAGATTGAGGATTCAGGATTGAGGATTGAGGATTGAAGATGAGGGCTGAGGGTTGAGGATTGAGGTTTGAGGACTGAGGATTGAGGATTGAGGATAGAGATTTGAGGATTGAGGATTGAGGATTGAAGATTGAGTATTGGGTATTGAGGATTGAAGAATGAGGTTTGAGGATTGAGGATTGAGGATTCAGGACTGAAGATTGAGGATTGAGGATTGAGGATTCAGGATTGTGGTTTGAGGACTGAGGATTGAGGATTGAGGATTGGGGATTGAGGATTGAGGATCGAGGATTGAAGATTGAAGATTGGTTATTGAGGATTGAACATTGAGGATTGAGGACTGAGGATTGAGGATTGAGTATCGAGGATTGAGGATTGAGGATTGAGGATTGAGGATTGGGGATTGAGGAATGGTGATTGAGGATTGAGTATTGGGGATTGAGAATTGAGGATTGACGATTGAAGATTGAGTAATGAGGATTGAAGATTGTGGATTGGTGACTGAGGATTGAGGATTGAGGATTGAGGATTGAGGATTGAGGATTAAATATTGAGTATTGAGGATTGAAGATTGAGGATTGAGGATTCAGGATTGAGGATTGAGGATGAGGTCTCAGGGTTGAGGATTGAGGTTTGAGGACTGAGGACTGAGGATTGAGGATTGAGAATTGAAGATTGAGGATTGAGGATTGAAGATTGAGGATTGGGTATTTAGCATTGAACAATGAGGATCGTGGATTGAGGACTGGGGATTGAAGATTGAAGATTGAGTATTGAGTTTTGAAGACTGACGATAGAGGGTTGAGGATTGAGGATTGAGGATTGAGTGTTGAGGATTGAGCACGAGGACTGACGGTTGAGGGTTGAGGTTTGAGGATTGAGGATTGAGGATTGAGGATTGAAGATTGAGTATTGAGGATTGAAAATTGAGGATTGAGGATTGAGTATTGAGGATTGAGGATTGAGGATTGTAGATTGAGGATTGGGGACGGAGTGTCGTGGGTTGAGTGGTGAGAAGTGATGTTTGTGGATAGAGATTTGAAGATTGCAGATTGAGTATTGAGTATTGAAAACTGTGAGTTGATGATATTCTATTGAGGATTAAGGATTGACAGCTGATTGTTGAGGACTGAGGGCTGAAGATTGAGGATTCAGGATGGAGGATTCAGGATTGAGGTTGGAGGACTGAGGATTGAGGGTTGAGTATTGAGGATTGAGGATTGAGGATTGAGGATTGAAGATTGAGGATTGAGGATTGAGAATTGGGTATTGAGGAATGGTGATTGAGGATTGAGTATTGGGGATTGAGAATTGAGGATTGACGATTGAAGATTGAGTATTGAGGATTGAAGATTGTGGATTGGTGACTGAGGATTGAGGATTGAGGATTGAGGATTGAGGATTGAGGATTAAATATTGAGTATTGAGGATTGAAGATTGAGGATTGAGGATTCAGGATTGAGGATTGAGGATGAGGTCTCAGGGTTGAGGATTGAGGTTTGAGGACTGAGGACTGAGAATTGAGGATTGAGGATTGAGGATTGAGGTTGAGGATTGAAGATTGAGGATTGGGTATTGCGTATTGAACATTGAGGATTGAAGATTGAGGATTGAGGATTGGAGATTGAGGATTGGGTATTGAGGATTCAACATTGAGGATTGATGATTGAGGATTGAGAATTGAGGACTGAAGATTGAATATTGATGATTGAAGATTGAGGATTGAGGATTGAGGTTTGTGGATTGAGGTCGAGGACTGAGGGTTGAGTATTGATGTTTGATGTCTGAGGATTGAGGATTGAGGATTGAGAATTGAGGATTGAGGATTGAGGATTGAAGATTGTGGATTGAGGATTGAGGATTGAAGATTGAGTATTGAGGATTGAAAATTGGGGATTGAGGATTGAGAATTGAGGATTGAGGATTGAGGATTGAGGATTGAGGATTGAGGATTGAGGATTGAGGATTCAAGATTGAGGATTGAAGATTGAGGATTGAGGATTGAGGATTGAGGATTGCGGATTGAAGATGAGGGCTGAGGATTGAGGATTGAGGATTCAGGATTGTGGTTTGAGGACTGAGGATTGAGGATTGAGGATTGAGGATTAAGGATTTAGGATTAAATATTGAGTATTGAGGATTGAAGATTGAGGATTGAGGATTGAGTGTCGAGGATTGAGGATGAGGGCTCAGGGTTGAGGATTGAGGTTTAAGGTCTGAGGACTGAGGATTGAGGATTGAGAATTGAGGATTGAGGATTGAGGATTGAAGATTGAGGATTGGGTATTGAGGATTGAGGTATGAGGATTGAGGATTGAGGACTGAGGATTGAGGATTGAAGATTGAGTAATGAGGATTGAAGATTGACGATTGAGGATTGAGGATTGAGGATTGAGGATTGAACATTGAGGACTGAGTGTTGAGGGTTGAGTGATGATAATAGATGTTTGTGGATAGAGGTTTGAAGATTGCAGATTGAGTATTGAAAATTGAAAACTGTGAATTGAGGATATTCTATTGAGGATTGAGGATCGACAACAGATTGTTGAGGACTGAGGGCTGAAGATTGAAGATTCAGGATTGAGGATTCAGAATTGATGTTTGAGGACTGAAGATTGAGGATTGAATATAGAGTATTGAGGATTGAAGATTGAGGATTGAGGATTGAGGATTGAGGATGAGGGCTGAGGGTTGAGGATTGAGGTTTGAGGACTGAGGACTGAGGATTGAGGATTGAGAATTGAGGATTGTGGATTGAGTATTGAAGGTTGAGGATTGGGTATTTAGGATTGAAGAATGAGGATTGAGGATTGAGGATTGAGGATTGAAGTTTGAGTATTGAGGTTTGAAGACTGACGATTGAGGGTTGAGGATTGAGGATTGAGGATTGAGTGTTGAGGATTGAGCACGAGGACTGACGGTTGAGGATTGAGGTTTGAGGATTGAGGATTGAGGATTGAGGATTGAAGATTGAGTATTGAGGATTGAAAATTGAGCATTGAGGATTGAGGATTGAGGATTGAGGATTGTGTATTGTTGATTGAGGATTGGGGGCGGAGTGTTGAGGGTTGAGTGATGAGAGTTGATGGTGGTGGATAGAGATTTGAAGATTGCAGATTGAGTATTGAGTATTGAAAACTGTGTGTTGATGATATTCTATTGAGGATTGAGGATTGACAACTGATTGTTGAGGACTGATGTCTGAAGGTTGAGGATTAAGGATTGATGATTGAGGATTGGGGACCGAGTGTTTAGGGTTGAGTGATGAGAATTGATGTTTGTGGATAGAGATTTAAAGATTGCAGATTGAGTATTGAGTATTGAAAGCTGTGAATTGATGATATTCTATTGAGGATTGAGAATTGACAACTGATTGTTGAGGACTGAGGTCTGAAGATTGAGGATTCAGTATTGAGGACTCAGGATTGAGGTTTGAGGACTGAGGATTGAGGATTGAGGCTTGAGGATTGATGATTGAGGATTGAGGATTCAGGATTGAAGATTGAGGATTGAGGATTGAGGATTCAGGACTGTGGTCTGAGGACTGAGGATTGAGGATTGAGGATTGGGGATTGAGGATTGAGGATCGAGGATTGAAGATTGAAGATTGGTTATTGAGGATTGAACATTGAGGATTGAGGACTGAGGATTGAGGATTGAGTATCGAGGATTGAGGATTGAGGATTGAGGATTGAGGATTGAGGATTGAGGATTGAGGATTGAGGATTGAGGCCTGAGGATTGAGGATTGAGCATTGAGCATTGAGGATTGAAGATTGAGGACTGGGGATTGAGGATTGAAGGTTGTGGATTAAGCATTGAAGATTGGGGATTGAGGATCTAGGATTAGAGATTGATTATTGAGGATTGAAGATTGAGGATTGAGGTCTGAGTGTTGAGAATTGAGAACTGAGGATGAGGACTGAGGGCTGAGGGTTGAGGTTTGAGGAATGAGGATTGGGGGTTGAGGATTGAGGATTGAGGATTGAGGATTGAGGATTGAGTACTGAAGATTGAGTATTGATGACTGAGGAATGAGGATTGAGGATTGAGGATTCAGGGTTGAGGATTGAGGATTGAATATTGAGTATTGAGGATTGAAGATTGAGGATTGAGGATTGAGGATTGAGGATGGAGGCTGAGGGCTGAGGGTTTAGGATTGAGGTTTGAGTATTGAATCCTGAGAATTCAGGATATTCTGTTGAGTATTGAGAACTGAGGATCGATGGTTGAGTATTGAAGACAGAGGATTGAGGATTGAAGATTGAGTATTGAGGATACAGAATTGAGGTTTGAGGACTGAGGACTGAGGATTGAAGATTGAGTACTGAGGATTGAATACTGAGAATTGAGGACTGAGGATTGAGGATTGAGGATGAGGTCTGAGGGTTGAGGATTAAGGTTTGAGGACTGAGGACTGAGGTTTGAGGATTGAGGATTGAGGATGTGGGCTGACGGTTGAGGATTGTGGTTTGAGGGCTGAGGTCTGAGGATTGAGGATTGAGAATTGAGGATTGAGGATTAAGGATTGAAGATTGAGGATTGGGTATTGAGGATTGAAGAATGAGGATTGAGGATAGAGGATTGAGGATTGAGGATTGAGAGTTGAGGATTGAGGATTGAGGATTGAAGATTGAGGATTGGGTATTGAGGATTGAAGAATGAGGTTTGAGGAGTGAGGATTGAGGATTGAGGATTGAGGATTGAGGATTGAGGATTGAGGATTGAGGATTGTGGATTGAGGATTGGCGATTGAGGATTGAGTATTGGGGATTGAGAATTGAGGATTGACGATTGAAGATTGAGTATTGAGGATTGAAAATTGAGGATTGACGACTGAGGATTGAGGATTGAGGATTGAGGATTAAGGATTGAGGATTAAATATTGAGTATTGAGGATTGAGGATTGAGGATTGAGGATTGAGGGTCGAGGATTGAGGATGAGGGCTCAGGGTTGAGGATTGACGTTCAAGGATTGAGGACTGAGGATTGAGGATTGAGAATTGAGAATTGAAGATTGAGGATTGAGGATTGAAGATTGAGGATTGGGTATTGAGGATTGAGGAATGAGGATTGAGGATTGAGGATTGAGGATTGAGGATTGAAGATTGAGGATTGAAGATTGACGATTGAGGATTGTGGATTGAGAATTGAGGATTGAACATGAGGGCTGAGTGTTATGGGTTGAGTGATGAGAATAGATGTTTGTGGATAGAGGTTTGAAGATTGCAGATTGAGTATCGAGTATTGAAAACTGTGAATTGAGGATATTCTATTGAGGATTGAGGACTGACAACTGATTGTTGAGGACTGCGGGCTGAAGATTGAACGATTCCGGATTGAGGATTCAGAATTGAGGTTTGAGGTCTGAGGTCTGAGGATTGAGGATTGAAGATTGAGTATTGTGGATTGAAGATTGATGATTGAGGATTGAGGATTGAGGATTGAGGATGAGGGCTGAGGGTTGAGGATTGAGGTTTGAGGACTGAGGACTGGGGATTGAGGATTGAGAATTGATGATTGAGGATTGAGTATTGAAGATTGAGGATTGGGTATTTAGGATTGAAGAATGAGGATTGTGGATTGAGGACTGAGGATTGAGGATTGAAGATTGAGTATTGAGGTTTGAAGACTGACGATTGAGGGTTGAGGATTGAGGGTTGAGGTTTGAGGATTGAGGATTGAGGATTGTAGATTGGGGATTGGGGACGGTGTGTTGTGGCTTGAGTGGTGAGAATTGATGTTTGTGGATAGAGATTTGAAGATTGCAGATTGAGTATTGAGTATTGAAAACTGTGAGTTGATGATATTCTGTTGAGGATTGAGCATTGTCAACTGATTGTTGAGGACTGAGGGCTGAAGATTGAGGATTCAGGATTGAGGATTCAGGATTGTGGTTGGAGGACTGAGGATTGAGGATTGAAGATTGAGCATAGGGTATTGCGGATTGAACCTTGAGGATTGAGGATTGAGGATTGAGGATTGAGGATTGAAGATTGAGGATTGGGGATTGAGGATTGACGATTGAGGATTGAGTATTGAGGATGGAGAATTTAGGATTGACGATTGAACATTGAGTATTGAGGATTGAAGATTGAGGATTGATGACTGAGGATTGAGGATTGAGGATTGAGGATTGAGGATTGAGGATTAAATATTGAGTATTGAGAATTGAGGATTGAGGATTGAGAATTGAGGATTGAGGATTGAGGATTGAAGATTGAGGATTGGGTATTGAGGATTGAGGAATGAGGATTGAGGATTGAGGATTGAGGATTGAGGATTGAGGATTGAGTATTGAGGATTGAGGATTGGGGATTGAGGATTGAATATTGAGGATTGGGTATTGCGGATTGTAACTTGTGGGTTGAGTATTGAGGATTGAGGATTGAGGATCGAGGATTGAGGATTGAGGATTGAGGATTGATGATTGAAGATTGAGGATTGAGGATTGAGGATTGAGGACTGAGGATTGAAGATTGAGGATTGGGTATTGAGGATTGAGGAATGAGGATTGAGGATTGAGGATTGAGGATTGAGGATTGAGGATTGAGGATTGAGGGTCGAGGATTGAGGATGAGGGCTCAGGGTTGAGGATTGAGGTTTAAGGACTGAGGACTGAGGATTGAGGATTGAGAATTGAGGATTGAGGATTGAGGATTGAAGATTGAGGATTGGGTATTGAGGATTGAGGAATGAGGATTGAGGATTGAGGACTGAGGATTGAGGATTGAAGATTGAGTAATGAGGATTGAAAATTGACGATTGAGGATTGTGGATTGAGGATTCAGGATTGAACATTGAGGACTGAGTGTTGAGGGTTGAGTGATGATAATAGATGTTTGTGGATAGAGGTTTGAAGATTGCAGATTGAGTATTGAAATTTGAAAACTGTGAATTGAGGATATTCTATTGAGGATTGAGGATCGACAACAGATTGTTGAGGACTGAGGGCTGAAGATTGAAGATTCAGGATTGAGGATTCAGAATTGATGTTTGAGGACTGAAGATTGAGGATTGCAGATAGAGTATTGAGGATTAAAGATTGAGGATTGAGGATTGAGGATTGAGGATGAGGGCTGAGGGTTGAGGGTTGAGGTTTGAGGACTGAGGACTGAGGATTGAGGATTGAGAATTGAGGATTGTGGATTGAGTATTGAAGGTTGAGGATTGGGTATTTAGGATTGAAGAATGAGGATTGAGGATTGAGGATTGAGGATTGAAGTTTGAGTATTGAGGTTTGAAGACTGACGATTGAGGGTTGAGGATTGAGGATTGAGGATTGAGTGTTGAGGATTGAGCACGAGGACTGACGGTTGAGGATTGAGGATTGATGATTGAGGATTGAGGACTGAGGATTGAAGATTGAGTATTGAGGATTGAAAATTGAGGATTGAGGATTGAGGATTGAGGATTGAGGATTGAGTATTGTAGATTGAGGATTGGGGGCGGAGTGTTGAGGGTTGAGTGATGATACTTGATGTTTGTGTATAGAGATTTGAAGATTGCAGATTGAGTATTGAGTATTGAAAACTGTGTGTTTATGATATTCTATTGAGGATTGAGGATTGACAACTGATTGCTGAGGACTGAGGTCTGAAGATTGAGGATTAAGGATTGATTATTGAGGATTGGGGACTGAGTGTTTAGGGTTGAGTGATGAGAATTGATGTTTGTGGATAGAGATTTAAAGATTGCAGATTGAGTATTGAGTATTGAAAACTGTGAATTGATGATATTCTATTGAGGATTGAGAATTGACAACAGATTGTTGAGGACTGACGTCTGAAGAAGGAGGATTCAGTATTGAGGATTCAGGATTGAGGTTTGAGGATTGAGGTTTGTGGATTGAGGTCGAGGACTGAGGGTTGAGTATTGATGTTTGATGTCTGAGGATTGAGGATTGAGGATTGAGAATTGAGGATTGAGGATTGAGGATTGAAGATTGTGGATTGAGTATTGAGGATTGAAGATTGAGTATTGAGGATTGAAAATTGGGGATTGAGGATTGAGGATTGAGGATTGAGGATTGAGGATTGAGGATTGAGGATAGAGGATTGAGGATTGAGGATTCAAGATTGAGGATTGAAGATTGAGGATTGAGGATTGAGGATTGCGGATTGAAGATGAGGGCTGAGGATTGAAGATTGGGGATTCAGGATTGAGGATTGAGGATTGAAGATGAGGGCTCAGGGTTGAGGATTGAGGTTTGAGGACTGAGGATTGAGGATTGAGGATTGAGATTTGAGGATTGAGGATTGAGGATTGAAGATTGAGTATTGGGTATTGAGGATGGAAGATTGAGGATTGGGTATTGCGGATTGAACATTGAGGATTGAGTATTGAGGATTGAGGATTGAGGATCGAGGGTTGAGTATTGAAGATTGAGGATTCTGTATTGCGTATTGAACATTGAGGATTGAGGATTGAGGATTGAGGATTGGAGATTGAGGATTGGGTATTGCGTATTGAACATTGAGGATTGAGGATTCAGGATTGAGGATTGAGGGTTGTGGATTGAGGTCGAGGACTGAGGGTTGAGTATTGATGTTTGATGTCTGAGTATTGAGGATTGAGGATTGAGAATTGAGGATTGAGGATTGAGGATTGTAGATTGAGGATTGAGGATTGAGGATTGAAGATTGAGGATTGGGTATTGAGGATTGAACATTGAGGATTGAGGATTGACGGTTGAGTATTGAGGATTGCTGGTTGAGGGTTGTTTGTTGAAATTGAGGATTGAGGATTGAGGATTGAGGATTGAGGATTGAAGATTGAGGATTGAAGAATGAGTATTGATGATTGAAGATTGAGGACTGAGGATTGAGGATTGAGGATTGAGGATTGAAGATTGAATATTGAGGATTGAGGTCTGAGGGTTGAGAATTGAGAACTGAGGATGAGGACTGAGGGCTGAGGGTTGAGGTTTGAGGAATGAGGATTGGGGGTTGAGGATTGAGGATTGAGGATTGAGGAATGAGGATTGAGTACTGAAGATTGAGTATTGATGACTGAGGAATGAGGATTGAGGATTGAGGATTGAGGATTGAGGATTGGGGATTGAGGATTGAGGATTGAATATTGAGTATTGAGGATTGAAGATTGAGGATTGAGGATTGAGGATTGAGGATGGAGGATGAGGGCTGAGGGTTTAGGATTGAGGTTTGAGTACTGAAACCTGAGAATTCAGGATATTCTATTGAGTATTGAGAATTGAGGATTGATGGTTGAGTATTGAAGACAGAGGATTGAGGATTGAAGATTGAGTATTGAGGATTCAGAATTGAGGTTTGAGGACTGAGGATTGAGGATTGAAGATTGAGTACTGAGGATTGAATATTGAGGATTGAGGATTGAGTATTGAGGATTGAGGATGAGGTCTGAGGGTTGAGGATTGAGGTTTGAGGACTGAGGACTGAGGTTTGAGGTTTGAAGATTGAGGATGTGGGCTGACGGTTGATGATTGTGGTTTGAGGGCCGAGGTCTGAGGATTGGGGATTCAGAATTGAGGATTGAGGATTGAGGATTGAAGATTGAGGATTGGGTATTGAGGATTGAAGAATGAGGATTGAGGATTGAGGATTGAGAATTGAGGATTGAGGATTGAGGATTGAAGATTGAGGATTGGGTATTGCGGGTTGAACATTGAGGATTGAGTATTGAGGATTGAGGATTGAGGATCGAGGGTTGAGTATTGAGGATTGAGGATTGAAGATTGAGTATTGAGTATTGAAAACTGTGAATTGAGGATATTCTATTTAGGATTGAGGATTGACAACTGATTGTTGAGGACTGATGGCTGAAGATTGAGGATTCAGGATTGAGGATTCAGAATTGAGGTTTGAGGACTGAGGATTGAGGATTAAAGATTGAGTATTGAGGATTGAAGATTGAGGATTGAGGATTGAGGATTGAGGATTGAGGATGAGGGCTGAGGGTTGAGGATTGAGGTTTGAGGACTGAGGACTGAGGATTCAGGATTGAGAATTGAGGATTGAAGATTGAGGATTGGGTATTGCGGATTGTAACTTGTGGGTTGAGGATTGAGGATTGAGGAATGAGGATCGAGGATTGAGGATTGAGGATTGAGGATTGAAGATTGAGGATTGAGAATTGAGGATTGAGGATTGAGGATTGAGTATTGTAGATTGAGGATTGGGGGCGGAGTGTTGAGGGTTGAGTGATGAGAATTGATGTTTGTGGATAGAGATTTGAAGATTGCTGATTGAGTATTGAGTATTGAAAGCTGTGAATTGATGATATTCTATTGAGGATTGAGGATTGACAACTGATTGCTGAGGACTGAGGGCTGAAGATTGAGGATTCAGGATTGAGGATTCAGGATTGAGGTTGGAGGACTGAGGATTGAGGATTGAGGATTGAGGATTGAGGGTTGAGGATTGAGGATTGAAGATTGAGGATTGGGTATTGCGGATTGAAACCTGAGGATTGAGGATTGAGGATTGAGGATTGAGGATTGAGGATCGAGGATTGAGGATTGAGGATTGAGGATTGAAGATTGAGGATTGAGGAATGAGGATTGAGGATTGAGGATTGAGGATTGAAGATTGAGGATTGGGGATTGAGGAATGGTGATAGAGGATTGAGTATTGGAGATTGAGAATTGAGGATTGACGATTGAAGATTGAGTATTGAGGATTGAAGATTGTGGTTTGATGACTGACGATTGAGGATTGAGGATTGAGGATTGAGGATTGAGGACTAAATATTGAGTATTGAGGATTGAAGATTGAGGATTGAGGATTGAGGATTGAGGATTGAGTATGAGGGCTCAGGGTTGAGGATTGACGTTCAAGGATTGAGGACTGAGGATTGAGGATTGAGAATTGAGAATTGAAGATTGAGGATTGAGGATTGAAGATTGAGGATTGGGTATTGAGGATTGAGGAATGAGGATTGAGGATTGAGGATTGAGGATTGAGGATTGAAGATTGAGGATTGAAGATTGACGATTGAGGATTGTGGATTGAGAATTGAGGATTGAACATGAGGGCTGAGTGTTGTGGGTTGAGTGATGAGAATAGATGTTTGTGGATAGAGGTTTGAAGATTGCAGATTGAGTATCGAGTATTGAAAACTGTGAATTGAGGATATTCTATTGAGGATTGAGGACTGACAACTGATTGTTGAGGACTGCGGGCTGAAGATTGAACGATTCCGGATTGAGGATTCAGAATTGAGGTTTGAGGTCTGAGGTCTGAGGATTGAGGATTGAAGATTGAGTATTGTGGATTGAAGATTGATGATTGAGGATTGAGGATTGAGGATTGAGGATGAGGGCTGAGGGTTGAGGATTGAGGTTTGAGGACTGAGGACTGGGGATTGAGGATTGAGAATTGATGATTGAGGATTGAGTATTGAAGATTGAGGATTGGGTATTTAGGATTGAAGAATGAGGATTGTGGATTGAGGACTGAGGATTGAGGATTGAAGATTGAGTATTGAGGTTTGAAGACTGACGATTGAGGGTTGAGGATTGAGGGTTGAGGTTTGAGGATTGAGGATTGAGGATTGTAGATTGGGGATTGGGGACGGTGTGTTGTGGGTTGAGTGGTGAGAATTGATGTTTGTGGATAGAGATTTGAAGATTGCAGATTGAGTATTGAGTATTGAAAACTGTGAGTTGATGATATTCTGTTGAGGATTGAGCATTGACAACTGATTGTTGAGGACTGAGGGCTGAAGATTGAGGATTCAGGATTGAGGATTCAGGATTGTGGTTGGAGGACTGAGGATTGAGGATTGAAGATTGAGCATAGGGTATTGCGGATTGAACCTTGAGGATTGAGGATTGAGGATTGAGGATTGTGGATTGAGGATTGAGGATTGAGGATTAAATATTGAGTATTGAGAATTGAGGATTGAGGATTGAGAATTGAGGATTGAGGATTGAGGATTGAAGATTGAGGATTGGGTATTGAGGATTGAGGAATGAGGATTGAGGATTGAGGATTGAGTATTGAGGATTGAGGATTGAGGATCGAGGATTGAGGATTGAGGATTGAGGATTGAATATTGAGGATTGGGTATTGCGGATTGTAACTTGTGGGTTGAGTATTGAGGATTGAGGATTGAGGATCGAGGATTGAGGATTGAGGATTGAGGATTGATGATTGAAGATTGAGGATTGAGGATTGAGGATTGAGGACTGAGGATTGAAGATTGAGGATTGGGTATTGAGGATTGAGGAATGAGGATTGAGGATTGAGGATTGAGGATTGAGGATTGAGGATTGAGGATTGAGGGTCGAGGATTGAGGATGAGGGCTCAGGGTTGAGGATTGAGGTTTAAGGACTGAGGACTGAGGATTGAGGATTGAGAATTGAGGATTGAGGATTGAGGATTGAAGATTGAGGATTGGGTATTGAGGATTGAGGAATGAGGATTGAGGATTGAGGACTGAGGATTGAGGATTGAAGATTGAGTAATGAGGATTGAAAATTGACGATTGAGGATTGTGGATTGAGGATTCAGGATTGAACATTGAGGACTGATGTTGAGGGTTGAGTGATGATAATAGATGTTTGTGGATAGAGGTTTGAAGATTGCAGATTGAGTATTGAAATTTGAAAACTGTGAATTGAGGATATTCTATTGAGGATTGAGGATCGACAACAGATTGTTGAGGACTGAGGGCTGAAGATTGAAGATTCAGGATTGAGGATTCAGAATTGATGTTTGAGGACTGAAGATTGAGGATTGCAGATAGAGTATTGAGGATTAAAGATTGAGGATTGAGGATTGAGGATTGAGGATGAGGGCTGAGGGTTGAGGGTTGAGGTTTGAGGACTGAGGACTGAGGATTGAGGATTGAGAATTGAGGATTGTGGATTGAGTATTGAAGGTTGAGGATTGGGTATTTAGGATTGAAGAATGAGGATTGAGGATTGAGGATTGAGGATTGAAGTTTGAGTATTGAGGTTTGAAGACTGACGATTGAGGGTTGAGGATTGAGGATTGAGGATTGAGTGTTGAGGATTGAGCACGAGGACTGACGGTTGAGGATTGAGGTTTGATGATTGAGGATTGAGGATTGAGGATTGAAGATTGAGTATTGAGGATTGAAAATTGAGGATTGAGGATTGAGGATTGAGGATTGAGGATTGAGGATTGAGTATTGTAGATTGAGGATTGGGGGCGGAGTGTTGAGGGTTGAGTGATGAGACTTGATGTTTGTGTATAGAGATTTGAAAATTGCAGATTGAGTATTGAGTATTGAAAACTGTGTGTTTATGATATTCTATTGAGGATTGAGGATTGACAACTGATTGTTGAGGACTGAGGTCTGAAGATTGAGGATTAAGGATTGATTATTGAGGATTGGGGACTGAGTGTTTAGGGTTGAGTGATGAGAATTGATGTTTGTGGATAGAGATTTAAAGATTGCAGATTGAGTATTGAGTATTGAAAACTGTGAATTGATGATATTCTATTGAGGATTGAGAATTGACAACTGATTGTTGAGGACTGACGTCTGAAGATTGAGGATTCAGTATTGAGGATTCAGGATTGAGGTTTGAGGATTGAGGTTTGTGGATTGAGGTCGAGGACTGAGGGTTGAGTATTGATGTTTGATGTCTGAGGATTGAGGATTGAGGATTGAGAATTGAGGATTGAGGATTGAGGATTGAAGATTGTGGATTGAGTATTGAGGATTGAAGATTGAGTATTGAGGATTGAAAATTGGGGATTGAGGATTGAGGATTGAGGATTGAGGATTGAGGATTGAGGATTGAGGATAGAGGATTGAGGATTGAGGATTCAAGATTGAGGATTGAAGATTGAGGATTGAGGATTGAGGATTGCGGATTGAAGATGAGGGCTGAGGATTGAAGATTGGGGATTCAGGATTGAGGATTGAGGATTGAAGATGAGGGCTCAGGGTTGAGGATTGAGGTTTGAGGACTGAGGATTGAGGATTGAGGATTGAGATTTGAGGATTGAGGATTGAGGATTGAAGATTGAGTATTGGGTATTGAGGATGGAAGATTGAGGATTGGGTATTGCGGATTGAACATTGAGGATTGAGTATTGAGGATTGAGGATTGAGGATCGAGGGTTGAGTATTGAAGATTGAGGATTCTGTATTGCGTATTGAACATTGAGGATTGAGGATTGAGGATTGAGGATTGGAGATTGAGGATTGGGTATTGCGTATTGAACATTGAGGATTGAGGATTCAGGATTGAGGATTGAGGGTTGTGGATTGAGGTCGAGGACTGAGGGTTGAGTATTGATGTTTGATGTCTGAGTATTGAGGATTGAGGATTGAGAATTGAGGATTGAGGATTGAGGATTGTAGATTGAGGATTGAGGATTGAGGATTGAAGATTGAGGATTGGGTATTGAGGATTGAACATTGAGGATTGAGGATTGACGGTTGAGTATTGAGGATTGCTGGTTGAGGGTTGTTTGTTGAAATTGAGGATTGAGGATTGAGGATTGAGGATTGAGGATTGAAGATTGAGGATTGAAGAATGAGTATTGATGATTGAAGATTGAGGACTGAGGATTGAGGATTGAGGATTGAGGATTGAAGATTGAATATTGAGGATTGAGGTCTGAGGGTTGAGTATTGAGAACTGAGGATGAGGACTGAGGGCTGAGGGTTGAGGTTTGAGGAATGAGGATTGGGGGTTGAGGATTGAGGATTGAGGATTGAGGAATGAGGATTGAGTACTGAAGATTGAGTATTGATGACTGAGGAATGAGGATTGAGGATTGAGGATTGAGGATTGAGGATTGGGGATTGAGGATTGAGGATTGAATATTGAGTATTGAGGATTGAAGATTGAGGATTGAGGATTGAGGCTTGAGGATTGAGAATTGAGGATTGGGGACTGAGTGTTGAGGGTTGAGAGATGAGAATTGATGTTTGTGGATAGAGATTTGAAGATTGCAGATTGAGTATTGAGTATTGAAAACTGTGAATTGATGATTTTCTATTGAGGATTGAGGATTGACAACTGATTGTTGAGGTCTGAGGTCTGAAGATTGAGGATTCAGGATTGAGGATTCAGGATAGAGGTTTGAGGACTGAGGATTGACGATTGAGGATTGAGGATTGAGGATTGAGAATTGAAGATAGAGGATTGAAGATTGAGTATTGAGGATTGAAGATTGAGGATTGAGGATTGAACATTGAGGATTGGGTATCGCGGATTGAACATTGAGGATTGAGGATTGTGTATTGAGGACTGAATTTTGTATATCGATGATTGAAGATTGAGGATTGAGGATTGAGGGTTGTGGATTGAGGATTGAGGATTGAGGATTCAGGATTGAACATCGAGGATTGGGTATCGCGTATTGAACATTGAGGATTGAGGATTGAGGATTGAGGATTGAGGATTGAGGACTGAAGATTGTATATTGATGATTGAAGATTGAGGATTGAGGATTGAGGGTTGTGGATCGAGGACGAGGACTGAGGGTAGAGTATTGACGTTTGAGGTCTGAAGATTGAGGATTCAGGATTGAGGATTCAGGATAGAGGTTTGAGGACTGAGGATTGAGGACTGAGGATTGAGGATTGAGGATTGAGAATTGAGGATTGAGGATTGAAGATTGAGTATTGAGGATTGAAGATTGAGGATTGAGGATTGAGAATTGAGGATTGACGATGAGGGCGGAGGGTTGAGGATTGAGCTTTGAGGACTGAGGACTGAGGATTGAGGATTGAGAATTGAGGATTTAGGATTGAGGATTGAAGATTGAGGATTGGGTATTGAGGATTGAAGAATGAGGATTGAAGATTGAGGATTGAGGATTGAGAATTGAGGATTGAGGTTTGAGGAATGAAGATTGAGGATTGGGTATTGAGGATTGAAGAATGAGGATTGAGGATTGAGGATTGAGGATTGAGAATTGAGGATTGAGGATTGAGGATTGAGGATTGAGGATTGAGGATTGAAGATCGAGGATTGAGGATTGAAGATTGAGTATTGAGGATTGAAGACTGACGATTGAGGATTGAGGATTGAGGATTCAGGATTGAGGCTTGAGGATTGAAGATTGAGTATTGAGGATTTAAGGTTGAGGATTGAGGTTTGAGGACTGAGGATTGAGGATTGAGGGTTGAGGATTGAGGATTGAGGGTTGAGGATTGAGGATTGAGGATTGAACATCGAGGATTGGGTATCGCGTATTGAACATTGAGGAGTAAGGATTAAGTATTGAGGATTGAGGATTGAGGATTGAGGCCTGAGGATTGAGGATTGAGGATTGAGCATTGAGGATTGAAGATTGAGGACTGGGGATTGAGGATTGAAGGTTGTGGATTAAGGATTGAAGATTGGGGATTGAGGATCTAGGATTAGAGATTGATTATTGAGGATTGAAGATTGAGGATTGAGGTCTGAGGGTTGAGAATTGAGAACTGAGGATGAGGACTGAGGGCTGAGGGTTGAGGTTTGAGGAATGAGGATTGGGGGTTGAGGATTGAGGATTGAGGATTGAGGATTGAGGATTGAGTACTGAAGATTGAGTATTGATGACTGAGGAATGAGGATTGAGGATTGAGGATTGAGGATTGAGGATTGAGGATTGAATTTTGAGAACTGAGGATTGAATATTGAGGATTGAGGATTGAGGATTGAGGATTGAGGATGAGGTCTGAGGGTTGAGGATTGAGGTTTGAGGACTGAGGACTGAGGTTTGAGGATTGAGGATTGAGGATGTGGGCTGACGGTTGAGGATTGTGGTTTGAGGGCTGAGGTCTGAGGATTGAGGATTGAGAATTGAGGATTGAGGATTAAGGATTGAAGATTGAGGATTGGGTATTGAGGATTGAAGAATGAGGATTGAGGATAGAGGATTGAGGATTGAGGATTAAATATTGAGTATTGAGTATTGTGGATTGAGTATTGAGAGTTGAGGATTGAGGATTGAGGATTGAAGATTGAGGGTTGGGTATTGAGGATTGAAGAATGAGGATTGAGGACTGAGGATTGAGGATTGAAGATTGAGTAATGAGGATTGAAGATTGACGATTGAGGATTGTGGATTGAGGATTGAGGATTGAACATTGAGGACTGAGTGTTGAGGGTTGAGTGATGATAATAGATGTTTGTGGATAGAGGTTTGAAGATTGCAGATTGAGTATTGCAAATTGAAAACTGTGAATTGAGGATATTCTATTGAGGATTGAGGATCGACAACTGATTGTTGAGGACTGAGGTCTGAAGATTGAGGATTCAGGATTGATTATTGAGGATAGGGGACTGAGTGTTTAGGGTTGAGTGATGAGAATTGATGTTTGTGGATAGAGATTTAAAGATTGCAGATTGAGTATTGAGTATTGAAAACTGTGAATTGATGATATTCTATTGAGGATTGAGAATTGATAACTGATTGTTGAGGACTGAGGTCTGGAGATTGAGGATTCAGTATTGTGGATTCAGGATTGAGGTTTGAGGACTGAGGATTGAGGATTGAGGCTTGAGGATTGATGATTGAGGATTGAGGATTGAGTGTTGAGGATTGAAGATTGAGGATTGGGTATTGCGTATTCAACATTGAGGATTGAGGATTGAGGATTGAGGATTGAGGGTTGAGGACTGAAGATTGAATATTGATGATTGAAGATTGAGGATTGAGGATTGAGGATTGTGGATTGAGGACGAGGACTGAGGGTTGAGTATTGATGTTTGATGTCTGCGGATTCAGGATTGAGGATTCAGGATTGATGTTGGAGGACTGAGGATTGAGGATTGAAGATTGAGCATAGGGTATTGCGGATTGAAACTTGAGGATTGAGGATTGAGGATTGAGGATTGAGGATCGAGGATTGAGGATTGAGGATTGAGGATTGAAGATTGAGGATTGAGGATTGAGGATTGAGGATTGAGGATTGAAGATTGAGGATTGGTAATTGAGGATTGGCGATTGAGGATTGAGTATTGAGGATGGAGAATTTAGGATTGACGATTGAACATTGAGTATTGAGGATTGAAGATTGAGGATTGATGACTGAGGATTGAGGATTGAGGATTGAGGATTGAGGATTGAGGATTGAGGATTGAGGATTGAGGACTGAGGATTGAAGATTGAGGATTGGGGACGGAGTGTTGAGGGTTGAGTGATGAGAATTGATGTTTGTGGATAGAGATTTGAAGATTGCGGATTGAGTATTGAGTATTGAAAACTGTGAATTGAGGATATTCTATTGAGGATTGAGGACTGACAACAGATTGTTGAGGACTGAGGGCTGAAGATTGAGCGATTCAGGATTGAGGATTCAGAATTGAGGTTTGAGGTCTGAGGTCTGAGGATTGAGGATTGAAGATTGAGTATTGAGGATTGAAGATTGAGGATTGAGGATTGAGGATTGAGGATTGAGGATGAGGGCTGAGGGTTGAGGATTGAGGTTTGAGGACTGAGGACTGGGGATTGAGGATTGAGAATTGAGGATTGAGGATTGAGTATTGAAGATTGAGGATTGGGTATTTAGGAATGAAGAATGAGGATTGTGGATTGAGGACTGATGATTGAGGATTGAAGATTGAGTATTGAGGTTTGAAGACTGACGATTGAGTGTTGAGGATTGAGCACGAGGACTGACGGATGAGGGTTGAGGTTTGAGGATTGAGGATTGAGGATTGAGGATTGAAGATTGAATATTGAGGATTGAGGATTGAGGATTGAGGATCGAGCATTGAGGATTGAGGATTGAGGATTGAAGATTGAGGATTGAGGATTGAGGATTGAGGATTGAGGATTGAAGATTGAGGATTGGTAATTGAGGATTGGCGATTGAGGATTGAGTATTGAGGATGGAGAATTTAGGATTGACGATTGAACATTGAGTATTGAGGATTGAAGATTGAGGATTGATGACTGAGGATTGAGGATTGAGGATTGAGGATTGAGGATTGAGGATTGAGGATTGAGGATTGAGGACTGAGGATTGAAGATTGAGGATTGGGGACGGAGTGTTGACGGTTGAGAGATGAGAATTGATGTTTGTGGATAGAGATTTGAAGATTGCGGATTGAGTATTGAGTATTGAAAGCTGTGAATTGATGATATTCTATTGAGGATTGAGGATTGACAACTGATTGCTGAGGACTGAGGGCTGAAGATTGAGGATTCAGGATTGAGGATTCAGGATTGAGGTTGGAGGACTGAGGATTGAGGATTGAGGATTGAGGATTGAGGGTTGAGGATTGAGGATTGAAGATTGAGGATTGGGTATTGCGGATTGAAACCTGAGGATTGAGGATTGAGGATTGAGGATTGAGGATTGAGGATTGAGGATTAGATATTGAGTATTGAGGATTGAAGATTGAGGATTGAGGATTGAGGACTGAGGATTGAGTATGAGGGCTCAGGGTTGAGGATTGACGTTCTAGGATTGAGGACTGAGGATTGAGGATTGAGGATTGAAGATTGAGGATTGAGGATTGAGGATTGAGGATTGAGGATTGAAGATTGAGGATTGGTAATTGAGGATTGGCGATTGAGGATTGAGTATTGAGGATGGAGAATTTAGGATTGACGATTGAACATTGAGTATTGAGGATTGAAGATTGAGGATTGATGACTGAGGATTGAGGATTGAGGATTGAGGATTGAGGATTGAGGATTGAGGATTGAGGATTGAGGACTGAGGATTGAAGATTGAGGATTGGGGACGGAGTGTTGTGGGTTGAGTGGTGAGAATTGATGTTTGTGGATAGAGATTTGAAGATTGCAGATTGAGTATTGAGTATTGAAAACTGTGAGTTGATGATATTCTGTTGAGGATTGAGAATTGACAACTGATTGTTGAGGACTGAGGTCTGAAGATTGAGGATTCAGTATTGAGGATTCAGGATTGAGGTTTGAGGACTGAGGATTGAGGATTGAGGCTTGAGGATTGAGGATTGAGGATTGAGGATTGAGTGTTGAGGATTGAAGATTGAGGATTCGGTATTGCGTATTGAACATTGAGGATTGAGGATTGAGGATTGAGGATTGTGGGTTGAGGACTGAAGATTGAATATTGATGATTGAAGATTGAGGATTGAGGATTGAGGATTGTGGATTGAGGACGAGGACTGAGGTTTGAGTATTGATGTTTGATGTCTGCGGATTGAGGATTGAGGATTGAGAATTGAGGATTGAGGATTGAGGATTCAAGATTGAGGATTGAAGATTGAGGATTGAGGATTGAGGATTGAGGATTGCGGATTGAAGATGAGGGCTGAGGATTGAGGATTGAGGATTGAGGATTGAGGATTGAGGATTGAGGATTGAGGATTGAGGATTGAGGATTCAAGATTGAGGATTGAAGATTGAGGATTGAGGATTGAGGATTGAGGATTGCGGATTGAAGATGAGGGCTGAGGATTGAGGATTGAGGATTGAGGATTGAGGATTGGTAATTGAGGATTGGCGATTGAGGATTGAGTATTGAGGATGGAGAATTTAGGATTGACGATTGAACATTGAGTATTGAGGATTGAAGATTGAGGATTGATGACTGAGGATTGAGGATTGAGGATTGAGGATTGAGGATTGAGGATTGAGGATTGAGGATTGAGGACTGAGGATTGAAGATTGAGGATTGGGGACGGAGTGTTGAGGGTTGAGTGATGAGAATTGATGTTTGTGGATAGAGATTTGAAGATTGCGGATTGAGTATTGAGTATTGAAAACTGTGAATTGAGGATATTCTATTGAGGATTGAGGACTGACAACAGATTGTTGAGGACTGAGGGCTGAAGATTGAGCGATTCAGGATTGAGGATTCAGAATTGAGGTTTGAGGTCTGAGGTCTGAGGATTGAGGATTGAAGATTGAGTATTGAGGATTGAAGATTGAGGATTGAGGATTGAGGATTGAGGATTGAGGATGAGGGCTGAGGGTTGAGGATTGAGGTTTGAGGACTGAGGACTGGGGATTGAGGATTGAGAATTGAGGATTGAGGATTGAGTATTGAAGATTGAGGATTGGGTATTTAGGAATGAAGAATGAGGATTGTGGATTGAGGACTGATGATTGAGGATTGAAGATTGAGTATTGAGGTTTGAAGACTGACGATTGAGTGTTGAGGATTGAGCACGAGGACTGACGGATGAGGGTTGAGGTTTGAGGATTGAGGATTGAGGATTGAGGATTGAAGATTGAATATTGAGGATTGAGGATTGAGGATTGAGGATCGAGCATTGAGGATTGAGGATTGAGGATTGAAGATTGAGGATTGAGGATTGAGGATTGAGGATTGAGGATTGAAGATTGAGGATTGGTAATTGAGGATTGGCGATTGAGGATTGAGTATTGAGGATGGAGAATTTAGGATTGACGATTGAACATTGAGTATTGAGGATTGAAGATTGAGGATTGATGACTGAGGATTGAGGATTGAGGATTGAGGATTGAGGATTGAGGATTGAGGATTGAGGATTGAGGACTGAGGATTGAAGATTGAGGATTGGGGACGGAGTGTTGACGGTTGAGAGATGAGAATTGATGTTTGTGGATAGAGATTTGAAGATTGCGGATTGAGTATTGAGTATTGAAAGCTGTGAATTGATGATATTCTATTGAGGATTGAGGATTGACAATTGATTGCTGAGGACTGAGGGCTGAAGATTGAGGATTCAGGATTGAGGATTCAGGATTGAGGTTGGAGGACTGAGGATTGAGGATTGAGGATTGAGGATTGAGGGTTGAGGATTGAGGATTGAAGATTGAGGATTGGGTATTGCGGATTGAAACCTGAGGATTGAGGATTGAGGATTGAGGATTGAGGATTGAGGATTGAGGATTAGATATTGAGTATTGAGGATTGAAGATTGAGGATTGAGGATTGAGGACTGAGGATTGAGTATGAGGGCTCAGGGTTGAGGATTGACGTTCTAGGATTGAGGACTGAGGATTGAGGATTGAGGATTGAAGATTGAGGATTGAGGATTGAGGATTGAGGATTGAGGATTGAAGATTGAGGATTGGTAATTGAGGATTGGCGATTGAGGATTGAGTATTGAGGATGGAGAATTTAGGATTGACGATTGAACATTGAGTATTGAGGATTGAAGATTGAGGATTGATGACTGAGGATTGAGGATTGAGGATTGAGGATTGAGGATTGAGGATTGAGGATTGAGGATTGAGGACTGAGGATTGAAGATTGAGGATTGGGGACGGAGTGTTGTGGGTTGAGTGGTGAGAATTGATGTTTGTGGATAGAGATTTGAAGATTGCAGATTGAGTATTGAGTATTGAAAACTGTGAGTTGATGATATTCTGTTGAGGATTGAGAATTGACAACTGATTGTTGAGGACTGAGGTCTGAAGATTGAGGATTCAGTATTGAGGATTCAGGATTGAGGTTTGAGGACTGAGGATTGAGGATTGAGGCTTGAGGATTGAGGATTGAGGATTGAGGATTGAGTGTTGAGGATTGAAGATTGAGGATTCGGTATTGCGTATTGAACATTGAGGATTGAGGATTGAGGATTGAGGATTGTGGGTTGAGGACTGAAGATTGAATATTGATGATTGAAGATTGAGGATTGAGGATTGAGGATTGTGGATTGAGGACGAGGACTGAGGTTTGAGTATTGATGTTTGATGTCTGCGGATTGAGGATTGAGGATTGAGAATTGAGGATTGAGGATTGAGGATTCAAGATTGAGGATTGAAGATTGAGGATTGAGGATTGAGGATTGAGGATTGCGGATTGAAGATGAGGGCTGAGGATTGAGGACTGAGGATTGAGGATTGAAGATTGAGTAATGAGGATTGAAGATTGACGATTGAGGATTGAGGATTGAGGATTGAGGATTGAACATTGAGGACTGAGTGTTGAGGGTTGAGTGATGATAATAGATGTTTGTGGATAGAGGTTTGAAGATTGCAGATTGAGTATTGAAAATTGAAAACTGTGAATTGAGGATATTCTATTGAGGATTGAGGATCGACAACAGATTGTTGAGGACTGAGTGCTGAAGATTGAAGATTCAGGATTGAGGATTCAGAATTGATGTTTGAGGACTGAAGATTGAGGATTGAATATAGAGTATTGAGGATTGAAGATTGAGGATTGAGGATTGAGGATTGAGGATGAGGGCTGAGGGTTGAGGATTGAGGTTTGAGGACTGAGGACTGAGGATTGAGGATTGAGAATTGAGGATTGTGGATTGAGTATTGAAGGTTGAGGATTGGGTATTTAGGATTGAAGAATGAGGATTGAGGATTGAGGATTGAGGATTGAAGTTTGAGTATTGAGGTTTGAAGACTGACGATTGAGGGTTGAGGATTGAGGATTGAGGATTGAGTGTTGAGGATTGAGCACGAGGACTGACGGTTGAGGATTGAGGTTTGAGGATTGAGGATTGAGGATTGAGGATTGAAGATTGAGTATTGAGGAATGAAAATTGAGCATTGAGGATTGAGGATTGAGGATTGAGGATTGAGTATTGTAGATTGAGGATTGGGGGCGGAGTGTTGAGGGTTGAGTGATGAGAATTGATGGTGGTGGATAGAGATTTGAAGATTGCAGATTGAGTATTGAGTATTGAAAACTGTGTGTCGATGATATTCTATTGAGGATTGAGGATTGACAACTGATTGTTGAGGACTGAGGTCTGAAGATTGAGGATTAAGGATTGATGATTGAGGATTGGGGACTGAGTGTTTAGGGTTGAGTGATGAGAATTGATGTTTGTGGATAGAGATTTAAAGATTGCAGATTGAGTATTGAGTATTGAAAGCTGTGAATTGATGATATTCTATTGAGGATTGAGAATTGACAACTGATTGTTGAGGACTGAGGTCTGAAGATTGAGGATTCAGTATTGAGGATTCAGGATTGAGGTTTGAGGACTGAGGATTGAGGATTGAGGCTTGAGGATTGAGGATTGAGGATTGAGGATTCAGGATTGAAGATTGAGGATTGAGGATTGAGGATTCAGGATTGTGGTTTGAGGACTGAGGATTGAGGATTGAGGATTGGGGATTGAGGATTGAGGATCGAGGATTGAAGATTGAAGATTGGTTATTGAGGATTGAACATTGAGGATTGAGGACTGAGGATTGAGGATTGAGTATCGAGGATTGAGGATTGAGGATTGAGGATTGAGGATTGAGGATTGAGGATTGAGGATTGAGGATTGAGGCCTGAGGATTGAGGATTGAGTATTGAGCATTGAGGATTGAAGATTGAGGACTGGGGATTGAGGATTGAAGGTTGTGGATTAAGCATTGAAGATTGGGGATTGAGGATCTAGGATTAGAGATTGATTATTGAGGATTGAAGATTGAGGATTGAGGTCTGAGTGTTGAGAATTGAGAACTGAGGATGAGGACTGAGGGCTGAGGGTTGAGGTTTGAGGAATGAGGATTGGGGGTTGAGGATTGAGGATTGAGGATTGAGGATTGAGGATTGAGTACTGAAGATTGAGTATTGATGACTGAGGAATGAGGATTGAGTATTGAGGATTGAGGGTTGAGGATTGAGGATTGAATATTGAGTATTGAGGATTGAAGATTGAGGATTGAGGATTGAGGATTGAGGATGGAGGCTGAGGGCTGAGGGTTTAGGATTGAGGTTTGAGTATTGAATCCTGAGAATTCAGGATATTCTGTTGAGTACTGAGAACTGAGGATTGATGGTTGAGTATTGAAGACAGAGGATTGAGGATTGAAGATTGAGTATTGAGGATACAGAATTGAGGTTTGAGGACTGAGGACTGAGGATTGAAGATTGAGTACTGAGGATTGAATATTGAGAATTGAGGATTGAGGATTGAGGATTGAGGATGAGGTCTGAGGGTTGAGGATTGAGGTTTGAGGACTGAGGTCTGAGGTTTGAGGATTGAGGATTGAGGATGTGGGCTGACGGTTGAGGATTGTGGTTTGAGGGCTGAGGTCTGAGGATTGAGGATTGAGAATTGAGGATTGAGGATTAAGGATTGAAGATTGAGGATTGGGTATTGAGGATTGAAGAATGAGGATTGAGGATAGAGGATTGAGGATTGAGGATTGAGGATTGAGGATTGAAGATTGAGGATTGGGTATTGCGGATTGAACATTGAGGATTGAGTATTGAGGATTGAGGATTGAGGATCGAGGGTTGAGTATTGAGGATTGAGAATTGTGTATTGCGTATTGAACATTGAGGATTGAGGAATGAGGATTGAGGATTGGAGATTGAGGATTGGGTATTGCGTATTGAACATTGACGATTGAGGATTCAGGATTGAGGATTGAGGGTTGTGGATTGAGGTCGAGGACTGAGGGTTGAGTATTGATGTTTGATGTCTGAGTATTGAGGATTGAGGATTGAGAATTGAGGATTGAGGATTGAGGATTCTAGATTGAGGATTGAGGATTGAGGATTGAAGATTGAGGATTGGGTATTGAGGATTGAACATTGAGGATTGAGGATTGACGGTTGAGTATTGAGGATTGATGGTTGAGGGTTGTGTGTTGAAATTGAGGATTGAGGATTCAGGATTGAGGGTTGAGGATTGAAGATTGAGGATTGAAGAATGAGTATTGATGATTGAAGATTGAGGACTGAGTATTGAGTATTGAGGATTGAGGATTGAAGATTTAGGATTGGGTATTGAGGATTGAAGAATGAGGATTGAGGATTGAGGATTGAGGATTGAGGATTGCAGATTGAGTATTGAGGATTGAAGATTGAGGATTGAGGATTGAGGATTGAGGATTGAGGATTGAGGATTGAGGCCTGACGATTGAGGATTGAGGATTGAGCATTGAGGATTGAAGATTGAGGACTGGGGATTGAGGATTGAAGGTTGTGGATTAAGGATTGAAGATTGGGGATTGAGGATCTAGGATTAGAGATTGATTATTGAGGATTGAAGATTGAGGATTGAGGTCTGAGGGTTGAGAATTGAGAAGTGAGGATGAGGACTGAGGGCTGAGGGTTGAGGTTTGAGGAATGAGGATTGGGGGTTGAGGATTGAGGATTGAGGATTGAGGAATGAGGATTGAGTACTGAAGATTGAGTATTGATGACTGAGGAATGAGGATTGAGGATTGAGGATTGAGGATTGAGGATTGAGGATTGAGGATTGAGGATTGAATATTGAGTATTGAGGATTGAAGATTGAGGATTGAGGATTGAGGATTGAGGATGGAGGATGAGGGCTGAGGGTTTAGGATTGAGGTTTGAGTATTGAATCCTGAGAATTCAGGATATTCTATTGAGTATTGAGAACTGAGGATTGATGGTTGAGTATTGAAGACAGAGGATTGAGGATTGAAGATTGAGTATTGAGGATTCAGAACTGAGGTTTGAGGACTGAGGATTGAGGATTGAAGATTGAGTACTGAGGATTGAATATTGAGGATTGAGGATTGAGGATTGAGGATTGAGGATGAGGTCTTAGGGTTGAGGATTGAGGTTTGAGGACTGAGGACTGAGGTTTGAGGATTGAAGATTGAGGATGTGGGCTGACGGTTGAGGATTGTGGTTTGAGGGCTGAGGTCTGAGGATTGAGGATTGAGAATTGAGGATTGAGGATTGAGGATTGAAGATTGAGGATTGGGTATTGAGGATTGAAGAATGAGGATTGAGGGTTGAGGATTGAGGATTGAGGATTGAGGATTGAGGATTGAAGATTGAGGATTGGGTATTGCGGGTTGAACATTGAGGATTGAGTATTGAGGATTGAGGATTGAGGATCGAGGGTTGAGAATTGAGGATTGAGGATTGAGGATTGAAGATTGAGCATAGGGTATTGCGGATTGAACCTTGAGGATTGAGGATTGAGGATTGAGGATTCAGGATTGAAGATTGAGCATTGAGGATTGAGGATTCAGGATTGTGGTTTGAGGACTGAGGATTGAGGATTGAGGATTGGGGATTGAGGATTGAGGATCGAGGATTGAAGATTGAAGATTGGTTATTGAGGATTGAACATTGAGGATTGAGGACTGAGGATTGAGTATTGAGTATCGAGGATTGAGGATTGAGGATTGAGGATTGAGGATTGAGGATTGAGGATTGAGGATTGAGGATTGAGGCCTGAGGATTGAGGATTGAGCATTGAGCATTGAGGATTGAAGATTGAGGACTGGGGATTGAGGATTGAAGGTTGTGAATTAAGCATTGAAGATTGGGGATTGAGGATCTAGGATTAGAGATTGATTATTGAGGATTGAAGATTGAGGATTGAGGTCTGAGTGTTGAGAATTGAGAACTGAGGATGAGGACTGAGGGCTGAGGGTTGAGGTTTGAGGAATGAGGATTGGGGGTTGAGGATTGAGGATTGAGGATTGAGGATTGAGGATTGAGTACTGAAGATTGAGCATTGATGACTGAGGAATGAGGATTGAGGATTGAGGATTGAGGGTTGAGGATTGAGGATTGAATATTGAGTATTGAGGATTGAAGGTTGAGGATTGAGGATTGAGGATTGAGGATGGAGGCTGAGGGCTGAGGGTTTAGGATTGAGGTTTGAGTATTGAATCCTGAGAATTCAGGATATTCTGTTGAGTATTGAGAACTGAGGATTGATGGTTGAGTATTGAAGACAGAGGATTGAGGATTGAAGATTGAGTATTGAGGATACAGAATTGAGGTTTGAGGACTGAGGACTGAGGATTGAAGATTGAGTACTGAGGATCGAATATTGAGAATTGAGGATTGAGGATTGAGGATTGAGGATGAGGTCTGAGGGTTGAGGATTGAGGTTTGAGGAATGAGGACTGAGGTTTGAGGATTGAGGATTGAGGATGTGGGCTGACGGTTGAGGATTGTGGTTTGAGGGCTGAGGTCTGAGGATTGATGATTGAGAATTGAGGATTGAGGATTAAGGATTGAAGATTGAGGATTGGGTATTGAGGATTGAAGAATGAGGATTGAGTATAGAGGATTGAGGATTGAGTATTGAGGATTGAGGATTGAAGATTGAGGATTGGGTATTGCGGATTGAACATTGAGGATTGAGTATTGAGGATTGAGGATTGAGGATCGAGGGTTGAGTATTGAAGATTGAGGATTGTGTATTGCGTATTGAACATTGAGGATTGAGGAATGAGGATTGAGGATTGGAGATTGAGGATTGGGTATTGCGTATTGAACATTGACGATTGAGGATTCAGGATTGAGGATTGAGGGTTGTGGATTGAGGTCGAGGACTGAGGGTTGAGTATTGATGTTTGATGTCTGAGTATTGAGGATTGAGGATTGAGAATTGAGGATTGAGGATTGAGGATTCTAGATTGAGGATTGAGGATTGAGGATTGAAGATTGAGGATTGGGTATTGAGGATTGAACATTGAGGATTGAGGATTGACGGTTGAGTATTGAGGATTGATGGTTGAGGGTTGTGTGTTGAAATTGAGGATTGAGGATTGAGGATTGAGGGTTGAGGATTGAAGATTGAGGATTGAAGAATGAGTATTGATGATTGAAGATTGAGGACTGAGTATTGAGGATTGAGGATTGAGGATTGAAGATTGAATATTGATGATTGATGGCTGAGGATTGAGGATTGAGTGTTGTGGATTGAGGACGAGTACAGAGGGTTGAGTATTGATGTTTGAGGTCTGATGATTGAGGATAGAGGATTGAGAATTGAGGATTGAGGATTGAGGATTGAAGATTTAGGATTGGGTATTGAGGATTGAAGAATGAGGATTGAGGATTGAGGATTGAGGATTGAGGATTGCAGATTGAGTATTGAGGATTGAAGATTGAGGATTGAGGATTGAGGATTGAGGATTGAGGATTGAGGATTGAGGCCTGACGATTGAGGATTGAGGATTGAGCATTGTGGATTGAAGATTGAGGACTGGGGATTGAGGATTGAAGGTTGTGGATTAAGGATTGAAGATTGGGGATTGAGGATCTAGGATTAGAGATTGATTATTGAGGATTGAAGATTGAGGATTGAGGTCTGAGGGTTGAGAATTGCGAACTGAGGATGAGGACTGAGGGCTGCGGGTTGAGGTTTGAGGAATGAGGATTGGGGGTTGAGGATTGAGGATTGAGGATTGAGGAATGAGGATTGAGTACTGAAGATTGAGTATTGATGACTGAGGAATGAGGATTGAGGATTGAGGATTGAGGATTGAGGATTGAGGATTGAGGATTGAGGATTGAATATTGAGTATTGAGGATTGAAGATTGAGGATTGAGGATTGAGGATTGAGGATGGAGGATGAGGGCTGAGGGTTTAGGATTGAGGTTTGAGTATTGAATCCTGAGAATTCAGGATATTCTATTGATTATTGAGAACTGAGGATTGATGGTTGAGTATTGAAGACAGAGGATTGAGGATTGAAGATTGAGTATTGAGGATTGAGAATTGAGGATTTAGGATTGAGGATTGAGGATTGAGTATTGTAGATTGAGGATTGGGGGCGGAGTGTTGAGGGTTGAGTGATGAGAATTGATGTTTGTGGATAGAGATTTGAAGATTGCAGATTGAGTATTGAGTATTGAAAACTGTGTGTTGATGATATTCTATTGAGGATTGAGGATTGACATCTGATTGTTGAGGACTGAGGTCTGAA
Source organism: Calliopsis andreniformis (assembly GCF_051401765.1). Lineage (NCBI taxonomy): Eukaryota > Metazoa > Arthropoda > Insecta > Hymenoptera > Andrenidae > Calliopsis > Calliopsis andreniformis. The sequence continues at coordinate 105,877 of NW_027480602.1, forward strand.
GATTGAGGATTCAGGATTGATGATTGAGGATTGGGGACTGAGTGTTTAGGGTTGAGTGATGAGAATTGATGTTTGTGGATAGAGATTTAAAGATTGCAGATTGAGTATTGAGTATTGAAAACTGTGAATTGATGATATTCTATTGAGGATTGAGAATTGACAACTGATTGTTGAGGACTGAGGTATGGAGATTGAGGATTCAGTATTGAGGATTCAGGATTGAGGTTTGAGGACTGAGGACTGAGGATTGAGGCTTGAGGATTGAAGATTGAGGATTGGGTATTGCGTATTGAATATTGAGGATTGAGGATTGAGGGTTGAGGACTGAAGATTGAATATTGATGATTGAAGATTGAGGATTGAGGATTGAGGATTGTGGATTGAGGACGAGGACTGAGGGTTGAGTATTGATGTTTGATGTCTGCGGATTCAGGATTGAGGATTCAGGATTGAGGTTGGAGGACTGAGGATTGAGGATTGAAGATTGAGCATAGGGTATTGCGGATTGAACCTTGAGGATTGAGGATTGAGGATTGAGGATTGAGGATCGAGGATTGAGGATTGAGGATTGAGGATTGAAGATTGAGGATTGAGGATTGAGGATTGAGGATTGAGGATTGAAGATTGAGGATTGGGGATTGAGGATTGGCGATTGAGGATTGAGTATTGAGGATGGAGAATTTAGGATTGACGATTGAACATTGAGTATTGAGGATTGAAGATTGAGGATTGATGACTGAGGATTGAGGATTGAGGATTGAGGATTGAGGATTGAGGATTGAGGATTGAGGATTGAGGACTGAGGATTGAAGATTCAGGATTGGGGACGGATAGTTGAGGGTTGAGTGATGAGAATTGATGTTTGTGGATAGAGATTTGAAGATTGCTGATTGAGTAGTGAGTATTGAAAGCTGTGAATTGATGATATTCTATTGAGGATTGAGGATTGACAACTGATTGCTGAGGACTGAGGGCTGAAGATTGAGAATTCAGGATTGAGGATTCAGGATTGAGGTTGGAGGACTGAGGATTGAGGATTGAGGATTGAGGATTGAGGGTTGAGGATTGAGGATTGAAGATTGAGGATTGGGTATTGCGGATTGAAACCTGAGGATTGAGGATTGAGGATTGAGGATTGAGGATTGAGGATCGAGGATTGAGGATTGAGGATTGAGGATTGAAGATTGAGGATTGAGGAATGAGGATTGAGGATTGAGGATTGAGGACTGAAGACAGAGGATTGGGGATTGAGGAATGGTGATTGAGGATTGAGTATTGGGGATTGAGAATTGAGGATTGACGATTGAAGATTGAGTATTGAGGATTGAAGATTGTGGTTTGATGACTGACGATTGAGGACTGAGGATTGAGGATTGAGGATTGAGGACTAAATATTGAGTATTGAGGATTGAAGATTGAGGATTGAGGATTGAGGATTGAGGATTGAGTATGAGGGCTCAGGGTTGAGGATTGACGTTCAAGGATTGAGGACTGAGGATTGAGGATTGAGAATTGAGAATTGAAGATTGAGGATTGAGGATTGAAGATTGAGGATTGGGTATTGAGGATTGAGGAATGAGGATTGAGGATTGAAGATTGAGGATTGAGGATTGAAGATTGAGGATTGAAGATTGACGATTGAGGATTGTGGATTGAGAATTGAGGATTGAACATGAGGGCTGAGTGTTGTGGGTTGAGTGATGAGAATAGATGTTTGTGGATAGAGATTTGAAGATTGCAGATTGAGTATTGAGTATTGAAAACTGTGAGTTGATGATATTCTGTTGAGGATTGAGCATTGACAACTGATTGTTGAGGACTGAGGTCTGAAGATTGAGGATTAAGGATTGATGATTGAGGATTGGGGACTGAGTGTTTAGGGTTGAGTGATGAGAATTGATGTTTGTGGATAGAGATTTAAAGATTGCAGATTGAGTATTGAGTATTGAAAGCTGTGAATTGATGATATTCTATTGAGGATTGAGAATTGACAACTGATTGTTGAGGACTGAGGTCTGAAGATTGAGGATTCAGTATTGAGGATTCAGGATTGAGGTTTGAGGACTGAGGATTGAGGATTGAGGCTTGAGGATTGAGGATTGAGGATTGAGGATTCAGGATTGAAGATTGAGGATTGAGGATTGAGGATTCAGGATTGTGGTTTGAGGACTGAGGATTGAGGATTGTGGATTGGGGATTGAGGATTGAGGATCGAGGATTGAAGATTGAAGATTGGTTATTGAGGATTGAACATTGAGGATTGAGGACTGAGGATTGAGGATTGATTATCGAGGATTGAGGATTGAGGATTGAGGATTGAGGATTGAGGATTGAGGATTGAGGATTGAGGATTGAGGCCTGAGGATTGAGGATTGAGTATTGAGCATTGAGGATTGAAGATTGAGGACTGGGGATTGAGGATTGAAGGTTGTGGATTAAGCATTGAAGATTGGGGATTGAGGATCTAGGATTAGAGATTGATTATTGAGGATTGAGGTCTGAGTGTTGAGAATTGAGAACTGAGGATGAGGACTGAGGGCTGAGGGTTGAGGTTTGAGGAATGTGGATTGGGGGTTGAGGATTGAGGATTGAGGATTGAGGATTGAGGATTGAGTACTGAAGATTGAGTATTGATGACTGAGGAATGAGGATTGAGTATTGAGGATTGAGGGTTGAGGATTGAGGATTGAATATTGAGTATTGAGGATTGAAGATTGAGGATTGAGGATTGAGGATTGAGGATGGAGGCTGAGGGCTGAGGGTTTAGGATTGAGGTTTGAGTATTGAATCCTGAGAATTCAGGATATTCTGTTGAGTATTGAGAACTGAGGATTGATGGTTGATTATTGAAGACAGAGGATTGAGGATTGAAGATTGAGTATTGAGGATACAGAATTGAGGTTTGAGGACTGAGGACTGAGGATTGAAGATTGAGTACTGAGGATTGAATATTGAGAATTGGGGATTGAGGATTGAGGATTGAGGATGAGGTCTGAGGGTTGAGGATTGAGGTTTGAGGACTGAGGACTGAGGTTTGAGGATTGAGGATTGAGGATGTGGGCTGACGGTTGAGGATTGTGGTTTGAGGGCTGAGGTCTGAGGATTGAGGATTGAGAATTGAGGATTGAGGATTAAGGATTGAAGATTGCGGATTGGGTATTGAGGATTGAAGAATGAGGATTGAGGATAGAGGATTGAGGATTGAGGATTGAGGATTGAGGATTGAAGATTGAGGATTGGGTATTGCGGATTGAACATTGAGGATTGAGTATTGAGGATTGAGGATTGAGGATCGAGGGTTGAGTATTGAAGATTGAGGATTGTGTATTGCGTATTGAACATTGAGGATTGAGGAATGAGGATTGAGGATTGGAGATTGAGGATTGGGTATTGCGTATTGAACATTGACGATTGAGGATTCAGGATTGAGGATTGAGGGTTGTGGATTGAGGTCGAGGACTGAGGGTTGAGTATTGATGTTTGATGTCTGAGTATTGAGGATTGAGGATTGAGAATTGAGGATTGAGGATTGAGGATTCTAGATTGAGGATTGAGGATTGAGGATTGAAGATTGAGGATTGGGTATTGAGGATTGAACATTGAGGATTGAGGATTGACGGTTGAGTATTGAGGATTGATGGTTGAGGGTTGTGTGTTGAAATTGAGGATTGAGGATTGAGGATTGAGGGTTGAGGATTGAAGATTGAGGATTGAAGAATGAGTATTGATGATTGAAGATTGAGGACTGAGTATTGAGGATTGAGGATTGAGGATTGAAGATTGAATATTGATGATTGATGGCTGAGGATTGAGGATTGAGTGTTGTGGATTGAGGACGAGTACAGAGGGTTGAGTATTGATGTTTGAGGTCTGATGATTGAGGATAGAGGATTGAGAATTGAGGATTGAGGATTGAGGATTGAAGATTTAGGATTGGGTATTGAGGATTGAAGAATGAGGATTGAGGATTGAGGATTGAGGATTGAGGATTGCAGATTGAGTATTGAGGATTGAAGATTGAGGATTGAGGATTGAGGATTGAGGATTGAGGATTGAGGATTGAGGCCTGACGATTGAGGATTGAGGATTGAGCATTGAGGATTGAAGATTGAGGACTGGGGATTGAGGATTGAAGGTTGTGGATTAAGGATTGAAGATTGGGGATTGAGGATCTAGGATTAGAGATTGATTATTGAGGATTGAAGATTGAGGATTGAGGTCTGAGGGTTGAGAATTGAGAACTGAGGATGAGGACTGAGGGCTGAGGGTTGAGGTTTGAGGAATGAGGATTGGGGGTTGAGGATTGAGGATTGAGGATTGAGGAATGAGGATTGAGTACTGAAGATTGAGTATTGATGACTGAGGAATGAGGATTGAGGATTGAGGATTGAGGATTGAGGATTGAGGATTGAGGATTGAGGATTGAGGATTGAAGATTGAGGATTCGGTATTGAGGATTGAAGATTGAGGATTCAGGATTGAGGATTCAGGATTGAGGTTTGAGGATTGAGGATTGAGGATTGAGGATTGAGGATGAGGTCTGAGGGTTGAGGATTGAGGTTTGAGGACTGAGGACTGAGGTTTGAGGATTGCAGATTGAGGATGTGGGCTGACGGTTGAGGATTGTGGTTTGAGGGCTGAGGTCTGAGGATTGAGGATTGAGAATTGAGGATTGAGGATTGAGGATTGAAGATTGAGGATTGGGTACTGAGGATTGAGGATGAGGGCTGAGGGTTGAGGATTGAGGATTGAAGATTGAGGATTGATGACTGAGGATTGAGGATTGAGGATTGAGGATTGAGGATTGAGGATTGAGAATTGAGGATTGACGATTGAACATTGAGTATTGAGGATTGAAGATTCAGGATTGATGACTGAGGATTGAGGATTGAGGATTGAGGATTGAGGATTGAGGATTGAGGATTGAGAATTAAATATTGAGTATTGAGAATTGAGGATTGAGGATTGAGAGTTGAGGATTGAGGATTGAGGATTGAAGATTGAGGATTGGGTATTGAGGATTGAAGAATGAGGATTGAGGACTGAGGATTGAGAATTGAAGATTGAGTAATGAGGATTGAAGATTGACGACTGAGGATTGTGGATTGAGGATTGAGGATTGAACATTGAGGACTGAGTGTTGAGGGTTGAGTGATGATAATAGATGATTGTGGATAGAGGTTTGAAGATTGCAGATTGAGTATTGCAAATTGAAAACTGTGTGTTGATGATATTCTATTGAGGATTGAGGATTGACATCTGATTGTTGAGGACTGAGGTCTGAAGATTGAGGATTCAGGATTGATGATTGAGGATTGGGGACTGAGTGTTTAGGGTTGAGTGATGAGAATTGATGTTTGTGGATAGAGATTTAAAGATTGCAGATTGAGTATTGTGTATTGAAAACTGTGAATTGATGATATTCTATTGAGGATTGAGAATTGACAACTGATTGTTGAGGACTGAGGTATGGAGATTGAGGATTCAGTATTGAGGATTCAGGATTGAGGTTTGAGGACTGAGGATTGAGGATTGAGGCTTGAGGATTGAAGATTGAGGATTGGGTATTGCGTATTGAACATTGAGGATTGAGGATTGAGGATTGAGGATTGAGGGTTGAGGACTGAAGATTGAATATTGATGATTGAAGATTGAGGATTGAGGATTGAGGATTGTCGATTGAGGACGAGGACTGAGGGTTGAGTATTGATGTTTGATGTCTGCGGATTCAGGATTGAGGATTCAGGATTGAGGTTGGAGGACTGAGGATTGAGGATTGAAGATTGAGCATAGGGTATTGCGGATTGAACCTTGAGGATTGAGGATTGAGGATTGAGGATTGAGGATCGAGGATCGAGGATTGAGGATTGAGGATTGAAGATTGAGGATTGAGGATTGAGGATTGAGGATTGAGGATTGAAGATTGAGGATTGGGGATTGAGGATTGGCGATTGTGGATTGAGTATTGAGGATGGAGAATTTAGGATTGACGATTGAACATTGAGTATTGAGGATTGAAGATTGAGGATTGATGACTGAGGATTGAGGATTGAGGATTGAGGATTGAGGATTGAGGATTGAGGATTGAGGATTGAGGACTGACGATTGAAGATTCAGGATTGGGGACGGAGTGTTGAGGGTTGAGTGATGAGAATTGATGTTTGTGGATAGAGATTTGAAGATTGCTGATTGAGTATTGAGTATTGAAAGCTGTGAATTGATGATATTCTATTGAGGATTGAGGATTGACAACTGATTGCTGAGGACTGAGGGCTGAAGATTGAGGATTCAGGATTGAGGATTCAGGATTGAGGTTGGAGGACTGAGGATTGAGGATTGAGGATTGAGGATTGAGGGTTGAGGATTGAGGATTGAAGATTGAGGATTGGGTATTGCGGATTGAAACCTGAGGATTGAGGATTGAGGATTGAGGATTGAGGATTGAGGATCGAGGATTGAGGATTGAGGATTGAGGATTGAAGATTGAGGATTGAGGAATGAGGATTGAGGATTGAGGATTGAGGTCTGAAGACTGAGGATTGGGGATTGAGGAATGGTGATTGAGGATTGAGTATTGGGGATTGAGAATTGAGGATTGACGATTGAAGATTGAGTATTGAGGATTGAAGATTGTGGTTTGATGACTGACGATTGAGGATTGAGGATTGAGGATTGAGGATTGAGGACTAAATATTGAGTATTGAGGATTGAAGATTGAGGATTGAGGATTGAGGATTGAGGATTGAGTATGAGGGCTCAGGGTTGAGGATTGACGTTCAAGGATTGAGGACTGAGGATTGAGGATTGAGAATTGAGAATTGAAGATTGAGGATTGAGGATTGAAGATTGAGGATTGGGTATTGAGGATTGAGGAATGAGGATTGAGGATTGAAGATTGAGGATTGAGGATTGAAGATTGAGGATTGAAGATTGACGATTGAGGATTGTGGATTGAGAATTGAGGATTGAACATGAGGGCTGAGTGTTGTGGGCTGAGTGATGAGAATAGATGTTTGTGGATAGAGGTTTGAAGATTGCAGATTGAGTATCGAGTATTGAAAACTGTGAATTGAGGATATTCTATTGAGGATTGAGGACTGACAACTGATTGTTGAGGACTGAGGGCTGAAGATTGAACGATTCCGGATTGAGGATTCAGAATTGAGGTTTGAGGTCTGAGGTCTGAGGATTGAGGATTGAAGATTGAGTATTGTGGATTGAAGATTGAGGATTGAGGATTGAGGATTGAGGATTGAGGATGAGGGCTGAGGGTTGAGGATTGAGGTTTGAGGACTGAGGACTGGGGATTGAGGATTGAGAATTGAGGATTGAGGATTGAGGATTGAAGATTGAGGATTGGGTATTGAGGATTGAGGTATGAGGATTGAGGATTGAGGACTGAGGATTGAGGATTGAAGATTGAGTAATGAGGATTGAAGATTGACGATTGAGGATTGAGGATTGAGGATTGAGGATTGAACATTGAGGACTGAGTGTTGAGGGTTGAGTGATGATAATAGATGTTTGTGGATAGAGGTTTGAAGATTGCAGATTGAGTATTGAAAATTGAAAACTGTGAATTGAGGATATTCTATTGAGGATTGAGGATCGACAACAGATTGATGAGGACTGAGGGCTGAAGATTGAAGATTCAGGATTGAGGATTCAGAATTGATGTTTGAGGACTGAAGATTGAGGATTGAATATAGAGTATTGAGGATTGAAGATTGAGGATTGAGGATTGAGGATTGAGGATGAGGGCTGAGGGTTGAGGATTGAGGTTTGAGGACTGAGGACTGAGGATTGAGGATTGAGAATTGAGGATTGTGGATTGAGTATTGAAGGTTGAGGATTGGGTATTTAGGATTGAAGAATGAGGATTGAGGATTGAGGATTGAGGATTGAAGTTTGAGTATTGAGGTTTGAAGACTGACGATTGAGGGTTGAGGATTGAGGATTGAGGATTGAGTGTTGAGGATTGAGCACGAGGACTGACGGTTGAGGATTGAGGTTTGAGGATTGAGGATTGAGGATTGAGGATTGAAGATTGAGTATTGAGGAATGAAAATTGAGCATTGAGTATTGAGGATTGAGGATTGAGGATTGAGTATTGTAGATTGAGGATTGGGGGCGGAGTGTTGAGGGTTGAGTGATGAGAATTGATGGTGGTGGATAGAGATTTGAAGATTGCAGATTGAGTATTGAGTATTGAAAACTGTGTGTTGATGTTATTCTATTGAGGATTGAGGATTGACAACTGATTGTTGAGGACTGAGGTCTGAAGATTGAGGATTAAGGATTGATGACTGAGGATTGGGGACTGAGTGTTTAGGGTTGAGTGATGAGAATTGATGTTTGTGGATAGAGATTTAAAGATTGCAGATTGAGTATTGAGTATTGAAAGCTGTGAATTGATGATATTCTATTGAGGATTGAGAATTGACAACTGATTGTTGAGGACTGAGGTCTGAAGATTGAGGATTCAGTATTGAGGATTCAGGATTGAGGTTTGAGGACTGAGGATTGAGGATTGAGGCTTGAGGATTGAGGATTGAGGATTGAGGATTCAGGATTGAAGATTGAGGATTGAGGATTGAGGATTCAGGATTGTGGTTTGAGGACTGAGGATTGAGGATTGAGGATTGGGGATTGAGGATTGAGGATCGAGGATTGAAGATTGAAGATTGGTTATTGAGGATTGAGGATTGAGGATTGAGGATGAGGTCTGAGGGTTGAGGATTGAGGTTTGAGGAATGAGGACTGAGGTTTGAGGATTGAGGATTGAGGATGTGGGCTGACGGTTGAGGATTGTGGTTTGAGGGCTGAGGTCTGAGGATTGATGATTGAGAATTGAGTATTGAGGATTAAGGATTGAAAATTGAGGATTGGGTATTGAGGATTGAAGAATGAGGATTGAGGATAGAGGATTGAGGATTGAGGATTGAGGATTGAGGATTGAAGATTGAGGATTGGGTATTGCGGATTGAACATTGAGGATTGAGTATTGAGGATTGAGGATTGAGGATCGAGGGTTGAGTATTGAAGATTGAGGATTGTGTATTGCGTATTGAACATTGAGGATTGAGGAATGAGGATTGAGGATTGGAGATTGAGGATTGGGTATTGCGTATTGAACATTGACGATTGAGGATTCAGGATTGAGGATTGAAGGTTGTGGATTGAGGTCGAGGACTGAGGGTTGAGTATTGATGTTTGATGTCTGAGTATTGAGGATTGAGGATTGAGAATTGAGGATTGAGGATTGAGGATTCTAGATTGAGGATTGAGGATTGAGGATTGAAGATTGAGGATTGGGTATTGAGGATTGAACATTGAGGATTGAGGATTGACGGTTGAGTATTGAGGATTGATGGTTGAGGGTTGTGTGTTGAAATTGAGGATTGAGGATTGAGGATTGAGGGTTGAGGATTGAAGATTGAGGATTGAAGAATGAGTATTGATGATTGAAGATTGAGGACTGAGTATTGAGGATTGAGGATTGAGGGTTGAAGATTGAGTATTGAGGATTGAAGATTGAGGATTGAGGATTGAGGATTGAGGATTGAGGATTGAGGATTGAGGCCTGACGATTGAGGATTGAGGATTGAGCATTGAGGATTGAAGATTGAGGACTGGGGATTGAGGATTGAAGGTTGTGGATTAAGGATTGAAGATTGGGGATTGAGGATCTAGGATTAGAGATTGATTATTGAGGATTGAAGATTGAGGATTGAGGTCTGAGGGTTGAGAATTGCGAACTGAGGATGAGGACTGAGGGCTGAGGGTTGAGGTTTGAGGAATGAGGATTGGGGGTTGAGGATTGAGGATTGAGGATTGAGGAATGAGGATTGAGTACTGAAGATTGAGTATTGATGACTGAGGAATGAGTATTGATGACTGAGGAATGAGGATTGAGGATTGAGAGTTGAGGATTGAGGATTGAGGATTGAAGATTGAGGATTGGGTATTGAGGATTGAAGAATGAGGATTGAGGACTGAGGATTGAGAATTGAAGATTGAGTAAGGAGGATTGAAGATTGACGACTGAGGATTGTGGATTGAGGATTGAGGATTGAACATTGAGGACTGAGTGTTGAGGGTTGAGTGATGATAATAGATGATTGTGGATAGAGGTTTGAAGATTGCAGATTGAGTATTGCAAATTGAAAACTGTGAATTGAGGATATTCTATTGCGGATTGAGGATCGACAACAGATTGTTGAGGACTGAGGGCTGAAGATTGAAGATTCAGGATTGAGGATTCAGAATTGATGGTTGAGGACTGAAGATTGAGGATTGAAGATAGAGTATTGAGGATTGAAGATTGAGGATTGAGGATTGAGGATTGAGGATGAGGGCTGAGGGTTGAGGATTGAGGTTTGAGGACTGAGTACTGAGGATTGAGGATTGAGAATTGAGGATTTAGGATTGAGGATTGAGGATTGAGTATTGTAGATTGAGGATTGGGGGCGGAGTGTTGAGGGTTGAGTGATGAGAATTGATGTTTGTGGATAGAGATTTGAAGATTGCAGATTGATTATTGAGTATTGAAAACTGTGTGTTGATGATATTCTATTGAGGATTGAGGATTGACATCTGATTGTTGAGGACTGAGGTCTGAAGATTGAGGATTCAGGATTGATGATTGAGGATTGGGGACTGAGTGTTTAGGGTTGAGTGATGAGAATTGATGTTTGTGGATAGAGATTTAAAGATTGCAGATTGAGTATTGAGTATTGAAAACTGTGAATTGATGATATTCTATTGAGGATTGAGAATTGACAACTGATTGTTGAGGACTGAGGTATGGAGATTGAGGATTCAGTATTGAGGAATCAGGATTGAGGTTTGAGGACTGAGGATTGAGGATTGAGGCTTGAGGATTGAAGATTGAGGATTGGGTATTGCGTATTGAACATTGAGGATTGAGGATTGAGGATTGAGGATTGAGGGTTGAGGACTGAAGATTGAATATTGATGATTGAAGATTGAGGATTGAGGATTGAGGATTGTGGATTGAGGACGAGGACTGAGGGTTGAGTATTGATGTTTGATGTCTGCGGATTCAGGATTGAGGATTCAGGATTGAGGTTGGAGGACTGAGGATTGAGGATTGAAGATTGAGCATAGGGTATTGCGGATTGAACCTTGAGGATTGAGGATTGAGGATTGAGGATGAGGTCTGAGGGTTGAGGATTGAGGTTTGAGGACTGAGGACTGAGGTTTGAGGATTGAGGATTGAGGATGTGTGCTGACGGTTGAGGATTGTGGTTTGAGGGCTGAGGTCTGAGGATTGAGGATTGAGAATTGAGGATTGAGGATTGAGGATTGAAGGTTGAGGATTGGGTATTGCGGATTGAGGATTGAGGATCGAGGGTTGAGAATTGAGGATTGAGGATTGAGGATTGAAGATTGAGCATAGGGTATTGCGGATTGAACCTTGAGGATTGAGGATTGAGGATTGAGGATTCAGGATTGAAGATTGAGGATTGAGGATTGAGGATTCAGGATTGTGGTTTGAGGACTGAGGATTGAGGATTGAGGATTGGGGATTGAGGATTGAGGATCGAGGATTGAAGATTGAAGATTGGTTATTGAGGATTGAACATTGAGGATTGAGGACTGAGGATTGAGGATTGAGTATCGAGGACTGAGGATTGAGGATTGAGGATTGAGGATTGAGGATTGAGGATTGAGGATTGAGGATTGAGGCCTGAGGATTGAGGATTGAGCATTGAGCATTGAGGATTGAAGATTGAGGACTGGGGATTGAGGATTGAAGGTTGTGGATTAAGCATTGAAGATTGGGGATTGAGGATCTAGGATTAGAGATTGATTATTGAGGATTGAAGATTGAGGATTGAGGTCTGAGTGTTGAGAATTGAGAACTGAGGATGAGGACTGAGGGCTGAGGGTTGAGGTTTGAGGAATGAGGATTGGGGGTTGAGGATTGAGGATTGAGGATTGAGGATTGAGGATTGAGTACTGAAGATTGAGCATTGATGACTGAGGAATGAGGATTGAGGATTGAGGATTGAGGGTTGAGGATTGAGGATTGAATATTGAGTATTGAGGATTGAAGGTTGAGGATTGAGGATTGAGGATTGAGGATGGAGGCTGAGGGCTGAGGGTTTAGGATTGAGGTTTGAGTATTGAACCCTGAGAATTCAGGATATTCTGTTGAGTATTGAGAACTGAGGATTGATGGTTGAGTATTGAAGACAGAGGATTGAGGATTGAAGATTGAGTATTGAGGATACAGAATTGAGGTTTGAGGACTGAGGACTGAGGATAGAAGATTGAGTACTGAGGATCGAATATAGAGAATTGAGGATTGAGGATTGAGGATTGAGGATGAGGTCTGAGGGTTGAGGATTGAGGTTTGAGGACTGAGGACTGAGGTTTGAGGATTGAGGATTGAGGATGTGGGCTGACGGTTGAGGATTGTGGTTTGAGGGCTGAGGTCTGAGGATTGAGGATTGAGAATTGAGGATTGAGGATTGAGGATTGAAGATTGAGGATTGGGTATTGAGGATTGAAGAATGAGGATTGAGGGTTGAGGATTGAGGATTGAGGATTGAAGATTGAGGATTGGGTATTGCGGGTTGAACATTGAGGATTGAGTATTGAGGATTGAGGATTGAGGATCGAGGGTTGAGAATTGAGGATTGAGGATTGAGGATTGAAGATTGAGCATAGGGTATTGCGGATTGAACCTTGAGGATTGAGGATTGAGGATTGAGGATTCAGGATTGAAGATTGAGGATTGAGGATTGAGGATTCAGGATTGTGGTTTGAGGACTGAGGATTGAGGATTGAGGATTGGGGATTGAGGATTGAGGATCGAGGATTGAAGATTGAGGATTGAGGATTGAGGCCTGAGGATTGAGGATTGAGCATTGAGCATTGAGGATTGAAGATTGAGGACTGGGGATTGAGGATTGAAGGTTGTGGATTAAGCATTGAAGATTGGGGATTGAGGATCTAGGATTAGAGATTGATTATTGAGGATTGAAGATTGAGGATTGAGGTCTGAGTGTTGAGAATTGAGAACTGAGGATGAGGACTGAGGGCTGAGGGTTGAGGTTTGAGGAATGAGGATTGGGGGTTGATGATTGAGGATTGAGGATTGACGATTGAGGATTGAGTACTGAAGATTGAGTATTGATGACTGAGGAATGAGGATTGAGGATTGAGGATTGAGGGTTGAGGATTGAGGATTGAATATTGAGTATTGAGGACTGAAGGTTGAGGATTGAGGATTGAGGATTGAGGATGGAGGCTGAGGGCTGAGGGTTTAGGATTGAGGTTTGAGTATTGAATCCTGAGAATTCAGGATATTCTGTTGAGTATGGAGAACTGAGGATTGATGGTTGAGTATTGAAGACAGAGGATTGAGGATTGAAGATTGAGTATTGAGGATACAGAATTGAGGTTTGAGGACTGAGGACTGAGGATTGAAGATTGAGTACTGAGGATTGAATATTGAGAATTGAGGATTGAGGATTGAGGATTGAGGATGAGGTCTGAGGGTTGAGGATTGAGGTTTGAGGAATGAGGACTGAGGTTTGAGGATTGAGGATTGAGGATGTGGGCTGACGGTTGAGGATTGTGGTTTGAGGGCTGAGGTCTGAGGATTGATGATTGAGAATTGAGGATTGAGGATTAAGGATTGAAGATTGAGGATTGGGTATTGAGGATTGAAGAATGAGGATTGAGTATAGAGGATTGAGGATTGAGGATTGAGGATTGAGGATTGAAGATTGAGGATTGGGTATTGCGGATTGAACATTGAGGATTGAGTATTGAGGATTGAGGATTGAGGATCGAGGGTTGAGTATTGAAGATTGAGGATTGTTTATTGCGTATTGAACATTGAGGATTGAGGAATGAGGATTGAGGATTGGAGATTGAGGATTGGGTATTGCGTATTGAACATTGACGATTGAGGATTCAGGATTGAGGATTGAGGGTTGTGGATTGAGGTCGAGGACTGAGGGTTGAGTATTGATGTTTGATGTCTGAGTATTGAGGATTGAGGATTGAGAATTGAGGATTGAGGATTGAGGATTCTAGATTGAGGATTGAGGATTGAGGATTGAAGATTGAGGATTGGGTATTGAGGATTGAACATTGAGGATTGAGGATTGACGGTTGAGTATTGAGGATTGATGGTTGAGGGTTGTGTGTTGAAATTGAGGATTGAGGATTGAGGATTGAGGGTTGAGGATTGAAGATTGAGGATTGAAGAATGAGTATTGATGATTGAAGATTGAGGACTGAGTATTGAGGATTGAGGATTGAGGATTGAAGATTGAATATTGATGATTGATGGCTGAGGATTGAGGATTGAGTGTTGTGGATTGAGGACGAGTACAGAGGGTTGAGTATTGATGTTTGAGGTCTGATGATTGAGGATAGAGGATTGAGAATTGAGGATTGAGGATTGAGGATTGAAGATTTATGATTGGGTATTGAGGATTGAAGAATGAGGATTGAGGATTGAGGATTGAGGATTGAGGATTGCAGATTGAGTATTGGGGATTGAAGATTGAGGATTGAGGATTGAGGATTGAGGATTGAGGATTGAGGATTGAGGCCTGACGATTGAGGATTGAGGATTGAGCATTGAGGATTGAAGATTGAGGACTGGGGATTGAGGATTGAAGGTTGTGGATTAAGGATTGAAGATTGGGGATTGAGGATCTAGGATTAGAGATTGATTATTGAGGATTGAAGATTCAGGATTGAGGTCTGAGGGTTGAGAATTGCGAACTGAGGATGAGGACTGAGGGCTGAGGGTTGAGGTTTGAGGAATGAGGATTGGGGGTTGAGGATTGAGGATTGAGGATTGAGGAATGAGGATTGAGTACTGAAGATTGAGTATTGATGACTGAGGAATGAGGATTGAGGATTGAGGATTGAGGATTGAGGATTGAGGATTGAGGATTGAGGATTGAATATTGAGTATTGAGGATTGAAGATTGAGGATTGAGGATTGAGGATTGAGGATGGAGGATGAGGGCTGAGGGTTTAGGATTGAGGTTTGAGTATTGAATCCTGAGAATTCAGGATATTCTATTGAGTATTGAGAACTGAGGATTGATGGTTGAGTATTGAAGACAGAGGATTGAGGATTGAAGATTGAGTATTGAGGATTGAGAATTGAGGATTTAGGATTGAGGATTGAGGATTGAGTATTGTAGATTGAGGATTGGGGGCGGAGTGTTGAGGGTTGAGTGATGAGAATTGATGTTTGTGGATAGAGATTTGAAGATTGCAGATTGAGTATTGAGTATTGAAAACTGTGTGTTGATGATATTCTATTGAGGATTGAGGATTGACATCTGATTGTTGAGGACTGAGGTCTGAAGATTGAGGATTCAGGATTGATGATTGAGGATTGGGGACTGAGTGTTTAGGGTTGAGTGATGAGAATTGATGTTTGTGGATAGAGATTTAAAGATTGCAGATTGAGTATTGAGTATTGAAAACTGTGAATTGATGATATTCTATTGAGGATTGAGAATTGACAACTGATTGTTGAGGACTGAGGTATGGAGATTGAGGATTCAGTATTGAGGATTCAGGATTGAGGTTTGAGGACTGAGGATTGAGGATTGAGGCTTGAGGATTGAAGATTGAGGATTGGGTATTGCGTATTGAACATTGAGGATTGAGGATTGAGGATTGAGGATTGAGGGTTGAGGACTGAAGATTGAATATTGATGATTGAAGATTGAGGATTGAGGATTGAGGATTGTGGGTTGAGGACGAGGACTGAGGGTTGAGTATTGATGTTTGATGTCTGCGGATTCAGGATTGAGGATTCAGGATTGAGGTTGGAGGACTGAGGATTGAGGATTGAAGATTGAGCATAGGGTATTGCGGATTGAACCTTGAGGATTGAGGATTGAGGATTGAGGATTGAGGATCGAGGATTGAGGATTGAGGATTGAGGATTGAAGATTGAGGATTGAGGATTGAGGATTGAGGATTGAGGATTGAAGATTGAGGATTGGGGATTGAGGATTGGCCATTGAGGATTGAGTATTGAGGATGGAGAATTTAGGATTGACGATTGAACATTGAGTATTGAGGATTGAAGATTGAGGATTGATGACTGAGGATTGAGGATTGAGGATTGAGGATTGAGGATTGAGGATTGAGGATTGAGGATTGAGGACTGAGGATTGAAGATTCAGGATTGGGGACGGAGTGTTGAGGGTTGAGTGATGAGAATTGATGTTTGTGGATAGAGATTTGAAGATTGCTGATTGAGTATTGAGTATTGAAAGCTGTGAATTGATGATATTCTATTGAGGATTGAGGATTGACAACTGATTGCTGAGGACTGAGGGCTGAAGATTGAGGATTCAGTATTGAGGATTGAGGACTGAGGATTGAGGATTGAGGATCGAGGATTGAGGATTGAGGATTGAGGATTGAGGATTGAGGATTGAGGATTGAGGATTGAGGATTGAGGATTGAGGCCTGAGGATTGAGGATTGAGGATTGAGCATTGAGGATTGAAGATTGAGGACTGGGGATTGAGGATTGAAGGTTGTGGATTAAGGATTGAGGCCTGACGATTGAGGATTGAGGATTGAGCATTGAGGATTGAAGATTGAGGACTGGGGATTGAGGATTGAAGGTTGTGGATTAAGGATTGAAGATTGGGGATTGAGGATCTAGGATTAGAGATTGATTATTGAGGATTGAAGATTGAGGATTGAGGTCTGAGGGTTGAGAATTGAGAACTGAGGATGAGGACTGAGGGCTGCGGGTTGAGGTTTGAGGAATGAGGATTGGGGGTTGAGGATTGAGGATTGAGGATTGAGGAATGAGGATTGAGTACTGAAGATTGAGTATTGATGACTGAGGAATGAGGATTGAGGATTGAGGATTGAGGATTGAGGATTGAGGATTGAGGATTGAATATTGAGTATTGAGGATTGAAGATTGAGGATTGAGGATTGAGGATGGAGGATGGAGGATGAGGGCTGAGGGTTTAGGATTGAGGTTTGAGTATTGAATCCTGAGAATTCAGGATATTCTATTGAGTATTGAGAACTGCGGATTGATGGTTGAGTATTGAAGACAGAGGATTGAGGATTGAAGATTGAGTATTGAGGATTCAGAATTGAGGTTTGAGGACTGAGGATTGAGGATTGAAGATTGAGTACTGAGGATTGAATATTGAGGATTGAGGATTGAGAATTGAGGATTGAGGATTGAGGATTGAGGATTGAAGATTGAGGATTGTGGATTGAGGATTGGCGATTGAGGATTGAGTATTGGGGA
Organism: Calliopsis andreniformis; assembly: GCF_051401765.1. Classification (NCBI taxonomy): domain Eukaryota; kingdom Metazoa; phylum Arthropoda; class Insecta; order Hymenoptera; family Andrenidae; genus Calliopsis; species Calliopsis andreniformis. The sequence goes on from NW_027480602.1 coordinate 123,181, forward strand.
TTGAGAATTGAGGATCGACGATTGAAGAATGAGTATTGAGGATTGAAAATTGAGGATTGATGACTGAGGATTGAGGATTGAGGATTGAGGATTAAGGATTGAGTATTAAATATAGAGTATTGAGGATTGAAGATTGAGGATTGAGGATTGAGGGTCGAGGATTGAGGATGACGGCTCAGGGTTGAGGATTGAGGTTTAAGGACTGAGGACTGAGGATTGAGGATTGAGGATTGAGGATTGAAGATTGAGGATTGGCTATTGAGGATTGAGGAATGAGGATTGAGGATTGAGGACTGAGGATTGAGGATTAAAGATTGAGTAATGAGGATTGAAGATTGACGATTGAGGCTTGTGGATTGAGGATTGAGAATTGAACATTGAGGACTGAGTGTTGAGGGTTGAGTGATGGTAATAGATGTTTGTGGATAGAGGCTTGAAGATTGCAGATTGAGTATTGAAATTTGAAAGCTGTGAATTGAGGATATTCTATTGCGGATTGAGGATCGACAACAGATTGTAGAGGACTGAGGGCTGAAGATTGAAGATTCAGGATTGAGGATTCAGAATTGATGTTTGAGGACTGAAGATTGAGGATTGCAGATAGAGTATTGAGGATTGAAGATTGAGGATTGAGGATTGAGGATTGAGGATGAGGGCTGAGGGTTGAGGATTGACGTTTGAGGACTGAGGACTGAGGATTGAGGATTGAGAATTGAGGATTGTGGATTGAGTATTGAAGGTTGAGGATTGGGTATTTAGGATTGAAGAATGAGGATTGAGGATTGAGGATTGAGGATTGAAGTTTGAGTATTGAGGTTTGAAGAGTGACGATTGAGGGTTGAGGATTGAGGATTGAGGATTGAGTGTTGAGGATTGAGCACGAGGACTGACGGTTGAGGTTTGAGGACTGAGGATTGAGGATTGAAGATTGAGTACTGAGGATTGCATATTGAGGATTGAGGATTGAGGATTGAGGATTGAGGATGAGGTCTGAGGGTTGAGGATTGAGGTTTGAGGACTGAGGACTGAGGTTTGAGGATTGAGGATTGAGGATGTGGGCTGACGGTTGAGGATTGTGGTTTGAGGGCTGAGGTCTGAGGATTGAGGATTGAGAATTGAGGATTGAGGATTAAGGATTGAAGATTGAGAATTGGGTATTGAGGATTGAAGAATGATGATTGAGGATTGAGGATTGAGGATTGAGGATTGAGGATTGAGGATTGAAGATTGAGGATTGGGTGTTGCGGATTGAACATTGAGGATTGAGTATTGAGGATTGAGGATTGAGGATCGAGGGTTGAGTATTGAGGATTGAGGATTGAAGATTGAGTATTGAGTATTGAAAACTGTGAATTGCGGATATTCTATTTAGGATTGAGGATTGACAACTGATTGTTGAGGACTGAGGGCTGAAGATTGAGGATTCAGGATTGAGGATTCAGAAATGAGGTTTGAGGACTGAGGATTGAGGATTAAAGATTGAGTATTGAGGATTGAAGATTGAGGATTGAGGATTGAGGATTGAGGATTGAGGATGAGGGCTGAGGGTTGAGGATTGAGGTTTGAGTATTGAATCCAGAGAATTCCGGATATTCTGTTGAGAATTGAGAACTGAGGATTGATGGTTGAGTATTGAAGACAGAGGATTGAGGATTGAAGATTGAGTATTGAGGATTCAGAATTGAGGTTTGAGGACTGAGGATTGAGGATTGAAGATTAAGTACTGAGGATTGAATATTGATGATTGAGGATCGAGGATTGAGGATTGAGGATGAGGTCTGAGGGTTGAGGATTGAGGTTTGAGGACTGTGGACTGAGGTATGAGGATTGAGGATTGAGGATGTGGGCTGACGGTTGAGGATTGTGGTTTGAGGGCTGAGGTCTGAGGATTGAGGATTGAGAATTGAGGATTGAGGATTGAGGATTGAAGATTGAGGATTGGGTATTGAGGATTGAAGAATGAGGATTGCGGATTGAGGATTGAGGATTGAGGATTGAGGATTGAGGATTGAAGATTGAGGATTGGGTATTGCGGTTTGAACATTGAGGATTGAGTATTGAGGATTGAGGATTGAGGATCGAGGGTTGAGTATTGAGGATTGAGGATTGAAGATTGAGTATTGAGTATTGAAAACTGTGAATTGCGGATATTCTATTTAGGATTGAGGATTGACAACTGATTGTTGAGGACTGAGGGCTGAAGATTGAGGATTCAGGATTGAGGTTTCAGAATTGAGGTTTGAGGACTGAGGATTGAGGATTAAAGATTGAGTATTGAGGATTGAAGATTGAGGATTGAGGATTGAGGATTGAGGATTGAGGATGAGGGCTGAGGGTTGAGGATTGAGGTTTGAGGACTGAGGACTGAGGATTGAGGATTGAGAATTGAGGATTGAAGATTGAGGATTGGGTATTGCGGATTGTAACTTGTGGGTTGAGGATTGAGGATTGAGGATTGAGGATCGAGGATTGAGGATTGAGGATTGAGGATTGAAGATTGAGGATTGAGAATCGAGGATTGAGGACTGAGGATTGAAGATTGAGGATTGGGGATTGACGATTGACGATTGAGGATTGAGTATTGAGGATTGAGAATTGAGGATTGACGATTGAACATTGAGTATTGAGGATTGAAGATTCAGGATTGATGACTGAGGATTGAGGATTGAGGATTGAGGACTGAGGATTGAGGATTGAAGATTGAGTAATGAGGATTGAAGATTGACGATTGAGGATTGTGGATTGAGGATTGAGGATTGAACTTTGAGGACTGAGTGTTGAGGGTTGAGTGATGATAATAGATGTTTGTGGATAGAGGTTTGAAGATTGCAGATTGAGTATTGCAAATTGAAAACTGTGAATTGATGATATTCTATTGAGGATTGAGAATTGACGACTGATTGTTGAGGACTGAGGTCTGGAGATTGAGGATTCAGTATTGAGGATTCAGGATTGAGGTTTGAGGACTGAGGATTGAGAATTGAGGCTTGAGGATTGAGGATTGAGGATTGAGGATTGAGTGTTGAGGATTGAAGATTGAGGATTGGGTATTGCGTATTGAACATTGAGGATTGAGGATTGAGGATTGAGGATTGAGGGTTGCGGACTGAAGATTGAATATTGATGATTGAAGATTGAGGATTGAGGATTGAGGATTGCGGATTGAGGACGAGGATTGAGGATTGAGGATTGAGAATTGAGGATTGAGGATTGAGGATTGAGGATTGAGAATTGAGGATTGAGGATTGAGGATTGAGGTTGATGATTGAAGATTGAGGATTGGGTATTGCGTATTGAACATTGAGGATTGAGGATTGAGGATTGAGGATTGGAGATTGAGGATTGGGTATTGAGGATTGAACATTGAGGATTGATGATTGAGGATTGAGGATTGAGGACTGAAGATTGAATATTGATGATTGAAGATTGAGGATTGAGGATTGAGGTTTGTGGATTGAGGTCGAGGACTGAGGGCTGAGTATTGATGGTTGATGTCTGTGGATTGAGGATTGAGGATTGAGGATCGAGGATTGAGGATTGGGGATTGAGGATTGAGGATTGAGGATTGAGGATTGAGGATTGAGGATTGAGGATTGAGGATTGAGGATTCAAGGTTGAGTATTGAAGATTGAGGATTGAGGATTGAGGATTGAGGATTGAAGATGAGGGCTGAGGATTGAAGATTGAGGATTCAGGATTGAGGATTGAGGATTGAAGATGAGGGCTGAGGGTTGAGGATTGAGGTTTGGGGACTGAGGATTGAGGATTGAGGATTGAGATTTGAGGATTGAGGATTGAGGATTGAAGATTGAGTATTGGGTATTGAGGATTGAAGAATGAGGTTTGAGGATTGAGGATTGAGGATTCAGGATTGATGATTGAGGATTCAGGATTAAGGATTCAGGACTGTGGTTTGAGGACTGAGGATTGATGATTGAGGATTGGGGATTGAGTATTGAGGATCGAGGATTGAAGATTGAAGATTGGTTATTGAGGATTGAACATTGAGGATTGAGGACTGAGGATTGAGGATTGAGGATCGAGGATTGAGGGTTGAGGATTGAGGATTGAGGATTGTGGATTGAGGATTGGGGATTGAGGATTGAGGCCTGAGGATTGAGGATTGAGGATTGAGCATTGAGGATTGAAGATTGAGGACTGGGGATTGAGGATTGAAGGTTGTGGATAAAGGATTGAAAGTTGGGGATTGAGGATCTAGGATTAGAGATTGATTATTGAGGATTGAAGATTGAGGATTGAGGTCTGAGGGTTGAGAATTGAGAACTGAGGATGAGGACTGAGGGCTGAGGGTTGAGGTTTGAGGAATGAGGATTGGGGGTTGAGGATTGAGGATTGAGGATTGAGGATTGAGGATTGAGTACTGAAGATTGAGTATTGATGACTGAGGAATGAGGATTGAGGATTGAGGATTGAGGATTGAGGATTGAATATTGAGTATTGAGGATTGAAGAATGAGGATTGAGGATTGAGTATTAAAGATTGAGGATTGGGTATTGCGGATTGAACATTGAGGATTGAGTATTGAGGATTGAGGATTGAGGATCGAGGGTTGAGTATTGAGGATTGAGGATTGAAGATTGAGTATTGAGTATTGAAAACTGTGAATTGAGGATATTCTATTTAGGATTGAGGATTGACAACTGATTGTTGAGGACTGAGGGCTGAAGATTGAGGATTCAGGATTGAGGATTCAGAATTGAGGTTTCAGGACTGAGGATTCAGGATTAAAGATTGAGTATTGAGGATTGAAGATTGAGGATTGAGGATTGAGGATTGAGGATTGAGGATGACGGCTGAGGGTTTAGGATTGAGGTTTGAGTATTGAATCCTGAGAATTCAGGATATTCTGTTGAGTATAGAGAACTGAGGATTGATGGTTGAGTATTGAAGACAGAGGATTGAGGATTGAAGATTGAGTATTGAGGATTCAGAATTGAGGTTTGTGGACTGAGGATTGAGGATTGAAGATTAAGTACTGAGGATTGAATATTGATGATTGAGGATCGAGGATTGAGGATTGAGGATGAGGTCTGAGGGTTGAGGATTGAGGTTTGAGGACTGTGGACTGAGGTATGAGGATTGAGGATTGAGGATGTGGGCTGACGGTTGAGGATTGTGGTTTGAGGGCTGAGGTCTGAGGATTGAGGATTGAGAATTGAGGATTGAGGATTAAGGATTGAAGATTGAGGATTGGGTATTGAGGATTGAAGAATGAGGATTGAGGATTGAGGATTGAGGATTGAGGATTGAGGATTGAGGATTGAAGATTGAGGATTGGGTGTTGCGGATTGAACATTGAGGATTGAGTATTGAGGATTGAGGATTGAGGATCGAGGGTTGAGTATTGAGGATTGAGGATTGAAGATTGAGTATTGAGTATTGAAAACTGTGAATTGAGGATATTCTATTTAGGATTGAGGATTGACAACTGATTGTTGAGGACTCAGGGCTGAAGATTGAGGATTCAGGATTGAGGATTCAGAATTGAGGTTTGAGGACTGAGGATTCAGGATCAAAGATTGAGTATTCAGGATTGAAGATTGAAATTGGGGATTGAGGATCTAGGATTAGAGATTGATTATTGAGGATTGAAGATTGAGGATTGAGGTCTGAGGGTTGAGAATTGAGAACTGAGGATTGAGGATTGAGGATTGAGGGTTGAGGATTGAAGATTGAGGATTGTGTACTGCGTATTGAACATTGAGGATTGAGGATTGAGGATTGAGGATTGGAGATTGAGGATTGGGTATTGCGTATTGAACATTGAGGATTGAGGATTGAGGATTGAGGATTGAGGGTTGTGGATTGAGGTCAAGGACTGAGGATTGAGTATTGATGTTTGATGTCCGAGGATTGAGGATTGAGGATTGAGAATTGAGGATTGAGGATTGATGATTGAGTATTGAGGATTGAAGATTGGGGATTGAGGATTGAGGATTGGGTATTGAGGATTGAGGATTGAGGATTGAGGATTGGCGGTTGAGTATTGAGGATTGATGGTTGAGGGTTGTGTGTTGAAATTGAGGATTGAGGATTGAGGATTGAGGATTGAGGATTGAAGATTGAGGATTGAAGAATGAGTATTGATGATTGAAGATTGAGGACTGAGGATTGAGGATTGAGGATTGAGGATTGAAGATTGAATATTGATGATTGATGGTTGGGGATTGAGGATTGATTGTTGTGGATTGAGGACGAGGACAGAGGGTTGAGTATAGATGTTTGAGGTCTGATGATTGAGGATAGAGGATTGGGAATTGAGGATTGAGGATTGAGGATTGAATATTTAGGATTGGGTATTGAGGATTGAAGAATGAGGATTGAGGATTGAGGATTGAGGATTGCAGATTGAGTATTGAGGATTGAAGATTGAGGATTGAGGATTGCCGATTGAGGATTGAGGATTGAGGATTGAGGATTGAGGATTGAGGCCTGAGGATTGAGGATTGAGGATTGAGCATTGAGGATTGAAGATTGAGGACTGGGGATTGAGGATTGAAGGTTGTGGATTAAGGATTGAAGATTGGGGATTGAGGATCTAGGATTAGAGATTGATTATTGAGGATTGAAGATTGAGGATTGAGGTCTGAGGGTTGAGAATTGAGAACTGAGGATGAGGACTGAGGGCTGAGGGTTGAGGTTTGAGGATTGAGGATTGAAGATTGAGGATTGAGAATCGAGGATTGAGGACTGAGGATTGAAGGTTGAGGATTGGGGATTGAGGATTGACGATTGAGGATTGAGTATTGAGGATTGAGAATTGAGGATTGACGATTGAACATTGAGTATTGAGGATTGAAGATTCAGGATTGATGACTGAGGATTGAGGATTGAGGATTGAGGATTGATTATTGAGAATTGAGGATTAAATATTGAGTATTGAGAATTGAGGATTGAGGATTGAGAGTTGAGGATTGAGGATTGAGGATTGAAGATTGAGGATTGGGTATTGAGGATTGAAGAATGAGGATTGAGGATTGAGGATTGAGAATTGAGGATTGACGATTGAAGATTGAGCATTGAGTATCGAAAATTGAGGATTGATGACTGAGGATTGAGGATTGAGGATTGAGGATTAAGGATTGAGGATTAAATATTGAGTATTGAGGATTGAAGATTAAGGATTGAGGATTGAGGGTCGAGGATTGAGGATGAGGGCTCAGGGTTGAGGATTGAGGTTTAAGGACTGAGGACTGAGGATTGAGGATTGAGGATTGAGGATTGAGGATGAGGTCTGAGGGTTGAGGATTGAGGTTTGAGGACTGAGGACTGAGGTTTGAGGATTGAGGATTGAGGATGTGGGCTGACGGTTGAGGATTGTGGTTTGAGGGCTGAGGTCTGAGGATTGAGGATTGAGAATTGAGGATTGAGGATTAAGGATTCAAGATTGAGGATTGGGTATTGAGGATTGAAGAATGAGGATTGAGGATTGAGGATTGAGGATTGAGGATTGAGGATTGAGGATTGAAGATTGAGCATTGGGTGTTGCGGATTGAACATTGAGGATTGAGGATTGAGGATTGAGGATTGAGGATCGAGGGTTGAGTATTGAGGATTGAGGATTGAAGATTGAGTATTGAGTATTGAAAACTGTGAATTGAGGATATTCTATTTAGGATTGAGGATTGACAACTGATTGTTGAGGACTGAGGGCTGAAGATTGAGGATTCAGGATTGAGGATTCAGAATTGAGGTTTGAGGACTGAGGATTCAGGATCAAAGATTGAGTATTCAGGATTGAAGATTGAAATTGGGGATTGAGGATCTAGGATTAGAGATTGATTATTGAGGATTGAAGATTGAGGATTGAGGTCTGAGGGTTGAGAATTGAGAACTGAGGATTGAGGATTGAGGATTGAGTGTTGAGGATTGAAGATTGAGGATTGTGTACTGCGTATTGAACATTGAGGATTGAGGATTGAGGATTGAGGATTGGAGATTGAGGATTGGGTATTGCGTATTGAACATTGAGGATTGAGGATTGAGGATTGAGGATTGAGGGTTGTGGATTGAGGTCGAGGACTGAGGGTTGAGTATTGATGTTTGATGTCCGAGGATTGAGGATTGAGGATTGAGAATTGAGGATTGAGGATTGATGATTGAGTATTGAGGATTGAAAATTGGGGATTGAGGATTGAGGATTGGGTATTGAGGATTGAACATTGAGGATTGAGGATTGGCGGTTGAGTATTGAGGATTGATGGTTGAGGGTTGTGTGTTGAAATTGAGGATTGAGGATTGAGGATTGAGGATTGAGGATTGAAGATTGAGGATTGAAGAATGAGTATTGATGATTGAAGATTGAGGACTGAGGATTGAGGATTGAGGATTGAGGATTGAAGATTGAATATTGATGATTGATGGTTGGGGATTGAGGATTGAGTGTTGTGGATTGAGGACGAGGACAGAGGGTTGAGTATAGATGTTTGAGGTCTGATGATTGAGGATAGAGGATTGAGAATTGAGGATTGAGGATTGAGGATTGAAGATTTAGGATTGGGTATTGAGGATTGAAGAATGAGGATTGAGGATTGAGGATTGAGGATTGAGGATTGAAGATTGAGTATTGAGGATTGAAGATTGAGGATTGAGGATTGCGGATTGAGGATTGAGGATTGAGGATTGAGGATTGAGGCCTGAGGATTGAGGATTGAGGATTGAGCATTGAGGATTGAAGATTGAGGACTGGGGATTGAGGATTGAAGGTTGTGGATTAAGGATTGAAGATTGGGGATTGAGGATCTAGGATTAGAGATTGATTATTGAGGATTGAAGATTGAGGATTGAGGTCTGAGGGTTGAGAATTGAGAACTGAGGATGAGGACTGAGGGCTGAGGGTTGAGGTTTGAGGATTGAGGATTGAAGATTGAGGATTGAGAATCGAGGATTGAGGACTGAGGATTGAAGGTTGAGGATTGGGGATTGAGGATTGACGATTGAGGATTGAGTATTGAGGATTGAGAATTGAGGATTGACGATTGAACATTGAGTATTGAGGATTGAAGATTCAGGATTGATGACTGAGGATTGAGGATTGAGGATTGAGGATTGAGTATTGAGAATTGAGGATTAAATATTGAGTATTGAGAATTGAGGATTGAGGATTGAGAGTTGAGGATTGAGGATTGAGGATTGAAGATTGAGGATTGGGTATTGAGGATTGAAGAATGAGGATTGAGGATTGAGGATTGAGAATTGAGGATTGACGATTGAAGATTGAGTATTGAGTATTGAAAATTGAGGATTGATGACTGAGGATTGAGGATTGAGGATTGAGGATTAAGGATTGAGGATTAAATATTGAGTATTGAGGATTGAAGATTAAGGATTGAGGATTGAGGGTCGAGGATTGAGGATGAGGGCTCAGGGTTGAGGATTGAGGTTTAAGGACTGAGGACTGAGGATTGAGGATTGAGGATTGAGAATTGAGGATTGAAGATTGAGGATTGAAGATTGAGGATTGGGTATTGAGGATTGCGGAATGAGGATTGAGGATTGAGGACTGAGGATTGAGGATTGAAGATTGAGTAATGAGGATTGAAGATTGACGATTGAGGATTGTGGATCGAGGATTGAGGATTGAACATTGAGGACTGAGTGTTGAGGGTTGATTGATGATAATAGATGTCTGTTGATAGAGGTTTGAAGATTGCAGATTGAGTATTGCAAATTGAAAACTGTGAATTGAGGATATTCTATTGAGGATTGAGGTTCGACAACAGATTGTTGAGGACTGAGGGCTGAAGATTGAAGATTCAGGTTGAGGATTCAGAATTGATGTTTGAGGACTGAAGATTGAGGATTGAAGATAGAGTATTGAGGATTGAAGATTGAGGATTGAGGATTGAGGATTGAGGATGAGGGCTGAGGGTTGAGGATTGAGGTTTGAGGACTGAGGACTGAGGATTGAGGATCGAGAATTGAGGATTGAGGATTGAGGATTGAGGATTGAGTATTGTAGATTGAGGATTGGGGGCGGAGTGTTGAGGGTTGGGTGATGAGTATTGATGTTTGTGGATAGAGATTTGAAGATTGCAGATTGAGTATTGAGTATTGAAAACTGTGTGTTGATGATATTCTATTGAGGATTGAGGATTGACAACTGATTGTTGAGGACTGAGGTCTGAAGATTGAGGATTCAGGATTGATGATTGAGGATTGGGGACTGAGTGTTTAGGGTTGAGTGATGAGAATTGATGTTTGTGGATAGAGATTTAAAGATTGCAGATTGAGTATTGAGTATTGAAAACTGTGAATTGATGATATTCTATTGAGGATTGAGAATTGACAACTGATTGTTGAGGACTGAGGTCTGGAGATTGAGGATTCAGTATTGAGCATTCAGGATTGAGGTTTGAGGACTGAGGATTGAGGATTGAGGCTTGAGGATTGAGGATTGAGGATTGAGGATTGAGGATTGAGTGTTGAGGATTGAAGATTGAGGATTGGGTATTGCGTATTGAACATTGAGGATTGAGGATTGAGGATTGAGGATTGAGGGTTGAGGACTGAAGATTGAATATTGATGATTGAAGATTGAGGATTGAGGATTGAGGATTGTGGATTGAGGACGAGGACTGAGGGTTGAGTATTGATGTTTGATGTCTGCGGATTGAGGATTGAGGATTGAGAATTGAGGATTGAGGATTGAGGATTGAGGTTGAGGATTGAAGATTGAGGATTGGGTATTGCGTATTGAACATTGAGGATTGAGGATTGAGGATTGAGGATTGGAGATTGAGGATTGGGCATTGAGGATTGAACATTGAGGATTGATGATTGAGGATTGAGGATTGAGGACTGAAGATTGAATATTGATGATTGAAGATTGAGGATTGAGGATTGAGGTTTGTGGATTGAGGTCGAGGGCTGAGGGTTGAGTATTGATGTTTGATGTCTGTGGATTGAGGATTGAGGATTGAGAATTGAGGATTGAGGATTGAGGATTGAAGATTGTGGATTGGGGACGGAGTGTTGAGGGTTGAGTGATGAGAGTTGATGTTTGTGGATAGAGATTTGAAGATTCCTGATTGAGTATTGAGTACCCAAAACTGTGAATTGATGATATTCTATTGAGGATTGAGGATTGACAACTGATTGTTGTGGACTGAGGGCTGAAGATTGAGGATTCAGGATTGAGGATTCAGGTTTGAGGTTGGAGGACTGAGGATTGAGGATTGAGGATTGAGGATTGAGGGTTGAGGGTTGAGGATTGAAGATTGGGGATTGGGTATTGCGGATTGAACCCTGAGGATTGAGGATTGAGAATTGAGGATTGAGGATCGAGGATTGAGGATTGGGGATTGAGGATTGAGGATTGAGGATTGAGGATTGAGGATTGAGGATTCAGGATTGAAGATTGAGGATTCAGGATTAAGGATTCAGGATTGTGGTTTGAGGACTGAGGATTGATGATTGAGGATTGGGGATTGAGTATTGAGGATCGAGGATTGAAGATTGAAGATTGGTTATTGAGGATTGAACATTGAGGATTGAGGAATGAGGATTGAGGATTGAGGATCGAGGATTGAGGGTTGAGGATTGAGGATTGAGGATTGTGGATTGAGGATTGGGGATTGAGGATTGAGGCCTGAGGATTGAGGATTGAGGATTGAGCATTGAGGATTGAAGATTGAAGACTGGGGATTGAGGATTGAAGGTTGTGGATTAAGGATTGAAGGATGGGGATTGAGGATCTAGGATTAGAGATTGATTATTGAGGATTGAAGATTGAGGATTGAGGTCTGAGGGTTGAGAATTGAGAACTGAGGATGAGGACTGAGGGCTGAGGGTTGAGGTTTGAGGAATGAGGATTGGGGGTTGAGGATTGAGGATTGAGGATTGAGGATTGAGGATTGAGTACTGAAGATTGAGTATTGATGACTGAGGAATGAGGATTGAGGATTGAGGATTGAGGATTGAGGATTGAATATTGAGTATTGAGGATTGAAGGTTGAGGATTGAGGATTGAGGATTGAGGATGGAGGATGAGGGCTGAGGGTTTAGGATTGAGGTTTGAGTATTGAATCCTGAGAATTCAGGATATTCTTTTGAGTATTGAGAACTGAGGATTGATGGTTGAGTATTGAAGACAGAGGATTGAGGATTGAAGATTGAGTATTGAGGATTCAGAATTGAGGTTTGAGGACTGAGGATTGAGGATTGAAGATTAAGTACTGAGGATTGAATATTGAGGATTGACGATTGAGGATTGAGAATTGAGAATGAGGTCTGAGGGTTGAGGATTGAGGTTTGAGGACTGAAGACTGAGGTTTGAGGATTGAAGATTGAGGATTGGGTATTGAGGATTGAAGAATGAGGATTGAGGATTGAGGATTGAAGATTGAGGATTGGGTATTGCGGATTGAACATTGAGGATTGAGTATTGAGGATTGAGGATTGAGGATCTAGGTTTGAGTATTGAAGATTGAGGATTGAGAGTTGAGGATTGAGGATTGAGGATTGAGGATTGAGGATTGATGATTGAGTATTGAGGATTGATAATTGAGGATTGAGGATTGAGGATTGAGGATTGAGGATTGATGATTGAGGATTGGGGACTGAGGCTTGAGGGCTGAGTGATGAGAATTGATGTTAGTGGATAGAGATTTAAAGATTGCAGCTTGAGTATTGAGTATTGAAAAATGTGAATTGATGATATTCTATTGAGGATTGAGAATTGACAACTGATTGTTGAGGACTGAGGTCTGAAGATTGAGGATTCAGGATTGAGGATTCAGGATAGAGGTTTGAGGACTGAGGATTGAGGATTGAGGATTGAGAATTGAGGATTGAGGATTGAGGATTGAGGGTTGAGGATTGAGGATTGAAGATTGAGGATTGGGTATTGAGAATCGAGGATTGAGGACTGAGGATTGAAGATTGAGGATTGGGGATTGAGGATAGACGATTGAGGATTGAGTATTGAGGATTGAGAATTGAGGATTGACGATTGAACATTGAGTATTGGGGATTGAAGATTCAGGATTGATGACTGAGGATTGAGGATTGAGGATTGAGGATTGAGGATTGAGGATTGAGGATTGAGGATTGAAGATTGAGGATTGAGGATGAGGGCTGAGGGTTGAGGATTGAGGTTTGAGGACTGAGGACTGAGGATTGAGGATTGAGAATTGAGGATTGAGGATTGAGGATTGAAGAGTGAGTATTGAGGTTTGAAGACTGACGATTGAGGGTTGAGGATTGAGGATTGAGGATTGAGGATTGATGATTGAGTATTGAGGATTGATAATTGAGGATTGAGGATTGAGGATTGAGGATTGAGGACTGAAGATTGAGGATTGAGGATTGAGGTTCGAGGATTGAGGATGAGGGCTCAGGGTTGAGGATTGAGGTTTAAGGACTGAGGAGTGACGATTGAGGATTGAGAATTGAGGATTGAGGATTGAGGATTGAAGGTTGTGGATTAAGGATTGAAGATTGGGGATTGAGGATCTAGGATTAGAGATTGATTATTGAGGATTGAAGATTGAGGATTGAGGTCTGAGGGTTGAGAATTGAGAACTGAGGATGAGGACTGAGGGCTGAGGGTTGAGGTTTGAGGAATGAGGATTCGGGGTTGAGGATTGAGGATTGAGGATTGAGGAATGAGGATTGAGTGCTGAAGATTGAGTATTGATGACTGAGGAATGAGGATTGAGGATTGAGGATTGAGGATTGAGGATTGAGGATTGAGGATTGAATATTGAGTATTGAGGATTGAAGATTGAGGATTGAGGATTGAGGATTGAGGATGGAGGATGAGGGCTGAGGGTTTAGGATTGAGGTTTGAGTATTGAATCCTGAGAATTCAGGATATTCTATTGAGTATTGAGAACTGAGGATTGATGGTTGAGTATTGAAGACAGAGGATTGAGGATTGAAGATTGAGTATTGAGGATTCAGAATTGAGGTTTGAGGACTGAGGATTGAGGATTGAAGATTGAGTACTGAGGATTGAATATTGAGGATTGAGGATTGAGGATTGAGGATTGATGATGAGGTCTGAGGGTTGAGGATTGAGGTTTGAGGACTGAAGACTGAGGTTTGAGGATTGAAGATTGAGGATTGGGTATTGAGGATTGAAGAATGAGGATTGAGGATTGAGGATTGAAGATTGAGGATTGGGTATTGCGGATTGAACATTGAGGATTGAGTATTGAGGATTGAGGATTGAGGATCTAGGTTTGAGTATTGAAGATTGAGGATTGAGAGTTGAGGATTGAGGATTGAGGATTGAGGATTGAGGATTGATGATTGAGTATTGAGGATTGATAATTGAGGATTGAGGATTGAGGATTGAGGATTGAGGATTGATGATTGAGGATTGGGGACTGAGGCTTGAGGGCTGAGTGATGAGAATTGATGTTAGTGGATAGAGATTTAAAGATTGCAGCTTGAGTATTGAGTATTGAAAAATGTGAATTGATGATATTCTATTGAGGATTGAGAATTGACAACTGATTGTTGAGGACTGAGGTCTGAAGATTGAGGATTCAGGATTGAGGATTCAGGATAGAGGTTTGAGGACTGAGGATTGAGGATTGAGGATTGAGAATTGAGGATTGAGGATTGAGGATTGAGGGTTGAGGATTGAGGATTGAAGATTGAGGATTGGGTATTGAGAATCGAGGATTGAGGACTGAGGATTGAAGATTGAGGATTGGGGATTGAGGATAGACGATTGAGGATTGAGTATTGAGGATTGAGAATTGAGGATTGACGATTGAACATTGAGTATTGGGGATTGAAGATTCAGGATTGATGACTGAGGATTGAGGATTGAGGATTGAGGATTGAGGATTGAGGATTGAGGATTGAGGATTGAAGATTGAGGATTGAGGATGAGGGCTGAGGGTTGAGGATTGAGGTTTGAGGACTGAGGACTGAGGATTGAGGATTGAGAATTGAGGATTGAGGATTGAGGATTGAAGAGTGAGTATTGAGGTTTGAAGACTGACGATTGAGGGTTGAGGATTGAGGATTGAGGATTGAGGATTGATGATTGAGTATTGAGGATTGATAATTGAGGATTGAGGATTGAGGATTGAGGATTGAGGATTGAAGATTGAGGATTGAGGATTGAGGTTCGAGGATTGAGGATGAGGGCTCAGGTTTGAGGATTGAGGTTTAAGGACTGAGGAGTGACGATTGAGGATTGAGAATTGAGGATTGAGGATTGAGGATTGAAGGTTGTGGATTAAGGATTGAAGATTGGGGATTGAGGATCTAGGATTAGAGATTGATTATTGAGGATTGAAGATTGAGGATTGAGGTCTGAGGGTTGAGAATTGAGAACTGAGGATGAGGACTGAGGGCTGAGGGTTGAGGTTTGAGGAATGAGGATTCGGGGTTGAGGATTGAGGATTGAGGATTGAGGAATGAGGATTGAGTGCTGAAGATTGAGTATTGATGACTGAGGAATGAGGATTGAGGATTGAGGATTGAGGATTGAGGATTGAGGATTGAGGATTGAATATTGAGTATTGAGGATTGAAGATTGAGGATTGAGGATTGAGGATTGAGGATGGAGGATGAGGGCTGAGGGTTTAGGATTGAGGTTTGAGTATTGAATCCTGAGAATTCAGGATATTCTATTGAGTATTGAGAACTGAGGATTGATGGTTGAGTATTGAAGACAGAGGATTGAGGATTGAAGATTGAGTATTGAGGATTCAGAATTGAGGTTTGAGGACTGAGGATTGAGGATTGAAGATTGAGTACTGAGGATTGAATATTGAGGATTGAGGATTGAGGATTGAGGATTGATGATGAGGTCTGAGGGTTGAGGATTGAGGTTTGAGGACTGAGGACTGAGGTTTGAGGATTGAGGATTGAGGATGTGGGCTGACGGTTGAGGATTGTGGTTTGAGGGCTGAGGTCTGAGGATTGAGGATTGAGAATTGAGGATTGAGGATTGAGGATTGAAGATTGAGGATTGGGTATTGAGGATTGAAGAATGAGGATTGAGGATTGAGGATTGAGGATTGAGGATTGAGGATTGAGGATTGAAGATTGAGGATTGGGTATTGCGGTTTGAACATTGAGGATTGAGTATTGAGGATTGAGGATTGAGGATCGAGGGTTGAGTATTGAGGATTGAGGATTGAAGATTGAGTATTGAGTATTGAAAACTGTGAATTGAGCATATTCTATTTATGATTGAGGATTGACAACTGATTGTTGAGGACTGAGGGCTGAAGATTGAGGATTCAGGATTGAGGATTCAGAATTGAGGTTTGAGGACTGAGGATTGAGGATTAAAGATTGAGTATTGAGGATTGAAGATTGAGGATTGAGGATTGAGGATTGAGGTTTGAGGATGGGGGCTGAGGGTTGAGGATTGAGGTTTGAGGACTGAGGACTGAGGCTTGAGGATTGAGGATTGAGGATTGAGGGTTGAGGATTGAAGATTGAGGATTGGGTATTGCGTATTGAACATTGAGGATTGAGGATTGAGGATTGAGGATTGAGGGTTGAGGACTGAAGATTGTATATTGATGATTGAAGATTGCGGATTGAGTATTGAGGGTTGTGGATTGAGGACGAGGACTGAGGGTTGAGTATAGATGTTTGATGTCTGAGGATTGAGGATTGAGGATTGAGAATTGAGGATTGAGGATTGAGGATTGAGGGTTGAGGATTGAGGATTGAAGATTGAGGATTGGGTATTGAGGATTGAACATTGAGGATTGAGGATTGACGGTTGAGTATTGAGGATTGATGGTTGAGGGTTGTGTGTTGAAATTGAGGATTGAGGATTGAGGATTGAGGATTGAGGATTGAAGATTGAGGATTGAAGAATGAGTATTGATGATTGAAGATTGAGGACTGAGGATTGAGGATTGAGGATTGAGGATTGAAGATTGAATATTGATGATTGATGGTTGGGGATTGAGGATTGAGTGTTGTGGATTGAGGACGAGGACCGAGGGATGAGTATTGATGTTTGAGGTCTGATGATTGAGGATAGAGGATTGAGAATTGAGGATTGAGGACTGAGGATTGAAGATTTACGATTGGATATTGAGGATTGAAGAATGAGGATTGAGGATTGAGGATTGAGGGTTGAGGATTGCAGATTGAGTATTGAGGATTGAAGATTGAGGATTGAGGATTGAGGATTGAGGATTGAGGATTGAGGATTGAGGATTGAGGCCTGAGGATTGAGGATTGAGGATTGAGCATTGAGGATTGAAGATTGAGGCCTGGGGATTGAGGACTGAAGGTTGTGGATTAAGGATTGAAGATTGGGGATTGAGGATCTAGGATTAGAGATTGATTATTGAGGATTGAAGATTGAGGATTGAGGTCTGAGGGTTGAGAATTGAGAACTGAGGATGAGGACTGAGGGCTGAGGGTTGAGGTTTGAGGAATGAGGATTGGGGGTTGAGGATTGAGGATTGAGGATTGAGGAATGAGGATTGAGTACTGAAGATTGAGTATTGATGACTGAGGAATGAGGATTGAGGATTGAGGATTGAGGATTGAGGATTGAGGATTGAGGATTGATGTTTGAATATTGAGTATTGAGGATTGAAGATTGAGGATTGAGGATTGAGGATTGAGGATTGAGGATGGAGGATGAGGGGTGAGGGTTTATGATTGAGGTTTGAGTATTGAATCCCGAGAATTCAGGATATTCTATTGAGTATTGAGAACTGAGGATTGATGGTTGAGTATTGAAGACAGAGGATTGAGGATTGAAGATTGAGTATTGAGGATTCAGAATAGAGGTTTGAGGACTGAGGATTGAGGATTGAAGATAGAGTACTGAGGATTGAATATTGAGGATTGAGGATTGAGGATTGAGGATTGAGGATGAGGTCTGAGGGTTGAGGATTGAGGATTGAGGATTGAGGATGAGGTCTGAGGGTTGAGGATTGAGGTTTGAGGACTGAGGACTGAGGTTTGAGGATTGAGGATTGAGGATGTGGGCTGACGGTTGAGGATTGTGGTTTGAGGGCTGAGGTCTGCGGATTGAGGATTGAGAATTCAGAATTGAGGATTGAGGATTGAAGATTGAGGATTGGGTATTGAGGATTGAAGAATGAGGATTGAGGATTGAGGATTGAGGATTGAGGATTGAGGATTGAAGATTGAGGATTGGGTATTGCGGTTTGAACATTGAGGATTGAGTGTTGAGGATTGAGGATTGAGGATCGAGGGTTGAGTATTGAGGATTGAGGATTGAAGATTGAGTATTGAGTATTGAAAACTGTGAATTGAGGATATTCTATTTAGGATTGAGGATTGACAACTGATTGTTGAGGACTGAGGGCTGAAGATTGAGGATTCAGGATTGAGGATTCAGAATTGAGGTTTGAGGACTGAGGATTGAGGATTAAAGACTGAGTATTGAGGATTGAAGATTGAGGATTGAGGATTGAGGATTGAGGATATAGGATGAGGGCTGAGGGTTGAGGATTGAGGTTTGAGGATTGAGGACTGAGGATTGAGGATTGAGAATTGAGGATTGAAGATTGAGGATTGGGTATTGCGGATTGTAACTTGTGGGTTGAGGATTGAGGATTGAGGATTGAGGATCGAGGATTCAGAATAGAGGTTTGAGGACTGAGGACTGAGGATTGAAGATAGAGTACTGAGGATTGAATATTGAGGATTGAGGATTGAGGATTGAGGATTGAAGATTGAGTATTGAGGATTCAGAATAGAGGTTTGAGGACTGAGGACTGAGGATTGAAGATAGAGTACTGAGGATTGAATATTGAGGATTGAGGATTGAGGATTGAGGATTGAGGATGAGGTCTGAGGGTTGAGGATTGAGGTTTGAGGACTGAGGACTGAGGATTGAGGATTGAAAATTGAGGATTGAGGATTGAGGATTGAAGATTGAGTATTGAGGTTTGAAGACTGACGATTGAGGGTTGAGGATTGAGGATTGAGGATTGAGGATTGAGGATTGATGGTTGAGTATTGAGGATTGATAATTGAGGATTGAGGATTGAGGATTGAGGATTGAGGATTGATGATTGAGGATTGGGGACTGAGTGTTGAGGGTTGAGTGATGAGAATTGATGTTAGTGGATAGAGATTTAAAGATTGCAGATTGAGTATTGAGTATTGAAAAATGTGAATTGATGATATTCTATTGAGGATTGAGAATTGACAACTTATTGTTGAGGACTGAGGTCTGAAGATTGAGGATTCAGGATTGAGGATTCAGGATAGAGCTTTGAGGACTGAGGATTGAGGATTGAGGCTTGAGGATTGAGGATTGAGGATTGAGGATTGAGGATTGAAGATTGAGGATTGGGTATTGCGTATTGAACATTGAGGATTGAGGATTGAGGATTGAGGATTGAGGGTTGAGGACTGAAGATTGTATATTGATGATTGAAGATTGCGGATTGAGTATTGAGGCTTGTGGATTGAGGACGAGGACTGAGGGTTGAGTATAGATGTTTGATGTCTGAGGATTGAGGATTGAGGATTGAGAATTGAGGATTGAGGATTGAGGATTGAGGGCTGAGGATTGAAGATTGAGGATTGTGTATTGCGTATTGAACATTGAGGATTGAGGATTGAGGATTGAGGATTGGAGATTGAGGATTGGGTATTGCGTATTGAACATTGAGGATTGAGGATTGAGGATTGAGGATTGAGGGTTGTGGATTGAGGTCGAGGACTGAGGGTTGAGTATTGATGATTGATGTCTGAGGATTGAGGATTGAGGATTGAGAATTGAGGATTGGGGATTGAGGATTGTAAATTGAGGATTGAGGATTGAGGATTGAAGATTGAGGATTGGGTATTGAGGATTGAACATTGAGGATTGAGGATTGACGGTTGAGTATTGAAGATTGATGGTTGAGGGTTGTGTGTTGAAATTGAGGATTGAGGATTGAGGATTGAGGATTGAGGATTGAAGATTGAGGATCGAAGAATGAGTATTGATGATTGAAGATTGAGGACTGAGGATTGAGGATTGAGGATTGAGGATTGAAGATTGAATATTGATGATTGATGGTTGGGGATTGAGGATTGAGTGTTGTGGATTGAGGACGAGGACCGAGGGATGAGTATTGATGTTTGAGGTCTGATGATTGAGGATAGAGGATTGAGAATTGAGGATTGAGGATTGAAGATTGAAGATTTACGATTGGATATTGAGGATTGAAGAATGAGGATTGAGAATTGAGGATTGAGGGTTGAGGATTGCAGATTGAGTATTGAGGATTGAAGATTGAGGATTGAGGATTGAGGATTGAGGATTGAGGATTGAGGATTGAGGATTGAGGATTGAGGCCTGAGGATTGAGGATTGAGGATTGAGCATTGAGGATTGAAGATTGAGGCCTGGGGATTGAGGATTGAAGGTTGTGGATTAAGGATTGAAGATTGGGGATTGAGGATCTAGGATTAGATATTGATTATTGAGGATTGAAGATTGAGGATTGAGGTCTGAGGGTTGAGAATTGAGAACTGAGGATGAGGACTGAGGGCTGAGGGTTGAGGTTTGAGGAATGAGGATTGGGGGTTGAGGATTGAGGATTGAGGATTGAGGAATGAGGATTGAGTACTGAAGATTGAGTATTGATGACTGAGGAATGAGGATTGAGGATTGAGGATTGAGGATTGAGGATTGAGGATTGAGGATTGATGTTTGAATATTGAGTATTGAGGATTGAAGATTGAGGATTGAGGATTGAGGATTGAGGATGGAGGATGAGGGGTGAGGGTTTATGATTGAGGTTTGAGTATTGAATCCCGAGAATTCAGGATATTCTATTGAGTATTGAGAACTGAGGATTGATGGTTGAGTATTGAAGACAGAGGATTGAGGATTGAAGATTGAGGATTGAAGATTGAGGATTGGGTATTGCGGATTGTAACTTGTGGGTTGAGGATTGAGGATTGAGGATTGAGGATCGAGGATTGAGGATCGAGGATTGAGGATTGAGGATTGAGGATTGAAGATTGAGTATTGAGGATTCAGAATAGAGGTTTGAGGACTGAGGATTGAGGATTGAAGATAGAGTACTGAGGATTGAATATTGAGGATTGAGGATTGAGGATTGAGGATTGAGGATGAGGTCTGAGGGTTGAGGATTGAAAATTGAGGATTGAGGATTGAGGATTGAAGATTGAGTATTGAGGTTTGAAGACTGACGATTGAGGGTTGAGGATTGAGGATTGAGGATTGAGGATTGAGGATTGAGGATTGAGAATTGAGGATTGAAGATTGAGGATTGGGTATTGCGGATTGTAACTTGTGGGTTGAGGATTGAGGATTGAGGATTGAGGATCGAGGATTCAGAATAGAGGTTTGAGGACTGAGGACTGAGGATTGAAGATAGAGTACTGAGGATTGAATATTGAGGATTGAGGATTGAGGATTGAGGATTGAAGATTGAGTATTGAGGATTCAGAATAGAGGTTTGAGGACTGAGGACTGAGGATTGAAGATAGAGTACTGAGGATTGAATATTGAGGATTGAGGATTGAGGATTGAGGATTGAGGATGAGGTCTGAGGGTTGAGGATTGAGGTTTGAGGACTGAGGACTGAGGATTGAGGATTGAAAATTGAGGATTGAGGATTGAGGATTGAAGATTGAGTATTGAGGTTTGAAGACTGACGATTGAGGGTTGAGGATTGAGGATTGAGGATTGAGGATTGAGGATTGATGGTTGAGTATTGAGGATTGATAATTGAGGATTGAGGATTGAGGATTGAGGATTGAGGATTGATGATTGAGGATTGGGGACTGAGTGTTGAGGGTTGAGTGATGAGAATTGATGTTAGTGGATAGAGATTTAAAGATTGCAGATTGAGTATTGAGTATTGAAAAATGTGAATTGATGATATTCTATTGAGGATTGAGAATTGACAACTTATTGTTGAGGACTGAGGTCTGAAGATTGAGGATTCAGGATTGAGGATTCAGGATAGAGCTTTGAGGACTGAGGATTGAGGATTGAGGCTTGAGGATTGAGGATTGAGGATTGAGGATTGAGGATTGAAGATTGAGGATTGGGTATTGCGTATTGAACATTGAGGATTGAGGATTGAGGATTGAGGATTGAGGGTTGAGGACTGAAGATTGTATATTGATGATTGAAGATTGCGGATTGAGTATTGAGGCTTGTGGATTGAGGACGAGGACTGAGGGTTGAGTATAGATGTTTGATGTCTGAGGATTGAGGATTGAGGATTGAGAATTGAGGATTGAGGATTGAGGATTGAGGGCTGAGGATTGAAGATTGAGGATTGTGTATTGCGTATTGAACATTGAGGATTGAGGATTGAGGATTGAGGATTGGAGATTGAGGATTGGGTATTGCGTATTGAACATTGAGGATTGAGGATTGAGGATTGAGGATTGAGGGTTGTGGATTGAGGTCGAGGACTGAGGGTTGAGTATTGATGATTGATGTCTGAGGATTGAGGATTGAGGATTGAGAATTGAGGATTGGGGATTGAGGATTGTAAATTGAGGATTGAGGATTGAGGATTGAAGATTGAGGATTGGGTATTGAGGATTGAACATTGAGGATTGAGGATTGACGGTTGAGTATTGAAGATTGATGGTTGAGGGTTGTGTGTTGAAATTGAGGATTGAGGATTGAGGATTGAGGATTGAGGATTGAAGATTGAGGATCGAAGAATGAGTATTGATGATTGAAGATTGAGGACTGAGGATTGAGGATTGAGGATTGAGGATTGAAGATTGAATATTGATGATTGATGGTTGGGGATTGAGGATTGAGTGTTGTGGATTGAGGACGAGGACCGAGGGATGAGTATTGATGTTTGAGGTCTGATGATTGAGGATAGAGGATTGAGAATTGAGGATTGAGGATTGAAGATTGAAGATTTACGATTGGATATTGAGGATTGAAGAATGAGGATTGAGAATTGAGGATTGAGGGTTGAGGATTGCAGATTGAGTATTGAGGATTGAAGATTGAGGATTGAGGATTGAGGATTGAGGATTGAGGATTGAGGATTGAGGATTGAGGATTGAGGCCTGAGGATTGAGGATTGAGGATTGAGCATTGAGGATTGAAGATTGAGGCCTGGGGATTGAGGATTGAAGGTTGTGGATTAAGGATTGAAGATTGGGGATTGAGGATCTAGGATTAGATATTGATTATTGAGGATTGAAGATTGAGGATTGAGGTCTGAGGGTTGAGAATTGAGAACTGAGGATGAGGACTGAGGGCTGAGGGTTGAGGTTTGAGGAATGAGGATTGGGGGTTGAGGATTGAGGATTGAGGATTGAGGAATGAGGATTGAGTACTGAAGATTGAGTATTGATGACTGAGGAATGAGGATTGAGGATTGAGGATTGAGGATTGAGGATTGAGGATTGAGGATTGATGTTTGAATATTGAGTATTGAGGATTGAAGATTGAGGATTGAGGATTGAGGATTGAGGATGGAGGATGAGGGGTGAGGGTTTATGATTGAGGTTTGAGTATTGAATCCCGAGAATTCAGGATATTCTATTGAGTATTGAGAACTGAGGATTGATGGTTGAGTATTGAAGACAGAGGATTGAGGATTGAAGATTGAGGATTGAAGATTGAGGATTGGGTATTGCGGATTGTAACTTGTGGGTTGAGGATTGAGGATTGAGGATTGAGGATCGAGGATTGAGGATCGAGGATTGAGGATTGAGGATTGAGGATTGAAGATTGAGTATTGAGGATTCAGAATAGAGGTTTGAGGACTGAGGATTGAGGATTGAAGATAGAGTACTGAGGATTGAATATTGAGGATTGAGGATTGAGGATTGAGGATTGAGGATGAGGTCTGAGGGTTGAGGATTGAAAATTGAGGATTGAGGATTGAGGATTGAAGATTGAGTATTGAGGTTTGAAGACTGACGATTGAGGGTTGAGGATTGAGGATTGAGGATTGAGGATTGAGGATTGAGGATTGAGAGTTGAAGATTTAGGATTGGGTATTGAGGATTGAAGAATGAGGATTGAGGATTGAGGATTGAGGATTGAGGATTGCAGATTGAGTATTGAGGATTGAAGATTGAGGATTGAGGATTGAGGATTGAGGATTGAGGATTGAGGATTGAGGATTGAGGCCTGAGGATTGAGGATTGAGGATTGAGCATTGAGGATTGAACATTGAGGATTGGGTATTGCGGTTTGAACATTGAGGATTGAATATTGAGGATTGAGGATTGAGGATTGAGGATTGAGGATGAGGTCTGAGGGTTGAGGATTGAGGTTTGAGGACTGAGGACTGAGGATTGAGGATTGAAAATTGAGGATTGAGGATTGAGGATTGAAGATTGAGTATTGAGGTTTGAAGACTGACGATTGAGGGTTGAGGATTGAGGATTGAGGATTGAGGATTGAGGATTGATGGTTGAGTATTGAGGATTGATAATTGAGGATTGAGGATTGAGGATTGAGGATTGAGGATTGATGATTGAGGATTGGGGACTGAGTGTTGAGGGTTGAGTGATGAGAATTGATGTTAGTGGATAGAGATTTAAAGATTGCAGATTGAGTATTGAGTATTGAAAAATGTGAATTGATGATATTCTATTGAGGATCGAGGATTGACTACTTATTGTTGAGGACTGAGGTCTGAAGATTGAGGATTCAGGATTGAGGATTCAGGATAGAGGTTTGAGGACTGAGGATTGAGGATTGAGGCTTGATGATTGAGGATTGAGGATTGAGGATTGAGGATTGAAGATTGAGGATTGGGTATTGCGTATTGAACATTGAGGATTGAGGATTGAGGATTGAGGATTGAGGGTTGAGGACTGAAGATTGTATATTGATGATTGAAGATTGCGGATTGAGTATTGAGGCTTGTGGATTGAGGACGAGGACTGAGGGTTGAGTATAGATGTTTGATGTCTGAGGATTGAGGATTGAGGATTGAGAATTGAGAATTGAGGATTGAGGATTGAGGGTTGAGGATTGAAGATTGAGGATTGTGTATTGCGTATTGAACATTGAGGATTGAGGATTGAGGATTGAGGATTGGAGATTGAGGATTGGGTATTGCGTATTGAACATTGAGGATTGAGGATTGAGGATTGAGGATTGAGGGTTGTGGATTGAGGTCGAGGACTGAGGGTTGAGTATTGATGTTTGATGTCTGAGGATTGAGGATTGAGGATTGAGAATTGAGGATTGAGGATTGAGGATTGTAAATTGAGGATTGAGGATTGAGGATTGAGGATTGAAGATTGAGGATTGAAGAATGAGTATTGATGATTGAAGATTGAGGACTGAGGATTGAGGATTGAGGATTGAGGATTGAAGATTGAATATTGATGATTGATGGTTGGGGATTGAGGATTGAGTGTTGTGGATTGAGGACGAGGACCGAGGGATGAGTATTGATGTTTGAGGTCTGATGATTGAGGATAGAGGATTGAGAATTGAGGATTGAGGATTGAGGATTGAAGATTTACGATTGGATATTGAGGATTGAAGAATGAGGATTGAGGATTGAGGATTGAGGGTTGAGGATTGCAGATTGAGTATTGAGGATTGAAGATTGAGGATTGAGGATTGAGGATTGAGGATTGAGGATTGAGGATTGAGGATTGAGGCCTGAGGATTGAGGATTGAGGATTGAGCATTGAGGATTGAAGATTGAGGCCTGGGGATTGAGGATTGAAGGTTGTGGATTAAGGATTGAAGATTGGGGATTGAGGATCTAGGATTAGAGATTGATTATTGAGGATTGAAGATTGAGGATTGAGGGCTGAGGGTTGAGAATTGAGAACTGAGGATGAGGACTGAGGGCTGAGGGTTGAGGTTTGAGGAATGAGGATTGGGGGTTGAGGATTGAGGATTGAGGATTGAGGAATGAGGATTGAGTACTGAAGATTGAGTATTGATGACTGAGGAATGAGGATTGAGGATTGAGGATTGAGGATTGAGGATTGAGGATTGAGGATTGATGTTTGAATATTGAGTATTGAGGATTGAAGATTGAGGATTGAGGATTGAGGATTGAGGATTGAGGATGGAGGATGAGGGGTGAGGGTTTATGATTGAGGTTTGAGTATTGAATCCCGAGAATTCAGGATATTCTATTGAGTATTGAGAACTGAGGATTGATGGTTGAGTATTGAAGACAGAGGATTGAGGATTGAAGATTGAGTATTGAGGATTCAGAATAGAGGTTTGAGGACTGAGGATTGAGGATTGAAGATAGAGTACTGAGGATTGAATATTGAGGATTGAGGATTGAGGATTGAGGATTGAGGATGAGGTCTGAGGGTTGAGGATTGAGGTTTGAGGACTGAGGACTGAGGATTGAGGATTGAAAATTGAGGATTGAGGATTGAGGATTGAAGATTGAGTATTGAGGTTTGAAGACTGACGATTGAGGGTTGAGGATTGAGGATTGAGGATTGAGGATTGATGGTTGAGTATTGAGGATTGATAATTGAGGATTGAGGATTGAGGATTGAGGATTGAGGATTGATGATTGAGGATTGGGGACTGAGTGTTGAGGGTTGAGTGATGAGAATTGATGTTAGTGGATAGAGATTTAAAGATTGCAGATTGAGTATTGAGTATTGAAAAATGTGAATTGATGATATTCTATTGAGGATTGAGAATTGACAACTTATTGTTGAGGACTGAGGTCTGAAGATTGAGGATTCAGGATTGAGGATTCAGGATAGAGGTTTGAGGACTGAGGATTGAGGATTGAGGCTTGAGGATTGAGGATTGAGGATTGAGGATTGAGGATTGAAGATTGAGGATTGGGTATTGCGTATTGAACATTGAGGATTGAGGATTGAGGATTGAGGATTGAGGGTTGAGGACTGAAGATTGTATATTGATGATTGAAGATTGCGGATTGAGTATTGAGGCTTGTGGATTGAGGACGAGGACTGAGGGTTGAGTATAGATGTTTGATGTCTGAGGATTGAGGATTGAGGATTGAGAATTGAGGATTGAGCATTGAGGATTGAGGGCTGAGGATTGAAGATTGAGGATTGTGTATTGCGTATTGAACATTGAGGATTGAGGATTGAGGATTGAGGATTGGAGATTGAGGATTGGGTATTGCGTATTGACCATTGAGGATTGAGGATTGAGGATTGAGGATTGAGGGTTGTGGATTGAGGTCGAGGACTGAGGGTTGAGTATTGATGTTTGATGTCTGAGGATTGAGGATTGAGGATTGAGAATTGAGGATTGAGGATTGAGGATTGTAAATTGAGGATTGAGGATTGAGGATTGAAGATTGAGGATTGGGTATTGAGGATTGAACATTGAGGATTGAGGATTGACGGTTGAGTATTGAGGATTGATGTTTGAGGGATGTGTGTTGAAATTGAGGATTGAGGATTGAGGATTGAGGATTGAGGATTGAGGAATGAGGATTGAGTACTGAAGATTGAGTATTGATGACTGAGGAATGAGGATTGAGGATTGAGGATTGAGGATTGAGGATTGAGGATTGAGGATTGATGTTTGAATATTGAGTATTGAGGATTGAAGATTGAGGATTGAGGATTGAGGATTGAGGATGGAGGATGAGGGGTGAGGGTTTATGATTGAGGTTTGAGTATTGAATCCCGAGAATTCAGGATATTCTATTGAGTATTGAGAACTGAGGATTGATGGTTGAGTATTGAAGACAGAGGATTGAGGATTGAAGATTGAGTATTGAGGATTCAGAATAGAGGTTTGAGGACTGAAGATTGAGGATTGAAGATAGAGTACTGAGGATTGAATATTGAGGATTGAGGATTGAGGATTGAGGATTGAGGATGAGGTCTGAGGGTTGAGGATTGAGGTTTGAGGACTGAGGACTGAGGTTTGAGGATTGAGGATTGAGGATGTGGGCTGACGGTTGAGGATTGTGGTTTGAGGGCTGAGGTCTGCGGATTGAGGATTGAGAATTCAGAATTGAGGATTGAGGATTGAAGATTGAGGATTGGGTATTGAGGATTGAAGAATGAGGATTGAGGATTGAGGATTGAGGATTGAGGATTGAGGATTGAAGATTGAGGATTGGGTATTGCGGTTTGAACATTGAGGATTGAGTGTTGAGGATTGAGGATTGAGGATCGAGGGTTGAGTATTGAGGATTGAGGATTGAAGATTGAGTATTGAGTATTGAAAACTGTGAATTGAGGATATTCTATTTAGGATTGAGGATTGACAACTGATTGTTGAGGACTGAGGGCTGAAGATTGAGGATTCAGGATTGAGGATTCAGAATTGAGGTTTGAGGACTGAGGATTGAGGATTAAAGACTGAGTATTGAGGATTGAAGATTGAGGATTGAGGATTGAGGATTGAGGATATAGGATGAGGGCTGAGGGTTGAGGATTGAGGTTTGAGGATTGAGGACTGAGGATTGAGGATTGAGAATTGAGGATTGAAGATTGAGGATTGGGTATTGCGGATTGTAACTTGTGGGTTGAGGATTGAGGATTGAGGATTGAGGATCGAGGATTGAGGATCGAGGATTGAGGATTGAGGATTGAGGATTGAAGATTGAGTATTGAGGATTCAGAATAGAGGTTTGAGGACTGAGGACTGAGGATTGAAGATAGAGTACTGAGGATTGAATATTGAGGATTGAGGATTGAGGATTGAGGATTGAGGATGAGGTCTGAGGGTTGAGGATTGAGGTTTGAGGACTGAGGACTGAGGATTGAGGATGGAGGATGAGGGGTGAGGGTTTATGATTGAGGTTTGAGTATTGAATCCCGAGAATTCAGGATATTCTATTGAGTATTGAGAACTGAGGATTGATGGTTGAGTATTGAAGACAGAGGATTGAGGATTGAAGATTGAGTATTGAGGATTCAGAATAGAGGTTTGAGGACTGAGGATTGAGGATTGAAGATAGAGTACTGAGGATTGAATATTGAGGATTGAGGATTGAGGATTGAGGATTGAGGATGAGGTCTGGGGGTTGAGGATTGAGGTTTGAGGACTGAGGACTGAGGATTGAGGATTGAAAATTGAGGATTGAGGATTGAGGATTGAAGATTGAGTATTGAGGTTTGAAGACTGACGATTGAGGGTTGAGGATTGAGGATTGAGGATTGAGGATTGAGGATTGATGGTTGAGTATTGAGGATTGATAATTGAGGATTGAGGATTGAGGATTGAGGATTGAGGATTGATGATTGAGGATTGGGGACTGAGTGTTGAGGGTTGAGTGATGAGAATTGATGTTAGTGGATAGAGATTTAAAGATTGCAGATTGAGTATTGAGTATTGAAAAATGTGAATTGATGATATTCTATTGAGGATTGAGAATTGACAACTTATTGTTGAGGACTGAGGTCTGAAGATTGAGGATTCAGGATTGAGGATTCAGGATAGAGCTTTGAGGACTGAGGATTGAGGATTGAGGCTTGAGGATTGAGGATTGAGGATTGAGGATTGAGGATTGAAGATTGAGGATTGGGTATTGCGTATTGAACATTGAGGATTGAGGATTGAGGATTGAGGATTGAGGGTTGAGGACTGAAGATTGTATATTGATGATTGAAGATTGCGGATTGAGTATTGAGGCTTGTGGATTGAGGACGAGGACTGAGGGTTGAGTATAGATGTTTGATGTCTGAGGATTGAGGATTGAGGATTGAGAATTGAGGATTGAGGATTGAGGATTGAGGGCTGAGGATTGAAGATTGAGGATTGTGTATTGCGTATTGAACATTGAGGATTGAGGATTGAGGATTGAGGATTGGAGATTGAGGATTGGGTATTGCGTATTGAACATTGAGGATTGAGGATTGAGGATTGAGGATTGAGGGTTGTGGATTGAGGTCGAGGACTGAGGGTTGAGTATTGATGATTGATGTCTGAGGATTGAGGATTGAGGATTGAGAATTGAGGATTGAGGATTGAGGATTGTAAATTGAGGATTGAGGATTGAGGATTGAAGATTGAGGATTGGGTATTGAGGATTGAACATTGAGGATTGAGGATTGAAGGTTGAGTATTGAGGATTGATGGTTGAGGGTTGTGTGTTGAAATTGAGGATTGAGGATTGAGGATTGAGGATTGAGGATTGAAGATTGAGGATCGAAGAATGAGTATTGATGATTGAAGATTGAGGACTGAGGATTGAGGATTGAGGATTGAGGATTGAAGATTGAATATTGATGATTGATGGTTGGGGATTGAGGATTGAGTGTTGTGGATTGAGGACGAGGACCGAGGGATGAGTATTGATGTTTGAGGTCTGATGATTGAGGATAGAGGATTGAGAATTGAGGATTGAGGATTGAGGATTGAAGATTTACGATTGGATATTGAGGATTGAAGAATGAGGATTGAGAATTGAGGATTGAGGGTTGAGGATTGCAGATTGAGTATTGAGGATTGAAGATTGAGGATTGAGGATTGAGGATTGAGGATTGAGGATTGAGGATTGAGGATTGAGGATTGAGGCCTGAGGATTGAGGATTGAGGATTGAGCATTGAGGATTGAAGATTGAGGCCTGGGGATTGAGGATTGAAGGTTGTGGATTAAGGATTGAAGATTGGGGATTGAGGATCTAGGATTAGATATTGATTATTGAGGATTGAAGATTGAGGATTGAGGTCTGAGGGTTGAGAATTGAGAACTGAGGATGAGGACTGAGGGCTGAGGGTTGAGGTTTGAGGAATGAGGATTGGGGGTTGAGGATTGAGGATTGAGGATTGAGGAATGAGGATTGAGTACTGAAGATTGAGTATTGATGACTGAGGAATGAGGATTGAGGATTGAGGATTGAGGATTGAGGATTGAGGATTGAGGATTGATGTTTGAATATTGAGTATTGAGGATTGAAGATTGAGGACTGAGGATTGAGCATTGAGGATGGAGGATGAGGGGTGAGGGTTTATGATTGAGGTTTGAGTATTGAATCCCGAGAATTCAGGATATTCTATTGAGTATTGAGAACTGAGGATTGATGGTTGAGTATTGAAGACAGAGGATTGAGGATTGAAGATTGAGTATTGAGGATTCAGAATAGAGGTTTGAGGACTGAGGATTGAGGATTGAAGATAGAGTACTGAGGATTGAATATTGAGGATTGAGGATTGAGGATTGAGGATTGAGGATGAGGTCTGAGGGTTGAGGATTGAGGTTTGAGGACTGAGGACTGAGGTTTGAGGATTGAGGATTGAGGATGTGGGCTGACGGTTGAGGATTGTGGTTTGAGGGCTGAGGTCTGCGGATTGAGGATTGAGAATTCAGAATTGAGGATTGAGGATTGAAGATTGAGGATTGGGTATAGAGGATTGAAGAATGAGGATTGAGGATTGAGGATTGAGGATTGAGGATTGAGGATTGAGGATTGAAGATTGAGGATTGGGTATTGCGGTTTGAACATTGAGGATTGAGTGTTGAGGATTGAGGATTGAGGATCGAGGGTTGAGTATTGAGGATTGAGGATTGAAGATTGAGTATTGAGTATTGAAAACTGTGAATTGAGGATATTCTATTTAGGATTGAGGATTGACAACTGATTGTTGAGGACTGAGGGCTGAAGATTGAGGATTCAGGATTGAGGATTCAGAATTGAGGTTTGAGGACTGAGGATTGAGGATTAAAGACTGAGTATTGAGGATTGAAGATTGAGGATTGAGGATTGAGGATTGAGGATATAGGATGAGGGCTGAGGGTTGAGGATTGAGGTTTGAGGATTGAGGACTGAGGATTGAGGATTGAGAATTGAGGATTGAAGATTGAGGATTGGGTATTGCGGATTGTAACTTGTGGGTTGAGGATTGAGGATTGAGGATTGAGGATTGAGGATCGAGGATTGAGGATCGAGGATTGAGGATTGAGGATTGAGGATTGAAGATTGAGTATTGAGGATTCAGAATAGAGGTTTGAGGACTGAGGATTGAGGATTGAAGATAGAGTACTGAGGATTGAATATTGAGGATTGAGGATTGAGGATTGAGGATTGAGGATGAGGTCTGAGGGTTGAGGATTGAGGTTTGAGGACTGAGGACTGAGGATTGAGGATTGAAAATTGAGGATTGAGGATTGAGGATTGAAGATTGAGTATTGAGGTTTGAAGACTGACGATTGAGGGTTCAGGATTGAGGATTGAGGATTGAAGATTTACGATTGGATATTGAGGATTGAAGAATGAGGATTGAGGATTGAGGATTGAGGGTTGAGGATTGCAGATTGAGTATTGAGGATTGAAGATTGAGGATTGAGGATTGAGGATTGAGGATTGAGGATTGAGGATTGAGGATTGAGGCCTGAGGATTGAGGATTGAGGATTGAGCATTGAGGATTGAAGATTGAGGCCTGGGGATTGAGGATTGAAGGTTGTGGATTAAGGATTGAAGATTGGGGATTGAGGATCTA
Organism: Calliopsis andreniformis; assembly: GCF_051401765.1. Taxonomy (NCBI): domain Eukaryota; kingdom Metazoa; phylum Arthropoda; class Insecta; order Hymenoptera; family Andrenidae; genus Calliopsis; species Calliopsis andreniformis. The sequence continues at coordinate 155,519 of NW_027480602.1, forward strand.
GGATTAGAGATTGATTATTGAGGATTGAAGATTGAGGATTGAGGGCTGAGGGTTGAGAATTGAGAACTGAGGATGAGGACTGAGGGCTGAGGGTTGAGGTTTGAGGAATGAGGATTGGGGGTTGAGGATTGAGGATTGAGGATTGAGGAATGAGGATTGAGTACTGAAGATTGAGTATTGATGACTGAGGAATGAGGATTGAGGATTGAGGATTGAGGATTGAGGATTGAGGATTGAGGATTGATGTTTGAATATTGAGTATTGAGGATTGAAGATTGAGGATTGAGGATTGAGTATTGAGGATTGAGGATGGAGGATGAGGGGTGAGGGTTTATGATTGAGGTTTGAGTATTGAATCCCGAGAATTCAGGATATTCTATTGAGTATTGAGAACTGAGGATTGATGGTTGAGTATTGAAGACAGAGGATTGAGGATTGAAGATTGAGTATTGAGGATTCAGAATAGAGGTTTGAGGACTGAGGATTGAGGATTGAAGATAGAGTACTGAGGATTGAATATTGAGGATTGAGGATTGAGGATTGAGGATTGAGGATGAGGTCTGAGGGTTGAGGATTGAGGTTTGAGGACTGAGGACTGAGGATTGAGGATTGAAAATTGAGGATTGAGGATTGAGGATTGAAGATTGAGTATTGAGGTTTGAAGACTGACGATTGAGGGTTGAGGATTGAGGATTGAGGATTGAGGATTGAGGATTGATGGTTGAGTATTGAGGATTGATAATTGAGGATTGAGGATTGAGGATTGAGGATTGAGGATTGATGATTGAGGATTGGGGACTGAGTGTTGAGGGTTGAGTGATGAGAATTGATGTTAGTGGATAGAGATTTAAAGATTGCAGATTGAGTATTGAGTATTGAAAAATGTGAATTGATGATATTCTATTGAGGATTGAGAATTGACAACTTATTGTTGAGGACTGAGGTCTGAAGATTGAGGATTCAGGATTGAGGATTCAGGATAGAGGTTTGAGGACTGAGGATTGAGGATTGAGGCTTGAGGATTGAGGATTGAGGATTGAGGATTGAGGATTGAAGATTGAGGATTGGGTATTGCGTATTGAACATTGAGGATTGAGGATTGAGGATTGAGGATTGAGGGTTGAGGACTGAAGATTGTATATTGATGATTGAAGATTGCGGATTGAGTATTGAGGCTTGTGGATTGAGGACGAGGACTGAGGGTTGAGTATAGATGTTTGATGTCTGAGGATTGAGGATTGAGGATTGAGAATTGAGGATTGAGCATTGAGGATTGAGGGCTGAGGATTGAAGATTGAGGATTGTGTATTGCGTATTGAACATTGAGGATTGAGGATTGAGGATTGAGGATTGGAGATTGAGGATTGGGTATTGCGTATTGACCATTGAGGATTGAGGATTGAGGATTGAGGATTGAGGGTTGTGGATTGAGGTCGAGGACTGAGGGTTGAGTATTGATGTTTGATGTCTGAGGATTGAGGATTGAGGATTGAGAATTGAGGATTGAGGATTGAGGATTGTAAATTGAGGATTGAGGATTGAGGATTGAAGATTGAGGATTGGGTATTGAGGATTGAACATTGAGGATTGAGGATTGACGGTTGAGTATTGAGGATTGATGTTTGAGGGTTGTGTGTTGAAATTGAGGATTGAGGATTGAGGATTGAGGATTGAGGATTGAGGAATGAGGATTGAGTACTGAAGATTGAGTATTGATGACTGAGGAATGAGGATTGAGGATTGAGGATTGAGGATTGAGGATTGAGGATTGAGGATTGATGTTTGAATATTGAGTATTGAGGATTGAAGATTGAGGATTGAGGATTGAGGATTGAGGATGGAGGATGAGGGGTGAGGGTTTATGATTGAGGTTTGAGTATTGAATCCCGAGAATTCAGGATATTCTATTGAGTATTGAGAACTGAGGATTGATGGTTGAGTATTGAAGACAGAGGATTGAGGATTGAAGATTGAGTATTGAGGATTCAGAATAGAGGTTTGAGGACTGAGGATTGAGGATTGAAGATAGAGTACTGAGGATTGAATATTGAGGATTGAGGATTGAGGATTGAGGATTGAGGATGAGGTCTGAGGGTTGAGGATTGAGGTTTGAGGACTGAGGACTGAGGTTTGAGGATTGAGGATTGAGGATGTGGGCTGACGGTTGAGGATTGTGGTTTGAGGGCTGAGGTCTGCGGATTGAGGATTGAGAATTCAGAATTGAGGATTGAGGATTGAAGATTGAGGATTGGGTATAGAGGATTGAAGAATGAGGATTGAGGATTGAGGATTGAGGATTGAGGATTGAGGATTGAGGATTGAAGATTGAGGATTGGGTATTGCGGTTTGAACATTGAGGATTGAGTGTTGAGGATTGAGGATTGAGGATCGAGGGTTGAGTATTGAGGATTGAGGATTGAAGATTGAGTATTGAGTATTGAAAACTGTGAATTGAGGATATTCTATTTAGGATTGAGGATTGACAACTGATTGTTGAGGACTGAGGGCTGAAGATTGAGGATTCAGGATTGAGGATTCAGAATTGAGGTTTGAGGACTGAGGATTGAGGATTAAAGACTGAGTATTGAGGATTGAAGATTGAGGATTGAGGATTGAGGATTGAGGATATAGGATGAGGGCTGAGGGTTGAGGATTGAGGTTTCAGGATTGAGGACTGAGGATTGAGGATTGAGAATTGAGGATTGAAGATTGAGGATTGGGTATTGCGGATTGTAACTTGTGGGTTCAGGATTGAGGATTGAGGATTGAGGATTGAGGATCGAGGATTGAGGATCGAGGATTGAGGATTGAGGATTGAGGATTGAAGATTGAGTATTGAGGATTCAGAATAGAGGTTTGAGGACTGAGGATTGAGGATTGAAGATAGAGTACTGAGGATTGAATATTGAGGATTGAGGATTGAGGATTGAGGATTGAGGATGAGGTCTGAGGGTTGAGGATTGAGGTTTGAGGACTGAGGACTAAGGATTGAGGATTGAAAATTGAGGATTGAGGATTGAGGATTGAAGATTGAGTATTGAGGTTTGAAGACTGACGATTGAGGGTTCAGGATTGAGGATTGAGGATTGAGGATTGAGGATTGATCGTTGAGTATTGAGGATTGATAATTGAGGATTGAGGATTGAGGATTGAGGATTGAGGATTGATGATTGAGGATTGGGGACTGAGTGTTGAGGGTTGAGTGATGAGAATTGATGTTAGTGGATAGAGATTTAAAGATTGCAGATTGAGTATTGAGTATTGAAAAATGTGAATTGATGATATTCTATTGAGGATTGAGAATTGACAACTTATTGTTGAGGACTGAGGTCTGAAGATTGAGGATTCAGGATTGAGGATTCAGGATAGAGGTTTGAGGACTGAGGATTGAGGATTGAGGCTTGAGGATTGAGGATTGAGGATTGAGGATTGAGGATTGAAGATTGAGGATTGGGTATTGCGTATTGAACATTGAGGATTGAGGATTGAGGATTGAGGATTGAGGAATGAGGATTGAGTACTGAAGATTGAGTATTGATGACTGAGGAATGAGGATTGAGGATTGAGGATTGAGGATTGAGGATTGAGGATTGAGGATTGATGTTTGAATATTGAGTATTGAGGATTGAAGATTGAGGATTGAGGATTGAGGATAGAGGATGGAGGGTGAGGGGTGAGGGTTTATGATTGAGGTTTGAGTATTGAATCCCGAGAATTCAGGATATTCTATTGAGTATTGAGAACTGAGGATTGATGGTTGAGTATTGAAGACAGAGGATTGAGGATTGAAGATTGAGTATTGAGGATTCAGAATAGAGGTTTGAGGACTGAGGATTGAGGATTGAAGATAGAGTACTGAGGATTGAATATTGAGGATTGAGGATTGAGGATTGAGGATTGAGGATGAGGTCTGAGGGTTAAGGATTGAGGTTTGAGGACTGAGGTCTGCGGATTGAGGATTGAGAATTCAGAATTGAGGATTGAGGATTGAAGATTGAGGATTGGGTATTGAGGATTGAAGAATGAGGATTGAGGATTGAGGATTGAGGATTGAGGATTGAGGATTGAGGATTGAAGATGGAGGATTGGGTATTGCGGTTTGAACATTGAGGATTGAGTATTGAGGATTGAGGATTGAGGATCGAGGGTTGAGTATTGAGGATTGAGGATTGAAGATTGAGTATTGAGTAATGAAAACTGTGAATTGAGGATATTCTATTTAGGACTGAGGATTGACAACTGATTGTTGAGGACTGCGGGCTGAAGATTGAGGAATCAGGATTGAGGATTCAGAATTGAGGTTTGAGGACTGAGGATTGAGGATTAAAGACTGAGTATTGAGGATTGAAGATTGAGGATTGAGGATTGAGGATTGAGGATATAGGATGAGGGCTGATCGTTGAGGATTGAGGTTTGAGGACTGAGGACTGAGGATTGAGGATTGAGAATTGAGGATTGAAGATTGAGGATTGGGTATTGCGGATTGTAACTTGTGGGTTGAGGATTGAGGATTGAGGATTGAGGATCGAGGATTGAGGATCGAGGATTGAGGATTGAGGATTGAGGATTGAAGATTGAGGATTGAGAATCGAGGATTGAGGACTGAGGATTGAAGATTGAGGATTGGGGATTGAGGATAGACGATTGAGGATTGAGTATTGAGGATTGAGAATTGAGGATTGACGATTGAACATTGAGTATTGGGGATTGAAGATTCAGGATTGATGACTGAGGATTGAGGATTGAGGATTGAGGATTGAGGATTGAGGAGTGAGGATTAAATATTCAGTATTGAGAATTGAGGATTGAGGATTGAGAGTTGAGGATTGAGGATTGAGGATTGAGCATTGAGGATTGAAGATTGAGGCCTGGGGATTGAGGATTGAAGGTTGTGGATTAAGGATTGAAGATTGGGGATTGAGGATCTAGGATTAGAGATTGATTATTGAGGATTGAAGATTGAGGATTGAGGTCTGAGGGTTGAGAATTGAGAACTGAGGATGAGGACTGAGGGCTGAGGGTTGAGGTTTGAGGAATGAGGATTGGGGGTTGAGGATTGAGGATTGAGGATTGAGGAATGGGGATTGAGTACTGAAGATTGAGTATTGATGACTGAGGAATGAGGATTGAGGATTGAGGATTGAGGATTGAGGATTGAGGATTGAGGATTGATGTTTGAATATTGAGTATTGAGGATTGAAGATTGAGGATTGAGGATTGAGGATTGAGGATGGAGGATGAGGGGTGAGGGTTTATGATTGAGGTTTGAGTATTGAATCCCGAGAATTCAGGATATTCTATTGAGTATTGAGAACTGAGGATTGATGGTTGAGTATTGAAGACAGAGGATTGAGGATTGCAGATTGAGTATTGAGGATTCAGAATAGAGGTTTGAGGACTGAGGATTGAGGATTGAAGATAGAGTACTGAGGATTGAATATTGAGGATTGAGGATTGAGGATTGAGGATGAGGTCTGAGGGTTGAGGATTGAGGTTTGAGGACTGAAGACTGAGGTTTGAGGATTGAGGATTGAGGATGTGGGCTGACGGTTGAGGATTGTGGTTTGAGGGCTGAGGTCTGCGGATTGAGGATTGAGAATTCAGAATTGAGGATTGAGGATTGAAGATTGAGGATTGGGTATTGAGGATTGAAGAATGAGGATTGAGGATTGAGGATTGAGGATTGAGGATTGCAGATTGAGTATTGAGGATTGAAGATTGAGGATTGAGGATTGAGGATTGAGGATTGAGGATTGAGGATTGAGGATTGAGGCCTGAGGATTGAGGATTGAGGATTGAGCATTGAGGATTGAAGATTGAGGATTGGGTATTGCGGTTTGAACATTGAGGATTGAGTATTGAGGATTGAGGATTGAGGATCGAGGGTTGAGTATTGAGGATTGAGGATTGAAGATTGAGTATTGAGTATTGAAAACTGTGAATTGAGGATATTCTATTTAGGATTGAGGATTGACGACTGATTGTTGAGGACTGAGGGCTGAAGATTGAGGATTCAGGATTGGGGATTCAGAATTGAGGTTTGAGGACTGAGGATTGAGGGTTAAAGGCTGAGTATTGAGGATTGAAGATTGAGGACTGAGGATTGAGGATTGAGGATTGAGGATTGAGGATATAGGATGAGGGCTGAGGGTTGAGGATTGAGGTTTGAGGACTGAGGACTGAGGATTGAGGATTGAGAATTGAGGATTGAAGATTGAGGATTGAGGATTGAGAATTGAGAATTGAGGATTGAGGATTGAGAATTGAAGATTGACGATTGGGTATTTAGGATTGAAGAATGAGGATTGAGGATTGAGGATTGAGGATTGAGGATTGAAGATTGAGTATTGAGGTTTGAAGACTGACGATTGAGGGTTGAGGATTGAGGATTGAGGATTGAGGATTGAGGATTGATGATTGAGTATTGAGGATTGATAATTGAGGATTGAGGATTGAGGATTGAGGATTGAGGATTGATGATTGAGGATGGGGGACTGAGTGTTGAGGGTTGAGTGATGAGAATTGATGTTTGTGGATAGAGATTTAGAGATTGCAGATTGAGCATTAAGTATTGAAAAATGTGAATTGATGATATTCTATTGAGGATTGAGAATTGACAACTGATTGTTGAGGACTGAGGTCTGGAGATTGAGGATTCAGGGTTGAGGATTCAGGAAAGAGGTTTGAGGACTGAGGCTTGAGGATTTAGGCTTGAGGATTGAGGATTGAGGATTGAGGGTTGAGGATTGAAGATTGAGGATTGGGTATTGCGTATTGAACATTGAGGATTGAGGATTGAGGATTGAGGATTGAGGGTTGTGGATTGAGGTCGAGGACTGAGGGTTGAGTATTGATGTTTGATGCCTGAGGATTGAGGATTGAGGATTGAGAATTGAGGATTGAGGATTGAGGATTGTAGATTGTAGATTGAGGATTGAGTTTTGAGGATTGAAGATTGAGGATTGGGTATTGAGGATTGAACATTGAGGATTGAGGATTGACGGTTGAGTATTGAGGATTGATGGTTGAGGGTTGTGTGTTGAAATTGAGGATTGAGGATTGAGGATTGAGGATTGAGGATTGAAGATTGAGGATTGAAGAATGAGTATTGATGATTGAAGATTGAGTACTGAGGATTGAGGATTGAGGATTGAGGATTGAAGATTGAATATTGATGATAGATGGTTGGTGATTGAGGATTGAGTGTTGTGGATTGAGGACGAGGACAGAGGGTTGAGTATTGATGTTTGAGGTCTGATGATTGAGGATAGAGGATTGAGAATTGAGGATTGAGGATTGAGGATTGAGAGTTGAAGATTTAGGATTGGGTATTGAGGATTGAAGAATGAGGATTGAGGATTGAGGATTGAGGATTGAGGATTGCAGATTGAGTATTGAGGATTGAAGATTGAGGATTGAGGATTGAGGATTGAGGATTGAGGATTGAGGATTGAGGATTGAGGCCTGAGGATTGAGGATTGAGGATTGAGCATTGAGGATTGAAGATTGAGGATTGGGTATTGCGGTTTGAACATTGAGGATTGAGTATTGAGGATTGAGGATTGAGGATCGAGGGTTGAGTATTGAGGATTGAGGATTGAAGATTGAGTATTGAGTATTGAAAACTGTGAATTGAGGATATTCTATTTAGGATTGAGGATTGACGACTGATTGTTGAGGACTGAGGGCTGAAGATTGAGGATTCAGGATTGAGGATTCAGAATTGAGGTTTGAGGACTGAGGATTGAGGATTAAAGGCTGAGTATTGAGGATTGAAGATTGAGGATTGAGGATTGAGGATTGAGGATTGAGGATTGAGGATATAGGATGAGGGCTGAGGGTTGAGGATTGAGGTTTGAGGACTGAGGACTGAGGATTGAGGATTGAGAATTGAGGATTGAAGATTGAGGATTGGGTATTGCGGATTGTAACTTGTGGGTTGAGGATTGAGGATTGAGGATTGAGGATCGAGCATTGAGCATTGAGGATTGAGGATTGAAGATTGAGGATTGAGAATCGAGGATTGAGGACTGAGGATTGAAGATTGAGGATTGGGGATTGAGGATAGACGATTGAGGATTGAGTATTGAGGATTGAGAATTGAGGATTGACGATTGAACATTGAGTATTGGGGATTGAAGATTCAGGATTGATGACTGAGGATTGAGGATTGAGGATTGAGGATTGAGGATTGAGGAGAGAGGATTTAATATTCAGTATTGAGAATTGAGGATTGAGGATTGAGAGTTGAGGATTGAGGATTGAGGATTGAAGATTGAGGATTGGGTATTGAGGATTGAAGAATGAGGATTGAGGATTGAGGATTGAGGATTGAGGATTGAGGATTGCAGATTGAGTATTGAGGATTGAAGATTGAGCATTGAGTATTGAGGATTGAGGATTGAGGAATGAGCATTGAGGATTGAGGATTGAGGATTGTTGATTGAGGATTGGCGATTGAGGATTGAGTATTGGGGATTGAGAATTGAGGATTGACGATTGAAGATTGAGTATTGAGGATTGAAAATTGAGGATTGATGACTGGGGATTGAGGATTGAGGATTGAGGATTAAGGATTGGGGATTAAATATTGAGTATTGAGGATTGAAGATTGAGGATTGAGGATTGAGGGTCGAGGATTGAGGATGAGGGCTCAGGGTTGAGGATTGAGGTTTAAGGACAGAGGACTGAGGATTGAGGATTGAGAATTGAGGATTGAGGATTGAGGATTGAAGGTTGTGGATTAAGGATTGAAGATTGGGGATTGAGGATCTAGGATTAGAGATTGATTATTGAGGATTGAAGATTGAGGATTGAGGTCTGAGGGTTGAGAATTGAGAACTGAGGATGAGGACTGAGGGCTGAGGGTTGAGGTTTGAGGAATGAGGATTGGGGGTTGAGGATTGAGGATTGAGGATTGAGGATTGAATATTGAGTATTGAGGATTGAAGATTGAGGATTGAGGATTGAGGATTGAGGATGGAGGATGAAGGCTGAGGGTTTTGGATTGAGGTTTGAGTATTGAATCCTGAGAATTAAGGATATTCTGTTGAGTATTGAGAACTGAGGATTGATGGTTGAGTATTGAAGACAGAGGATTGAGGATTGAAGATTGAGTATTGAGGATTCAGAATTGAGGTTTGAGGACTGAGGATTGAGGATTGAAGATTAAGTTCTGAGGATTGAATATTGAGGATTGAGGATTGAGGATTGAGGATTGAGGATGAGGTCTGAGGGTTGAGGATTGAGGTTTGAGGACTGAGGACTGAGGTTTGAGGATTGAGGATTCAGGATGTGGGCTGACGGTTGAGGATTGTGGTTTGAGGGCTGAGGTCTGAGGATTGAGGATTGAGAATTGAGGATTGAGGATTGAGGATTGAAGATTGAGGATTGGGTATTGAGGATTGAAGAATGAGGATTGAGGATTGAGGATTGAGGATTGAGGATTGAGGATTGAGGATTGAAGATTGAGGATTGAGGATGATGGCTGAGGGTTGAGGATTGAGGTTTGAGGGTACTGAGGACTGAGGATTGAGGATTGAAAATTGAGGATTGAGGATTGAGGATTGAAGATTGAGTATTGAGGTTTGAAGACTGACGATTGAGGATTGAGGATTGTAGATTGAGGATTGAGGATTGAGGATTGAAGATTGAGGATTGGGTATTGAGGATTGAACATTGAGGATTGAGGATTGATGGTTGAGTATTGAGGATTGATGGTTGAGGGTTGTGTGTTGAAATTGAGGATTGAGGATTGAGGATTGAGGATTGAGGGTTGAAGAATGAGGATTGAAGAATGAGTATTGATGATTGAAGATTGAGGATTGAGGATTGAGTGTTGAGGATTGAGCACGAGGACTGACGGTTGAGGATTGAGGTTTGAGGATTGTGGATTGAGGATTGAGTATTGAAGATTGAGTATTGAGGATTGAAAATTGAGGAATGAGGATTGAAGATTGAGGATTGAGGATTGAGGATTGAGGATTGAGAATTGAGGATTGAAGGTTGAGTATTGATGACTGAGGATTGAGGGTTGAGGATTGAGGATTGAGGATTGAGGATTGAGGATTGATGATTGAGTATTGAGGATTGATAATTGAGGATTGAGGATTGAGGATTGAGGATTGAGGATTGATGATTGAGGATGGGGGACTGAGTGTTGAGGGTTGAGTGATGAGAATTGATGTTTGTGGATAGAGATTTAGAGATTGCAGATTGAGTATTAAGTATTGAAAAATGTGAATTGATGATATTCTATTGAGGATTGAGAATTGACAACTGATTGTTGAGGACTGAGGTCTGGAGATTGAGGATCCAGGGTTGAGGATTCAGGAAAGAGGTTTGAGGACTGAGGCTTGAGGATTTAGGCTTGAGGATTGAGGATTGAGGATTGAGGGTTGAGGATTGAAGATTGAGGATTGGGTATTGCGTATTGAACATTGAGGATTGAGGATTGAGGATTGAGGATTGAGGGTTGTGGATTGAGGTCGAGGACTGAGGGTTGAGTATTGATGTTTGATGCCTGAGGATTGAGGATTGAGGATTGAGAATTGAGGATTGAGGATTGAGGATTGTAGATCGTAGATTGAGGATTGAGTTTTGAGGATTGAAGATTGAGGATTGGGTATTGAGTATTGAACATTGAGGATTGAGGATTGACGGTTGAGTATTGAGGATTGATGGTTGAGGGTTGTGTGTTGAAATTGAGGGTTGAGGATTGAGGATTGAATATTGAGGATTGAAGAATGAGTATTGATGATTGAAGATTGAGGACTGAGGATTGAGGATTGAGGATTGAGGATTGAAGATTGAATATTGATGATAGATGGTTGGTGATTGAGGATTGAGTGTTGTGGATTGAGGACGAGGACAGAGGGTTGAGTATTGATGTTTGAGGTCTGATGATTGAGGATAGAGGATTGAGAATTGAGGATTGAGGATTGAGGATTGAGAGTTGAAGATTTAGGATTGGGTATTGAGGATTGAAGAATGAGGATTGAGGATTGAGGATTGAGGATTGAGGATTGCAGATTGAGTATTGAGGATTGAAGATTGAGGATTGAGGATTGAGGATTGAGGATTGAGGATTGAGGATTGAGGATTGAGGCCTGAGGATTGAGGATTGAGGATTGAGCATTGAGGATTGAAGATTGAGGATTGGGTATTGCGGTTTGAACATTGAGGATTGAGTATTGAGGATTGAGGATTGAGGATCGAGGGTTGAGTATTGAGGATTGAGGATTGAAGATTGAGTATTGAGTATTGAAAACTGTGAATTGAGAATATTCTATTTAGGATTGAGGATTGACGACTGATTGTTGAGGACTGAGGGCTGAAGATTGAGGATTCAGGATTGAGGATTCAGAATTGAGGTTTGAGGACTGAGGATTGAGGATTAAAGGCTGAGTATTGAGGATTGAAGATTGAGGACTGAGGATTGAGGATTGAGGATTGAGGATTGAGGATATAGGATGAGGGCTGAGGGTTGAGGATTGAGGTTTGAGGACTGAGGACTGAGGATTGAGGATTGAGAATTGAGGATTGAAGATTGAGGATTGAGGATTGAGAATTGAGGATTGAGGATTGAGAATTGAAGATTGACGATTGGGTATTTAGGATTGAAGAATGAGGATTGAGGATTGAGGATTGAGGATTGAGGATTGAAGATTGAGTATTGAGGTTTGAAGACTGACGATTGAGGGTTGAGGATTGAGGATTGAGGATTGAGGATTGAGGATTGATGATTTAGTATTGAGGATTGATAATTGAGGATTGAGGATTGAGGATTGAGGATTGAGGATTGATGATTGAGGATGGGGGACTGAGTGTTGAGGGTTGAGTGATGAGAATTGATGTTTGTGGATAGAGATTTAGAGATTGCAGATTGAGTATTAAGTATTGAAAAATGTGAATTGATGATATTCTATTGAGGATTGAGAATTGACAACTGATTGTTGAGGACTGAGGTCTGGAGATTGAGGATTCAGGGTTGAGGATTCAGGAAAGAGGTTTGAGGACTGAGGCTTGAGGATTTAGGCTTGAGGATTGAGGATTGAGGATTGAGGGTTGAGGATTGAAGATTGAGGATTGGGTATTGCGTATTGAACATTGAGGATTGAGGATTGAGGATTGAGGATTGAGGGTTGTGGATTGAGGTCGAGGACTGAGGGTTGAGTATTGATGTTTGATGCCTGAGGATTGAGGATTGAGGATTGAGAATTGAGGATTGAGGATTGAGGATTGTAGATTGTAGATTGAGGATTGAGTTTTGAGGATTGAAGATTGAGGATTGGGTATTGAGGATTGAACATTGAGGATTGAGGATTGACGGTTGAGTATTGAGGATTGATGGTTGAGGGTTGTGTGTTGAAATTGAGGATTGAGGATTGAGGATTGAGGATTGAGGATTGAAGATTGAGGATTGAAGAATGAGTATTGATGATTGAAGATTGAGGACTGAGGATTGAGGATTGAGGATTGAGGATTGAAGATTGAATATTGATGATAGATGGTTGGTGATTGAGGATTGAGTGTTGTGGATTGAGGACGAGGCCAGAGGGTTGAGTATTGATGTTTGAGGTCTGATGATTGAGGATAGAGGATTGAGAATTGAGGATTGAGGATTGAGGATTGAGAGTTGAAGATTTAGGATTGGGTATTGAGGATTGAAGAATGAGGATTGAGGATTGAGGATTGAGGATTGAGGATTGCAGATTGAGTATTGAGGATTGAAGATTGAGGATTGAGGATTGAGGATTGAGGATTGAGGATTGAGGATTGAGGATTGAGGCCTGAGGATTGAGGATTGAGGATTGAGCATTGAGGATTGAAGATTGAGGATTGGGTATTGCGGTTTGAACATTGAGGATTGAGTATTGAGGATTGAGGATTGAGGATCGAGGGTTGAGTATTGAGGATTGAGGATTGAAGATTGAGTATTGAGTATTGAAAACTGTGAATTGAGGATATTCTATTTAGGATTGAGGATTGACGACTGATTGTTGAGGACTGAGGGCTGAAGATTGAGGATTCAGGATTGAGGATTCAGAATTGAGGTTTGAGGACTGAGGATTGAGGATTAAAGGCTGAGTATTGAGGATTGAAGATTGAGGATTGAGGATTGAGGATTGAGGATTGAGGATTGAGGATATAGGATGAGGGCTGAGGGTTGAGGATTGAGGTTTGAGGACTGAGGACTGAGGATTGAGGATTGAGAATTGAGGATTGAAGATTGAGGATTGGGTATTGCGGATTGTAACTTGTGGGTTGAGGATTGAGGATTGAGGATTGAGGATCGAGCATTGAGCATTGAGGATTGAGGATTGAAGATTGAGGATTGAGAATCGAGGATTGAGGACTGAGGATTGAAGATTGAGGATTGGGGATTGAGGATAGACGATTGAGGATTGAGTATTGAGGATTGAGAATTGAGGATTGACGATTGAACATTGAGTATTGGGGATTGAAGATTCAGGATTGATGACTGAGGATTGAGGATTGAGGATTGAGGATTGAGGATTGAGGAGAGAGGATTAAATATTCAGTATTGAGAATTGAGGATTGAGGATTGAGAGTTGAGTATTGAGGATTGAGGATTGAAGATTGAGGATTGGGTATTGAGGATTGAAGAATGAGGATTGAGGATTGAGGATTGAGGATTGAGGATTGAGGATTGCAGATTGAGTATTGAGGATTGAAGATTGAGCATTGAGTATTGAGGATTGAGGATTGAGGAATGAGCATTGAGGATTGAGGATTGAGGATTGTTGATTGAGGATTGGCGATTGAGGATTGAGTATTGGGGATTGAGAATTGAGGATTGACGATTGAAGATTGAGTATTGAGGATTGAAAATTGAGGATTGATGACTGAGGATTGAGGATTGAGGATTGAGGATTAAGGATTGGGGATTAAATATTGAGTATTGAGGATTGAAGATTGAGGATTGAGGATTCAGGGTCGAGTATTGAGGATGAGGGCTCAGGGTTGAGGATTGAGGTTTAAGGACAGAGGACTGAGGATTGAGGATTGAGAATTGAGGATTGAGGATTGAGGATTGAAGGTTGTGGATTAAGGATTGAAGATTGGGGATTGAGGATCTAGGATTAGAGATTGATTATTGAGGATTGAAGATTGAGGATTGAGGTCTGAGGGTTGAGAATTGAGAACTGAGGATGAGGACTGAGGGCTGAGGGTTGAGGTTTGAGGAATGAGGATTGGGGGTTGAGGATTGAGGATTGAGGATTGAGGATTGAATATTGAGTATTGAGGATTGAAGCTTGAGGATTGAGGATTGAGGATTGAGGATGGAGGATGAAGGCTGAGGGTTTTGGATTGAGGTTTGAGTATTGAATCCTGAGAATTAAGGATATTCTGTTGAGTATTGAGAACTGAGGATTGATGGTTGAGTATTGAAGACAGAGGATTGAGGATTGAAGATTGAGTATTGAGGATTCAGAATTGAGGTTTGAGGACTGAGGGTTGAGGATTGAAGATTAAGTTCTGAGGATTGAATATTGAGGATTGAGGATTGAGGATTGAGGATTGAGGATGAGGTCTGAGGGTTGAGGATTGAGGTTTGAGGACTGAGGACTGAGGTTTGAGGATTGAGGATTCAGGATGTGGGCTGACGGTTGAGGATTGTGGTTTGAGGGCTGAGGTCTGAGGATTGAGGATTGAGAATTGAGGATTGAGGATTGAGGATTGAAGATTGAGGATTGGGTATTGAGGATTGAAGAATGAGGATTGAGGATTGAGGATTGAGGATTGAGGATTGAGGATTGAGGATTGAAGATTGAGGATTGAGGATGATGGCTGAGGGTTGAGGATTGAGGTTTGAGGGTACTGAGGACTGAGGATTGAGGATTGAAAATTGAGGATTGAGGATTGAGGATTGAAGATTGAGTATTGAGGTTTGAAGACTGACGATTGAGGATTGAGGATTGTAGATTGAGGATTGAGGATTGAGGATTGAAGATTGAGGATTGGGTATTGAGGATTGAACATTGAGGATTGGGGATTGATGGTTGAGTATTGAGGATTGATGGTTGAGGGTTGTGTGTTGAAATTGAGGATTGAGGATTGAGGATTGAGGATTGAGGGTTGAAGAATGAGGATTGAAGAATGAGTATTGATGATTGAAGATTGAGGATTGAGGATTGAGTGTTGAGCATTGAGCACGAGGACTGACGGTTGAGGATTGAGGTTTGAGGATTGTGGATTGAGGATTGAGTATTGAAGATTGAGTATTGAGGATTGAAAATTGAGGAATGAGGATTGAGGATTGAGGATTGAGGACTGAGGATTGAAGATTGAGGATTGGGGACGGAGTGTTGAGAGTTGAGTGATGAGAATTGATATTTGTGGATAGAGATTTGAAGATTGCTGATTGAGTATTGAGTATTGAAAACTGTAAGTTGATGATATTCTATTGAGGATTGAGGATTGGCAACTGATTGTTGAGGACTGAGGGCTGAAGATTGAGGATTCAGGATTGAGGATTCCGGTTTGAGGTTTGAGGACTGAGGATTGAGGATCGAAGATTGAGTATTGGGGATTGAAGATTGAGGATTGAGGATTGAGGATTGAGGATTGAGAATTGAGGATTGAAGGTTGAGTATTGATGACTGAGGATTGAGGGTTGAGGATTGAGGATTGAGGATTGAGGATTAAATATTGAGTATTGAGGATTGAAGATTGAGGATTGAGGATTGAGTGTTGAGGATTGAGGATGAGCGCTCAGGGTTGGGGATTGAGGTTTAAGGACTGAGGACTGAGGATTGAGGATTGAGAATTGATTATTGAGGATTGAGGATTGAGGATTGAGGATTGGGTATTGAGGATTGAGGAATGAGGATCGAGGATTGAGGCCTGAGGATTGAGGATTGAGGATTCAGCATTGAGGATTGAAGACTGAGGACTGGGGATAGATGATTGAAGGTTGTGGATTGAGGATTGAACATTGGGGATTGAGGATCCAGGATTGGAGATTGATTATTGAGGATTGAAGATTTAGGATTGAGGACTTATGATTGAGAATTGAGAACTGAGGATGAGGACTGTGGGCTGAGGGTAGAGGTTTGAGGAACGAGGATTGGGGGTTGAGGATTGAGGATAGAGGATTGAGGATTGAGGATTGAGTATAGAAGATTGAGCATTGATGACTGAGGATTGGGGATTGAGGATTGAGGATTGAGGATTGAGGATTGAAGATTGCGTATTGAGGATTGAAGATTGAGTATTGAGGATTCAGACTTGAGGTTTGAGGACTGACGATTGAGGATTGAAGATTGAGTATTGAGTATTGAATATTGAGGATTGAGGATTGAGGATTGAGGATTGAGGATGAGGTCTGAGGGTTGAGGATTGAGGTTTGAGGACTGAGGACTGAGGTTTGAGGATTGAGGATTGAGGATGTGGGCTGACGGTTGAGGACTGTGGTTTGAGGGCTGAGGTCTGAGGATTGAGGGTTGAGAATTGAGGATTGAGGATTGAGGATTGAAGATTGAGGATTGGGTATTGAGGATTGAAGAATGAGGATTGAGGATTGAGGATTGAGGATTGAGGATTGAGGATTGTGGATTGAAGATTGAGGATTGGGTATTGCGGGTTGAACATTGAGGATTGAGTATTGAGGATTGAGAATTGAGGATCGAGGGTTGAGTATTGAGGATTGAGGATTGAAGATTGAGTATTGAGTATTGAAAACTGTGAATTGAGCATATTCTATTTAGGATTGAGGATTGACAACTGATTGTTGAGGACTGAGGGCTGAAGATTGAGGATTCGGGATTGAGGATTCAGAATTGAGGTTTGAGGACTGAGGATTGAGGATTAAAGATTGAGTATTGAGGATTGAAAATTGAGGATTGAGGATTGAGGATTGAGGTTTGAGGATGAGGGCTGAGGGTTGAGGATTGAGGTTTGAGGACTGAGGACTGAGGGTTGAGGATTGAGAATTGAGGATTGAGGATTGAGAATTGAAGATTGAGGATTGGGTATTTAGGATTGAAGAATGAGGATTGAGGATTGAGGATTGAGGAGTGAGGATTGAGGATTGAGGATTGAGGATTGAAGTTTGAGGTTTGGGGATTGAGGATTGGCGATTGAGGATTGAGTATTGAGGATTGAGAATTGAGGATTGAAGATTGAAGATTGAGTATTGAGGATTGAAGGTTGAGTATTGATGACTGAGGATTGAGGGTTGAGGATTGAGGATTGAGGATTGAGGATTAAATATTGAGTATTGAGGATTGAAGATTGAGGATTGAGGATTGAGTGTTGAGGATTGAGGATGAGCGCTCAGGGTTGGGAATTGAGGTTTAAGGACTGAGGACTGAGGATTGAGGATTGAGAATTGATGATTGAGGATTGAGGATTGAGGATTGAGGATTGGGTATTGAGGATTGAGGAATGAGGATCGAGGATTGAGGCCTGAGGATTGAGGATTGAGGATTCAGCATTGAGGATTGAAGACTGAGGACTGGGGATAGATGATTGAAGGTTGTGGATTGAGGATTGAACATTGGGGATTGAGGATCCAGGATTGGAGATTGATTATTGAGGATTGAAGATTTAGGATTGAGGACTTATGATTGAGAATTGAGAACTGAGGATGAGGACTGTGGGCTGAGGGTAGAGGTTTGAGGAATGAGGATTGGGGGTTGAGGATTGAGGATAGAGGATTGAGGATTGAGGATTGAGTATAGAAGATTGAGCATTGATGACTGAGGATTGGGGATTGAGGATTGAGGATTGAGGATTGAGGATTGAAGATTGAGTATTGAGGATTGAAGATTGAGGATTGAGGGTTGAGGGTTGAGGATGGAGGATGAGGGCTGAGGGTTGAGGATTGAGGTTTGAGTATTGATTCCTGAGAATTCAGGATATTCTACTGATTATTGAGAATTGAGGATCGATGGTTGAGTATTGAGGACAGAGTATTGAGGATTGAAGATTGAGTATTGAGGATTCAGACTTGAGGTTTGAGGACTGACGATTGAGGATTGAAGATTGAGTATTGAGTATTGAATATTGAGGATTGAGGATTGAGGATTGAGGATTGAGGATGAGGTCTGAGGGTTGAGGATTGAGGTTTGAGGACTGAGGACTGAGGTTTGAGGATTGAGGATTGAGGATGTGGGCTGACGGTTGAGGACTGTGGTTTGAGGGCTGAGGTCTGAGGATTGAGGGTTGAGAATTGAGGATTGAGGATTGAGGATTGAAGATTGAGGATTGGGTATTGAGGATTGAAGAATGAGGATTGAGGATTGAGGATTGAGGATTGAGGATTGAGGATTGTGGATTGAAGATTGAGGATTGGGTATTGCGGTTTGAACATTGAGGATTGAGTATTGAGGATTGAGGATTGAGGATCGAGGGTTGAGTATTGAGGATTGAGGATTGAAGATTGAGTATTGAGTATTGAAAACTGTGAATTGAGCATATTCTATTTAGGATTGAGGATTGACAACTGATTGTTGAGGACTGAGGGCTGAAGATTGAGGATTCGGGATTGAGGATTCAGAATTGAGGTTTGAGGACTGAGGATTGAGGATTAAAGATTGAGTATTGAGGATTGAAGATTGAGGATTGAGGATTGAGGATTGAGGTTTGAGGATGAGGGCTGAGGGTTGAGGATTGAGGTTTGAGGACTGAGGACTGAGGGTTGAGGATTGAGAATTGAGGATTGAGGATTGAGAATTGAAGATTGAGGATTGGGTATTTAGGATTGAAGAATGAGGATTGAGGATTGAGGATTGAGGAGTGAGGATTGAGGATTGATGGTTGAGTATTGAGGATTGATGGTTGAGGGTTGTGTGTTGAAATTGAGGATTGAGGATTGAGGATTGAGGATTGAGGGTTGAAGAATGAGGATTGAAGAATGAGTATTGATGATTGAAGATTGAGGATTGAGGACTGAGTGTTGAGGATTGAGCACGAGGACTGACGGTTGAGGATTGAGGTTTGAGGATTGTGGATTGAGGATTGAGTATTGAAGATTGAGTATTGAGGATTGAAAATTGAGGAATGAGGATTGAGGATCGAGGATTGAGGAGTGAGGATTGAAGATTGAGTATTGGGGACGGAGTGTTGAGAGTTGAGTGATGAGAATTGATGTTTGTGGATAGAGATTTGAAGATTGCTGATTGAGTATTGAGTATTGAAAGCTGTGAATTGATGATATTCTATTGAGGATTGAGGATTGGCAACTGATTGTTGAGGACTGAGGGCTGAAGGTTGAGGATTCAGGATTGAGGATTCCGGTTTGAGGTTTGAGGACTGAGGATTGAGGATCGAAGATTGAGTATTGAGGATTGAAGATGGAGGATTGAGGATTGAGGATTGAGGATTGAGGATTGAGGATTGAGGATTGAAGATTGAGGATTGAGGATGATGGCTGAGGGTTGAGGATTGAGGTTTGAGGGTACTGAGGACTGAGGATTGAGGATTGAAAATTGAGGATTGAGGATTGAGGATTGAGGATTGAGGATTGATGATTGATGGTTGGGGATTGAGGATTGAGTGTTGTGGATTGAGGACGAGGACCGAGGGATGAGTATTGATGTTTGAGGTCTGATGATTGAGGATAGAGGATTGAGAATTGAGGATTGAGGATTGAGGATTGAAGATTTACGATTGGATATTGAGGATTGAAGAATGAGGATTGAGGATTGAGGATTGAGGGTTGAGGATTGCAGATTGAGTATTGAGGATTGAAGATTGAGGATTGAGGATTGAGGATTGAGGATTGAGGATTGAGGATTGAGGATTGAGGCCTGAGGATTGAGGATTGAGGATTGAGCATTGAGGATTGAAGATTGAGGCCTGGGGATTGAGGATTGAAGGTTGTGGATTAAGGATTGAAGATTGGAGATTGAGGATCTAGGATTAGAGATTGATTATTGAGGATTGAAGATTGAGGATTGAGGTCTGAGGGTTGAGAATTGAGAACTGAGGATGAGGACTGAGGGCTGAGGGTTGAGGTTTGAGGAATGAGGATTGGGGGTTGAGGATTGAGGATTGAGGATTGAGGAATGAGGATTGAGTACTGAAGATTGAGTATTGATGACTGAGGAATGAGGATTGAGGATTGAGGATTGAGGATTGAGGATTGAGGATTGAGGATTGAATATTGAGTATTGAGGATTGAAGATTGAGGATTGAGGATTGAGGATTGAGGATGGAGGATGAGGGCTGAGGGTTTAGGATTGAGGTTTGAGTATTGAATCCTGAGAATTCAGGATATTCTATTGAGTATTGAGAACTGAGGATTGATGGTTGAGTATTGAAGACAGAGGATTGAGGATTGAAGATTGAGTATTGAGGATTCAGAATTGAGGTTTGAGGACTGAGGATTGAGGATTGAAGATTGAGTACTGAGGATTGAATATTGAGGATTGAGGATTGAGGATTGAGGATTGAGGATGAGGTCTGAGGTTTGAGGATTGAGGTTTGAGGACTGAGGACTGAGGTTTGAGGATTGAGGATTGAGGATGTGGGCTGACGGTTGAGGATTGTGGTTTGAGGGCTGAGGTCTGAGGATTGAGGATTGAGAATTGAGGATTGAGGATTGAGGATTGAAGATTGAGGATTGGGTATTGAGGATTGAAGAATGAGGATTGAGGATTGAGGATTGAGGGCTGTGGATTGAGGATTGAAGATTGAGGATTGAGGATTGAGGATTGAGGTTTGAGGATGAGGGCTGAGGGTTGAGGATTGAGGTTTGAGGACTGAGGACTGAGGATTGAGGATTGAGAATTGAGGATTGAGGATTGAGAATTGAAGATTGAGGATTGGGTATTTAGGATTGAAGAATGAGGATTGAGGATTGAGGATTGAGGATTGAGGATTGAAGATTGAGTATTGAGGTTTGAAGACTGACGATTGAGGGATGAGGATTGAGGATTGAGGATTGAGGATTGAGGATTGATGATTGAGTATTCAGGATTGATAATTGAGGATTGAGGATTGAGGATTGAGGATTGAGGATTGATGATTAAGGATTGGGGACTGAGTGTTGAGGGTTGAGTGATGAGAATTGATGTTTGTGTATAGAGATTTAAAGATTGCAGATTGAGTATTAAGTGTTGAAAAATGTGAATTGATGATATTCTATTGAGGATTGAGAATTGACAACTGATTGTTGAGGACTGAGGTCTGGAGATTGAGGATTCAGGATTGAGGATTCAGGAAAGAGGTTTCAGGACTGAGGGTTGAGGACTGAAGATTGTATATTGATGATTGAAGATTGAGGATTGAGTATTGAGGGTTGTGGATTGAGGACGAGGACTGAGGGTTGAGTATAGATATTTGATGTCTGAGGATTGAAAATTGAGGATTGAGAATTGAGGATTGATTGTTGAGGATTGAAGATTGAGGATTGTGTATTGCGTATTGAACATTGAGGATGGAGGATTGAGGATTGAGGATTGGACATTGAGGATTGGGTATTGCGTATTGAACATTGAGGATTGAGGATTGAGGATTGAGGATTGAGGGTTGTGGATTGAGGTCGAGGACTGAGGGTTGAGTATTGATGTTTGATGTCTGAGGATTGAGGATTGAGGATTGAGAATTGAGGATTGAGGATTGAGGATTGTAGACTGAGGATTGAGGATTGAGGATTGAAGATTGAGGATTGGGTATTGAGGATTGAACATTGAGGATTGAGGATTGATGGTTGAGTATTGAGGATTGATGGTTGAGGGTTGTGTGTTGAAATTGAGGATTGAGGATTGAGGATTGAGGATTGAGGGTTGAAGAATGAGGATTGAAGAATGAGTATTGATGATTGTAGACTGAGGATTGAGGATTGAGTGTTGAGGATTGAGCACGAGGACTGACGGTTGAGGATTGAGGTTTGAGGATTGTGGATTGAGGATTGAGTATTGAAGATTGAGTATTGAGGATTGAAAATTGAGGAATGAGGATTGAGGATTGAGAATTGAGGACTGAGGATTGAAGATTGAGGATTGGGGACGGAGTGTTGAGAGTTGAGTGATGAGAATTGATGTTTGTGGATAGAGATTTGAAGATTGCTGATTGAGTATTGAGTATTGAAAACTGTGAGTTGATGATATTCTATTGAGGATTGAGGATTGGCAACTGATTGCTGAGGACTGAGGGCTGAAGATTGAGGATTCAGGATTGAGGATTCCGGTTTGAGGTTTGAGGACTGAGGATTGAGGATCGAAGATTGAGTATTGAGGATTGAAGATTGAGGATTGAGGATTGAGGATTGAGGATTGAGAATTGAGGATTGAGGATTGAGGATTGAGGATTGAGGATCGAGGATTGAGGATTGAGGATTGAGGATTGAAGATCGAGGATTGAGGATTGAGGATTGAGGATTGGGGATTGATGATTGAGTATTGAGGATTGATAATTGAGGATTGAGGATTGAGGATTGAGGATTGAGGACTGAGGATTGATGATTGAGGATTGGGGACTGAGTGTTCAGGGTTGAGTGATGAGAATTGATGTTTGTGGATAGAGATTTAAAGATTGCAGATTGAGTATTGAGTATTGAAAACTGTGAATTGATGATATTCTATTGAGGATTGAGAATTGACAACTGATTGTTGAGGACTGAGGTCTGAAGATTGAGGATTCAGGATTGAGGATTCAGGATTGAGGTTTGAGGACTGAGGATTGAGGATTGAGGCTTGAGGATTGAGGATTGAGGATTGAGGGTTGAGGATTGAAGATTGAGGATTGGGTATTGCGTATTGAACGTTGAGGATTGAGGATTGAGGATTGGGGATTGAGGATTGAAGTTTGAGGTTTGGGGATTGAGGATTGGCGATTGAGGATTGAGTATTGAGGATTGAGAATTGAGGATTGAAGATTGAAGATTGAGTATTGAGGATTGAAGGTTGAGCATTGATGACTGAGGATTGAGGGTTGAGGATTGAGGATTGAGGATTGAGGATTAAATATTGAGTATTGAGGATTGAAGATTGAGGATTGAGGATTGAGTGTTGAGGATTGAGGATGAGCGCTCAGGGTTGGGGATTGAGGTTTAAGGACTGAGGACTGAGGATTGAGGATTGAGAATTGATGATTGAGGATTGAGGATTGAGGATTGGGTATTGAGGATTGAGGAATGAGGATCGAGGATTGAGGCCTGAGGATTGAGTATTGAGGATTCAGCATTGAGGATTGAAGACTGAGGACTGGGGATAGATGATTGAAGGTTGTGGATTGAGGATTGAACATTGGGGATTGAGGATCCAGGATTGGAGATTGATTATTGAGGATTGAAGATTTAGGATTGAGGACTTATGATTGAGAATTGAGAACTGAGGATGAGGACTGTGGGCTGAGGGTAGAGGTTTGAGGAACGAGGATTGGGGGTTGAGGATTGAGGATAGAGGATTGAGGATTGAGGATTGAGTATAGAAGATTGAGCATTGATGACTGAGGATTGCGGATTGAGGATTGAGGATTGAGGATTGAGGATTGAAGATTGAGTATTGAGGATTGAAGATTGAGTATTGAGGATTCAGACTTGAGGTTTGAGGACTGACGATTGAGGATTGAAGATTTAGTATTGAGTATTGAATATTGAGGATTGAGGATTGAGGATTGAGGATTGAGGATGAGGTCTGAGGGTTGAGGATTGAGGTTTGAGGACTGAGGACTGAGGTTTGAGGATTGAGGATTGAGGATGTGGGCTGACGGTTGAGGACTGTGGTTTGAGGGCTGAGGTCTGAGGATTGAGGGTTGAGAATTGAGGATTGAGGATTGAGGATTGAAGATTGAGGATTGGGTATTGAGGATTGAAGAATGAGGATTGAGGATTGAGGATTGAGGATTGAGGATTGAGGATTGTGGATTGAAGATTGAGGATTGGGTATTGCGGGTTGAACATTGAGGATTGAGTATTGAGGATTGAGAATTGAGGATCGAGGGTTGAGTATTGAGGATTGAGGATTGAAGATTGAGTATTGAGTATTGAAAACTGTGAATTGAGCATATTCTATTTAGGATTGAGGATTGACAACTGATTGTTGAGGACTGAGGGCTGAAGATTGAGGATTCGGGATTGAGGATTCAGAATTGAGGTTTGAGGACTGAGGATTGAGGATTAAAGATTGAGTATTGAGGATTGAAGATTGAGGATTGAGGATTGAGGATTGAGGTTTGAGGATGAGGGCTGAGGGTTGAGGATTGAGGTTTGAGGACTGAGGACTGAGGGTTGAGGATTGAGAATTGAGGATTGAGGATTGAGAATTGAAGATTGAGGATTGGGTATTTAGGATTGAAGAATGAGGATTGAGGATTGAGGATTGAGGAGTGAGGATTGAGGATTGAGGATTGAGGATTGAAGTTTGAGGTTTGGGGATTGAGGATTGGCGATTGAGGATTGAGTATTGAGGATTGAGAATTGAGGATTGAAGATTGAAGATTGAGTATTGAGGATTGAAGGTTGAGTATTGATGACTGAGGATTGAGGGTTGAGGATTGAGGATTGAGGATTGAGGATTAAATATTGAGTATTGAGGATTGAAGATTGAGGATTGAGGATTGAGTGTTGAGGATTGAGGATGAGCGCTCAGGGTTGGGAATTGAGGTTTAAGGACTGAGGACTGAGGATTGAGGATTGAGAATTGATGATTGAGGATTGAGGATTGAGGATTGAGGATTGGGTATTGAGGATTGAGGAATGAGGATCGAGGATTGAGGCCTGAGGATTGAGGATTGAGGATTCAGCATTGAGGATTGAAGACTGAGGACTGGGGATAGATGATTGAAGGTTGTGGATTGAGGATTGAACATTGGGGATTGAGGATCCAGGATTGGAGATTGATTATTGAGGATTGAAGATTTAGGATTGAGGACTTATGATTGAGAATTGAGAACTGAGGATGAGGACTGTGGGCTGAGGGTAGAGGTTTGAGGAATGAGGATTGGGGGTTGAGGATTGAGGATAGAGGATTGAGGATTGAGGATTGAGTATAGAAGATTGAGCATTGATGACTGAGGATTGGGGATTGAGGATTGAGGATTGAGGATTGAGGATTGAGGACTGAGGATTGATGATTGAGGATTGGGGACTGAGTGTTCAGGGTTGAGTGATGAGAATTGATGTTTGTGGATAGAGATTTAAAGATTGCAGATTGAGTATTGAGCATTGAAAACTGTGAATTGATGATATTCTATTGAGGATTGAGAATTGACAACTGATTGTTGAGGACTGAGGTCTGAAGATTGAGGATTCAGGATTGAGGATTCAGGATTGAGGTTTGAGGACTGAGGATTGAGGATTGAGGCTTGAGGATTGAGGATTGAGGATTGAGGGTTGAGGATTGAAGATTGAGGATTGGGTATTGCGTATTGAACGTTGAGGATTGAGGATTGAGGATTGGGGATTGAGGATTGAAGTTTGAGGTTTGGGGATTGAGGATTGGCGATTGAGGATTGAGTATTGAGGATTGAGAATTGAGGATTGAAGATTGAAGATTGAGTATTGAGGATTGAAGGTTGAGTATTGATGACTGAGGATTGAGGGTTGAGGATTGAGGATTGAGGATTGAGGATTAAATATTGAATATTGAGGATTGAAGATTGAGGATTGAGGATTGAGTGTTGAGGATTGAGGATGAGCGCTCAGGGTTGGGGATTGAGGTTTAAGGACTGAGGACTGAGGATTGAGGATTGAGAATTGATGATTGAGGATTGAGGATTGAGGATTGGGTATTGAGGATTGAGGAATGAGGATCGAGGATTGAGGCCTGAGGATTGAGGATTGAGGATTCAGCATTGAGGATTGAAGACTGAGGACTGGGGATAGATGATTGAAGGTTGTGGATTGAGGATTGAACATTGGGGATTGAGGATCCAGGATTGGAGATTGATTATTGAGGATTGAAGATTTAGGATTGAGGACTTATGATTGAGAATTGAGAACTGAGGATGAGGACTGTGGGCTGAGGGTAGAGGTTTGAGGAACGAGGATTGGGGGTTGAGGATTGAGGATAGAGGATTGAGGATTGAGGATTGAGTATAGAAGATTGAGCATTGATGACTGAGGATTGGGGATTGAGGATTGAGGATTGAGGATTGAGGATTGAAGATTGAGTATTGAGGATTGAAGATTGAGTATTGAGGATTCAGACTTGAGGTTTGAGGACTGACGATTGAGGATTGAAGATTGAGTATTGAGTATTGAATATTGAGGATTGAGGATTGAGGATTGAGGATTGAGGATGAGGTCTGAGGGTTGAGGATTGAGGTTTGAGGACTGAGGACTGAGGTTTGAGGATTGAGGATTGAGGATGTGGGCTGACGGTTGAGGACTGTGGTTTGAGGGCTGAGGTCTGAGGATTGAGGGTTGAGAATTGAGGATTGAGGATTGAGGATTGAAGATTGAGGATTGGGTATTGAGGATTGAAGAATGAGGATTGAGGATTGAGGATTGAGGATTGAGGATTGAGGATTGTGGATTGAAGATTGAGGATTGGGTATTGCGGGTTGAACATTGAGGATTGAGTATTGAGGATTGAGAATTGAGGATCGAGGGTTGAGTATTGAGGATTGAGGATTGAAGATTGAGTATTGAGTATTGAAAACTGTGAATTGAGCATATTCTATTTAGGATTGAGGATTGACAACTGATTGTTGAGGACTGAGGGCTGAAGATTGAGGATTCGGGATTGAGGATTCAGAATTGAGGTTTGAGGACTGAGGATTGAGGATTAAAGATTGAGTATTGAGGATTGAAGATTGAGGATTGAGGATTGAGGATTGAGGTTTGAGGATGAGGGCTGAGGGTTGAGGATTGAGGTTTGAGGACTGAGGACTGAGGGTTGAGGATTGAGAATTGAGGATTGAGGATTGAGAATTGAAGATTGAGGATTGGGTATTTAGGATTGAAGAATGAGGATTGAGGATTGAGGATTGAGGAGTGAGGATTGAGGATTGAGGATTGAGGATTGAAGTTTGAGGTTTGGGGATTGAGGATTGGCGATTGAGGATTGAGTATTGAGGATTGAGAATTGAGGATTGAAGATTGAAGATTGAGTATTGAGGATTGAAGGTTGAGTATTGATGACTGAGGATTGAGGGTTGAGGATTGAGGATTGAGGATTGAGGATTAAATATTGAGTATTGAGGATTGAAGATTGAGGATTGAGGATTGAGTGTTGAGGATTGAGGATGAGCGCTCAGGGTTGGGAATTGAGGTTTAAGGACTGAGGACTGAGGATTGAGGATTGAGAATTGATGATTGAGGATTGAGGATTGAGGATTGAGGATTGGGTATTGAGGATTGAGGAATGAGGATCGAGGATTGAGGCCTGAGGATTGAGGATTGAGGATTCAGCATTGAGGATTGAAGACTGAGGACTGGGGATAGATGATTGAAGGTTGTGGATTGAGGATTGAACATTGGGGATTGAGGATCCAGGATTGGAGATTGATTATTGAGGATTGAAGATTTAGGATTGAGGACTTATGATTGAGAATTGAGAACTGAGGATGAGGACTGTGGGCTGAGGGTAGAGGTTTGAGGAATGAGGATTGGGGGTTGAGGATTGAGGATAGAGGATTGAGGATTGAGGATTGAGTATAGAAGATTGAGCATTGATGACTGAGGATTGGGGATTGAGGATTGAGGATTGAGGATTGAGGATTGAAGATTGAGTATTGAGGATTGAAGATTGAGGATTGAGGGTTGAGGGTTGAGGATGGAGGATGAGGGCTGAGGGTTGAGGATTGAGGTTTGAGTATTGAATCCTGAGAATTCAGGATATTCTATTGATTATTGAGAATTGAGGATCGATGGTTGAGTATTGAGGACAGAGTATTGAGGATTGAAGATTGAGTATTGAGGATTCAGACTTGAGGTTTGAGGACTGACGATTGAGGATTGAAGATTGAGTATTGAGTATTGAATATTGAGGATTGAGGATTGAGGATTGAGGATTGAGGATGAGGTCTGAGGGTTGAGGATTGAGGTTTGAGGACTGAGGACTGAGGTTTGAGGATTGAGGATTGAGGATGTGGGCTGACGGTTGAGGACTGTGGTTTGAGGGCTGAGGTCTGAGGATTGAGGGTTGAGAATTGAGGATTGAGGATTGAGGATTGAAGATTGAGGATTGGGTATTGAGGATTGAAGAATGAGGATTGAGGATTGAGGATTGAGGATTGAGGATTGAGGATTGTGGATTGAAGATTGAGGATTGGGTATTGCGGTTTGAACATTGAGGATTGAGTATTGAGGATTGATGATTGAGGATCGAGGGTTGAGTATTGAGGATTGAGGATTGAAGATTGAGTATTGAGTATTGAAAACTGTGAATTGAGCATATTCTATTTAGGATTGAGGATTGACAACTGATTGTTGAGGACTGAGGGCTGAAGATTGAGGATTCGGGATTGAGGATTCAGAATTGAGGTTTGAGGACTGAGGATTGAGGATTAAAGATTGAGTATTGAGGATTGAAGATTGAGGATTGAGGATTGAGGATTGAGGTTTGAGGATGAGGGCTGAGGGTTGAGGATTGAGGTTTGAGGACTGAGGACTGAGGATTGAGGATTGAGAATTGAGGATTGAGGATTGAGAATTGAAGATTGAGGATTGGGTATTTAGGATTGAAGAATGAGGATTGAGGACTGAGGATTGAGGATTGAGGATTGAAGATTGAGTATTGAGGTTTGAAGACTGACGATTGAGGGTTGAGGATTGAGGATTGAGGATTGAGGATTGAGGATTGATGATTGAGTATTGAGGATTGATAATTGAGGATTGAGGATTGAGGATTGAGGATTGAGGATTGATGATTGAGGATTGGGGACTGAGTGTTGAGGGTTGAGTGATGAGAATTGATGTTTGTGGATAGAGATTTAAAGATTGCAGATTGAGTATTAAGTATTGAAAAATGTGAATTGATGATATTCTATTGAGGATTGAGAATTGACAACTGATTGTTGAGGACTGAGGTCTGGAGATTGAGGATTCAGGATTGAGGATTCAGGAAAGAGGTTTGAGGACTGAGGCTTGAGGATTGAGGCTGGAGGATTGAGGATTGAGGATCGAGGGTTGAGGATTGAAGATTGAGGATTGGGTATTGCGTATTGAACATTGAGGATTGAGGATTGAGGATTGAGGATTGAGGGTTGAGGACTGAAGATTGTATATTGATGATTGAAGATTGAGGATTGAGTATTGAGGGTTGTGGATTGAGGACGAGGACTGAGGGTTGAGTATAGATATTTGATGTCTGAGGATTGGGTATTGAGGATTGAAGAATGAGGATTGAGGATTGAGGATTGAGGATTGAGGATTGAGGATTGAGGATTGAAGATTGAGGATTGAGGATGAGGGCTGAGGGTTGAGGATTGAGGTTTGAGGACTGAGGACTGAGGATTGAGGATTGAAAATTGAGGATTGAGGATTGAGGATTGAAGATTGAGTATTGAGGTTTGAAGACTGACGATTGAGGGTTGAGGATTGAGGATTGAGGATTGAGGATTGAGGATTGATGATTGAGTATTGAGGATTGAGGATTGAGGATTGAGGATTGAGGGTTGTGGATTGAGGTCGAGGACTGAGGGTTGAGTATTGATGTTTGATGTCTGAGGATTGAGGATTGAGGATTGAGAATTGAGGATTGAGGATTGAGGATTGAGGATTGAGGATTGAAGATTGAGGATTGGGTATTGAGGATTGAACATTGAGGATTGAGGATTGACGGTTGAGTATTGAGGATTGACGGTTGAGGGTTGTGTGTTGAAATTGAGGATTGAGGCTTGAGGATTGAGGATTGAGGATTGAGGGTTGAGGATTGAAGATTGACGATTGGGTATTGCGTATTGAACGTTGAGGATTGAGGATTGAGGATTGGGGATTGAGGATTGAAGTTTGAGGTTTGGGGATTGAGGATTGGCGATTGAGGATTGAGTATTGAGGATTGAGAATTGAGGATTGAAGATTGAAGATTGAGTATTGAGGATTGAAGGTTGAGTATTGATGACTGAGGATTGAGGGTTGAGGATTGAGGATTGAGGATTGAGGATTAAATATTGAGTATTGAGGATTGAAGATTGAGGATTGAGGATTGAGTGTTGAGGATTGAGGATGAGCGCTCAGGGTTGGGGATTGAGGTTTAAGGACTGAGGACTGAGGATTGAGGATTGAGAATTGATGATTGAGGATTGAGGATTGAGGATTGAGGATTGGGTATTGAGGATTGAGGAATGAGGATCGAGGATTGAGGCCTGAGTATTGAGGATTGAGGATTCAGCATTGAGGATTGAAGACTGAGGACTGGGGATAGATGATTGAAGGTTGTGGATTGAGGATTGAACATTGGGGATTGAGGATCCAGGATTGGAGATTGATTATTGAGGATTGAAGATTTAGGATTGAGGACTTATGATTGAGAATTGAGAACTGAGGATGAGGACTGTGGGCTGAGGGTAGAGGTTTGAGGAACGAGGATTGGGGGTTGAGGATTGAGGATAGAGGATTGAGGATTGAGGATTGAGTATAGAAGATTGAGCATTGATGACTGAGGATTGGGGATTGAGGATTGAGGATTGAGGATTGAGGATTGAAGATTGAGTATTGAGGATTGAAGATTGAGTATTGAGGATTCAGACTTGAGGTTTGAGGACTGACGATTGAGGATTGAAGATTGAGTATTGAGTATTGAATATTGAGGATTGAGGATTGAGGATTGAGGATTGAGGATGAGGTCTGAGGGTTGAGGATTGAGGTTTGAGGACTGAGGACTGAGGTTTGAGGATTGAGGATTGAGGATGTGGGCTGACGGTTGAGGACTGTGGTTTGAGGGCTGAGGTCTGAGGATTGAGGGTTGAGAATTGAGGATTGAGGATTGAGGATTGAAGATTGAGGATTGGGTATTGAGGATTGAAGAATGAGGATTGAGGATTGAGGATTGAGGATTGAGGATTGAGGATTGTGGATTGAAGATTGAGGATTGGGTATTGCGGGTTGAACATTGAGGATTGAGTATTGAGGATTGAGAATTGAGGATCGAGGGTTGAGTATTGAGGATTGAGGATTGAAGATTGAGTATTGAGTATTGAAAACTGTGAATTGAGCATATTCTATTTAGGATTGAGGATTGACAACTGATTCTTGAGGACTGAGGGCTGAAGATTGAGGATTCGGGATTGAGGATTCAGAATTGAGGTTTGAGGACTGAGGATTGAGGATTAAAGATTGAGTATTGAGGATTGAAGATTGAGGATTGAGGATTGAGGATTGAGGTTTGAGGATGAGGGCTGAGGGTTGAGGATTGAGGTTTGAGGACTGAGGACTGAGGGTTGAGGATTGAGAATTGAGGATTGAGGATTGAGAATTGAAGATTGAGGATTGGGTATTTAGGATTGAAGAATGAGGATTGAGGATTGAGGATTGAGGAGTGAGGATTGAGGATTGAGGATTGAGGATTGAAGTTTGAGGTTTGGGGATTGAGGATTGGCGATTGAGGATTGAGTATTGAGGATTGAGAATTGAGGATTGAAGATTGAAGATTGAGTATTGAGGATTGAAGGTTGAGTATTGATGACTGAGGATTGAGGGTTGAGGATTGAGGATTGAGGATTGAGGATTAAATATTGAGTATTGAGGATTGAAGATTGAGGATTGAGGATTGAGTGTTGAGGATTGAGGATGAGCGCTCAGGGTTGGGAATTGAGGTTTAAGGACTGAGGACTGAGGATTGAGGATTGAGAATTGATGATTGAGGATTGAGGATTGAGGATTGAGGATTGAGTATTGCAGATTGAGTATTGAGGATTGAAGATTGAGGATTGAGGATTGCGGATTGAGGATTGAGGATTGAGGATTGAGGATTGAGGCCTGAGGATTGAGGATTGAGGATTGAGCATTGAGGATTGAAGATTGAGGACTGGGGATTGAGGATTGAAGATTGTGGATTAAGGATTGAAGATTGGGGATTGAGGATCTGGGATTAGAGATTGATTGTTGAGGATTGAAGATTGAGGATTGAGGTCTGAGGGTTGAGAATTGAGAACTGAGGATGAGGACTGAGGGCTGAGGGTTGAGGTTTGAGGAATGAGGATTGGGGGTTGAGGATTGAGGATTGAGGATTGAGGATTGTGGATTGAGGACGAGGATTGAGGATTGAGGATTGAGAATTGAGGATTGAGGATTGAGGATTGAGGATTGAGAATTGAGGATTGAGGATTGAGGATTGAGGTTGAGGGTTGAAGATTGAGGATTGGGTATTGCGTATTGAACATTGAGGATTGAGGATTGAGGATTGAGGATTGGAGATTGAGGATTGGGTATTGAGGATTGAACATTGAGGATTGATGATTGAGGATTGAGGATTGAGGACTGAAGATTGAATATTGATGATTGAAGATTGAGGATTGAGGAATGAGGTTTGTGGATTGAGGTCGAGGACTGAGGGTTGAGTATTGATGTTTGATGTCTGAGGATTGAGGATTGAGGATTGAGGATTAAGGATTGAAGATTGAGGATTGGGTATTGAGGATTGAAGAATGAGGATTGAGGATTGAGGATTGAGGATTGAGGATTGAGGATTGAGGATTGAGGATTGAGGATTGAGGATTGAGGACTGAGGATTGATGATTGAGGATTGGGGACTGAGTGTTCAGGGTTGAGTGATGAGAATTGATGTTTGTGGATAGAGATTTAAAGATTGCAGATTGAGTATTGAGTATTGAAAGCTGTGAATTGCTGATATTCTATTGAGGATTGAGAATTGACAACTGATTGTTGAGGACTGAGGTCTGAAGATTGAGGATTCAGGATTGAGGATTCAGGATTGAGGTTTGAGGACTGAGGATTGAGGATTGAGGTTTGAGGATTGAGGATTGAGGGTTGAGGATTGAAGATTGAGGATTGGGTATTGCGTATTGAACGTTGAGGATTGAGGATTGAGGATTGAGGATTGAAGTTTGAGGATTGGGGATTGAGGATTGGCGATTGAGGATTGAGTATTGAGGATTGAGAATTGAGGATTGAAGATTGAAGATTGAGTATTGAGGATTGAAGGTTGTGTATTGATGACTGAGGATTGAGGATTGAGGATTGAGGATTGAGGATTGAGGATTAAATATTGAGTATTGAGGATTGAAGATTGAGGATTGAGGATTGAGTGTTGAGGATTGAGGATGAGCGCTCAGGGTTGGGGATTGAGGTTTAAGGACTGAGGACTGAGGATCGAGGATTGAGAATTGATGATTGAGGATTGAGGATTGAGGATTGAGGATTGGGTATTGAGGATTGAGGAATGAGGATCGAGGATTGAGGCCTGAGGATTGAGGATTGAGGATTCAGCATTGAGGATTGAAGACTGAGGACTGGGGATAGAGGATTGAAGGTTGTGGATTGAGGATTGAACATTGGGGATTGAGGATCCAGGATTGGAGATTGATTATTGAGGATTGAAGATTGAGGATTGAGGACTTATGATTGAGAATTGAGAACTGAGGATGAGGACTGAGGGCTGAGGGTAGAGGTTTGAGGAATGAGGATTGGGGGTTGAGGATTGAGGATAGAGGATTGAGGATTGAGGATTGAGTATTGAAGATTGAGCATTGATGACTGAGGATTGGGGATTGAGGATTGAGGATTGAGGATTGAGGATTGAAGATTGAGTATTGAGGATTGAAGATTGAGGATTGAGGGTTGAGGGTTGAGGATGGAGGATGAGGGCTGAGGGTTGAGGATTGAGGTTTGAGTATTGAATCCTGAGAATTCAGGATATTCTATTGATTATTGAGAATTGAGGATCGATGGTTGAGTATTGAGGACAGAGTATTGAGGATTGAAGATTGAGTATTGAGGATTCAGACTTGAGGTTTGAGGACTGACGATTGAGGATTGAAGATTGAGTATTGAGTATTGAATATTGAGGATTGAGGATTGAGGATTGAGGATTAAGGATGAGGTCTGAGGGCTGAGGATTGAGGTTTGAGGTCTGAGGACTGAGGTTTGAGGATTGTGGATTGAGAATGTGGGCTGACGGTTGAGGATTGAGGTTTGAGGGCTGAGGTCTGAGCTTTGAGGATTGAGAATTGAGGATTGAGGATTGAGGATTGAAGATTGAGGATTGGGTATTGAGGATTGAAGAATGAGGATCGAGGATTGAGGATCGAGGATTGAGGATTGAGGATTGAGGATTGAAGATTGAGGATTGGGTATTGCGGATTGAACATTGAGGATTGAGGATTGAGGATTGAGGATTGAGGATTGAGGATTGAGGATGAGGACTGAGGGTTGAGGATTGAGGTTTGAGGACTGAGGACTGAGGATTGAGGATTGAGAATTGAGGATTGAGGATTGTGTATTGAAGATTGAGGATAGGGTATTTAGGATTGAAGAATGAGGATTGAGGATCGAGGATTGAGGATTGAGGATTGAAGATTGAGTATTGAGGTTTGAAGGCTGACGACTGAGGGTTGAGGATTGAGGATTGAGGATTGGGTACTGAGTGTTGAGGGTTGAGTGATCAGAATTGATGTTTGTGGATAGAGATTTAAAGATTGCAGATTGAGTATTGAGTATTGAAAACTGTGAATTGATGATATTCTATTGAGGATTGAGAATTGACAACTGATTGCTGAGGACTGAGGTCTGAAGATTGAGGTTTCAGGATTGAGGATACAGGATTGAGGTTTGAGGACTGAGGATTGAGGATTGAGGATTCCGGATTGTGGTTTGAGGACAGATGATTGAGGATTGAGGATTGAGGATTGGGTATTGAGGATTGAAAATTGAGGATTGAGGATTGAGGATTGAAGATTGATTATTGAGGAATGAAGATTGAGGATTGAGGGTTGAGGATTGAGGATTGAGGATTGAAGATTGAGGATTGGTTATTGAGGATTGAGGATTGAGGATTAAATATTGAGTATTGAGGATTGAAGATTGAGGATTGAGGATTCAGGGTTGAGGATTGACGATGAGGGCTCAGGGCTGAGGATTGAGGTTTAAGGACTGAGGACTGAGGGTTGAGGATTGAAGATGGAGTATTGAGGATTGAAGATTGAGGATTGAGGATTGAGGATTGAGGATTGACGATGAGGGCTGAGGGTTGAGGATTGAGGTTTGAGGACTGAGGACTGAGGACTGAGGATCGAGGATTGAGAATTGAGGATTGTGGATTGAGTATTGAAGATTGAGGATTGGTTATTTAGGATTGAAGAATGAGGATTGAGGATTGAGGATTGAGGATTGAAGATTGAGTATTGAGGTTTGAAGACTGACGATTGAGGGTTGAGGTTCGAGGATTGAGGATTGAGTGTTGAGGATGGAGCACGAGGACTGACGGTTGAAAATTGAGGATTGAGGATTGAGGATTGAGGATTGGGGATTGAGTATTGTAGATTGAGGATTGGGGACGGAGTGTTGAGGGTTGAGTGATGAGAATTGATGTTTGTGGATAGAGATTTGAAGATTGCAGATTGAGCATTGAGTATTGAAAACTGTGAGTTGCTGATATACTATTGAGGATTGAGGATTGACAACTGATTGTTGAGGACTGAGGGCTGAAGGTTGAGGATTCAGGATTGAGGACTGCGGATCGAGGATTGAGGATTGAGGATTGAGGATTGAAGATTGAGGATTGAGGATTGAGGATTGAGGATTGAGGATTGAGGATTGAGGATTGAGGATTGAGGATTGAGGATTGAGGATTGAGGATCCAAGATTGAGGATTGAAGATTGAGGATTGAGGATTGAGGATTAAGGATTGAAGATGAGGGCTGAGGATTGAAGATTGAGGATTCAGGATTAAGGATTGAGGATTGAAGATGAGGGCTGAGGGTTGAGGATTGAGCTTTGAGGACTGAGGATTGAGGATTGAGGATTGAGATTTGAGGATTGAGGATTGAGGATTGAAGATTGAGTATTGGGTATTGAGGATTGAAGAATGACGTTTGAGGATTGAGGATTGAGGATTCAGGATTGAAGATTGAGGATTCAGGATTGAGGATTCAGGATTGTGGTTTGAGGACTGAGGATTGAGGATTGAGGATTGGGGAGTGAGGATTGAGGATCGAGGATTGAAGATTGAAGATTGGTTATTGAGGATTGAACATTGAGGATTGAGGACTCAGGATTGAGGATTGAGGATCGACGATTGAGGATTGAGGATTGAGGATTGAGGATTGAGGATTGAGGATTGGGGATTGAGGATTGAGGCCTGAGGATTGAGGATTGAGGATTGAGCATTGAGGATTGAAGATTGAGGACTGGGGATTGAGAATTGAAGGTTGTGGATTAAGGATTGAAGATTGGGGATTGAGGATCTAGGATTAGAGATTGATTATTGAGGATTGAGGATTGAGGATGAGGTCTGAGGGTTGAGGATTGAGGTTTGAGGACTGTGGACTGAGGTTTGAGGATTGAGGATTGAGGATGTGGGCTGACGGTTGAGGATTGTGGTTTGAGGGCTGAGGTCTGAGGATTGAGGATTGAGAATTGAGGATTGAGGATTGAGGATTGAAGATTGAGGATTGGGTATTGAGGATTGAAGAATGAGGATTGAGGATTGAGGATTGAGGATGTGGGCTGACGGTTGAGGATTGTGGTTTGAGGGCTGAGGTCTGAGGATTGAGGATTGAGAATTGAGGATTGAGGATTGAGGATTGAAGATTGAGGATTGGGTATTGAGGATTGAAGAATGAGGATTGAGGATTGAGGATTGAGGATGTGGGCTGACGGTTGAGTATTGTGGTTTGAGGGCTGAGGTCTGAGGATTGAGGATTGAAGATTGAGGATTGAGGATTGAGGATTGAGGATTGAGGATGAGGGCTGAGGGTTGAGGATTGAGGTTTGAGGACTG
This sequence comes from Calliopsis andreniformis, assembly GCF_051401765.1. Taxonomy (NCBI): domain Eukaryota; kingdom Metazoa; phylum Arthropoda; class Insecta; order Hymenoptera; family Andrenidae; genus Calliopsis; species Calliopsis andreniformis. The sequence goes on from NW_027480602.1 coordinate 192,337, forward strand.
AGGACTGAGGATTGGGGATTGAGAATTGAGGATTGAAGATTGAGGATTGGGTATTGCGGATTGTAACTTGTGGGTTGAGGATTGAGGATTGAGGATTGAGGATCGATGATTGAGGATTAAGGATTGAGGATTGAGGATTGAGAATTGAGGATTGACGATTGAACATTCAGTATTGAGGATTGAAGATTCAGGATTGATGACTGAGGATTGAGGATTGAGGATTGAGGATTGAGGATTGAGGATTGAGGATTGAGGATTAAATATTGAGTATTGAGAATTGAGGATTGAGGATTGAGAGTTGAGGATTGAGGATTGAGGATTGAAGATTGAGGATTGGGTATTGAGGATTGAAGAATGAGGATTGAGGATTGAGGATTGAGGATTGAGGATTGCAGATTGAGTATTGAGGATTGAAGATTGAGCATTGAGGATTGAGGATTGAGGATTGAGCATTGAGGATTGAGGATTGAGTATTGAGGATTATGGATTGAGGATTGGCGATTGAGGATTGAGTATTGGGGATTGAGAATTGAGGATTGACGATTGAAGATTGAGTATTGAGGATTGAAAATTGAGGATTGATGACTGAGGATTGAGGATTGAGAATCGAGGATTGAGGACTGAGGATTGAATATTGAGGATTGGGGATTGAGGATTGAAGATTGAGTAATGAGGATTGAAGATTGACGATTGAGGATTGTGGATTGAGGATTGAGGATTGAACTTTGAGGACTGAGTGTTGAGGGTTGAGTGATGATAATAGATGTTTGTGGATAGAGGTTTGAAGATTGCAGATTGAGTATTGCAAATTGAAAACTGTGAACTGAGGATATTCTATTGAGGATTGAGGATCGACAACAGATTGTTGAGGACTGAGGGCTGAAGATTGAAGATTCAGGATTGAGGATTCAGAATTGATGTTTGAGGACTGAAGATTGAGGATTGAAGATAGAGTATTGAGGATTGAAGATTGAGGATTGAGGATGAGGGCTGAGGGTTGAGGATTGAGGTTTGAGGACTGAGGACTGAGGATTGAGGATTGAGAATTGAGGATTGAGGATTGAGGATTGAGGATTGAGGATTGAGTATTGTAGATTGAGGATTGGGGGCGGAGTGTTGAGGGTTGAGTGATGAGGATTGATGTTTGTGGATAGAGATTTGAAGATTGCAGATTGAGTATTGAGTATTGAAAACTCTGTGTTGATGATATTCTATTGAGGATTGAGGATTGACAACTGATTGTTGAGGACTGAGGTCTGAAGATTGAGGATTCAGGATTGATGATTGAGGATTGGGGACTGAGTGTTTAGGGTTGAGTGATGAGAATTGATGTTTGTGGATAGAGATTTAAAGATTGCAGATTGAGTATTGAGTATTGAAAACTGTGAATTGGTGATATTCTATTGAGGAATGAGAATTGACAACTGATTGTTGAGGACTGAGGTCTGGAGATTGAGGACTCAGTATTGAGGATTCAGGATTGAGGTTTGAGGACTGAGGATTGAGGATTGAGGCTTGAGGATTGAGGATTGAGGATTGAGGATTGAGTGTTGAGAATTGAAGATTGAGGATTGAAGATTGAGGATAGAGGATTGAGGATTGAGGATTGAGGATTGAGGATTGAGGATTGAGGATTGAGGATTGAGGATTGAGGATCCAAGATTGAGGATTGAAGATTGAGGATTGAGGATTGAGGTTTGAGGATTGAAGATGAGGGCTGAGGATTGAAGATTGAGGATTCAGGATTAAGGATTGAGGATTGAAGATGAGGGCTGAGGGTTGAGGATTGAGCTTTGAGGACTGAGGATTGAGGATTGAGGATTGAGATTTGAGGATTGAGGATTGAGGATTGAAGATTGAGTATTGGGTATTGAGGATTGAAGAATGAGGTTTGAGGATTGAGGATTGAGGATTCAGGATTGAAGATTGAGGATTCAGGATTGAGGATTCAGGATTGTGGTTTGAGGACTGAGGATTGAGGATTGAGGATTGGGGATTGAGGATTGAGGATCGAGGATTGAAGATTGAAGATTGGTTATTGAGGATTGAACATTGAGGATTGAGGACTGAGGATTGAGGATTGAGGATCGAGGATTGAGGATTGAGGATTGAGGATTGAGGATTGAGGATTGAGGATTGGGGATTGAGGATTGAGGACTGAGGACTGAGGATCGAGGATTGAGAATTGAGGATTGTGGATTGAGTATTGAAGATTGAGGATTGGTTATTTAGGATTGAAGAATGAGGATTGAGGATTGAGGATTGAGGATTGAAGATTGAGTATTGAGGTTTGAAGACTGACGATTGAGGGTTGAGGTTCGAGGATTGAGGATTGAGTGTTGAGGATGGAGCACGAGGACTGACGGTTGAAAATTGAGGATTGAGGATTGAGGATTGAGGATTGGGGATTGAGTATTGTAGATTGAGGATTGGGGACGGAGTGTTGAGGGTTGAGTGATGAGAATTGATGTTTGTGGATAGAGATTTGAAGATTGCAGATTGAGCATTGAGTATTGAAAACTGTGAGTTGCTGATATACTATTGAGGATTGAGGATTGACAACTGATTGTTGAGGACTGAGGGCTGAAGGTTGAGGATTCAGGATTGAGGACTGCGGATCGAGGATTGAGGATTGAGGATTGAGGATTGAAGATTGAGGATTGAGGATTGAGGATTGAGGATTGAGGATTGAGGATTGAGGATTGAGGATTGAGGATTGAGGATTGAGGATTGAGGATCCAAGATTGAGGATTGAAGATTGAGGATTGAGGATTGAGGATTAAGGATTGAAGATGAGGGCTGAGGATTGAAGATTGAGGATTCAGGATTAAGGATTGAGGATTGAAGATGAGGGCTGAGGGTTGAGGATTGAGCTTTGAGGACTGAGGATTGAGGATTGAGGATTGAGATTTGAGGATTGAGGATTGAGGATTGAAGATTGAGTATTGGGTATTGAGGATTGAAGAATGACGTTTGAGGATTGAGGATTGAGGATTCAGGATTGAAGATTGAGGATTCAGGATTGAGGATTCAGGATTGTGGTTTGAGGACTGAGGATTGAGGATTGAGGATTGGGGAGTGAGGATTGAGGATCGAGGATTGAAGATTGAAGATTGGTTATTGAGGATTGAACATTGAGGATTGAGGACTCAGGATTGAGGATTGAGGATCGACGATTGAGGATTGAGGATTGAGGATTGAGGATTGAGGATTGAGGATTGGGGATTGAGGATTGAGGCCTGAGGATTGAGGATTGAGGATTGAGCATTGAGGATTGAAGATTGAGGACTGGGGATTGAGAATTGAAGGTTGTGGATTAAGGATTGAAGATTGGGGATTGAGGATCTAGGATTAGAGATTGATTATTGAGGATTGAGGATTGAGGATGAGGTCTGAGGGTTGAGGATTGAGGTTTGAGGACTGTGGACTGAGGTTTGAGGATTGAGGATTGAGGATGTGGGCTGACGGTTGAGGATTGTGGTTTGAGGGCTGAGGTCTGAGGATTGAGGATTGAGAATTGAGGATTGAGGATTGAGGATTGAAGATTGAGGATTGGGTATTGAGGATTGAAGAATGAGGATTGAGGATTGAGGATTGAGGATGTGGGCTGACGGTTGAGGATTGTGGTTTGAGGGCTGAGGTCTGAGGATTGAGGATTGAGAATTGAGGATTGAGGATTGAGGATTGAAGATTGAGGATTGGGTATTGAGGATTGAAGAATGAGGATTGAGGATTGAGGATTGAGGATGTGGGCTGACGGTTGAGTATTGTGGTTTGAGGGCTGAGGTCTGAGGATTGAGGATTGAAGATTGAGGATTGAGGATTGAGGATTGAGGATTGAGGATGAGGGCTGAGGGTTGAGGATTGAGGTTTGAGGACTGAGGACTGAGGATTGGGGATTGAGAATTGAGGATTGAAGATTGAGGATTGGGTATTGCGGATTGTAACTTGTGGGTTGAGGATTGAGGATTGAGGATTGAGGATCGATGATTGAGGATTAAGGATTGAGGATTGAGGATTGAGAATTGAGGATTGACGATTGAACATTCAGTATTGAGGATTGAAGATTCAGGATTGATGACTGAGGATTGAGGATTGAGGATTGAGGATTGAGGATTGAGGATTGAGGATTGAGGATTAAATATTGAGTATTGAGAATTGAGGATTGAGGATTGAGAGTTGAGGATTGAGGATTGAGGATTGAAGATTGAGGATTGGGTATTGAGGATTGAAGAATGAGGATTGAGGATTGAGGATTGAGGATTGAGGATTGCAGATTGAGTATTGAGGATTGAAGATTGAGCATTGAGGATTGAGGATTGAGGATTGAGCATCGAGGATTGAGGATTGAGTATTGAGGATTATGGATTGAGGATTGGCGATTGAGGATTGAGTATTGGGGATTGAGAATTGAGGATTGACGATTGAAGATTGAGTATTGAGGATTGAAAATTGAGGATTGATGACTGAGGATTGAGGATTGAGAATCGAGGATTGAGGACTGAGGATTGAATATTGAGGATTGGGGATTGAGGATTGAAGATTGAGTAATGAGGATTGAAGATTGACGATTGAGGATTGTGGATTGAGGATTGAGGATTGAACTTTGAGGACTGAGTGTTGAGGGTTGAGTGATGATAATAGATGTTTGTGGATAGAGGTTTGAAGATTGCAGATTGAGTATTGCAAATTGAAAACTGTGAACTGAGGATATTCTATTGAGGATTGAGGATCGACAACAGATTGTTGAGGACTGAGGGCTGAAGATTGAAGATTCAGGATTGAGGATTCAGAATTGATGTTTGAGGACTGAAGATTGAGGATTGAAGATAGAGTATTGAGGATTGAAGATTGAGGATTGAGGATGAGGGCTGAGGGTTGAGGATTGAGGTTTGAGGACTGAGGACTGAGGATTGAGGATTGAGAATTGAGGATTGAGGATTGAGGATTGAGGATTGAGGATTGAGTATTGTAGATTGAGGATTGGGGGCGGAGTGTTGAGGGTTGAGTGATGAGGATTGATGTTTGTGGATAGAGATTTGAAGATTGCAGATTGAGTATTGAGTATTGAAAACTCTGTGTTGATGATATTCTATTGAGGATTGAGGATTGACAACTGATTGTTGAGGACTGAGGTCTGAAGATTGAGGATTCAGGATTGATGATTGAGGATTGGGGACTGAGTGTTTAGGGTTGAGTGATGAGAATTGATGTTTGTGGATAGAGATTTAAAGATTGCAGATTGAGTATTGAGTATTGAAAACTGTGAATTGGTGATATTCTATTGAGGAATGAGAATTGACAACTGATTGTTGAGGACTGAGGTCTGGAGATTGAGGACTCAGTATTGAGGATTCAGGATTGAGGTTTGAGGACTGAGGATTGAGGATTGAGGCTTGAGGATTGAGGATTGAGGATTGAGGATTGAGTGTTGAGAATTGAAGATTGAGGATTGAAGATTGAGGATAGAGGATTGAGGATTGAGGATTGAGGATTGAGGATTGAGGATTGAGGATTGAGGATTGAGGATTGAGGATCCAAGATTGAGGATTGAAGATTGAGGATTGAGGATTGAGGTTTGAGGATTGAAGATGAGGGCTGAGGATTGAAGATTGAGGATTCAGGATTAAGGATTGAGGATTGAAGATGAGGGCTGAGGGTTGAGGATTGAGCTTTGAGGACTGAGGATTGAGGATTGAGGATTGAGATTTGAGGATTGAGGATTGAGGATTGAAGATTGAGTATTGGGTATTGAGGATTGAAGAATGAGGTTTGAGGATTGAGGATTGAGGATTCAGGATTGAAGATTGAGGATTCAGGATTGAGGATTCAGGATTGTGGTTTGAGGACTGAGGATTGAGGATTGAGGATTGGGGATTGAGGATTGAGGATCGAGGATTGAAGATTGAAGATTGGTTATTGAGGATTGAACATTGAGGATTGAGGACTGAGGATTGAGGATTGAGGATCGAGGATTGAGGATTGAGGATTGAGGATTGAGGATTGAGGATTGAGGATTGGGGATTGAGGATTGAGGACTGAGGACTGAGGATCGAGGATTGAGAATTGAGGATTGTGGATTGAGTATTGAAGATTGAGGATTGGTTATTTAGGATTGAAGAATGAGGATTGAGGATTGAGGATTGAGGATTGAAGATTGAGTATTGAGGTTTGAAGACTGACGATTGAGGGTTGAGGTTCGAGGATTGAGGATTGAGTGTTGAGGATGGAGCACGAGGACTGACGGTTGAAAATTGAGGATTGAGGATTGAGGATTGAGGATTGGGGATTGAGTATTGTAGATTGAGGATTGGGGACGGAGTGTTGAGGGTTGAGTGATGAGAATTGATGTTTGTGGATAGAGATTTGAAGATTCCAGATTGAGCATTGAGTATTGAAAACTGTGAGTTGCTGATATACTATTGAGGATTGAGGATTGACAACTGATTGTTGAGGACTGAGGGCTGAAGGTTGAGGATTCAGGATTGAGGACTGCGGATCGAGGATTGAGGATTGAGGATTGAGGATTGAAGATTGAGGATTGAGGATTGAGGATTGAGGATTGAGGATTGAGGATTGAGGATTGAGGATTGAGGATTGAGGATTGAGGATTGAGGATCCAAGATTGAGGATTGAAGATTGAGGATTGAGGATTGAGGATTAAGGATTGAAGATGAGGGCTGAGGATTGAAGATTGAGGATTCAGGATTAAGGATTGAGGATTGAAGATGAGGGCTGAGGGTTGAGGATTGAGCTTTGAGGACTGAGGATTGAGGATTGAGGATTGAGATTTGAGGATTGAGGATTGAGGATTGAAGATTGAGTATTGGGTATTGAGGATTGAAGAATGAGGTTTGAGGATTGAGGATTGAGGATTCAGGATTGAAGATTGAGGATTCAGGATTGAGGATTCAGGATTGTGGTTTGAGGACTGAGGATTGAGGATTGAGGATTGGGGATTGGGGATTGAGGATTGAGGATTGAGGATTGGGGATTGAGGATTGAGGCCTGAGGATTGAGGATTGAGGATTGAGCATTGAGGATTGAAGATTGAGGACTGGGGATTGAGAATTGAAGGTTGTGGATTAAGGATTGAAGATTGGGGATTGAGGATCTAGGATTAGAGATTGATTATTGAGGATTGAGGATTGAGGATGAGGTCTGAGGGTTGAGGATTGAGGTTTGAGGACTGTGGACTGAGGTTTGAGGATTGAGGATTGAGGATGTGGGCTGACGGTTGAGGATTGTGGTTTGAGGGCTGAGGTCTGAGGATTGAGGATTGAGAATTGAGGATTGAGGATTGAGGATTGAAGATTGAGGATTGGGTATTGAGGATTGAAGAATGAGGATTGAGGATTGAGGATTGAGGATGTGGGCTGACGGTTGAGGATTGTGGTTTGAGGGCTGAGGTCTGAGGATTGAGGAATGAGAATTGAGGATTGAGGATTGAGGATTGAAGATTGAGGATTGGGTATTGAGGATTGAAGAATGAGGATTGAGGATTGAGGATTGAGGATGTGGGCTGACGGTTGAGTATTGTGGTTTGAGGTCTGAGGTCTGAGGATTGAGGATTGAAGATTGAGGATTGAGGATTGAGGATTGAGGATTGAGGATGAGGGCTGAGGGTTGAGGATTGAGGTTTGAGGACTGAGGACTGAGGATTGGGGATTGAGAATTGAGGATTGTAGATTGAGGATTGGGTATTGCGGATTGTAACTTGTGGGTTGAGGATTGAGGATTGAGGATTGAGGATCGATGATTGAGGATTAAGGATTGAGGATTGAGGATTGAGAATTGAGGATTGACGATTGAACATTCAGTATTGAGGATTGAAGATTCAGGATTGATGACTGAGGATTGAGGATTGAGGATTGAGGATTGAGGATTGAGGATTGAGGATTGAGGATTAAATATTGAGTATTGAGAATTGAGGATTGAGGATTGAGAGTTGAGGATTGAGGATTGAGGATTGAAGATTGAGGATTGGGTATTGAGGATTGAAGAATGAGGATTGAGGATTGAGGATTGAGGATTGAGGATTGCAGATTGAGTATTGAGGATTGAAGATTGAGCATTGAGGATTGAGGATTGAGGATTGAGCATTGAGGATTGAGGATTGAGTATTGAGGATTATGGATTGAGGATTGGCGATTGAGGATTGAGTATTGGGGATTGAGAATTGAGGATTGACGATTGAAGATTGAGTATTGAGGATTGAAAATTGAGGATTGATGACTGAGGATTGAGGATTGAGAATCGAGGATTGAGGACTGAGGATTGAATATTGAGGATTGGGGATTGAGGATTGAAGATTGAGTAATGAGGATTGAAGATTGACGATTGAGGATTGTGGATTGAGGATTGAGGATTGAACTTTGAGGACTGAGTGTTGAGGGTTGAGTGATGATAATAGATGTTTGTGGATAGAGGTTTGAAGATTGCAGATTGAGTATTGCAAATTGAAAACTGTGAACTGAGGATATTCTATTGAGGATTGAGGATCGACAACAGATTGTTGAGGACTGAGGGCTGTAGATTGAAGATTCAGGATTGAGGATTCAGAATTGATGTTTGAGGACTGAAGATTGAGGATTGAAGATAGAGTATTGAGGATTGAAGATTGAGGATTGAGGATGAGGGCTGAGGGTTGAGGATTGAGGTTTGAGGACTGAGGACTGAGGATTGAGGATTGAGAATTGAGGATTGAGGATTGAGGATTGAGGATTGAGGATTGAGTATTGTAGATTGAGGATTGGGGGCGGAGTGTTGAGGGTTGAGTGATGAGGATTGATGTTTGTGGATAGAGATTTGAAGATTGCAGATTGAGTATTGAGTATTGAAAACTCTGTGTTGATGATATTCTATTGAGGATTGAGGATTGACAACTGATTGTTGAGGACTGAGGTCTGAAGATTGAGGATTCAGGATTGATGATTGAGGATTGGGGACTGAGTGTTTAGGGTTGAGTGATGAGAATTGATGTTTGTGGATAGAGATTTAAAGATTGCAGATTGAGTATTGAGTATTGAAAACTGTGAATTGGTGATATTCTATTGAGGAATGAGAATTGACAACTGATTGTTGAGGACTGAGGTCTGGAGATTGAGGACTCAGTATTGAGGATTCAGGATTGAGGTTTGAGGACTGAGGATTGAGGATTGAGGCTTGAGGATTGAGGATTGAGGATTGAGGATTGAGTGTTGAGAATTGAAGATTGAGGATTGAAGATTGAGGATAGAGGATTGAGGATTGAGGATTGAGGATTGAGGATTGAGGATTGAGGATTGAGGATTGAGGATTGAGGATTGAGGATCCAAGATTGAGGATTGAAGATTGAGGATTGAGGATTGAGGTTTGAGGATTGAAGATGAGGGCTGAGGATTGAAGATTGAGGATTCAGGATTAAGGATTGAGGATTGAAGATGAGGGCTGAGGGTTGAGGATTGAGCTTTGAGGACTGAGGATTGAGGATTGAGGATTGAGATTTGAGGATTGAGGATTGAGGATTGAAGATTGAGTATTGGGTATTGAGTATTGAAGAATGAGGTTTGAGGATTGAGGATTGAGGATTCAGGATTGAAGATTGAGGATTCAGGATTGAGGATTCAGGATTGTGGTTTGAGGACTGAGGATTGAGGATTGAGGATTGGGGATTGAGGATTGAGGATCGAGGATTGAAGATTGAAGATTGGTTATTGAGGATTGAACATTGAGGATTGAGGACTGAGGATTGAGGATTGAGGATCGAGGATTGAGGATTGAGGATTGAGGATTGAGGATTGAGGATTGAGGATTGGGGATTGAGGATTGAGGCCTGAGGATTGAGGATTGAGGATTGAGCATTGAGGATTGAAGATTGAGGACTGGGGATTGAGAATTGAAGGTTGTGGATTAAGGATTGAAGATTGGGGATTGAGGATCTAGGATTAGAGATTGATTATTGAGGATTGAAGATTGAGGATTGAGGTCTGAGGGTTGAGAATTGAGAACTGAGGATGAGGACTGAGGGCTGAGGGTTGAGGTTTGAGGAATGAGGATTGGGGGTTGAGGATTGAGGATTGAGGATTGAGGATTGAGGATTGAGTACTGAAGATTGAGTATTGATGACTGAGGAATGAGGATTGAGGATTGAGGATTGAGGATTGAGGATTGAGGATTGAATATTGAGTATTGAGGATTGAAGATTGAGGATTGAGGATTGAGGATTGAGGATGGAGGATGAGGGCTGAGGGTTTAGGATTGAGGTTTGAGTATTGAATCCAGAGAATTGAGGATATTCTGTTGAGTATTGGGAACTGAGGATTGATGGTTGAGTATTGAAGACAGAGGATTGAGGATTGAAGATTGAGTATTGAGGATTCAGAATTGAGGTTTGAGGACTGAGGATTGATGATTGAAGATTAAGTACTGAGGATTGAATATTGATGATTGAGGATTGAGGATTGAGGATTGAGGATGAGGTCTGAGGGTTGAGGATTGAGGTTTGAGGACTGTGGACTGAGGTTTGAGGATTGAGGATTGAGGATGTTGGCTGACGGTTGAGGATTGTGGTTTGAGGGCTGAGGTCTGAGGATTGAGGATTGAGAATTGAGGATTGAGGATTGAGGATTGAAGATTGAGGATTGGGTATTGAGGATTGAAGAATGAGGATTGAGTATTGAGGATTGAGGATGAGGGCTGAGGGTTTAGGATTGAGGTTTGAGCATTGAACCCTGAGAATTCAGGTTATTCTATTGAGTATTGAGAACTGAGGATTGATGGTGGAGTATTGAAGACAGAGGATTGAGGATTGAAGATTGAGTATTGAGGATTCAGAATTGAGGTTTGAGGACTGAGGATTGAGGATTGAGGATTGAGCATTGAGGATTGAAGATTGAGGACTGGGGATTGAGAATTGAAGGTTGTGGATTAAGGATTGAAGATTGGGGATTGAGGATCTAGGATTAGAGATTGATTATTGAGGATTGAAGATTGAGGATTGAGGTCTGAGGGTTGAGAATTGAGAACTGAGGATGAGGACTGAGGGCTGAGGGTTGAGGTTTGAGGAATGAGGATTGGGGGTTGAGGATTGAGGATTGAGGATTGAGGATTGAGGATTGAGGATTGAGTACTGAAGATTGAGTATTGATGACTGAGGAATGAGGATTGAGGATTGAGGATTGAGGATTGAGGATTGAGGATTGAATATTGAGTATTGAGGATTGAAGATTGAGGATTGAGGATTGAGGATTGAGGATGGAGGATGAGGGCTGAGGGTTTAGGATTGAGGTTTGAGTATTGAATCCAGAGAATTGAGGATATTCTGTTGAGTATTGGGAACTGAGGATTGATGGTTGAGTATTGAAGACAGAGGATTGAGGATTGAAGATTGAGTATTGAGGATTCAGAATTGAGGTTTGAGGACTGAGGATTGATGATTGAAGATTAAGTACTGAGGATTGAATATTGATGATTGAGGATTGAGGATTGAGGATTGAGGATGAGGTCTGAGGGTTGAGGATTGAGGTTTGAGGACTGTGGACTGAGGTTTGAGGATTGAGGATTGAGGATGTTGGCTGACGGTTGAGGATTGTGGTTTGAGGGCTGAGGTCTGAGGATTGAGGATTGAGAATTGAGGATTGAGGATTGAGGATTGAAGATTGAGGATTGGGTATTGAGGATTGAAGAATGAGGATTGAGTATTGAGGATTGAGGATGAGGGCTGAGGGTTTAGGATTGAGGTTTGAGCATTGAACCCTGAGAATTCAGGTTATTCTATTGAGTATTGAGAACTGAGGATTGATGGTGGAGTATTGAAGACAGAGGATTGAGGATTGAAGATTGAGTATTGAGGATTCAGAATTGAGGTTTGAGGACTGAGGATTGAGGATTGAAGATTGAGTACTGAGGATTGAATATTGAGGATTGAGGATTGAGGATTGAGGATTGAGGATGAGGTCTGAGGGTTGAGGATTGAGGTTTGAGGACTGAGGGCTGAGGTCTGAGGATTGAGGATTGAGAGTTGAGGATTGAGGATTGAGGATTGAAGATTGAGGATTGGGTATTGAGGATTGAAGAATGAGGATTGAGGATAGAGGATTGAGAATTGAGGATTGAGGACTGAGGATTGAAGATTTACGATTGGATATTGAGGATTGAAGAATGAGGATTGAGGATTGAGGATTGAGGGTTGAGGATTGCAGATTGAGTATTGAGGATTGAAGACTGAAGATTGAGGATTGAGGACTGAGGATTGAGGATTGAGGATTGAGGATTGAGGCCTGAGGATTGAGGATTGAGGATTGAGCATTGAGGATTGAAGATTGAGGACTGGGGATTGAGGATTGAAGGTTGTGGATTAAGGATTGAAGATTGGGGATTGAGGATCTAGGATTAGAGATTGATTATTGAGGATTGAAGATTGAGGATTGAGGTCTGAGTGTTGAGAATTGAGAACTGAGGATGAGGACTGAGGGCTGAGGGTTGAGGTTTGAGGAATGAGGATTGGGGGTTGAGGATTGAGGATTGAGGATTGAAGATTGAGTATTGAGGATTCAGAATTTAGGTTTGAGGACTGAGGATTGAGGATTGAAGATTGAGTACTGAGGATTGAATATTGAGGATTGAGGATTGAGGATTGAGGATTGAGAATTGAGGATTGAGGATTGAGGATTGAAGATTGAGAATTGAGTATTGAAAACTGTGAATTGAGCATATTCTATTTAGGATTGAGGATTGACAGCTGATTGTTGAGGACTGAGGGCTGAAGATTGAGGATTCAGGATTGAGGATTCAGAATTGAGGTTTGAGGACTGAGGATTGAGGATTAAAGATTGAGTATTGAGGATTGAAGATTGAGGATTGAGGATTGAGGATTGAGGTTTGAGGATGAGGGCTGAGGGTTGAGGATTGAGGTTTGAGGACTGAGGACTGAGGATTGAGGATTGAGAATTGAGGATTGAGGATTGAGAATTGAAGATTGACGATTGGGTATTTAGGATTGAAGAATGAGGATTGAGGATTGAGGATTGAGGATTGAGGATTGAAGATTGAGTATTGAGGTTTGAAGACTGACGATTGAGGGTTGAGGATTGAGGATTGAGGATTGAGGACTGAGGATTGATGATTGAGTATTGAGGATTGATAATTGAGGATTGAGGATTGAGGATTGAGGATTGAGGATTGATGATTGAGGATTGGGGACTGAGTGTTGAGGGTTGAGTGATGAGAATTGATATTTGCGGATAGAGATTTAGAGATTGCAGATTGAGTATTAAGTATTGAAAAATGTGAATTGATGATATTCTATTGAGGATTGAGAATTGAAAACTGACTGTTGAGGACTGAGGTCTGGAGATTGAGGATTCAGGGTTGAGGATTCAGGAAAGAGGTTTGAGGACTGAGGCTTGAGGATTTAGGCTTGAGGATTGAGGATTGAGGATTGAGGGTTGAGGATTGAAGATTGAGGATTGGGTATTGCGTATTGAACATTGAGGATTGAGGATTGAGGATTGAGGATTGAGGGTTGTGGATTGAGGTCGAGGACTGAGGGTTGAGTATTGATGTTTGATGCCTGAGGATTGAGGATTGAGGATTGAGAATTGAGGATTGAGGATTGAGGATTGTAGATTGTAGATTGAGGATTGAGTTTTGAGGATTGAAGATTGAGGATTGGGTATTGAGGATTGAACATTGAGGATTGAGGATTGACGGTTGAGTATTGAGGATTGATGGTTGAGGGTTGTGTGTTGAAATTGAGGATTGAGGATTGAGGATTGAGGATTGAGGATTGAAGATTGAGGATTGAAGAATGAGTATTGATGATTGAAGATTGAGGACTGAGGATTGAGGATTGAGGATTGAGGATTGAAGATTGAATATTGATGATAGATGGTTGGTGATTGAGGATTGAGTGTTGTGGATTGAGGACGAGGACAGAGGGTTGAGTATTGATGTTTGAGGTCTGATGATTGAGGATAGAGGATTGAGAATTGAGGATTGAGGATTGAGGATTGAGAGTTGAAGATTTAAGATTGGGTATTGAGGATTGAAGAATGAGGATTGAGGATTGAGGATTGAGGATTGAGGATTGCAGATTGAGTATTGAGGATTGAAGATTGAGGATTGAGGATTGAGGATTGAGGATTGAGGATTGAGGATTGAGGATTGAGGCCTGAGGATTGAGGATTGAGGATTGAGCATTGAGGATTGAAGATTGAGGACTGAGGATTGAGGATTGAAGGTTGTGGATTAAGGATTGAAGATTGGGGATTGAGGATCCAGGATTAGAGATTGATTATTGAGGATTGAAGATTGAGGATTGAGGTCTGAGGGTTGAGAATTGAGAACTGAGGATGAGGACTGAGGGCTGAGGGTTGAGGTTTGAGGAATGAGGATTGGGGGTTGAGGATTGAGGATTGAGGATTGAGGAATGAGGATTGAGTACTGAAGATTGAGTATTGGTGACTGAGGAATGAGGATTGAGGATTGAGGATTGAGGATTGAGGATTGAGGATTGAGGATTGAGGATTGAACATTGAGTATTGAGGATTGAAGATTGAGGATTGAGGATTGAGGATTGAGGATGGAGGATGAGGGCTGAGGGTTTAGGATTGAGGTTTGAGGATTGAATCCTGAGAATTCAGGATATTCTATTGAGTATTGAGAACTGAGGATTGATGGTTGAGTACTGAAGACAGAGGATTGAGGATTGAAGATTGAGTATTGAGGATTCAGAATTGAGGTTTGAGGACTGAGGATTGAGGATTGAAGATTGAGTACTGAGGATTGAATATTGAGGATTGAGGATTGAGGATTGAGGATTGAGGATGAGGTCTGAGGGTTGAGGATTGAGGTTTGAGGACTGAGGACTGAGGTTTGAGGATTGAGGATTGAGGATGTGGGCTGACGGTTGAGGATTGTGGTTTGAGGGCTGAGGTCTGCGGATTGAGGATTGAGAATTCAGAATTGAGGATTGAGGATTGAAGATTGAGGATTGGGTATTGAGGATTGAATAATGAGGATGGAGGATTGAGGATTGAGGATTGAGGATTGAGGATTGAGGATTGAAGATTGAGGATTGGGTATTGCGGTTTGAACATTGAGGATTGAGTATTGAGGATTGAGGATTGAGGATCGAGGGTTGAGTATTGAGGATTGAGGATTGAAGATTGAGTATTGAGTATTGAAAACTGTGAATTGAGGATATTCTATTTAGGATTGAGGATTGACGACTGATTGTTGAGGACTGAGGGCTGAAGATTGAGGATTCAGGATTGAGGATTCAGAATTGAGGTTTGAGGACTGAGGATTGAGGATTAAAGACTGAGTATTGAGGATTGAAGATTGAGGATTGAGGATTGAGGATTGAGGATTGAGGATTGAGGATATAGGATGAGGGCTGAGGGTTGAGGATTGAGGTTTGAGGACTGAGGACTGAGGATTGAGGATTGAGAATTGAGGATTGAAGATTGAGGATTGGGTATTGCGGATTGTAACTTGTGGGTTGAGGATTGAGGATTGAGGATTGAGGATCGAGCATTGAGGATTGAGGATTGAGGATTGAAGATTGAGGATTGAGAATCGAGGATTGAGGACTGAGGATTGAAGATTGAGGATTGGGGATTGAGGATAGACGATTGAGGATTGAGTATTGAGGATTGAGAATTGAGGATTGACGATTGAACATTGAGTATTGGGGATTGAAGATTCAGGATTGATGACTGAGGATTGAGGATTGAGGATTGAGGATTGAGGATTGAGGAGTGAGGATTAAATATTCAGTATTGAGAATTGAGGATTGAGGATTGAGAGTTGAGGATTGAGGATTGAGGATTGAAGATTGAGGATTGGGTATTGAGGATTGAAGAATGAGGATTGAGGATTGAGGATTGAGGATTGAGGATTGCAGATTGAGTATTGAGGATTGAAGATTGAGCATTGAGTATTGAGGATTGAGGATTGAGGAATGAGCATTGAGGATTGAGGATTGAGGATTGTTGATTGAGGATTGGCGATTGAGGATTGAGTATTGGGGATTGAGAATTGAGGATTGACGATTGAAGATTGAGTATTGAGGATTGAAAATTGAGGATTGATGACTGAGGATTGAGGATTGAGGATTGAGGATTAAGGATTGGGGATTAAATATTGAGAATTGAGGATTGAAGATTGAGGATTGAGGATTGAGGGTCGAGGATTGAGGATGAGGGCTCAGGGTTGAGGATTGAGGTTTAAGGACTGAGGACTGAGGATTGAGGATTGAGAATTGAGGATTGAGGATTGAGGATTGAAGGTTGTGGATTAAGGATTGAAGATTGGGAATTGAGGATCTAGGATTAGAGATTGATTATTGAGGATTGAAGATTGAGGATTGAGGTCTGAGGGTTGAGAATTGAGAACTGAGGATGAGGACTGAGGGCTGAGGGTTGAGGTTTGAGGAATGAGGATTGGGGGTTGAGGATTGAGGATTGATGATTGAGGATTGAATATTGAGTATTGAGGATTGAAGATTGAGGATTGAGGATTGAGTATTGAGGATGGAGGATGAAGGCTGAGGGTTTTGGATTGAGGTTTGAGTATTGAATCCTGAGAATTAAGGATATTCTGTTGAGTATTAAGAACTGAGGATTGATGGTTGAGTATTGAAGACAGAGGATTGAGGATTGAAGATTGAGTATTGAGGATTCAGAATTGAGGTTTGAGGACTGAGGATTGAGGATTGAAGATTAAGTACTGAGGATTGAATATTGAGGATTGAGGATTGAGGATTGAGGATTGAAGATTGAGGATTGAGGATGATGGCTGAGGGTTGAGGATTGAGGTTTGAGGACTGAGGACTGAGGATTGAGGATTGAAAATTGAGGATTGAGGATTGAGGATTGAAGATTGAGTATTGAGGTTTGAAGACTGACGATTGATGATTGAGGATTGTAGATTGAGGATTGAGGATTGAGGATTGAAGATTGAGGATTGGGTATTGAGGATTGAACATTGAGGATTGAGGATTGATGGTTGAGTATTGAGGATTGATGGTTGAGGGTTGTGTGTTGAAATTGAGGATTGAGGATTGAGGATTGAGGATTGAGGGTTGAAGAATGAGGATTGAAGAATGAGTATTGATGATTGAAGATTGAGGATTGAGGATTGAGTGTTGAGGATTGAGCACGAGGACTGACGGTTGAGAATTGAGGTTTGAGGATTGTGGATTGAGGATTGAGTATTGAAGATTGAGTATTGAGGATTGAAAATTGAGGAATGAGGATTGAGGATTGAGGATTGAGGAGTGAGGATTGAAGATTGAGGATTGGGGACGGAGTGTTGAGAGTTGAGTGATGAGAATTGATATTTGTGGATAGAGATTTGAAGATTGCTGATTGAGTATTGAGTATTGAAAACTGTGAGTTGATGATATTCTATTGAGGATTGAGGATTGGCAACTGATTGTTGAGGACTGAGGGCTGAAGATTGAGGATTCAGGATTGAGGATTCCGGTTTGAGGTTTGAGGACTGAGGATTGAGGATCGAAGATTGAGTATTGGGGATTGAAGATTGAGGATTGAGGATTGAGGATTGAGGATTGAGAATTGAGGATTGAAGATTGAGGATTGAGGATTGAGGATTGAGGTTTGAGGATGAGGGCTGAGGGTTGAGGATTGAGGTTTGAGGACTGAGGACTGAGGATTGAGGATTGAGAATTGAGGATTGAGGATTGAGAATTGAAGATTGACGATTGGGTATTTAGGATTGAAGAATGAGGATTGAGGATTGAGGATTGAGGATTGAGGATTGAAGATTGAGTATTGAGGTTTGAAGACTGACGATTGAGGGTTGAGGATTGAGGATTGAGGATTGAGGATTGAGGATTGATGATTGAGTATTGAGGATTGATAATTGAGGATTGAGGATTGAGGATTGAGGATTGAGGATTGATGATTGAGGATTGGGGACTGAGTGTTGAGGGTTGAGTGATGAGAATTGATGTTTGTGGATAGAGACTTAGAGATTGCAGATTGAGTATTAAGTATTGAAAAATGTGAATTGATGATATTCTATTGAGGATTGAGAATTGACAACTGATTGTTGAGGACTGAGGTCTGGAGATTGAGGATTCAGGATTGAGGATTCAGGAAAGAGGTTTGAGGACTGAGGCTTGAGGATTGAGGCTTGAGGATTGAGGATTGAGGATTGAGGGTTGAGGATTGAAGATTGAGGATTGGGTATTGCGTATTGAACATTGAGGATTGAGGATTGAGGATTGAGGATTGAGGGTTGAGGACTGAAGATTGTATATTGATGATTGAAGATTGAGGATTGAGTATTGAGGGTTGTGGATTGAGGACGAGGACTGAGGGTTGAGTATAGATATTTGATGTCTGAGGATTGAGGATTGAGGATTGAGAATTGAGGATTGAGGGTTGAGGATTGAAGATTGAGGATTGTGTATTGCGTATTGAACATTGAGGATGGAGGATTGAGGATTGAGGATTGGAGATTGAGGATTGGGTATTGCGTATTGACCATTGAGGATTGAGGATTGAGGATTGAGGATTGAGGGTTGTGGATTGAGGTCGAGGACTGAGGGTTGAGTATTGATGTTTGATGTCTGAGGATTGAGGATTGAGGATTGAGAATTGAGGTTTGAGGACTGAGGATTGAGGATTAAAGACTGAGTATTGAGGATTGAAGATTGAGGATTGAGGATTGAGGATTGAGGATATAGGATGAGGGCTGAGGGTTGAGGATTGAGGTTTGAGGACTGAGGACTGAGGATTGAGGATTGAGAATTGAGGATTGAAGATTGAGGATTGGGTATTGCGGATTGTAACTTGTGGGTTGAGGATTGAGGATTGAGGATTGAGGATCGAGCATTGAGGATTGAGGATTGAGGATTGAAGATTGAGGATTGAGAATCGAGGATTGAGGACTGAGGATTGAAGATTGAGGATTGGGGATTGAGGATAGACGATTGAGGATTGAGTATTGAGGATTGAGAATTGAGGATTGACGATTGAACATTGAGTATTGGGGATTGAAGATTCAGGATTGATGACTGAGGATTGAGGATTGAGGATTGAGGATTGAGGATTGAGGAGTGAGGATTAAATATTCAGTATTGAGATTTGAGGATTGAGGATTGAGAGTTGAGGATTGAGGATTGAGGATTGAAGATTGAGGATTGGGTATTGAGGATTGAAGAATGAGGATTGAGGATTGAGGATTGAGGATTGAGGATTGCAGATTGAGTATTGAGGATTGAAGATTGAGCATTGAGTATTGAGGATTGAGGATTGAGGAATGAGCATTGAGGATTGAGGATTGAGGATTGTTGATTGAGGATTGGCGATTGAGGATTGAGTATTGGGGATTGAGAATTGAGGATTGACGATTGAAGATTGAGTATTGAGGATTGAAAATTGAGGATTGATGACTGAGGATTGAGGATTGAGGATTGAGGATTAAGGATTGGGGATTAAATATTGAGTATTGAGGATTGAAGATTGAGGATTGAGGATTGAGGGTCGAGGATTGAGGATGAGGGCTCAGGGTTGAGGATTGAGGTTTAAGGACTGAGGACTGAGGATTGAGGATTGAGAATTGAGGATTGAGGATTGAGGATTGAAGGTTGTGGATTAAGGATTGAAGATTGGGGATTGAGGATCTAGGATTAGAGATTGATTATTGAGGATTGAAGATTGAGGATTGAGGTCTGAGGGTTGAGAATTGAGACCTGAGGATGAGGACTGAGGGCTGAGGGTTGAGGTTTGAGGAATGAGGATTGGGGGTTGAGGATTGAGGATTGAGGATTGAGGATGAGGTCTGAGGGTTGAGGATTGAGGTTTGAGGACTGAGGACTGAGGATTGAGGATTGAGAATTGAGGATTGAGGATTGAGAATTGAAGATTGAGGATTGGGTATTTATGATTGAAGAATGAGGATTGAGGATTGAGGATTGAGGATTGAGGATTGAAGATTGAGTATTGAGGTTTGAAGACTGACGATTGAGGGTTGAGGATTGAGGATTGAGGATTGAGGATTGAGGATTGATGATTGAGTATTCAGGATTGATAATTGAGGATTGAGGATTGAGGATTGAGGATTGAGGATTGATGATTGAGGATTGGGGACTGAGTGTTGAGGGTTGAGTGATGAGAATTGATGTTTGTGGATAGAGATTTAAAGATTGCAGATTGAGTATTAAGTGTTGAAAAATGTGAATTGATGATATTCTATTGAGGATTGAGAATTGACAACTGATTGTTGAGGACTGAGGTCTGGAGATTGAGGATTCAGGATTGAGGATTCAGGAAAGAGGTTTCAGGACTGAGGCTTGAGGATTGAGGCTTGAGGATTGAGGATTGAGGATTGAGGGTTGAGGATTGAAGATTGAGGATTGGGTATTGCGTATTGAACATTGAGGATTGAGGATTGAGGATTGAGGATTGAGGGTTGAGGACTGAAGATTGTATATTGATGATTGAAGATTGAGGATTGAGTATTGAGGGTTGTGGATTGAGGACGAGTACTGAGGGTTGAGTATAGATATTTGATGTCTGAGGATTGAGGATTGAGGATTGAGAATTGAGGATTGAGGGTTGAGGATTGAAGATTGAGGATTGTGTATTGCGTATTGAACATTGAGGATTGAGGATTGAGGATTGAGGATTGAGGGTTGTGGATTGAGGTCGAGGACTGAGGGTTGAGTATTGATGTTTGATGTCTGAGGATTGAGGATTGAGGATTGAGAATTGAGGATTGAGGATTGAGGATTGTAGATTGAGGATTGAGGATTGAGGATTGAAGATTGAGGATTGGGTATTGAGGATTGAACATTGAGGATTGAGGATTGATGGTTGAGTATTGAGGATTGATGGTTGAGGGTTGTGTGTTGAAATTGAGGATTGAGGATTGAGGATTGAGGATTGAGGGTTGAAGAATGAGGATTGAAGAATGAGTATTGATGATTGAAGACTGAGGATTGAGGATTGAGTGTTGAGGATTGAGCACGAGGACTGACGGTTGAGGATTGAGGTTTGAGGATTGTGGATTGAGGATTGAGTATTGAAGATTGAGTATTGAGGATTGAAAATTGAGGAATGAGGATTGAGGATTGAGAATCGAGGACTGAGGATTGAAGATTGAGGATTGGGGACGGAGTGTTGAGAGTTGAGTGATGAGAATTGATGTTTGTGGATAGAGATTTGAAGATTGCTGATTGAGTATTGAGTATTAAAAACTGTGAGTTGATGATATTCTATTGAGGATTGAGGATTGGCAACTGATTGCTGAGGACTGAGGGCTGAAGATTGAGGATTCAGGATTGAGGATTCCGGTTTGAGGTTTGAGGACTGAGGATTGAGGATCGAAGATTGAGTATTGAGGATTGAAGATTGAGGATTGAGGATTGAGGATTGAGGATTGAGAATTGAGGATTGAGGATTGAGGATTGAGGATTGAGGATCGAGGATTGAGGATTGAGGATTGAGGATTGAAGATTGAGGATTGAGGATTGAGGATTGAGGATTGAGGATTGATGATTGAGTATTGAGGATTGATAATTGAGGATTGAGGATTGAGGATTGAGGATTGAGGACTGAGGATTGATGATTGAGGATTGGGGACTGAGTGTTCAGGGTTGAGTGATGAGAATTGATGTTTGTGGATAGAGATCTAAAGATTGCAGATTGAGTATTGAGTATTGAAAACTGTGAATTGATGATATTCTATTGAGGATTGAGAATTGACAACTGATTGTTGAGGACTGAGGTCTGAAGATTGAGGATTCAGGATTCAGGATTCAGGATTGAGGTTTGAGGACTGAGGATTGAGGATTAAGGCTTGAGGATTGAGGATTGAGGATTGAGGGTTGAGGATTGAAGATTGAGGATTGGGTATTGCGTATTGAACGTTGAGGATTGAGGATTGAGGATTGAGGATTGAGGATTGAAGTTTGAGGTTTGGGGATTGAGGATTGGCGATTGAGGATTGAGTATTGAGGATTGAGAATTGAGGATTGAAGATTGAAGATTGAGTATTGAGGATTGAAGGTTGAGTATTGATGACTGAGGATTGAGGGTTGAGGATTGAGGATTGAGGATTGAGGATTAAATATTGAGTATTGAGGATTGAAGATTGAGGATTGAGGATTGAGTGTTGAGGATTGAGGATGAGCGCTCAGGGTTGGGGATTGAGGTTTAAGGACTGAGGACTGAGGATTGAGGATTGAGAATTGATGATTGAGGATTGAGGATTGAGGATTGAGGATTGGGTATTGAGGATTGAGGAATGAGGATCGAGGATTGAGGCCTGAGGATTGAGGATTGAGGATTCAGCATTGAGGATTGAAGACTGAGGACAGGGGATAGATGATTGAAGGTTGTGGATTGAGGATTGAACATTGGGGATTGAGGATCCAGGATTGGAGATTGATTATTGAGGATTGAGGATTGAGGATTGAGGATTGAGGATGAGGTCTGAGGGTTGAGGATTGAGGTTTGAGGACTGAGGACTGAGGTTTGAGGATTGAGGATTGAGGATGTGGGCTGACGGTTGAGGACTGTGGTTTGAGGGCTGAGGTCTGAGGATTGAGGGTTGAGAATTGAGGATTGAGGATTGAGGATTGAAGATTGAGGATTGGGTATTGAGGATTGAAGAATGAGGATTGAGGATTGAGGATTGAGGATTGAGGATTGAGGATTGTGGATTGAAGATTGAGGATTGGGTATTGCGGTTTGAACATTGAGGATTGAGTATTGAGGATTGAGGATTGAGGATCGAGGGTTGAGTATTGAGGATTGAGGATTGAAGATTGAGTATTGAGTATTGAAAACTGTGAATTGAGCATATTCTATTTAGGATTGAGGATTGACAACTGATTGTTGAGGACTGAGGGCTGAAGATTGAGGATTCGGGATTGAGGATTCAGAATTGAGGTTTGAGGACTGAGGATTGAGGATTAAAGATTGAGTATTGAGGATTGAAGATTGAGGATTGAGGATTGAGGATTGAGGTTTGAGGATGAGGGCTGAGGGTTGAGGATTGAGGTTTGAGGACTGAGGACTGAGGGTTGAGGATTGAGAATTGAGGATTGAGGATTGAGAATTGAAGATTGAGGATTGGGTATTTAGGATTGAAGAATGAGGATTGAGGAATCAGGATTGAGGAGTGAGGATTGAGGATTGAGGATTGAGGATTGAAGTTTGAGGTTTGGGGATTGAGGATTGGCGATTGAGGATTGAGTATTGAGGATTGAGAATTGAGGATTGAAGATTGAAGATTGAGTATTGAGGATTGAAGGTTGATTATTGATGACTGAGGATTGAGGGTTGAGGATTGAGGATTGAGGATTGAGGATTAAATATTGAGTATTGAGGATTGAAGATTGAGGATTGAGGATTGAGTGTTGAGGATTGAGGATGAGCGCTCTGGGTTGGGGATTGAGGTTTAAGGACTGAGGACTGAGGATTGAGGATTGAGAATTGATGATTGAGGATTGAGGATTGAGGATTGAGGATTGGGTATTGAGGATTGAGGAATGAGGATCGAGGATTGAGGCCTGAGGATTGAGGATTGAGGATTCAGCATTGAGGATTGAAGACTGAGGACTGGGGATAGATGATTGAAGGTTGTGGATTGAGGATTGAACATTGGGGATTGAGGATCCAGGATTGGAGATTGATTATTCAGGATTAAAGATTTAGGATTGAGGACTTATGATTGAGAATTGAGAACTGAGGATGAGGACTGTGGGCTGAGGGTAGAGGTTTGAGGAATGAGGATTGGGGGTTGAGGATTGAGGATAGAGGATTGAGGATTGAGGATTGAGTATAGAAGATTGAGCATTGATGACTGAGGATTGGGGATTGAGGATTGAGGATTGAGGATTGAGGATTGAAGATTGAGTATTGTGGATTGAAGATTGAGGATTGAGGGTTGAGGGTTGAGGATGGAGGATGAGGGCTGAGGGTTGAGGATTGAGGTTTGAGTATTGAATCCTGAGAATTCAGGATATTCTATTGATTATTGAGAATTGAGGATCGATGGTTGAGTATTGAGGACAGAGTATTGAGGATTGAAGATTGAGTATTGAGGATTCAGACTTGAGGTTTGAGGACTGACGATTGAGGATTGAAGATTGAGTATTGAGTATTGAATATTGAGGATTGAGGATTGAGGATTGAGGATTGAGGATGAGGTCTGAGGGTTGAGGATTGAGGTTTGAGGACTGAGGACTGAGGTTTGAGGATTGAGGATTGAGGATGTGGGCTGACGGTTGAGGACTGTGGTTTGAGGGCTGAGGTCTGATGATTGAGGGTTGAGAATTGAGGATTGAGGATTGGGGATTGAAGATTGAGGATTGGGTATTGAGGATTGAAGAATGAGGATTGAGGATTGAGGATTGAGGATTGAGGATTGAGGATTGTGGATTGAAGATTGAGGATTGGGTATTGCGGTTTGAACATTGAGGATTGAGTATTGAGGATTGAGGATTGAGGATCGAGTGTTGAGTATTGAGGATTGAGGATTGAAGATTGAGTAATGAGTATTGAAAACTGTGAATTGAGCATATTCTATTTAGGATTGAGGATTGACAACTGATTGTTGAGGACTGAGGGCTGAAGATTGAGGATTCGGGATTGAGGATTCAGAATTGAGGTTTGAGGACTGAGGATTGAGGATTAAAGATTGAGTATTGAGGATTGAAGATTGAGGATTGAGGATTGAGGATTGAGGTTTGAGGAGTGAGGATTGAAGATTGAGTATTGGGGACGGAGTGTTGAGAGTTGAGTGATGAGAATTGATGTTTGTGGATAGAGATTTGAAGATTGCTGATTGAGTATTGAGTATTGAAAACTGTGAATTGATGATATTCTATTGAGGATTGAGGATTGGCAACTGATTGTTGAGGACTGAGGGCTGAAGGGTGAGCATTCAGGATTGAGGATTCCGGTTTGAGGTTTGAGGACTGAGGATTGAGGATCGAAGATTGAGTATTGAGGATTGAAGATGGAGGATTGAGGATTGAGGATTGAGGATTGAGAATTGAGGATTGAGGATTGAGGATTGAGGATTGAGGATCGAGGATTGAGGACAGAGTATTGAGGATTGAAGATTGAGTATTGAGGATTCAGACTTGAGGTTTGAGGACTGACGATTGAGGATTGAAGATTGAGTATTGAGTATTGAATATTGAGGATTGAGGATTGAGGATTGAGGATTGAGGATGAGGTCTGAGGGTTGAGGATTGAGGTTTGAGGACTGAGGACTGAGGTTTGAGGATTGAGGATTGAGGATGTGGGCTGACGGTTGAGGATTGTGGTTTGAGGGCTGAAGTCTGAGGATTGAGGATTGAGAATTGAGGATTGAGGATTGAGGATTGAAGATTGAGGATTGGGTATTGAGGATTGAAGAATGAGGATTGAGGATTGAGGATTGAGGATTGAGGATTGAGGATTGTGGATTGAAGATTGAGGATTGGGTATTGCGGTTTGAACATTGAGGATTGAGTATTGAGGATTGAGGATTGAGGATCGAGGGTTGAGTATTGAGGATTGAGGATTGAAGATTGAGTATTGAGTATTGAAATTGTGAATTGAGCATATTCTATTTAGGATTGAGGATTGACAACTGATTGTTGAGGACTGAGGGCTGAAGATTGAGGATTCAGGATTGAGGATTCAGAATTGAGGTTTGAGGACTGAGGATTGAGGATTAAAGATTGAGTATTGAGGATTGAAGATTGAGGATTGAGGATTGAGGATTGAGGTTTGAGGATGAGGGCTGAGGGTTGAGGATTGAGGTTTGAGGACTGAGGACTGAGGATTGAGGATTGAGAATTGAGGATTGAGGATTGAGAATTGAAGATTGAGGATTGGGTATTTAGGATTGAAGAATGAGGATTGAGGATTGAGGATTGAAGATTGAGTATTGAGGTTTGAAGACTGACGATTGAGGGTTGAGGATTGAGGATTGAGGATTGAGGATTGAGGATTGATGATTGAGTATTGAGGATTGATAATTGAGGGTTGAGGATTGAGGATTGAGGATTGAGGATTGATGATTGAGGATTGGGGACTGAGTGTTGAGGGTTGAGTGATGAGAATTGATGTTTGTGGATAGAGATTTAAAGATTGCAGATTGAGTATTAAGTATTGAAAAATGTGAATTGATGATATTCTATTGAGGATTGAGAATTGACAACTGATTGTTGAGGACTGAGGTCTGGAGATTGAGGATTCAGGATTGAGGATTCAGGAAAGAGGTTTGAGGACTGAGGCTTGAGGATTGAGGCTGGAGGATTGAGGATTGAGGATTGAGGGTTGAGGATTGAAGATTGAGGATTGGGTATTGCGTATTGAACATTGAGGATTGAGGATTGAGGATTGAGGATTGAGGGTTGAGGACCGAAGATTGTATATTGGTGATTGAAGATTGAGGATTGAGTATTGAGGGTTGTGGATTGAGGACGAGGACTGAGGGTTGAGTATAGATATTTGATGTCTGAGGATTGAGGATTGAGGATTGAGAATTGAGGATTGAGGGTTGAGGATTGAAGATTGAGGATTGTGTATTGCGTATTGAACATTGAGGATGGAGGATTGAGGATTGAGGATTGGACATTGAGGATTGGGTATTGCGTATTGAACATTGAGGATTGAGGATTGAGGATTGAGGATTGAGGGTTGTGGATTGAGGTCGAGGACTGAGGGTTGAGTATTGATGTTTGATGTCCGATGATTGAGGATTGAGGATTGAGAATTGAGGATTGAGGATTGAGGATTGTAGATTGAGGATCGAGGATTGAGGATTGAAGATTGAGGATTGGGTACTGAGGATTGAACATTGAGGATTGAGGATTGACGGTTGAGTATTGAGGATTGATGGTTGAGGGTTTTGTGTTGAAATTGAGGATTGAGGATTGAGGATTGAGGATTGAGGATTGAAGATTGAGGATTGAAGAATGAGTATTGATGATTGAAGATTGAGGATTGAGGATTGAGTGTTGTGGATTGAGCACGAGGACTGACGGTTGAGGATTGAGGTTTGAGGATTGTGGATTGAGGATTGAGGATTGAAGATTGAGTATTGAGAATTGAAAATTGATGATTGAGGATTGAGGATTGAGGATTGAGGATTGAGGACAGAGGATTGAGGACTGAGGATTGAGGATTGAGGATTGAGGATTGAGGATTGAGGATTGAGGATTGGAGATTGAGGATTGGGTATTGAGTATTGAACATTGAGGATTGATGATTGAGGATTGAGGATTGAGGACTGAAGATTGAATATTGATGATTGAAGATTGAGGATTGAGGATTGAGGTTGTGGGTTGAGGTCGAGGACTGAGGGTTGAGTATTGATGTTTGATGTCTGAGGATTGAGGATTGAGGATTGAGAATTGAGGATAGAGGATTGAGGATTGAAGATTGATGATTGAGGATTGAGGACTGAAGATTGAATATTGATGTTTGAAGATTGTGGATTAAGGATTGAGGGTTCTGGATTGAGGTCGAGGACTGAGGGTTGAGTATAGATGTTTGATGTCTGAGGATTGAGGATTGAGTATTGAGAGTTGAGGATTGAGGATTGAGGATTGTAGATTGAGGATTGAGGATTGAGGATTGAAGATTGAGGATTGGGTATTGAGGATTGAACATTGAGGATTGAGGATTGATGGTTGAGTATTGAGGATTGATGGTTGAGGGTTGTGTGTTGAAATTGATGATTGAGGATTGAGGATTGAGGTTTGAGGGTTGAAGAATGAGGATTGAAGAATGAGTATTGATGATTGAAGATTGAGGTTTGAGGATTGAGTGTTGAGGATTGAGCACGAGGACTGACGGTTGAGGATTGAGGTTTGAGGATTGTGGATTGAGGATTGAGTATTGAAGATTGAGTATTGAGGATTGAAAATTGAGGAATGAGGATTGAGGATTGAGGATTGAGGACTGAGGATTAAAGATTGAGGATTGGGGACGGAGTGTTGAGAGTTGAGTGATGAGAATTGATGTTTGTGGATAGAGATTTGAAGATTGCTGATTGAGTATTGAGTATTGAAAAGTGTGAGTTGATGATATTCTATTGAGGATTGAGGATTGGCAACTGATTGTTGAGGACTGAGGGCTGAAGATTGAGGATTCAGGATTGAGGATTGACGATGAGGGCTCAGGGCTGAGGATTGAGGTTTAAGGACTGAGGACTGAGGATTGAGGATTGAGAATTGAGGATTCAGGATTGAGGATTGAAGATTGAGGATTGGGTATTGAGGATTGAGAAATGAGGATTGAGGATTGAGGACTGAGGATTGAGGATTGAAGATTGAGTAATGAGGATTGAAGATTGACGATTGAGGATTGTGGATTGAGGATTGAGGATTGAGGATTGACGATGAGGGCTGAGGGTTGAGGATTGAGGTTTGAGGACTGAGGACTGAGGATTGAGGATCGAGGATTGAGAATTGAGGATTGTGGATTGAGGATTGAAGATTGAAGATTGGTTATTGAGGATTGAACATTGAGGGTTGAGGACTGAGGATTGAGGATTGAGGATCGACGATTGAGGATTGAGGATTCAGGATTGAAGATTGAGGATTGAGGATTGAGGATTGAGGATTGAGGATTGAGGATTGAGGATTGAGGATTGAGGATTGAGGATTGAGGATTCAGGATTGAAGATTGAGGATTCAGGATTGAGGATTCAGGATTGTGGTTTGAGGACTGAGGATTGAGGATTGAGGATTGGGGATTGAGGATTGAGGATCGAGGATTGAAGATTGAAGATTGGTTATTGAGGATTGAACATTGAGGATTGAGGACTGAGGATTGAGGATTGAGGATTGAGGATTGAGGATTGAGGATTGAGGATTGAGGATCCAAGATTGAGGATTGAAGATTGAGGATTGAGGATTGAGGATTGAGGATTGAAGATGAGGGCTGAGGATTGAAGATTGAGGATTCAGGATTAAGGATTGAGGATTGAAGATGAGGGCTGAGGGTTGAGGATTGAGCTTTGAGGACTGAGGATTGAGGATTGAGGATTGAGATTTGAGGATTGAGGATTGAGGATTGAAGATTGAGTATTGGGTATTGAGGATTGAAGAATGAGGTTTGAGGATTGAGGATTGAGGATTCAGGATTGAAGATTGAGGATTCAGGATTGAGGATTCAGGATTGTGGTTTGAGGACTGAGGATTGAGGATTGAGGATTGGGGATTGAGGATTGAGGATCGAGGATTGAAGATTGAAGATTGGTTATTGAGGATTGAACATTGAGGATTGAGGACTGAGGATTGAGGATTGAGGATCGACGATTGAGGATTGAGGATTGAGGATTGAGGATTGAGGATTGAGGATTGAGGATTGAGGATTGGGGATTGAGGATTGAGGCCTGAGGATTGAGGATTGAGGATTGTGCATTGAGGATTGAAGATTGAGGACTGGGGATTGAGAATTGAAGGTTGTGGATTAAGGATTGAAGATTGGGTATTGAGGATCTAGGATTAGAGATTGATTATTGAGGATTGAAGATTGAGGATTGAGGTCTGAGGGTTGAGAATTGAGAACTGAGGATGAGGACTGAGGGCTGAGGGTTGAGGTTTGAGGAATGAGGATTGGGGGTTGAGGATTGAGGATTGAGGATTGAGGATTGAGGATTGAGTACTGAAGATTGAGTATTGATGACTGAGGAATGAGGATTGAGGATTGAGGATTGAGGATTGAGGATTGAGGATTGAAGATTGAGGATTGGGTATTGAGGATTGAAGAATGAGGATTGAGGATTGAGGATTGAGGATGAGGGCTGAGGGTTTAGGATTGAGGTTTGAGTATTGAACCCTGAGAATTCAGGATATTCTATTGAGTATTGAGGACTGAGGATTGATGGTTGAGTATTGAAGACAGAGGATTGAGGATTGAAGATTGAGTATTGAGGATTCAGAATTGAGGTTTGAGGACTGAGGATTGAGGATTGAAGATTGAGTACTGAGGATTGAATATTGAGGATTGAGGATTGAGGATTGAGGATTGAGGATGAGGTCTGATGGTTGAGGATTGAGGTTTGAGGACTGAGGGCTGAGGTCTGAGGATTGAGGATTGAGAATTGAGGATTGAGGATTGAGAATTGAGGATTGAGGATTGAGGATTGAAGATTGAGGAGTGGGTATTGAGGATTGAAGAATGAGGATTGAGGATTGAGGATTGAGGATTGAGGATTGAGGATTGAGGATTGAAGATTGAGGATTGGGTATTGCGGTTTGAACATTGAGGATTGAGTATTGAGGATTGAGGATTGAGGATCGAGGGTTGAGTATTGAGGATTGAGGATTGAAGATTGAGTATTGAGTATTGAAAACTGTGAATTGCGGATACTCTATTTAGGATTGAGGATTGACAACTGATTCTTGAGGACTGAGGGCTGAAGATTGAGGATTCAGGATTGAGGATTCAGAATTGAGGTTTGAGGACTGAGGATTGAGGATTAAAGATTGAGTATTGAGGATTGAAGATTGAGGATTGAGGATTGAGGATTGAGCATTGAGGATGAGGGCTGAGGGTTGAGGATAGAGGTTTGAGGACTGAGGACTGAGGATTGGGGATTGAGAATTGAGGATTGAAGATTGAGGATTGGGTATTGCGGATTGTAACTTGTGGGTTGAGGATTGAGGATTGAGGATTGAGGATCGATGATTGAGGATTAAGGATTGAGGATTGAGGATTGAGAATTGAGGATTGACGATTGAACATTGAGTATTGAGGATTGAAGGTTCAGGATTGATGACTGAGGATTGAGGATTGAGGATTGAGGATTGAGGATTAAATATTGAGTATTGAGAATTGAGGATTGAGGATTGAGAGTTGAGGATTGAGGATTGAGGATTGAAGGTTGAGGATTGGGTATTGAGGATTGAAGAATGAGGATTGAGGATTGAGGATTGAGGATTGAGGATTGCAGATTGAGTATTGAGGATTGAAGATTGAGCATTGAGGATTGAGGATTGAGGATTGAGCATTGAGGATTGAGGATTGAGTATTGAGGGTTATGGATTGAGGATTGGCGATTGAGGATTGAGTATTGGGGATTGAGAATTGAGGATTGACGATTGAAGATTGAGTATTGAGGATTGAAAATTGAGGATTGATGACTGAGGATTGAGGATTGAGAATCGAGGATTGAGGACTGAGGATTGAATATTGAGGATTGGGGACTGAGGATTGAAGATTGGGTAATGAGGATTGAAGATTGACGATTGAGGATTGTGGATTGAGGATTGAGGATTGAACTTTGAGGACTGAGTGTTGAGGGTTGAGTGATGATAATAGATGTTTGTGGATAGAGGTTTGAAGATTGCAGATTGAGTATTGCAAATTGAAAACTGTGAACTGAGGATATTCTATTGAGGATTGAGGATCGACAACAGATTGTTGAGGACTGAGGGCTGAAGATTGAAGATTCAGGATTGAGGATTCAGAATTGATGTTTGAGGACTGAAGATTGAGGATTGAAGATAGAGTATTGAGGATTGAAGATTGAGGATTGAGGATTGAGGATTGAGGATGAGGGCTGAGGGTTGAGGATTGAGGTTTGAGGACTGAGGACTGAGGATTGAGGATTGAGAATTGAGGATTGAGGATTGAGGATTGAGGATTGAGGATTGAGTATTGTAGATTGAGGATTGGGGGCGGAGTGTTGAGGGTTGAGTGATGAGGATTGATGTTTGTGGATAGAGATTTGAAGATTGCAGATTGAGTATTGAGTATTGAAAACTGTGTGTTGATGATATTCTATTGAGGATTGAGGATTGACAACTGATTGTTGAGGACTGAGGTCTGAAGATTGAGGATTCAGGATTGATGATTGAGGATTGGGGACTGAGTGTTTAGGGTTGAGTGATGAGAATTGATGTTTGTGGATAGAGATTTAAAGATTGCAGATTGAGTATTGAGTATTGAAAACTGTGAATTGGTGATATTCTATTGAGGAATGAGAATTGACAACTGATTGTTGAGGACTGAGGTCTCGAGATTGAGGATTCAGTATTGAGGATTCAGGATTGAAGTTTGAGGACTGAGGATTGAGGATTGAGGCTTGAGGATTGAGGATTGAGGATTGAGGATTGAGTGTTGAGGATTGAAGATTGAGGATTGAAGATTGAGGATTGAGGATTGAGGATTGAGGATTGAGGATTGAGGATTGAGGATTGAGGATTGAGGATTGAGGATTGAGGATTGAGGATTGAGGATCCAAGATTGAGGATTGAAGATTGAGGATTGAGGATTGAGGTTTGAGGATTGAAGATGAGGGCTGAGGATTGAAGATTGAGGATTCAGGATTAAGGATTGAGGATTGAAGATGAGGTCTGAGGGTTGAGGATTGAGCTTTGAGGACTGAGGATTGAGGATTGAGGATTGAGATTTGAGGATTGAGGATTGAGGATTGAGGATTGAGGATTGAGGATTGAGGATTGAGGATTGAGGATTGAGGATTGAGGATTGAGGATCCAAGATTGAGGATTGAAGATTGAGGATTGAGGATTGAGGTTTGAGGATTGAAGATGAGGGCTGAGGATTGAAGATTGAGGATTCAGGATTAAGGATTGAGGATTGAAGATGAGGGCTGAGGGTTGAGGATTGAGCTTTGAGGATTGAGGATTGAGGATTGAGGATTGAGATTTGAGGATTGAGGATTGAGGATTGAAGATTGAGTATTGGGTATTGAGGATTGAAGAATGAGGTTTGAGGATTGAGGATTGAGGATTCAGGATTGAAGATTGAGGATTCAGGATTGAGGATTCAGGATTGTGGTTTGAGGACTGAGGATTGAGGATTGAGGATTGGGGATTGAGGATTGGAGATTGAGGATTGGGTATTGCGTATTGAACATTGAGGATTGAGGATTGAGGATTGAGGATTGAGGGTTGTGGATTGAGGTCGAGGACTGAGGGTTGAGTATTGATGTTTGATGTCCGAGGATTGAGGATTGAGGATTGAGAATTGAGGATTGAGGATTGAGGATTGAGGGTTGAGGATTGAAGATTGAGGATTGTGTATTGCGTACTGAACATTGAGGATTGAGGATTGAGGATTGAGGATTGGAGATTGAGGATTGGGTATTGCGTATTGAACATTGAGGATTGAGGATTGAGGATTGAGGATTGAGGGTTGTGGATTGAGGTCGAGGACTGAGGGTTGAGTATTGATGTTTGATGTCCGAGGATTGAGGATTGAGGATTGAGAATTGAGGATTGAGGATTGAGGATTGTAGATTGAGGATTGAGGATTGAGGATTGAAGATTGAGGATTGGATATTGAGGATTGAACATTGAGGATTGAGAATTGACGGTTGAGTATTGAGGATTGATTGTTGAGGGTTGTGTGTTGAAATTGAGGATTGAGGATTGAGGATTGAGGATTGAAGATTGAGGATTGAAGAATGAGTATTGATGATTGAAGATTGAGGACTGAGGATTGAGGATTGAGGATTGAGGATTGAAGATTGAATATTGAGGATTGAGGATTGCGGATTGAGGATTGAGGATTGAGGATTGAGGATTGAGGCCTGAGGATTGAGGATTGAGGATTGAGCATTGAGGATTGAAGATTGAGGACTGGGGATTGAGGATTGAAGATTGTGGATTAAGGATTGAAGATTGGGGATTGAGGATCTGGGATTAGAGATTGATTGTTGAGGATTGAAGATTGAGGATTGAGGTCTGAGAGTTGAGAATTGAGAACTGAGGATGAGGACTGAGGGCTGAGGGTTGAGGTTTGAGGAATGAGGATTGGGGGTTGAGGATTGAGGATTGAGGATTGAGGATTGAGGATTGCAGATTGAGTATTGAGGATTGAAAATTGAGGATTGATGACTGAGGATTGAGGATTGAGAATCGAGGATTGAGGACTGAGGATTGAATATTGAGGATTGGGGATTGAGGATTGAAGATTGAGTAATGAGGATTGAAGATTGACGATTGAGGATTGTGGATTGAGGATTGAGGATTGAACTTTGAGGACTGAGTGTTGAGGGTTGAGTGATGATAATAGATGTTTGTGGATAGAGGTTTGAAGATTGCAGATTGAGTATTGCAAATTGAAAACTGTGAACTGAGGATATTCTATTGAGGATTGAGGATCGACAACAGATTGTTGAGGACTGAGGGCTGAAGATTGAAGATTCAGGATTGAGGATTCAGAATTGATGTTTGAGGACTGAAGATTGAGGATTGAAGATAGAGTATTGAGGATTGAAGATTGAGGATTGAGGATTGAGGATTGAGGATGAGGGCTGAGGGTTGAGGATTGAGGTTTGAGGACTGAGGACTGAGGATTGAGGATTGAGAATTGAGGATTGAGGATTGAGGATTGAGGATTGAGGATTGAGTATTGTAGATTGAGGATTGGGGGCGGAGTGTTGAGGGTTGAGTGATGAGGATTGATGTTTGTGGATAGAGATTTGAAGATTGCAGATTGAGTATTGAGTATTGAAAACTGTGTGTTGATGATATTCTATTGAGGATTGAGGATTGACAACTGATTGTTGAGGACTGAGGTCTGAAGGTTGAGGATTCAGGATTGATGATTGAGGATTGGGGACTGAGTGTTTAGGGTTGAGTGATGAGAATTCATGTTTGTGGATAGAGATTTAAAGATTGCAGATTGAGTATTGAGTATTGAAAACTGTGAATTGGTGATATTCTATTGAGGAATGAGAATTGACAACTGATTGTTGAGGACTGAGGTCTGGAGATTGAGGATTCAGTATTGAGGATTCAGGATTGAGGTTTGAGGACTGAGGATTGAGGATTGAGGCTTGAGGATTGAGGATTGAGGATTGAGGATTGAGTGTTGAGGATTGAAGATTGAGGATTGAAGATTGAGGATTGAGGATTGAGGATTGAGGATTGAGGATTGAGGATTGAGGATTGAGGATTGAGGATTGAGGATTGAGGATCCAAGATTGAGGATTGAAGATTGAGGATTGAGGATTGAGGTTTGAGGATTGAAGATGAGGGCTGAGGATTGAAGATTGAGGATTCAGGATTAAGGATTGAGGATTGAAGATGAGGATTGAGGATGAGGTCTGAGGGTTGAGGATTGAGGTTTGAGGACTGTGGACTGAGGTTTGAGGATTGAGGATTGAGGATGTTGGCTGACGGTTGAGGATTGTGGTTTGAGGGCTGAGGTCTGAGGATTGAGGATTGAGAATTGAGGATTGAGGATTGAGGATTGAAGATTGAGGATTGGGTATTGAGGATTGAAGAATGAGGATTGAGGATTGAGGATTGAGGATGAGGGCTGAGGGTTTAGGATTGTGGTTTGAGTATTGAATCCTGAGAATTCAGGATATTCTATTGAGTATTGAGAACTGAGGATTGATGGTTGAGTATTGAAGACAGAGGATTGAGGATTGAAGATTGAGGATTGAGGATTGAGGATTGAGGATGAGGGCTGAGGGTTGAGGATTGAGGTTTGAGGACTGAGGACTGAGGATTGAGGATTGAGAATTGAGGATTGAGGATCGAGGATAGAGGATTGAGGATTGAGTATTGTAGATTGAGGATTGGGGGCGGAGTGTTGAGGGTTGAGTGATGAGAATTGATGTTTGTGGATAGAGATTTGAAGATTGCAGATTGAGTATTGAGTATTGAAAACTGTGTGTTGATGATATTCTATTGAGGATTGAGGATTGACAACTGATTGCTGAGGACTGAGGTCTGAAGATTGAGGATTCAGGATTGATGATTGAGGATTGGGCACTGAGTGTTTAGGGTTGAGTGATGAGAATTGATGTTTGTGGATAGAGATTTAAAGATTGCAGATTGATTATTGAGTATTGAAAACTGTGAATTGATGATATTCTATTGAGGATTGAGAATTGACAACTGATTGTTGAGGACTGAGGTCTGGAGATTGAGGATTCAGTATTGAGGATTCAGGATTGAGGTTTGAGGACTGAGGATTGAGGATTGAGGCTTGAGGATTGAGGATTGAGGATTGAGGATTGAGTGTTGAGGATTGAAGATTGAGGATTGGGTATTGCGTATTGAACATTGAGGATTGAGGATTGAGGATTGAGGATTGAGGGTTGAGGACTGAAGATTGAATATTGATGATTGAAGATTGAGGATTGAGGATTGAGGATTGTGGATTGAGGACGAGGATTGAGGATTGAGGATTGAGGATTGAGAATTGAGGATTGAGGATTGAGGATTGAGGTTGAGGATTGAAGATTGAGGATTGGGTATTGCGTATTGATCATTGAGGATTGAGGATTGAGGATTGAGGATTGGAGATTGAGGATTGGGTATTGAGGATTGAACAATGAGGATTGATGATTGAGGATTGAGGATTGAGGACTGAAGATTGAATATTGATGATTGAAGATTGAGGATTGAGGATTGAGGTTTGTGGATTGAGGTCGAGGACTGAGGGTTGAGTATTGATGTTTGATGTCTGAGGATTGAGGATTGAGGATTGAGAATTGAGGATTGAGGATTGAGGATTGAAGATTGTGGATTGAGGATTGAGGATTGAAGATTGAGTATTGAGGATTGAAAATTGGGGATTGAGGATTGAGGATTGAGGATTGAGGACTGATGATTGAAGATTGAGGATTGGGGACGGAGTGTTGAGGGTTGAGTGATGAGAGTTGATGTTTGTGGATAGAGATTTGAAGATTGCTGATTGAGTATTGAGTATCGAAATCTGTGAATTGATGATATTCTATTGAGGATTGAGGATTGACAACTGATTGTTGTGGACTGAGGGCTGAAGATTGAGGATTCAGGATTGAGGATTCAGGTTTGAGGTCGGAGGACAGAGGATTGAGGATTGAGGATTGAGGATTGAGGGTTGAGGGTTGAGGATTGAAGATTGGGGATTGGGTATTGCGGATTGAACCCTGAGGATTGAGGATTGAGGATTGAGGATTGAGGATCGAGGATTGAGGATTGGGGATTGAGGATTGAGGATTGAGGATTGATAATTGAGGATTGAGGATTGAGGATTGAGGATTGAGGATTGATGATTGAGTATTGGGGACTGAGTGTTGAGGGTTGAGTGATGAGAATTGATGTTAGTGGATAGAGATTTAAAGATTGCAGATTGAGTACTGAGTATTGAAAAATGTGAATTGATGATATTCTATTGAGGATTGAGAATTGACAACTGATTGTTGAGGACTGAGGTCTGAAGATTGAGGATTCAGGATTGAGGATTCAGGATAGAGGTTTGGGGACTGAGGATTGAGGATTGAGGATTGAGGGTTGAGGATTGAAGATTGAGGATTGGGTATTGCGTATTGAACATTGAGGATTGAGGATTGAGGATTGAGGATTGAGGCTTGAGGACTGAAGATTGTATATTGATGATTGAAGATTGCGGATTGAGTATTGAGGGTTGTGGATTGAGGACGAGGACTGAGGGTTGAGTATAGATGTTTGATGTCTGAGGATTGAGGATTGAGGATTGAGAATTGAGGACTGAGGATTGAGGATTGAGGGTTGAGGATTGAAGATTGAGGATTGTGTATTGCGTATTGAACATTGAGGATTGAGGATTGAGGATTGCAGATTGAGTATTGAGGATTGAAGATTGAGGATTGAGGATTGCGGATTGAGGATTGAGGATTGAGGATTGAGGATTGAGGCCCGAGGATTGAGGATTGAGGATTGAGAATTGTGGATTGAAGATTGAGGACTGGAGATTGAGGATTGAAGGTTGTGCATTAAGGATTGAAGATTGGGGATTGAGGATCTAGGATTAGAGATTGATTATTGAGGATTGAAGATTGAGGATTGAGGTCTGAGGGTTGAGTATTGAGAACTGAGGATGAGGACTGAGGGCTGAGGGTTGAGGTTTGAGGAATGAGGTTTGGGGGTTGAGGATTGAGGATTGAGGATTGAGGATTGAGGATTGAGGATTGAGGATTGAGGATTCAGGATTGAAGATTGAGGATTCAGGATTGAGGATTCAGGATTGTGGTTTGAGGACTGAGGATTGAGGATTGAGGATTGGGGATTGAGGATTGAGGATCGAGGATTGAAGATTGAAGATTGGTTATTGAGGATTGAACATTGAGGATTGAGGACTGAGGATTGAGGATTGAGGATTGAGGATTGAGGATTGAGGATTGAGGATTGAGGATCCAAGATTGAGGATTGAAGATTGAGGATTGAGGATTGAGGATTGAGGATTGAAGATGAGGGCTGAGGATTGAAGATTGAGGATTCAGGATTAAGGATTGAGGATTGAAGATGAGGGCTGAGGGTTGAGGATTGAGCTTTGAGGACTGAGGATTGAGGATTGAGGATTGAGATTTGAGGATTGAGGATTGAGGATTGAAGATTGAGTATTGGGTATTGAGGATTGAAGAATGAGGTTTGAGGATTGAGGATTGAGGATTCAGGATTGAAGATTGAGGATTCAGGATTGAGGATTCAGGATTGTGGTTTGAGGACTGAGGATTGAGGATTGAGGATTGGGGATTGAGGATTGAGGATCGAGGATTGAAGATTGAAGATTGGTTATTGAGGATTGAACATTGAGGATTGAGGACTGAGGATTGAGGATTGAGGATCGACGATTGAGGATTGAGGATTGAGGATTGAGGATTGAGGATTGAGGATTGAGGATTGAGGATTGGGGATTGAGGATTGAGGCCTGAGGATTGAGGATTGAGGATTGTGCATTGAGGATTGAAGATTGAGGACTGGGGATTGAGAATTGAAGGTTGTGGATTAAGGATTGAAGATTGGGTATTGAGGATCTAGGATTAGAGATTGATTATTGAGGATTGAAGATTGAGGATTGAGGTCTGAGGGTTGAGAATTGAGAACTGAGGATGAGGACTGAGGGCTGAGGGTTGAGGTTTGAGGAATGAGGATTGGGGGTTGAGGATTGAGGATTGAGGATTGAGGATTGAGGATTGAGTACTGAAGATTGAGTATTGATGACTGAGGAATGAGGATTGAGGATTGAGGATTGAGGATTGAGGATTGAGGATTGAAGATTGAGGATTGGGTATTGAGGATTGAAGAATGAGGATTGAGGATTGAGGATTGAGGATGAGGGCTGAGGGTTTAGGATTGAGGTTTGAGTATTGAACCCTGAGAATTCAGGATATTCTATTGAGTATTGAGGACTGAGGATTGATGGTTGAGTATTGAAGACAGAGGATTGAGGATTGAAGATTGAGTATTGAGGATTCAGAATTGAGGTTTGAGGACTGAGGATTGAGGATTGAAGATTGAGTACTGAGGATTGAATATTGAGGATTGAGGATTGAGGATTGAGGATTGAGGATGAGGTCTGATGGTTGAGGATTGAGGTTTGAGGACTGAGGGCTGAGGTCTGAGGATTGAGGATTGAGAATTGAGGATTGAGGATTGAGAATTGAGGATTGAGGATTGAGGATTGAAGATTGAGGAGTGGGTATTGAGGATTGAAGAATGAGGATTGAGGATTGAGGATTGAGGATTGAGGATTGAGGATTGAGGATTGAAGATTGAGGATTGGGTATTGCGGTTTGAACATTGAGGATTGAGTATTGAGGATTGAGGATTGAGGATCGAGGGTTGAGTATTGAGGATTGAGGATTGAAGATTGAGTATTGAGTATTGAAAACTGTGAATTGCGGATACTCTATTTAGGATTGAGGATTGACAACTGATTCTTGAGGACTGAGGGCTGAAGATTGAGGATTCAGGATTGAGGATTCAGAATTGAGGTTTGAGGACTGAGGATTGAGGATTAAAGATTGAGTATTGAGGATTGAAGATTGAGGATTGAGGATTGAGGATTGAGCATTGAGGATGAGGGCTGAGGGTTGAGGATTGAGGTTTGAGGACTGAGGACTGAGGATTGGGGATTGAGAATTGAGGATTGAAGATTGAGGATTGGGTATTGCGGATTGTAACTTGTGGGTTGAGGATTGAGGATTGAGGATTGAGGATCGATGATTGAGGATTAAGGATTGAGGATTGAGGATTGAGAATTGAGGATTGACGATTGAACATTGAGTATTGAGGATTGAAGGTTCAGGATTGATGACTGAGGATTGAGGATTGAGGATTGAGGATTGAGGATTAAATATTGAGTATTGAGAATTGAGGATTGAGGATTGAGAGTTGAGGATTGAGGATTG
Source organism: Calliopsis andreniformis (assembly GCF_051401765.1). NCBI lineage: Eukaryota > Metazoa > Arthropoda > Insecta > Hymenoptera > Andrenidae > Calliopsis > Calliopsis andreniformis. The sequence continues at coordinate 232,453 of NW_027480602.1, forward strand.
AGGATTGAAGGTTGAGGATTGGGTATTGAGGATTGAAGAATGAGGATTGAGGATTGAGGATTGAGGATTGAGGATTGCAGATTGAGTATTGAGGATTGAAGATTGAGCATTGAGGATTGAGGATTGAGGATTGAGCATTGAGGATTGAGGATTGAGTATTGAGGGTTATGGATTGAGGATTGGCGATTGAGGATTGAGTATTGGGGATTGAGAATTGAGGATTGACGATTGAAGATTGAGTATTGAGGATTGAAAATTGAGGATTGATGACTGAGGATTGAGGATTGAGAATCGAGGATTGAGGACTGAGGATTGAATATTGAGGATTGGGGACTGAGGATTGAAGATTGGGTAATGAGGATTGAAGATTGACGATTGAGGATTGTGGATTGAGGATTGAGGATTGAACTTTGAGGACTGAGTGTTGAGGGTTGAGTGATGATAATAGATGTTTGTGGATAGAGGTTTGAAGATTGCAGATTGAGTATTGCAAATTGAAAACTGTGAACTGAGGATATTCTATTGAGGATTGAGGATCGACAACAGATTGTTGAGGACTGAGGGCTGAAGATTGAAGATTCAGGATTGAGGATTCAGAATTGATGTTTGAGGACTGAAGATTGAGGATTGAAGATAGAGTATTGAGGATTGAAGATTGAGGATTGAGGATTGAGGATTGAGGATGAGGGCTGAGGGTTGAGGATTGAGGTTTGAGGACTGAGGACTGAGGATTGAGGATTGAGAATTGAGGATTGAGGATTGAGGATTGAGGATTGAGGATTGAGTATTGTAGATTGAGGATTGGGGGCGGAGTGTTGAGGGTTGAGTGATGAGGATTGATGTTTGTGGATAGAGATTTGAAGATTGCAGATTGAGTATTGAGTATTGAAAACTGTGTGTTGATGATATTCTATTGAGGATTGAGGATTGACAACTGATTGTTGAGGACTGAGGTCTGAAGATTGAGGATTCAGGATTGATGATTGAGGATTGGGGACTGAGTGTTTAGGGTTGAGTGATGAGAATTGATGTTTGTGGATAGAGATTTAAAGATTGCAGATTGAGTATTGAGTATTGAAAACTGTGAATTGGTGATATTCTATTGAGGAATGAGAATTGACAACTGATTGTTGAGGACTGAGGTCTCGAGATTGAGGATTCAGTATTGAGGATTCAGGATTGAAGTTTGAGGACTGAGGATTGAGGATTGAGGCTTGAGGATTGAGGATTGAGGATTGAGGATTGAGTGTTGAGGATTGAAGATTGAGGATTGAAGATTGAGGATTGAGGATTGAGGATTGAGGATTGAGGATTGAGGATTGAGGATTGAGGATTGAGGATTGAGGATTGAGGATTGAGGATTGAGGATCCAAGATTGAGGATTGAAGATTGAGGATTGAGGATTGAGGTTTGAGGATTGAAGATGAGGGCTGAGGATTGAAGATTGAGGATTCAGGATTAAGGATTGAGGATTGAAGATGAGGTCTGAGGGTTGAGGATTGAGCTTTGAGGACTGAGGATTGAGGATTGAGGATTGAGATTTGAGGATTGAGGATTGAGGATTGAGGATTGAGGATTGAGGATTGAGGATTGAGGATTGAGGATTGAGGATTGAGGATTGAGGATCCAAGATTGAGGATTGAAGATTGAGGATTGAGGATTGAGGTTTGAGGATTGAAGATGAGGGCTGAGGATTGAAGATTGAGGATTCAGGATTAAGGATTGAGGATTGAAGATGAGGGCTGAGGGTTGAGGATTGAGCTTTGAGGATTGAGGATTGAGGATTGAGGATTGAGATTTGAGGATTGAGGATTGAGGATTGAAGATTGAGTATTGGGTATTGAGGATTGAAGAATGAGGTTTGAGGATTGAGGATTGAGGATTCAGGATTGAAGATTGAGGATTCAGGATTGAGGATTCAGGATTGTGGTTTGAGGACTGAGGATTGAGGATTGAGGATTGGGGATTGAGGATTGGAGATTGAGGATTGGGTATTGCGTATTGAACATTGAGGATTGAGGATTGAGGATTGAGGATTGAGGGTTGTGGATTGAGGTCGAGGACTGAGGGTTGAGTATTGATGTTTGATGTCCGAGGATTGAGGATTGAGGATTGAGAATTGAGGATTGAGGATTGAGGATTGAGGGTTGAGGATTGAAGATTGAGGATTGTGTATTGCGTACTGAACATTGAGGATTGAGGATTGAGGATTGAGGATTGGAGATTGAGGATTGGGTATTGCGTATTGAACATTGAGGATTGAGGATTGAGGATTGAGGATTGAGGGTTGTGGATTGAGGTCGAGGACTGAGGGTTGAGTATTGATGTTTGATGTCCGAGGATTGAGGATTGAGGATTGAGAATTGAGGATTGAGGATTGAGGATTGTAGATTGAGGATTGAGGATTGAGGATTGAAGATTGAGGATTGGATATTGAGGATTGAACATTGAGGATTGAGAATTGACGGTTGAGTATTGAGGATTGATTGTTGAGGGTTGTGTGTTGAAATTGAGGATTGAGGATTGAGGATTGAGGATTGAAGATTGAGGATTGAAGAATGAGTATTGATGATTGAAGATTGAGGACTGAGGATTGAGGATTGAGGATTGAGGATTGAAGATTGAATATTGAGGATTGAGGATTGCGGATTGAGGATTGAGGATTGAGGATTGAGGATTGAGGCCTGAGGATTGAGGATTGAGGATTGAGCATTGAGGATTGAAGATTGAGGACTGGGGATTGAGGATTGAAGATTGTGGATTAAGGATTGAAGATTGGGGATTGAGGATCTGGGATTAGAGATTGATTGTTGAGGATTGAAGATTGAGGATTGAGGTCTGAGAGTTGAGAATTGAGAACTGAGGATGAGGACTGAGGGCTGAGGGTTGAGGTTTGAGGAATGAGGATTGGGGGTTGAGGATTGAGGATTGAGGATTGAGGATTGAGGATTGCAGATTGAGTATTGAGGATTGAAAATTGAGGATTGATGACTGAGGATTGAGGATTGAGAATCGAGGATTGAGGACTGAGGATTGAATATTGAGGATTGGGGATTGAGGATTGAAGATTGAGTAATGAGGATTGAAGATTGACGATTGAGGATTGTGGATTGAGGATTGAGGATTGAACTTTGAGGACTGAGTGTTGAGGGTTGAGTGATGATAATAGATGTTTGTGGATAGAGGTTTGAAGATTGCAGATTGAGTATTGCAAATTGAAAACTGTGAACTGAGGATATTCTATTGAGGATTGAGGATCGACAACAGATTGTTGAGGACTGAGGGCTGAAGATTGAAGATTCAGGATTGAGGATTCAGAATTGATGTTTGAGGACTGAAGATTGAGGATTGAAGATAGAGTATTGAGGATTGAAGATTGAGGATTGAGGATTGAGGATTGAGGATGAGGGCTGAGGGTTGAGGATTGAGGTTTGAGGACTGAGGACTGAGGATTGAGGATTGAGAATTGAGGATTGAGGATTGAGGATTGAGGATTGAGGATTGAGTATTGTAGATTGAGGATTGGGGGCGGAGTGTTGAGGGTTGAGTGATGAGGATTGATGTTTGTGGATAGAGATTTGAAGATTGCAGATTGAGTATTGAGTATTGAAAACTGTGTGTTGATGATATTCTATTGAGGATTGAGGATTGACAACTGATTGTTGAGGACTGAGGTCTGAAGGTTGAGGATTCAGGATTGATGATTGAGGATTGGGGACTGAGTGTTTAGGGTTGAGTGATGAGAATTCATGTTTGTGGATAGAGATTTAAAGATTGCAGATTGAGTATTGAGTATTGAAAACTGTGAATTGGTGATATTCTATTGAGGAATGAGAATTGACAACTGATTGTTGAGGACTGAGGTCTGGAGATTGAGGATTCAGTATTGAGGATTCAGGATTGAGGTTTGAGGACTGAGGATTGAGGATTGAGGCTTGAGGATTGAGGATTGAGGATTGAGGATTGAGTGTTGAGGATTGAAGATTGAGGATTGAAGATTGAGGATTGAGGATTGAGGATTGAGGATTGAGGATTGAGGATTGAGGATTGAGGATTGAGGATTGAGGATTGAGGATCCAAGATTGAGGATTGAAGATTGAGGATTGAGGATTGAGGTTTGAGGATTGAAGATGAGGGCTGAGGATTGAAGATTGAGGATTCAGGATTAAGGATTGAGGATTGAAGATGAGGATTGAGGATGAGGTCTGAGGGTTGAGGATTGAGGTTTGAGGACTGTGGACTGAGGTTTGAGGATTGAGGATTGAGGATGTTGGCTGACGGTTGAGGATTGTGGTTTGAGGGCTGAGGTCTGAGGATTGAGGATTGAGAATTGAGGATTGAGGATTGAGGATTGAAGATTGAGGATTGGGTATTGAGGATTGAAGAATGAGGATTGAGGATTGAGGATTGAGGATGAGGGCTGAGGGTTTAGGATTGTGGTTTGAGTATTGAATCCTGAGAATTCAGGATATTCTATTGAGTATTGAGAACTGAGGATTGATGGTTGAGTATTGAAGACAGAGGATTGAGGATTGAAGATTGAGGATTGAGGATTGAGGATTGAGGATGAGGGCTGAGGGTTGAGGATTGAGGTTTGAGGACTGAGGACTGAGGATTGAGGATTGAGAATTGAGGATTGAGGATCGAGGATAGAGGATTGAGGATTGAGTATTGTAGATTGAGGATTGGGGGCGGAGTGTTGAGGGTTGAGTGATGAGAATTGATGTTTGTGGATAGAGATTTGAAGATTGCAGATTGAGTATTGAGTATTGAAAACTGTGTGTTGATGATATTCTATTGAGGATTGAGGATTGACAACTGATTGCTGAGGACTGAGGTCTGAAGATTGAGGATTCAGGATTGATGATTGAGGATTGGGCACTGAGTGTTTAGGGTTGAGTGATGAGAATTGATGTTTGTGGATAGAGATTTAAAGATTGCAGATTGATTATTGAGTATTGAAAACTGTGAATTGATGATATTCTATTGAGGATTGAGAATTGACAACTGATTGTTGAGGACTGAGGTCTGGAGATTGAGGATTCAGTATTGAGGATTCAGGATTGAGGTTTGAGGACTGAGGATTGAGGATTGAGGCTTGAGGATTGAGGATTGAGGATTGAGGATTGAGTGTTGAGGATTGAAGATTGAGGATTGGGTATTGCGTATTGAACATTGAGGATTGAGGATTGAGGATTGAGGATTGAGGGTTGAGGACTGAAGATTGAATATTGATGATTGAAGATTGAGGATTGAGGATTGAGGATTGTGGATTGAGGACGAGGATTGAGGATTGAGGATTGAGGATTGAGAATTGAGGATTGAGGATTGAGGATTGAGGTTGAGGATTGAAGATTGAGGATTGGGTATTGCGTATTGATCATTGAGGATTGAGGATTGAGGATTGAGGATTGGAGATTGAGGATTGGGTATTGAGGATTGAACAATGAGGATTGATGATTGAGGATTGAGGATTGAGGACTGAAGATTGAATATTGATGATTGAAGATTGAGGATTGAGGATTGAGGTTTGTGGATTGAGGTCGAGGACTGAGGGTTGAGTATTGATGTTTGATGTCTGAGGATTGAGGATTGAGGATTGAGAATTGAGGATTGAGGATTGAGGATTGAAGATTGTGGATTGAGGATTGAGGATTGAAGATTGAGTATTGAGGATTGAAAATTGGGGATTGAGGATTGAGGATTGAGGATTGAGGACTGATGATTGAAGATTGAGGATTGGGGACGGAGTGTTGAGGGTTGAGTGATGAGAGTTGATGTTTGTGGATAGAGATTTGAAGATTGCTGATTGAGTATTGAGTATCGAAATCTGTGAATTGATGATATTCTATTGAGGATTGAGGATTGACAACTGATTGTTGTGGACTGAGGGCTGAAGATTGAGGATTCAGGATTGAGGATTCAGGTTTGAGGTCGGAGGACAGAGGATTGAGGATTGAGGATTGAGGATTGAGGGTTGAGGGTTGAGGATTGAAGATTGGGGATTGGGTATTGCGGATTGAACCCTGAGGATTGAGGATTGAGGATTGAGGATTGAGGATCGAGGATTGAGGATTGGGGATTGAGGATTGAGGATTGAGGATTGATAATTGAGGATTGAGGATTGAGGATTGAGGATTGAGGATTGATGATTGAGTATTGGGGACTGAGTGTTGAGGGTTGAGTGATGAGAATTGATGTTAGTGGATAGAGATTTAAAGATTGCAGATTGAGTACTGAGTATTGAAAAATGTGAATTGATGATATTCTATTGAGGATTGAGAATTGACAACTGATTGTTGAGGACTGAGGTCTGAAGATTGAGGATTCAGGATTGAGGATTCAGGATAGAGGTTTGGGGACTGAGGATTGAGGATTGAGGATTGAGGGTTGAGGATTGAAGATTGAGGATTGGGTATTGCGTATTGAACATTGAGGATTGAGGATTGAGGATTGAGGATTGAGGCTTGAGGACTGAAGATTGTATATTGATGATTGAAGATTGCGGATTGAGTATTGAGGGTTGTGGATTGAGGACGAGGACTGAGGGTTGAGTATAGATGTTTGATGTCTGAGGATTGAGGATTGAGGATTGAGAATTGAGGACTGAGGATTGAGGATTGAGGGTTGAGGATTGAAGATTGAGGATTGTGTATTGCGTATTGAACATTGAGGATTGAGGATTGAGGATTGCAGATTGAGTATTGAGGATTGAAGATTGAGGATTGAGGATTGCGGATTGAGGATTGAGGATTGAGGATTGAGGATTGAGGCCCGAGGATTGAGGATTGAGGATTGAGAATTGTGGATTGAAGATTGAGGACTGGAGATTGAGGATTGAAGGTTGTGCATTAAGGATTGAAGATTGGGGATTGAGGATCTAGGATTAGAGATTGATTATTGAGGATTGAAGATTGAGGATTGAGGTCTGAGGGTTGAGTATTGAGAACTGAGGATGAGGACTGAGGGCTGAGGAATGAGGATTGAGTACTGAAGATTGAGTATTGATGACTGAGGAATGAGGATTGAGGATTGAGGATTGAGGATTGAGGATTGAGGATTGAGGATTGAGGATTGAGGCCTGAGGGTTGAGGATTGAGGATTGAGCATTGAGGATTGGAGATTGAGGACTGGGGATTGAGGATTGAAGGTTGTGGATTAAGGATTGAAGATTGGGGATTGAGGATCTAGGATTAGAGGTTGATTATTGAGGATTGAAGATTGAGGATTGAGGTCTGAGGGTTGAGAATTGAGAACTGAGGATGAGGACTGAGGGCTGAGGGTTGAGGTTTGAGGAATGAGGATTGGGGGTTGAGGATTGAGGATTGAGGATTGAGGATTGAGGATTGAGTACTGAAGATTGAGTATTGATGACTGAGGAATGAGGATTGAGGATTGAGGATTGAGGATTGAGGATTGAGGATTGAATATTGAGTATTGAGGATTGAAGATTGAGGATTGAGGATTGAGGATTGAGGATGGAGGATGAGGGCTGAGGGTTTAGGATTGAGGTTTGAGTATTGAATCCTGAGAATTCAGGATATTCTGTTGAGTATAGAGAACTGAGGATTGATGGTTGAGTATTGAAGACAGAGGATTGAGGATTGAAGATTGAGTATTGAGGTTTCAGAATTGAGGTTTGAGGACTGAGGATTGAGGATTGAAGATTGAGTACTGAGGATTGAATATTGAGGATTGAGGATTGAGGATTGAGGATTGAGGATGAGGTCTGAGGGTTGAGGATTGAGGTTTGAGGACTGAGGACTGAGGTTTGAGGATTGAGGATTGAGGATGTGGGCTGACGGTTGAGGATTGTGGTTTGAGTGCTGAGGTCTGAGGATTGAGGATTGAGAATTGAGGATTGAGGATTAAGGATTGAAGGTTGAGGATTGGGTATTGAGGATTGAAGAATGAGGATTGAGGATTGAGGATTGAGGATTGAGGATTGAGGATTGAGGATTGAAGATTGAGGATTGGGTATTGCGGATTGAACATTGAGGATTGAGTATTGAGGATTGAGGATTGAGGATCGAGGGTTGAGTATTGAGGATTGAGGATTGAAGATTGAGTATTGAGTATTGAAAACTGTGAATTGAGGATATCCTATTTAGGATTGAGGATTGACAACTGATTGTTGAGGACTGAGGGCTGAAGATTGAGGATTCAGGATTGAGGATTCAGAATTGAGGTTTGAGGACTGAGGATTCAGGATCAAAGATTGAGTATTCAGGATTGAAGATTGAGGATTGAGGATTGAGGATTGAGGATCGACGATTGAGGATTGAGGATTGAGGATTGAGGATTGAGGATTGAGGATTGGGGATTGAGGATTGATGCCTGAGGATTGAGGATTGAGGATTGAGCATTGAGGATTGAAGATTGAGGACTGGGGATTGAGAATTGAAGGTTGTGGATTAAGGATTGAAGATTGGGGATTGAGGATCTAGGATTAGAGATTGATTATTGAGGATTGAAGATTGAGGATTGAGGTCTGAGGGTTGAGAATTGAGAACTGAGGATGAGGACTGAGGGCTGAGGGTTGAGGTTTGAGGAATGAGGATTGGGGGTTGAGGATTGAGGATTGAGGATTGAGGATTGAGGATTGAGTACTGAAGATTGAGTATTGATGACTGAGGAATGAGGATTGAGGATTGAGGATTGAGGATTGAGGATTGAGGATTGAATATTGAGTATTGAGGATTGAAGATTGAGGATTGAGGATTGAGGATTGAGGATGGAGGATGAGGGCTGAGTGTTTAGGATTGAGGTTTGAGTATTGAATCCAGAGAATTCAGGATATTCTGTTGAGTATTGAGAACTGAGGATTGATGGTTGAGTATTGAAGACAGAGGATTGAGGATTGAAGATTGAGTATTGAGGATTCAGAATTGAGGTTTGAGGACTGAGGATTGAGGATTGAAGATTAAGTACTGAGGATTGAATATTGATGATTGAGGATTGAGGATTGAGGATTGAGGATGAGGTCTGAGGGTTGAGGATTGAGGTTTGAGGACTGTGGACTGAGGTTTGAGGATTGAGGATTGAGGATGTTGGCTGACGGTTGAGGATTGTGGTTTGAGGGCTGAGGTCTGAGGATTGAGGATTGAGAATTGAGGATTGAGGATTGAGGATTGAAGATTGAGGATTGGGTATTGAGGATTGAAGAATGAGGATTGAGGATTGAGGATTGAGGATGAGGGCTGAGGGTTTAGGATTGAGGTTTGAGCATTGAACCCTGAGAATTCAGGTTATTCTATTGAGTATTGAGAACTGAGGATTGATGGTTGAGTATTGAAGACAGAGGATTGAGGATTGAAGATTGAGTATTGAGGATTCAGAATTGAGGTTTGAGGACTGAGGATTGAGGATTGAAGATTGAGTACTGAGGATTGAATATTGAGGATTGAGGATTGAGGATTGAGGATTGAGGATGAGGTCTGAGGGTTGAGGATTGAGGTTTGAGGACTGAGGGCTGAGGTCTGAGGATTGAGGATTGAGAGTTGAGGATTGAGGATTGAGGATTGAAGATTGAGGATTGGGTATTGAGGATTGAAGAATGAGGATTGAGGATTGAGTATTGAGGATGAGGTCTGAGGGTTGAGGATTGAGGTTTGAGGACTGTGGACTGAGGTTTGAGGATTGAGGATTGAGGATGTGGGCTGACGGTTGAGGATTGTGGTTTGAGGGCTGAGGTCTAAGGATTGAGGATTGAGAATGGAGGATTGAGGATTGAGGATTGAAGATTGAGGATTGGGTATTGAGGATTGAAGAATGAGGATTGAGGATTGAGGATTGAGGATTGAGGATGTGGGCTGACGGTTGAGGATTGTGGTTTGAGGGCTGAGGTCTGAGGATTGAGGATTGAGAATTGAGGATTGAGGATTGAGGATTGAAGATTGAGGATTGGGTATTGAGGATTGAAGAATGAGGATTGAGGATTGAGGATTGAGGATGTGGGCTGACGGTTGAGTATTGTGGTTTGAGGGCTGAGGTCTGAGGAATGAGGATTGAGAATTGAGGATTGAGGATTGAGGATTAAAGATTGAGTATTGAGGATTGAAGATTGAGGATTGAGGATTGAGGATTGAGGATTGAGGATGAGGGCTGAGGGTTGAGGATTGAGGTTTGAGGACTGAGGACTGAGGATTGGGGATTGAGAATTGAGGATTGAAGATTGAGGATTGGGTATTGCGGATTGTAACTTGTGGGTTGAGGATTGAGGATTGAGGATTGAGGATCGATGATTGAGGATTAAGGATTGAGGATTGAGGATGGAGAATTGAGGATTGACGATTGAACATTGAATATTGAGGATTGAAGATTCAGGATTGATGACTGAGTATTGAGGATTGAGGATTGAGGATTGAGGATTGAGGATTGAGGATTAAATATTGAGTATTGAGAATTGAGGATTGAGGATTGAGAGTTGAGGATTGAGGATTGAGGATTGAAGATTGAGGATTGGGTATTGAGGATTGAAGAATGAGGATTGAGGATTGAGGATTGAGGATTGAGGATTGCAGATTGAGTATTGAGGATTGAAGATTGAGCATTGAGGATTGAGGATTGAGGATTGAGCATTGAGGATTGAGGATTGAGTATTGAGGATTATGGATTGAGGATTGGCGATTGAGGATTGAGTATTGGGGATTGAGAATTGAGGATTGACGATTGAAGATTGAGTATTGAGGATTGAAAATTGAGGATTGATGACTGAGGATTGAGGATTGAGAATCGAGGATTGAGGACTGAGGATTGAATATTGAGGATTGGGGATTGAGGATTGAAGATTGAGTAATGAGGATTGAAGATTGACGACTGAGGATTGCGGATTGAGGATTGATAATTGAGGATTGAGGATTGAGGATTGAGGATTGAGGATTGATGATTGAGTATTGGGGACTGAGTGTTGAGGGTTGAGTGATGAGAATTGATGTTAGTGGATAGAGATTTAAAGATTGCAGATTGAGTACTGAGTATTGAAAAATGTGAATTGATGATATTCTATTGAGGATTGAGAATTGACAACTGATTGTTGAGGACTGAGGTCTGAAGATTGAGGATTCAGGATTGAGGATTCAGGATAGAGGTTTGGGGACTGAGGATTGAGGATTGAGGATTGAGGGTTGAGGATTGAAGATTGAGGATTGGGTATTGCGTATTGAACATTGAGGATTGAGGATTGAGGATTGAGGATTGAGGCTTGAGGACTGAAGATTGTATATTGATGATTGAAGATTGCGGATTGAGTATTGAGGGTTGTGGATTGAGGACGAGGACTGAGGGTTGAGTATAGATGTTTGATGTCTGAGGATTGAGGATTGAGGATTGAGAATTGAGGATTGAGGATTGAGGATTGAGGGTTGAGGATTGAAGATTGAGGATTGTGTATTGCGTATTGAACATTGAGGATTGAGGATTGAGGATTGCAGATTGAGTATTGAGGATTGAAGATTGAGGATTGAGGATTGCGGATTGAGGATTGAGGATTGAGGATTGAGGATTGAGGCCCGAGGATTGAGGATTGAGGATTGAGAATTGTGGATTGAAGATTGAGGACTGGAGATTGAGGATTGAAGGTTGTGCATTAAGGATTGAAGATTGGGGATTGAGGATCTAGGATTAGAGATTGATTATTGAGGATTGAAGATTGAGGATTGAGGTCTGAGGGTTGAGAATTGAGAACTGAGGTTGAGGACTGAGGGCTGAGGGTTGAGGTTTGAGGAATGAGTTTTGGGGGTTGAGGATTGAGGATTGAGGATTGAGGAATGAGGATTGAGTACTGAAGATTGAGTATTGATGACTGAGGAATGAGGATTGAGGATTGAGGATTGAGGATTGAGGATTGAGGATTGAATATTGAGTATTGAGGATTGAAGATTGAGGATTGAGGATTGAGGATTGAGGATGGAGGATGAGGGCTGAGGGTTTAGGATTGAGGTTTGAGTATTGAATCCAGAGAATTCAGGATATTCTGTTGAGTATTGAGAACTGAGGATTGATGGTTGAGTATTGAAGACAGAGGATTGAGGATTGAAGATTGAGTATTGAGGATTCAGAATTGAGGTTTGAGGACTGAGGATTGATGATTGAAGATTAAGTACTGAGGATTGAATATTGATGATTGAGGATTGAAGATTGAGGATTGAGGATGAGGTCTGAGGGTTGAGGATTGAGGTTTGAGGACTGTGGACTGAGGTTTGAGGATTGAGGATTGAGGATGTTGGCTGACGGTTGAGGATTGTGGTTTGAGGCCTGAGGTCTGAGGATTGAGGATTGAGAATTGAGGATTGAGGATTGAGGATTGAAGATTGAGGATTGGGTATTGAGGATTGAAGAATGAGGATTGAGGATTGAGGATTGAGGATGAGGGCTGAGGGTTTAGGATTGTGGTTTGAGTATTGAATCCTGAGAATTCAGGATATTCTATTGAGTATTGAGAACTGAGGATTGATGGTTGAGTATTGAAGACAGAGGATTGAGGATTGAAGATTGAGGATTGAGGATTGAGGATTGAGGATGAGGGCTGAGGGTTGAGGATTGAGGTTTGAGGACTGAGGACTGAGGATTGAGGATTGAGAATTGAGGATTGAGGATTGAGGATAGAGGATTGAGGATTGAGTATTGTAGATTGAGGATTGGGGGCGGAGTGTTGTGGGTTGAGTGATGAGGATTGATGTTTGTGGATAGAGATTTGAAGATTGCAGATTGAGTATTGAGTATTGAAAACTGTGTGTTGATGATATTCTATTGAGGATTGAGGATTGACAACTGATTGTTGAGGACTGAGGTCTGAAGATTGAGGATTCAGGATTGATGATTGAGGATTGGGGACTGAGTGTTTAGGGTTGAGTGATGAGAATTGATGTTTGTGGATAGAGATTTAAAGATTGCAGATTGAGTATTGAGTATTGAAAACTGTGAATTGATGATATTCTATTGAGGATTGAGAATTGACAACTGATTGTTGAGGACTGAGGTCTGGAGATTGAGGATTCAGTATTGAGGATTCAGGATTGAGGTTTGAGGACTGAGGATTGAGGATTGAGGCTTGAGGATTGAGGATTGAGGATTGAGTATTGAGTGTTGAGGATTGAAGATTGAGGATTGGGTATTGCGTATTGAACATTGAGGATTGAGGATTGAGGATTGAGGATTGAGGGTTGAGGACTGAAGATTGAATATTGCTGATTGAAGATTGAGGATTGAGGATTGAGGATTAAGGATTGAGGACGAGGATTGAGGATTGAGGATTGAGGATTGAGAATTGAGGATTGAGGATTGAGGATTGAGGTTGAGGATTGAAGATTGAGGATTGGGTATTGCGTATTGATCATTGAGGATTGAGGATTGAGGATTGAGGATTGGAGATTGAGGATTGGGTATTGAGGATTGAACATTGAGGATTGATGATTGAGGATTGAGGATTGAGGACTGAAGATTGAATATTGATGATTGAAGATTGAGGATTGAGGATTGAGGTTTGTGGATTGAGGTCGAGGACTGAGGGTTGAGTATTGATGTTTGATGTCTGAGGATTGAGGATTGAGGATTGAGAATTGAGGATTGAGGATTGAGGATTGAAGATTGTGGATTGAGGATTGAGGATTGAAGATTGAGTATTGAGGATTGAAAATTGGGGATTGAGGATTGAGGATTGAGGATTGAGGACTGATGATTGAAGATTGAGGATTGGGGACGGAGTGTTGAGGGTTGAGTGATGAGAGTTGATGTTTGTGGATAGAGATTTGAAGATTGCTGATTGAGTATTGAGTATCGAAATCTGTGAATTGATGATATTCTATTGAGGATTGAGGATTGACAACTGATTGTTGTGGACTGAGGGCTGAAGATTGAGGATTCAGGATTGAGGATTCAGGTTTGAGGTCGGAGGACAGAGGATTGAGGATTGAGGATTGAGGATTGAGGGTTGAGGGTTGAGGATTGAAGATTGGGGATTGGGTATTGCGGATTGAACCCTGAGGATTGAGGATTGAGGATTGAGGATTGAGGATCGAGGATTGAGGATTGGGGATTGAGGATTGAGGATTGAGGATTGATAATTGAGGATTGAGGATTGAGGATTGAGGATTGAGGATTGATGATTGAGGATTGGGGACTGAGTGTTGAGGGTTGAGTGATGAGAATTGATGTTAGTGGATAGAGATTTAAAGATTGCAGATTGAGTACTGAGTATTGAAAAATGTGAATTGATGATATTCTATTGAGGATTGAGAATTGACAACTGATTGTTGAGGACTGAGGTCTGAAGATTGAGGATTCAGGATTGAGGATTCAGGATAGAGGTTTGGGGACTGAGGATTGAGGATTGAGGATTGAGGGTTGAGGATTGAAGATTGAGGATTGGGTATTGCGTATTGAACATTGAGGATTGAGGATTGAGGATTGAGGATTGAGGCTTGAGGACTGAAGATTGTATATTGATGATTGAAGATTGCGGATTGAGTATTGAGGGTTGTGGATTGAGGACGAGGACTGAGGGTTGAGTATAGATGTTTGATGTCTGAGGATTGAGGATTGAGGATTGAGAATTGAGGATTGAGGATTGAGGATTGAGGGTTGAGGATTGAAGATTGAGGATTGTGTATTGCGTATTGAACATTGAGGATTGAGGATTGAGGATTGCAGATTGAGTATTGAGGATTGAAGATTGAGGATTGAGGATTGAGGCCCGAGGATTGAGGATTGAGGATTGAGAATTGTGGATTGAAGATTGAGGACTGGAGATTGAGGATTGAAGGTTGTGCATTAAGGATTGAAGATTGGGGATTGAGGATCTAGGATTAGAGATTGATTATTGAGGATTGAAGATTGAGGATTGAGGTCTGAGGGTTGAGAATTGAGAACTGAGGATGAGGACTGAGGGCTGAGGGTTGAGGTTTGAGGAATGAGGTTTGGGGGTTGAGGATTGAGGATTGAGGATTGAGGAATGAGGATTGAGTACTGAAGATTGAGTATTGATGACTGAGGAATGAGGATTGAGGATTGAGGATTGAGGATTGAGGATTGAGGATTGAGGATTGAGGATTGAGGCCTGAGGGTTGAGGATTGAGGATTGAGCATTGAGGATTGGAGATTGAGGACTGGGGATTGAGGATTGAAGGTTGTGGATTAAGGACTGAAGATTGGGGATTGAGGATCTAGGATTAGAGGTTGATTATTGAGGATTGAAGATTGAGGATTGAGGTCTGAGGGTTGAGAATTGAGAACTGAGGATGAGGACTGAGGGCTGAGGGTTGAGGTTTGAGGAATGAGGATTGGGGGTTGAGGATTGAGGATTGAGGATTGAGGATTGAGGATTGAGTACTGAAGATTGAGTATTGATGACTGAGGAATGAGGATTGAGGATTGAGGATTGAGGATTGAGGATTGAGGATTGAATATTGAGTATTGGGTATTGAAGATTGAGGATTGAGGATTGAGGATTGAGGATGGAGGATGAGGGCTGAGGGTTTAGGATTGAGGTTTGAGTATTGAATCCTGAGAATTCAGGATATTCTGTTGAGTATAGAGAACTGAGGATTGATGGTTGAGTATTGAAGACAGAGGATTGAGGATTGAAGATTGAGTATTGAGGTTTCAGAATTGAGGTTTGAGGACTGAGGATTGAGGATTGAAGATTGAGTACTGAGGATTGAATATTGAGGATTGAGGATTGAGGATTGAGGATTGAGGATGAGGTCTGAGGGTTGAGGATTGAGGTTTGAGGACTGAGGACTGAGGTTTGAGGATTGAGGATTGAGGATGTGGGCTGACGGTTGAGGATTGTGGTTTGAGTGCTGAGGTCTGAGGATTGAGGATTGAGAATTGAGGATTGAGGATTAAGGATTGAAGATTGAGGATTGGGTATTCAGGATTGAAGAATGAGGATTGAGGATTGAGGATTGAGGATTGAGGATTGAGGATTGAGGATTGAGGATTGAAGATTGAGGATTGGGTATTGCGGATTGAACATTGAGGATTGAGTATTGAGGATTAAGGATTGAGGATCGAGGGTTGAGTATTGAGGATTGAGGATTGAAGATTGAGTATTGAGTATTGAAAACTGTGAATTGAGGATATTCTATTTAGGATTGAGGATTGACAACTGATTGTTGAGGACTGAGGGCTGAAGATTGAGGATTCAGGATTGAGGATTCAGAATTGAGGTTTGAGGACTGAGGATTCAGGATCAAAGATTGAGTATTCAGGATTGAAGATTGAGGATTGAGGATTGAGGATTGAGGATTGAGGATGAGGGCTGAGGGTTGAGGATTGAGGTTTGAGGACTCAGGACTGAGGATTGAGGATTGAGAATTGAGGATTGAGGATTGAGGATTGAAGATTGAGTATTGAGGTTTGAAGACTGACGATTGAGGGTTGAGGATTGAGGATTGAGGATTGAGGATGGAGGATTGATGATTGATTATTGAGGATTGATAATTGAGGATTGAGGATTGAGGATTGAGGATTGAGGATTGATGATTGAGGATTGGGGACTGAGTGTTGA
This sequence comes from Calliopsis andreniformis, assembly GCF_051401765.1. NCBI lineage: Eukaryota > Metazoa > Arthropoda > Insecta > Hymenoptera > Andrenidae > Calliopsis > Calliopsis andreniformis. The sequence goes on from NW_027480602.1 coordinate 248,963, forward strand.
AGGTTGAGTGATGAGAATTGATGTTTGTGGATAGAGATTTAAAGATTGCAGATTGAGTATTGAGTATTGAAAAATGTGAATTGATGATATTCTATTGAGGATTGAGAATTGACAACTGATTGTTGAGGACTGAGGTCCAAAGATTGAGGATTCAGGATTGAGGATTCAGGATTGTGGTTTGAGGACTGAGGATTGAGGATTGAGGCTTGAGGATTGAGGATTGAGGATTGAGCGTTGAGGATTGAAGATTGAGGATTGGGTATTGCGTATTGAACATTGAGGATTGAGGATTGAGGGTTGAGGATTGAGGATTGAGTGTTGAGGGCTGAAGATTGTATATTGATGATTGAAGATTGCGGATTGAGTATTGAGGGTTGTGGATTGAGGACGAGGACTGAGGGTTGAGTATAGATGTTTGATGTCTGAGGATTGAGGATTGAGGATTGAGAATTGAGGATTGAGGATTGAGGATTGAGGGTTGAGGATTGAAGATTGAGGATTGTGTATTGCGTACTGAACATTGAGGATTGAGGATTGAGGATTGAGGATTGGAGATTGAGGATTGGGTATTGCGTATTGAACATTGAGGATTGAGGGTTGTGGATTGAGGTCGAGGACTGAGGGTTGAGTATTGATGTTTGATGTCCGAGGATTGAGGATTGAGGATTGAGAATTGAGGATTGAGGATTGAGGATTGTAGATTGAGGATTGAGGATTGAGGATTGAAGATTGAGGATTGGATATTGAGGATTGAACATTGAGGATTGAGGATTGACGGTTGAGTATTGAGGATTGATTGTTGAGGGTTGTGTGTTGAAATTGAGGATTGAGGATTGAGGATTGAGGATTGAGGATTGAAGATTGAGGATTGAAGAATGAGTATTGATGATTGAAGATTGAGGACTGAGGATTGAGGATTGAGGATTGAGGATTGAAGATTGAATATTGATGATTGATGGTTGGGGATTGAGGATTGAGTGTTGTGGATTGAGGACGAGGACAGAGGGTTGAGTATAGATGTTTGAGGTCTGATGATTGAGGATAGAGGATTGAGAATTGAGGATTGAGGATTGAGGATTGAAGATTTAGGATTGGGTATTGAGGATTGAAGAATGAGGATTGAGGAATGAGGATTGAGGATTGAGGATTGAGTATTGCAGATTGAGTATTGAGGATTGAAGATTGAGGATTGAGGATTGCGGATTGAGGATTGAGGATTGAGGATTGAGGATTGAGGCCTGAGGATTGAGGATTGAGGATTGAGCATTGAGGATTGAAGATTGAGGACTGGGGATTGAGGATTGAAGATTGTGGATTAAGGATTGAAGATTGGGGATTGAGGATCTGGGATTAGAGATTGATTGTTGAGGATTGAAGATTGAGGATTGAGGTCTGAGGGTTGAGAATTGAGAACTGAGGATGAGGACTGAGGGCTGAGGGTTGAGGTTTGAGGAATGAGGATTGGGGGTTGAGGATTGAGGATTGAGGATTGAGGATTGTGGATTGAGGACGAGGATTGAGGATTGAGGATTGAGAATTGAGGATTGAGGATTGAGGATTGAGGATTGAGAATTGAGGATTGAGGATTGAGGATTGAGGTTGAGGATTGAAGATTGAGGATTGGGTATTGCGTATTGAACATTGAGGATTGAGGATTGAGGATTGAGGATTGGAGATTGAGGATTGGGTATTGAGGATTGAACATTGAGGATTGATGATTGAGGATTGAGGATTGAGGACTGAAGATTGAATATTGATGATTGAAGATTGAGGATTGAGGAATGAGGTTTGTGGATTGAGGTCGAGGACTGAGGGTTGAGTATTGATGTTTGATGTCTGAGGATTGAGGATTGAGGATTGAGAATTGAGGATTGAGGATTGAGGATTGAAGATTGTGGATTGAGGATTGAGGATTGAAGATTGAGTATTGAGGATTGAAAATTGGGGATTGAGGATTGAGGATTGAGGATTGAGGACTGATGATTGAAGATTGAGGATTGGGGACGGAGTGTTGAGGGTTGAGTGATGAGAGTTGATGTTTGTGGATAGAGATTTGAAGATTGCTGATTGAGTATTGAGTATCGAAAACTGTGAATTGATGATATTCTATTGAGGATTGAGGATTGACAACTGATTGTTGTGGACTGAGGGCTGAAGATTGAGGATTCAGGATTGAGGATTCAGGTTTGAGGTTGGAGGACTGAGGATTGAGGATTGAGGATTGAGGATTGAGGGTTGAGGGTTGAGGATTGAAGATTGGGGATTGGGTATTGCGGATTGAACCCTGAGGAATGAGGATTGAGGATTGAGGATTGAGGATTGAGGATTGAGGATTGAATATTGAGTATTGAGGATTGAAGATTGAGGATTGAGGATTGAGGATTGACGATGGAGGATGAGGGCTGAGGGCTTAGGATTGAGGTTTGAGTATTGAATCCTGAGAATTCAGGATATTCTGTTGAGTATAGAGAACTGAGGATTGATGGTTGAGTATTGAAGACAGAGGATTGAGGATTGAAGATTGAGTATTGAGGTTTCAGAATTGAGGTTTGAGGACTGAGGACTGAGGATTGAAGATTGAGTACTGAGGATTGAATATTGAGGATTGAGGATTGAGGATTGAGGAGTGAGGATGAGGTCTGAGGGTTGAGGATTGAGGTTTGAGGACTGAGGACTGAGGTTTGAGGATTGAGGATTGAGGATGTGGGCTGACGGTTGAGGATTGTGGTTTGAGGGCTGAGGTCTGAGGATTGAGGATTGAGAATTGAGGATTGAGGATTAAGGATTGAAGATTGAGGATTGGGTATTGAGGATTGAAGAATGAGGATTGAGGATTGAGGATTGAGGATTGAGGATTGAGGATTGAGGATTGAAGATTGAGGATTGGGTATTGCGGATTGAACATTGAGGATTGAGTATTGAGGATTGAGGATTGAGGATCGAGGGTTGAGTATTGAGGATTGAGGATTGTAGATTGAGTATTGAGTATTGAAAACTGTGAATTGAGGATATTCTATTTAGGATTGAGGATTGACAACTGATTGTTGAGGACTGAGGGCTGAAGATTGAGGATTCAGGATTGAGGATTCAGGATTGAGGATTCAGAATTGAGGTTTGAGGACTGAGGATTCAGGATCAAAGATTGAGTATTCAGGATTGAAGATTGAGGATTGAGGATTGAGGATTGAGGATTGAGGATGAGGGCTGATGGTTGAGGATTGAGGTTTGAGGACTCAGGACTCAGGACTGAGGATTGAGAATTGAGGATTGAGGATTAAGGATTGAAGATTGAGGATTGGGTATTGAGGATTGAAGAATGAGGATTGAGGATTGAGGATTGAGGATTGAGGATTGAGGATTGAGGATTGAAGATTGAGGATTGGGTATTGCGGATTGAACATTGAGGATTGAGTATTGAGGATTGAGGATTGAGGATCGAGGGTTGAGTATTCAGGATTGAGGATTGAAGATTGAGTATTGAGTATTGAAAACTGTGAATTGAGGATATTCTATTTAGGATTGAGGATTGACAACTGATTGTTGAGGACTGAGGGCTGAAGATTGAGGATTCAGGATTGAGGATTCAGAATTGAGGTTTGAGGACTGAGGATTCAGGATCAAAGATTGAGTATTCAGGATTGAAGATTGAGGATTGAGGATTGAGGATTGAGGATTGAGGATGAGGGCTGAGGGTTGAGGATTGAGGTTTGACGACTCAGGACTGAGGATTGAGGATTGAGAATTGAGGATTGAGGATTGAGGATTGAAGATTGAGTATTGAGGTTTGAAGACTGACGATTGAGGGTTGAGGATTGAGGATTGAGGATTGAGGATTGAGGATTGATGATTGAGTATTGAGGATTGATAATTGAGGATTGAGGACTGAGAATTGAGGATTGAGGATCGATGATTGAGGATTGGGGACTGAGTGTTGAAGGTTGAGTGATGAGAATTGATGTTAGTGGATAGAGATTTAAAGATTGCAGATTGAGTATTGAGTATTGAAAAATGTGAATTGATGATATTCTATTGAGGATTGAGAATTGACAACAGATTGTTGAGGACTGAGGTCTGAAGATTGAGGATTCAGGATTGAGGATTCAGGATAGAGGTTTGAGGACTGAGGATTGAGGATTGAGGCTTGAGGATTGAGGATTGAGGATTGAGGGTTGAGGATTGAAGATTGAGGATTGGGTATTGCGTATTGAACATTGAGAATTGAGGATTGAGGATTGAGGATTCAGGATTGAGTGTTGAGGACTGAAGATTGTATATTGATGATTGAAGATTGCGGATTGAGTATTGAGGGTTGTGGATTGAGGACGAGGACTGAGGGTTGAGTATAGATGTTTGATGTCTGAGGATTGAGGTTTGAGGATTGAGAATTGAGGATTGAGGATTGAGGATTGAGGGTTGAGGATTGAAGATTGAGGATTGTGTATTGCGTATTGAACATTGAGGATTGAGGATTGAGGATTGAGGATTGGAGACTGAGGATTGGGTATTGCGTATTGAACATTGAGGATTGAGGATTGAGGATTGAGGATTGAGGATTGAGGATTGAGGATTGAGGGTTGTGGATTGAGGTCGAGGACTGAGGGTTGTGTATTGATGTTTGATGTCCGAGGATTGAGGATTGAGGATTGAGAATTGAGGATTGAGGATTGAGGATTGAGGATTGTGTATTGAGGATTGAGGATTGAGGATTGAAGATTGAGGGTTGGGTATTGAGGATTGAACATTGAGGATTGAGGATTGACGGTTGAGTATTGAGGATTGATTGTTGAGGGTTGTGTGTTGAAATTGAGGATTGAGGATTGAGGATTGAGGATTGAGGATTGAAGATTGAGGATTGAAGAATGAGTATTGATGATTGAAGATTGAGGACTGCGGATTGAGGATTGAGGGTTGAGGATTGAAGATTGAATATTGATGATTGATGGTTGGGGATTGAGCATTGAGTGTTGTGGATTGAGGACGAGGACAGAGGGTTGAGTATAGATGTTTGAGGTCTGATGATTGAGGATAGAGGAATGAGAATTGAGGATTGAGGATTGAGGATTGAAGATTTAGGATTGGGTATTGAGGATTGAAGAATGAGGATTGAGAATTGAGGATTGAAGATTGAGGATTGAGGATTGAGGATTGAGGATGGAGGATGAGGGCTGAGGGTTTAGGATTGAGGTTTGAGTATTGAATCCTGAGAATTCAGGATATTCAGTTGAGTATTGAGAACTGAGGATTGATGGTTGAGTATTGAAGACAGAGGATTGAGGATTGAAGGTTGAGTATTGAGGATTCAGAATTGAGGTTTGAGGACTGAGGATTGAGGATTGAATATTGAGTACTGAGGATTGAATATTGAGGATTGAGGGTTGAGGATTGAGGATTGAGGATGAGGTCTGAGGGTTGAGGATTGAGGTTTGAGGACTGAGGACTGAGTTTTGAGGATTGAGGATTGAGGATGTGGGCTGACGGTTGAGGATTGTGGTTTGAGGGCTGAGGTCTGAGGATTGAGGATTGAGAATTGAGGATTGAGGATTAAGGATTGAAGATTGAGGATTGGGTATTGAGGATTGAAGAATGAGGATTGAGGATTGAGGATTGAGGATTGAGGATTGAGGATTGAGGATTGAAGATTGAGGATTGGGTATTGCGGATTGAACATTGAGGATTGAGTATTGAGGATTGAGGATTGAGGATCGAGGGTTGAGTATTGTGGATTGAGGATTGAAGATTGAGTATTGAGTATTGAAAACTGTGAATTGAGGATATTCTATTTAGGATTGAGGATTGACAACTGATTGTTGAGGACTGAGGGCTGAAGATCGAGGATTCAGGATTGAGGATTCAGAATTGAGGTTTGAGGACTGAGGATTCAGGATCAAAGATTGAGTATTCAGGATTGAAGATTGCGGATTGAGGATTGAGGATTGAGGATTGAGGATGAGGGCAGAGGGTTGAGGATTGAGGTTTGAGGACTCAGGACTGAGGATTGAGGATTGAGAATTGAGGATTGAGGATTGAGGATTGAAGATTGAGTATTGAGGTTTGAAGACTGACGATTGAGGGTTGAGGATTGAGGATTGAGGATTGAGGATTGAGGATTGATGATTGAGTATTGAGGATTGATAATTGAGGATTGAGGATTGAGGATTGAGGATTGGAGATTGAGGATTGGGTATTGCGTATTGAACATTGAGGATTGAGGATTGAGGATTGAGGATTGAGGGTTGTGGATTGAGGTCGTGGACTGAGGGTTGAGTATTGATGTTTGATGTCCGAGGATTGAGGATTGAGGATTGAGAATTGAGGATTGAGGATTGAGGATTGTAGATTGAGGATTGAGGATTGAGGATTGAAGATTGAGGATTGGGTGTTGAGGATTGGACATTGAGGATTGAGGATTGACGGTTGAGTATTGAGGATTGATTGTTGAGGGTTGTGTGTTGAAATTGAGGATTGAGGATTGAGGATTGAGGATTGAGGATTGAAGATTGAGGATTGAAGAGTGAGTATTGATGATTGAAGATTGAGGACTGAGGATTGAGGATTGAGGATTGAGGATTGAAGATTGAATATTGATGATTGATGGTTGGGGATTGAGGATTGAGTGTTGTGGATTGAGGACGAGGACAGAGGGTTGAGTATAGATGTTTGAGGTCTGATGATTGAGGATAGAGCATTGAGAATTGAGGATTGAGGATTGAGGATTGAAGATTTAGGATTGGGTATTGAGGATTGAAGAATGAGGATTGAAGATTGAGGATTGAGGATTGAGGATTGCAGATTGAGTATTGAGGATTGAAGATTGAGGATTGAGGATTGCGGATTGAGGATTGAGGATTGAGTGTTGTGGATTGAGGACGAGGACAGAGGGTTGAGTATAGATGTTTGAGGACTGAGGGCTGAGGGTTGAGGTTTGAGGAATGAGGATTGGGGGTTGAGGATTGAGGATTGAGGATTGAGGATTGAGGATTGAGTACTGAAGATTGAGTATTGATGACTGAGGAATGAGGATTGAGGATTGAGGATTGAGGATTGAGGATTGAGCATTGAATATTGAGTATTGAGGATTGAAGATTGAGGATTGAGGATTGAGGATTGAGGATGGAGGATGAGGGCTGAGGGTTTAGGATTGAGGTTTGAGTATTGAATCCAGAGAATTCAGGATATTCTGTTGAGTATTGAGAACTGAGGATTGATGGTTGAGTATTGAAGACAGAGGATTGAGGATTGAAGATTGAGTATTGAGGATTCAGAATTGAGGTTTGAGGACTGAGGATTGATGATTGAAGATTAAGTACTGAGGATTGAATATTGATGATTGAGGATTGAGGATTGAGGATTGAGGATGAGGTCTGAGGGTTGAGGATTGAGGTTTGAGGACTGTGGACTGAGGTTTGAGGATTGAGGATTGAGGATGTTGGCTGACGGTTGAGGATTGTGGTTTGAGGGCTGAGGTCTGATGATTGAGGATTGAGAATTGAGGATTGAGGATTGAGGATTGAAGATTGAGGAATGGGTATTGAGGATTGAAGAATGAGGATTGAGGATTGAGGATTGAGGATGAGGGCTGAGGGTTTAGGATTGAGGTTTGAGTATTGAATCCTGAGAATTCAGGATATTCTATTGAGTATTGAGAACTGAGGATTGATGGTTGAGTATTGAAGACAGAGGATTGAAGATTGAAGATTGAGGATTGAGGATTGAGGATTGAGGATGAGGGCTGAGGTTTGAGGATTGAGGTTTGAGGACTGAGGACTGAGGATTGAGGATTGAGAATTGAGGATTGAGGATTGAGGATTGAGGATTGAGGATTGAGTATTGGAGATTGAGGATTGGGGGCGGAGTGTTGAGGGTTGAGTGATGAGAATTGATGTTTGTGGATAGAGATTTGAAGATTGCAGATTGAGTATTGAGTATTGAAAACTGTGTGTTGATGATATTCTATTGAGGATTGAGGATTGACAACTGATTGTTGAGGACTGAGGTCTGAAGATTGAGGATTCAGGATTGATGATTGAGGATTGGGGACTGAGTGTTTAGGGTTGAGTGATGAGAATTGATGTTTGTGGATAGAGATTTAAAGATTGCAGATTGAGTATTGAGTATTGAAAACTGTGAATTGATGATATTCTATTGAGGATTGAGAATTGACAACTGATTGTTGAGGACTGAGGTCTGGAGATTGAGGATTCAGTATTGAGGATTCAGGATTGAGGTTTGAGGACTGAGGATTGAGGATTGAGGCTTGAGGATTGAGGATTGAGGATTGAGGATTGAGTGTTGAGGATTGAAGATTGAGGATTGGGTATTGCGTATTGAACATTGAGGATTGAGGATTGAGGATTGAGGATTGAGGGTTGAGGACTGAAGATTGAATATTGATGATTGAAGATTGAGGATTGAGGATTGAGGATTGTGGATTGAGGACGAGGATTGAGGATTGAGGATTGAGGATTGAGAATTGAGGATTGAGGATTGAGGATTGAGGTTGAGGATTGAAGATTGAGGATTGGGTATTGCGTATTGATCATTGAGGATTGAGGATTGAGGGTTGAGGATTGGAGATTGAGGATTGGGTATTGAGGATTGAACATTGAGGATTGATGATTGAGGATTGAGGATTGAGGACTGAAGATTGAATATTGATGATTGAAGATTGAGGATTGAGGATTGAGGTTTGTGGATTGAGGTCGAGGACTGAGGGTTGAGTATTGATGTTTGATGTCTGAGGGTTGAGGATTGAGGATTGAGAATTGAGGATTGAGGATTGAGGATTGAAGATTGTGGATTGAGGATTGAGGATTGAAGATTGAGTATTGAGGATTGAAAATTGGGGATTGAGGATTGAGGATTGAGGATTGGGGACGGAGTGTTGAGGGTTGAGTGATGAGAGTTGATGTTTGTGGATAGAGATTTGAAGATTGCTGATTGAGTATTGAGTATCGAAATCTGTGAATTGATGATATTCTATTGAGGATTGAGGATTGACAACTGATTGTTGTGGACTGAGGGCTGAAGATTGAGGATTCAGGATTGAGGATTCAGGTTTGAGGTCGGAGGACAGAGGATTGAGGATTGAGGATTGAGGATTGAGGGCTGAGGGTTGAGGATTGAAGATTGGGGATTGGGTATTGCGGATTGAACCCTGAGGATTGAGGATTGAGGATTGAGGATTGAGGATCGAGGATTGAGGATTGGGGATTGAGGATTGAGGATTGAGGATTGATAATTGAGGATTGAGGATTGAGGATTGAGGATTGAGGATTGATGATTGAGGATTGGGGACTGAGTGTTGAGGGTTGAGTGATGAGAATTGATGTTAGTGGATAGAGATTTAAAGATTGCAGATTGAGTATTGAGTATTGAAAAATGTGAATTGATGATATTCTATTGATGATTGAGAATTGACAACTGATTGTTGAGGACTGAGGTCTGAAGATTGAGGATTCAGGATTGAGGATTCAGGATAGAGGTTTGGGGACTGAGGATTGAGGATTGAGGATTGAGGGTTGAGGATTGAAGATTGAGGATTGGGTATTGCGTATTGAACATTGAGGATTGAGGATTGAGGATTGAGGATTGAGGGTTGAGGGGTGAAGATTGTATATTGATGATTGAAGATTGCGGATTGAGTATTGAGGGTTGTGGATTGAGGACGAGGACTGAGGGTTGAGTATAGATGTTTGATGTCTGAGGATTGAGGATTGAGGATTGAGAATTGAGGATTGAGGATTGAGGATTGAGGGTTGAGGATTGAAGATTGAGGATTGTGTATTGCGTATTGAACATTGAGGATTGAGGATTGAGGATTGAGGATTGGAGATTGAGGATTGCGTATTGCGTATTGAACATTGAGGATTGAGGATTGAGGATTGAGGATTGAGGGTTGTGGATTGAGGTCGAGGACTGAGGGTTGAGTATTGATGTTTGATGTTTGAGGTCTGATGATTGAGGATAGAGGATTGAGAATTGAGGATTGAGGATTGAGGATTGAAGATTTAGGATTGGGTATTGAGGATTGAAGAATGAGGATTGAGGATTGAGGATTGAGGATTGAGGATTGCAGATTGAGTATTGAGGATTGAAGATTGAGGATTGAGGATTGCGGATTGAGGATTGAGGATTGAGGATTGAGGATTGAGGCCTGAGGATTGAGGATTGAGGATTGAGCATTGTGGATTGAAGATTGAGGACTGGAGATTGAGGATTGAAGGTTGTGCATTAAGGATTGAAGATTGGGGATTGAGGATCTAGGATTAGAGATTGATTATTGAGGATTGAAGATTGAGGATTGAGGTCTGAGGGTTGAGAATTGAGAACTGAGGATGAGGACTGAGGGCTGAGGGTTGAGGTTTGAGGAATGAGGATTGGGGGTTGAGGATTGAGGATTGAGGATTGAGGAATGAGGATTGAGTACTGAAGATTGAGTATTGATGACTGAGGAATGAGGCTTGAGGATTGAGGATTGAGGATTGAGGATTGAGGATTGAGGATTGAGGATTGAGGCCTGAGGGTTGAGGATTGAGGATTGAGCATTGAGGATTGGAGATTGAGGACTGGGGATTGAGGATTGAAGGTTGTGGATTAAGGATTGAAGATTGGGGATTGAGGATCTAGGATTAGAGGTTGGTTATTGAGGATTGAAGATTGAGGATTGAGGTCTGAGGGTTGAGAATTGAGAACTGAGGATGAGGACTGAGGGCTGAGGGTTGAGGTTTGAGGAATGAGGATTGGGGGTTGAGGATTGAGGATTGAGGATTGAGGATTGAGGATTGAGTACTGAAGATTGAGTATTGATGACTGAGGAATGAGGATTGAGGATTGAGGATTGAGGATTGAGGATTGAGGATTGAGGATTGAATACTGAGTATTGAGGATTGAAGATTGAGGATTGAGGATTGAGGATTGAGGATTGGAGATTGAGGATTGGGTATTGAGGATTGAACATTGAGGATTGATGATTGAGGATTGAGGATTGAGGACTGAAGATTGAATATTGATGATTGAAGATTGAGGATTGAGGAATGAGGTTTGTGGATTGAGGTCGAGGACTGAGGGTTGAGTATTGATGTTTGATGTCTGAGGATTGAGGATTGAGGATTGAGAATTGAGGACTGAGGATTGAGGATTGAAGATTGTGGATTGAGGATTGAGGATTGAAGATTGAGTATTGAGGATTGAAAATTGGGGATTGAGGATTGAGGATTGAGGATTGAGGACTGATGATTGGAGATTGAGGATTGGGGACGGAGTGTTGCGGGTTGAGTGATGAGAGTTGATGTTTGTGGATAGAGATTTGAAGATTGCTGACTGAGTATTGAGTATCGAAAACTGTGAATTGATGATATTCTATTGAGGATTGAGGATTGACAACTGATTGTTGTGGACTGAGGGCTGAAGATTGAGGATTCAGAATTGAGGATTCAGGTTTGAGGTTGGAGGACTGAGGATTGAGGATTGAGGATTGAGGATTGAGGGTTGAGGGTTGAGGATTGAAGATTGGGGATTGGGTATTGCGGATTGAACCCTGAGGAATGAGGATTGAGGATTGAGGATTGAGGATTGAGGATTGAGGATTGAATATTGAGTATTGAGGATTGAAGATTGAGGATTGAGGATTGAGGATTGAGGATGGAGGATGAGGGCTGAGGGTATAGGATTGAGGTTTGAGTATTGAATCCTGAGAATTCAGGATATTCTGTTGAGTATAGAGAACTGAGGATTGATGGTTGAGTATTGAAGACAGAGGATTGAGGATTGAAGATTGAGTATTGAGGTTTCAGAATTGAGGTTTGAGGACTGAGGATTGAGGATTGAAGATTGAGTACTGAGGATTGAATATTGAGGATTGAGGATTGAGGATTGAGGAGTGAGGATGAGGTCTGAGGGTTGAGGACTGAGGTTTGAGGACTGAGGACTGAGGTTTGAGGATTGAGGGTTAAGGATTGAAGATTGAGGATTGGGTATTGAGGATTGAAGAATGAGGATTGAGGATTGAGGATTGAGGATTGAGGATTGAGGATTGAGGATTGAGGATTGAAGATTGAGGATTGGGTATTGCGGATTGAACATTGAGGATTGAGTATTGAAGATTGAGGATTGAGGATCGAGGGTTGAGTATTGAGGATTGAGGATTGAAGATTGAGTATTGAGAATTGAAAACTGTGAATTGAGGATATTCTATTTAGGATTGAGGATTGACAACTGATTGTTGAGGACTGAGGGCTGAAGATTGAGGATTCAGGATTGAGGATTCAGAATTGAGGTTTGAGGACTGAGGATTCAGGATCAAAGATTGAGTATTCAGGATTGAGGATTGAGGATTGAGGATTGAGGATGAGGGCTGAGGGTTGAGGATTGAGGTTTGAGGACTGAGGACTCAGGATTGAGGATTGAGAATTGAGGATTGAGGATTGAGGATTGAAGATTGAGTATTGAGGTTTGAAGACTGACGATTGAGGGTTGAGGATTGAGGATTGAGGATTGAGGATTGAGGATTGATGATTGAGTATTGAGGATTGATAATTGAGGATTGAGGATTGAGGATTGAGTATTGAGGGTTGTGGATTGAGGACGAGGACTGAGGGTTGAGTATAGATGTTTGATGTCTGAGGATTGAGGATTGACGATTGAGAATTGAGGATTGAGGATTGAGGATTGAGGGCTGAGGATTGAAGATTTAGGATTGTGTATTGCGTATTGAACATTGAGGATTGAGGATTGAGGATTGAGGATTGGAGATTGAGGATTGGGTATTGCGTATTGAAGATTGAGGATTGCGGATTGAGGATTGAGGATTGAGGGTTGTGGATTGAGGTCGAGGACTGAGGGTTGAGTATTGATGTTTGATGTCTGAGGATTGAGGATTGAGGATTGAGAATTGAGGATTGAGGATTGAGGATTGTAGATTGAGGATTGAGGATTGAGGATTGAAGATTGAGGATTGGGTATTGAGGATTGAACATTGAGGATTGAGGATTGACGGTTGAGTATTGAGGATTGATGGTTGAGGGTTGTGTGTTGAAATTGAGGATTGAGGATTGAGGATTGAGGATTGAGGATTGAAGATTGAGGATTGGAGAATGAGTATTGATGATTGAAGATTGAGGACTGAGGATTGAGGATTGAGGATTGAGTATTGAAGATTGAATATTGATGATTGACGGTTGAGGATTGAGGATTGAGGGTTGTGGATTGAGGACGAGGACAGAGGGTTGAGTATTGATGTTTGAGGTCTGATGATTGAGGATAGAGGATTGAGAATTGAGGATTGAGGATTGAGGATTGAAGATTTAGGATTGGGTATTGAGGATTGAAGAATGAGGATCGAGGATTGAGGATTGAGGATTGAGGATTGCAGATTGAGTATTGAGGATTGAAGATTGAGTATTGAGGATTGAGGATTGAAGATTGAGGATTGAGAATCGAGGATTGAGGACTGAGGATTGAAGGTTGAGGATTGAAGATTGAGGATTGAGGATTGAGGATTGAAGATGGAGGATGAGGGCTGAGGGTTTAGGATTGAGGTTTGAGTATTGAATCCTGAGAATTCAGGATATTCTATTGAGTATTGAGAACTGAGGATTGATGGTTGAGTATTGAAGACAGAGGATTGAGGATTGAAGATTGAGTATTGAGGATTCAGAATTGAGGTTTGAGGACTGAGGATTGAGGATTGAAGATTGAGTACTGAGGATTGAATATTGAGGATTGAGGATTGAGGATTGAGGATTGAGTATTGAGGATTGAGGATTGAGGATTGAGTATTGAGTATTGAAAACTGTGAATTGAGCATATTCTATTTAGGATTGAGGATTGACAACTGATTGTTGAGGACTGAGGGCTGAAGATTGAGGATTCAGGATTGAGGATTCAGAATTGAGGTTTGAGGACTGAGGATTGAGGATTAAAGATTGAGTATTGAGGATTGAAGATTGAGGATTGAGGATTGAGGATTGAGGTTTGAGGATGAGGGCTGAGGGTTGAGGATTGAGGTTTGAGGACTGAGGACTGAGGCTTGAGGATTGAGGATTGAGGATTGAGGGTTGAGGATTGAAGATTGAGGATTGGGTATTGCGTATTGAACATTGAGGATTGAGGATTGAGGATTGAGGATTGAGGGTTGAGGACTGAAGATTGTATATTGATGATTGAATATTGCGGATTGAGTATTGAGGGTTGTGGATTGAGGTTTGAGGATGAGGGCTGAGGGTTGAGGATTGAGGTTTGAGGACTGAGGACTGAGGATTGAGGATTGAGAATTGAGGATTGAGGATTGAGAATTGAAGATTGAGGATTGGGTATTTAGGATTGAAGAATGAGGATTGAGGATTGAGGATTGAGGATTGAGGATTGAAGATTGAGTATTGAGGTTTGAAGACTGACGATCGAGGGTTGAGGATTGAGGATTGAGGATTGAGGATTGAGGATTGATGATTGAGTATTGAGGATTGATAATTGAGGATTGAGGATTGAGGATTGAGGATTGAGGATTGATGATTGAGGATTGGGGACTGAGTGTTGAGGGTTGAGTGATGAGTATTGATGTTTGTGGATAGAGATTTAAAGATTTCAGATTGAGTATTAAGTATTGAAAAATGTGAATTGATGATATTCTATTGAGGATTGAGAATTGACAACTGATTGTTGAGGACTGAGGTCTGGAGATTGAGGATTCAGGATTGAGGATTCAGGAAAGAGGTTTGAGGACTGAGGCTTGAGGATAGAGGCTTGAGGATTGAGGATTGAGGATTGAGGGTTGAGGATTGAAGATTGAGGATTGGGTATTGCGTATTGAACATTGAGGATTGAGGATTGAGGATTGAGGATTGAGGGTTGAGGACTGAAGATTGTATATTGATGATTGAAGATTGAGGATTGAGTATTGACGGTTGTGGATTGAGGACGAGGACTGAGGGTTGAGTATAGATATTTGATGTCTGAGGATTGAGGATTGAGGATTGAGAATTGAGGATTGAGGATTGAGGATTGAGGATTGAGGATTGAGGATTGAGTATTGAGGATTGAGGATTGAGGATTCAAGGTTGAGGATTGAAGATTGAGGATTGAGGATTGAGGATTGAGGATTGAAGATGAGGGCTGAGGATTGAAGATTGAGGATTCAGGATTGAGGATTGAGGATTGAAGATGAGGGCTGAGGGTTGAGGATTGAGGTTTGAGGCCTGAGGATTGAGGATTGAGGATTGAGATTTGAGGATTGAGGATTGAGGATTGAAGATTGTGTATTGGGTATTGAGGATTGAAGAATGAGGTTTGAGGATTGAGGATTGAGGATTCAGGATTGAAGATTGAGGATTCAGGATTAAGGATTCAGGATTGTGGTTTGAGGACTGAGGATTGAGGATTGAGGATTGGGGATTGAGTATTGAGGATCGAGGATTGAAGATTGAAGATTGGTTATTGAGGATTGAACATTGAGGATTGAGGACTGAGGATTGAGGATTGAGGATCGAGGATTGAGGGTGGAGGATTGAGGATTGAGGATTGTGGATTGAGGGTTGGGGATTGAGGATTGAGGCCTGAGGATTGAGGATTGAGCATTGAGGATTGAAGATTGAGGACTGGGGATTGAGGATTGAAGGTTGTGGATTAAGGATTGAAGGTTGGGGACTGAGGATCTAGGATTAGAGATTGTTTATTGAGGATTGAAGATTGAGGATTGAGGTCTGAGGGTTGAGAATTGAGAACTGAGGATGAGGACTGAGGGCTGAGGGTTGAGGTTTGAGGAATGAGGATTGGGGTTGAGGATTGAGGATTGAGGATTGAGGATTGAGGATTGAGTACTGAAGATTGAGTATTGATGACTGAGGAATGAGGATTGAGGATTGAAGATTGAGGATTGAGGATCGAGGATTGAGGACTGAGGATTGAAGATTGAGGATTGGGGATTGAGGATTGACGATTGAGGATTGAGTATTGAGGATTGAGAATTGAGGATTGACGATTGAACATTGAGTATTGAGGATTGAAGTTTCAGGATTGATTACTGAGGATTGAGGATTGAGGATTGAGGATTGAGGAATGAGGATTGAGGATTAAATATTGAGTATTGAGAATTGAGGATTGAGGATTGAGAGTTGAGGATTGAGGATTGAGGATTGAAGATTGAGGATTGGGTATTGAGGATTGAAGAGTGAGGATTGAGGATTGAGGATTGAGGATTGAGGATTGCAGATTGAGTATTGAGGATTGCAGATTGAGCATTGAGGATTGAGGATTGAGGATTGAGGATTGAGGATTGAGGATTGAGGATTGAGGATTGTGGATTGAGGATTGGCGATTGAGGATTGAGTATTGGGGATTGAGAATTGAGGATTGACGATTGAAGATTGAGTATTGAGGATTGAAAATTGAGGATTGATGACTGAGGATTGAGGATTGAGGATTGAGGATTAAGGATTGGGGATTAAATATTGAGTATTGAGGATTGAAGATTGTGGATTGAGGATTGAGGGTCGAGGATTGAGTATGAGGGCTCAGGGTTGAGGATTGAGGTTTAAGGACTGAGTACTGAGGATTGAGGATTGAGAACTGAGGCCTGAGGATTGAGGATTGAGGATTGAGCATTGAGGATTGAAGATTGAGGACTGGGGATTGAGGATTGAAGGTTGTGGATTAAGGATTGAAGATTGGGGGTTGAGGATCTAGGATTAGAGATTGATTATTGAGGATTGAAGATTGAGGATTGAGGTCTGAGGGTTGAGAATTGAGAACTGAGGATGAGGACTGAGGGCTGAGGGTTGAGGTTTGAGGAATGAGGATTGGGGGTTGAGGATTGAGGATTGAGGATTGAGGAATGAGGATTGAGTACTGAAGATTGAGTATTGATGACTGAGGAATGAGGATTGAGGATTGAGGATTGAGGATTGAGGATTGAGTATTGAGGATTGAATATTGAGTATTGAGGATTGAAGATTCAGGATTGAGGATTGAGGTTTGAGGATGAGGGCTGAGGGTTGAGGATTGAGGTTTGAGGACTGAGGACTGAGGCTTGAGGATTGAGGATTGAGGATTGAGGGTTGAGGATTGAAGATTGAGGATTGGGTATTGCGTATTGAACATTGAGGATTGAGGATTGAGGATTGAGGATTGAGGGTTGAGGACTGAAGATTGTATATTGATGATTGAATATTGCGGATTGAGTATTGAGGGTTGTGGATTGAGGACGAGGACTGAGGGTTGAGTATAGATGTTTGATGTCTGAGGATTGAGGATTGAGGATTGAGAATTGAGGATTGAGGATTGAGGATTGTAGATTGAGGATTGAGGATTGAGGATTGAACATTGAGGATTGGGTATTGAGGATTGAACATTGAGGATTGAGGATTGACGGTTGAGTATTGAGGATTGATGGTTGAGGGTTGTGTGTTGAAATTGAGGATTGTAGATTGAGGATTGAGGATTGAGGATTGAACATTGAGGATTGGGTATTGAGGATTGAACATTGAGGATTGAGGATTGACGGCTGAGTATTGAGGATTGATGGTTGAGGGTTGTGTGTTGAAATTGAGGATTGAGGATTGAGGATTGAAGATTGAGGATTGAAGAATGAGTATTGATGATTGAAGATTGAGGACTGAGGATTGAGGAATGAGGATTGAGTACTGAAGATTGAGTATTGATGACTGAGGAATGAGGATTGAAGATTGAGGATTGAGGATTGAGGATTGAGGATTGAGGATTGAGGATTGAGGATTGAATATTGAGTATTGAGTATTGAAGATTGAGGATTGAGGATTGAGGATTGAGGATGGAGGATGAGGGCTGAGGGTTTAGGATTGAGGTTTGAGTATTGAATCCTGAGAATTCAGGATATTCTGTTGAGTATAGAGAACTGAGGATTGATGGTTGAGTATTGAAGACAGAGGATTGAGGATTGAAGATTGAGTATTGAGGTTTCAGAATTGAGGTTTGAGGACTGAGGATTGAGGATTGAAGATTGAGTACTGAGGATTGAATATTGAGGATTGAGGATTGAGGATTGAGGATTGAGGATGAGGTCTGAGGGTTGAGGATTGAGGTTTGAGGACTGAGGACTGAGGTTTGAGGATTGAGGATTGAGGATGTGGGCTGACGGTTGAGGATTGTGGTTTGAGTGCTGAGGTCTGAGGATTGAGGATTGAGAATTGAGGATTGAGGATTAAGGATTGAAGATTGAGGATTGGGTATTCAGGATTGAAGAATGAGGATTGGGTATTGCGGATTGAACATTGAGGATGGAGTATTGAGGATTAAGGATTGAGGATCGAGGGTTGAGTATTGAGGATTGAGGATTGAAGATTGAGTATTGAGTATTGAAAACTGTGAATTGAGGATATTCTATTTAGGATTGAGGATTGACAACTGATTGTTGAGGACTGAGGGCTGAAGATTGAGGATTCAGGATTGAGGATTCAGAATTGAGGTTTGAGGACTGAGGATTCAGGATCAAAGATTGAGTATTCAGGATTGAAGGTTGAGGATTGAGGATTGAGGATTGAGGATTGAGGATGAGGGCTGAGGGTTGAGGATTGAGGTTTGAGGACTCAGGACTGAGGATTGAGGATTGAGAATTGAGGATTGAGGATTGAGGATTGAAGATTGAGTATTGAGGTTTGAAGACTGACGATTGAGGGTTGAGGATTGAGGATTGAGGATTGAGGATGGAGGATTGATGATTGATTATTGAGGATTGATAATTGAGGATTGAGGATTGAGGATTGAGGATTGAGGATTGATGATTGAGGATTGGGGACTGAGTGTTGAAGGTTGAGTGATGAGAATTGATGTTTGTGGATAGAGATTTAAAGATTGCAGATTGAGTATTGAGTATTGAAAAATGTGAATTGATGATATTCTATTGAGGATTGAGAATTGACAACTGATTGTTGAGGACTGAGGTCCGAAGATTGAGGATTCAGGATTGAGGATTCAGGATTGTGGTTTGAGGACTGAGGATTGAGGATTGAGGCTTGAGGATTGAGGATTGAGGATTGAGCGTTGAGGATTGAAGATTGAGGATTGGGTATTGCGTATTGAACATTGAGGATTGAGGATTGAGGGTTGAGGATTGAGGATTGAGTGTTGAGGACTGAAGATTGTATATTGATGATTGAAGATTGCGGATTGAGTATTGAGGGTTGTGGATTGAGGACGAGGACTGAGGGTTGAGTATAGATGTTTGATGTCTGAGGATTGAGGATTGAGGATTGAGAATTGAGGATTGAGGATTGAGGATTGAGGGTTGAGGATTGAAGATTGAGGATTGTGTATTGCGTACTGAACATTGAGGATTGAGGATTGAGGATTGAGGATTGGAGATTGAGGATTGGGTATTGCGTATTGAACATTGAGGATTGAGGATTGAGGATTGAGGATTGAGGGTTGTGGATTGAGGTCGAGGACTGAGGGTTGAGTATTGATGTTTGATGTCCGAGGATTGAGGATTGAGGATTGAGAATTGAGGATTGAGGATTGAGGATTGTAGATTGAGGATTGAGGATTGAGGATTGAAGATTGAGGATTGGATATTGAGGATTGAACATTGAGGATTGAGGATTGACGGTTGAGTATTGAGGATTGATTGTTGAGGGTTGTGTGTTGAAATTGAGGATTGAGGATTGAGGATTGAGGATTGAGGATTGAAGATTGAGGATTGAAGAATGAGTATTGATGATTGAAGATTGAGGACTGAGGATTGAGGATTGAGGATTGAGGATTGAAGATTGAATATTGATGATTGATGGTTGGGGATTGAGGATTGAGTGTTGTGGATTGAGGACGAGGACAGAGGGTTGAGTATAGATGTTTGAGGTCTGATGATTGAGGATAGAGGATTGAGAATTGAGGATTGAGGATTGAGGATTGAAGATTTAGGATTGGGTATTGAGGATTGAAGAATGAGGATTGAGGATTGAGGATTGAGGATTGAGGATTGAGTATTGCAGATTGAGTATTGAGGATTGAAGATTGAGGATTGAGGATTGCGGATTGAGGATTGAGGATTGAGGATTGAGGATTGAGGCCTGAGGATTGAGGATTGAGGATTGAGCATTGAGGATTGAAGATTGAGGACTGGGGATTGAGGATTGAAGATTGTGGATTAAGGATTGAAGATTGGGGATTGAGGATCTGGGATTAGAGATTGATTGTTGAGGATTGAAGATTGAGGATTGAGGTCTGAGGGTTGAGAATTGAGAACTGAGGATGAGGACTGAGGGCTGAGGGTTGAGGTTTGAGGAATGAGGATTGGGGGTTGAGGATTGAGGATTGAGGATTGAGGATTGTGGATTGAGGACGAGGATTGAGGATTGAGGATTGAGAATTGAGGATTGAGGATTGAGGATTGAGGATTGAGAATTGAGGATTGAGGATTGAGGATTGAGGATTGAGGATTGAGGATTGAGGATTGAGGGTTGTGGATTGAGGTCGAGGACTGAGGGTTGTGTATTGATGTTTGATGTCCGAGGATTGAGGATTGAGGATTGAGAATTGAGGATTGAGGATTGAGGATTGAGGATTGTGTATTGAGGATTGAGGATTGAGGATTGAAGATTGAGGGTTGGGTATTGAGGATTGAACATTGAGGATTGAGGATTGACGGTTGAGTATTGAGGATTGATTGTTGAGGGTTGTGTGTTGAAATTGAGGATTGAGGATTGAGGATTGAGGATTGAGGATTGAAGATTGAGGATTGAAGAATGAGTATTGATGATTGAAGATTGAGGACTGAGGATTGAGGATTGAGGGTTGAGGATTGAAGATTGAATATTGATGATTGATGGTTGGGGATTGAGCATTGAGTGTTGTGGATTGAGGACGAGGACAGAGGGTTGAGTATAGATGTTTGAGGTCTGATGATTGAGGATAGAGGAATGAGAATTGAGGATTGAGGATTGAGGATTGAAGATTTAGGATTGGGTATTGAGGATTGAAGAATGAGGATTGAGAATTGAGGATTGAAGATTGAGGATTGAGGATTGAGGATTGAGGATGGAGGATGAGGGCTGAGGGTTTAGAATTGAGGTTTGAGTATTGAATCCTGAGAATTCAGGATATTCTGTTGAGTATTGAGAACTGAGGATTGATGGTTGAGTATTGAAGACAGAGGATTGAGGATTGAAGGTTGAGTATTGAGGATTCAGAATTGAGGTTTGAGGACTGAGGATTGAGGATTGAATATTGAGTACTGAGGATTGAATATTGAGGATTGAGGGTTGAGGATTGAGGATTGAGGATGAGGTCTGAGGGTTGAGGATTGAGGTTTGAGGACTGAGGACTGAGTTTTGAGGATTGAGGATTGAGGATGTGGGCTGACGGTTGAGGATTGTGGTTTGAGGGCTGAGGTCTGAGGATTGAGGATTGAGAATTGAGGATTGAGGATTAAGGATTGAAGATTGAGGATTGGGTATTGAGGATTGAAGAATGAGGATTGAGGATTGAGGATTGAGGATTGAGGATTGAGGATTGAGGATTGAAGATTGAGGATTGGGTATTGCGGATTGAACATTGAGGATTGAGTATTGAGTATTGAGGATTGAGGATCGAGGGTTGAGTATTGTGGATTGAGGATTGAAGATTGAGTATTGAGTATTGAAAACTGTGAATTGAGGATATTCTATTTAGGATTGAGGATTGACAACTGATTGTTGAGGACTGAGGGCTGAAGATCGAGGATTCAGGATTGAGGATTCAGAATTGAGATTTGAGGACTGAGGATTCAGGATCAAAGATTGAGTATTCAGGATTGAAGATTGCGGATTGAGGATTGAGGATTGAGGATTGAGGATGAGGGCAGAGGGTTGAGGATTGAGGTTTGAGGACTCAGGACTGAGGATTGAGGATTGAGGATTGAGGATTGAGGATTGAGGATTGAGGATTGAAGATTGAGTATTGAGGTTTGAAGACTGACGATTGAGGGTTGAGGATTGAGGTTTGAGGATTGAGGATTGATGATTGAGTATTGAGGATTGATAATTGAGGATTGAGGATTGAGGATTGAGGATTGGAGATTGAGGATTGGGTATTGCGTATTGAACATTGAGGATTGAGGATTGAGGA
Source organism: Calliopsis andreniformis (assembly GCF_051401765.1). Taxonomy (NCBI): domain Eukaryota; kingdom Metazoa; phylum Arthropoda; class Insecta; order Hymenoptera; family Andrenidae; genus Calliopsis; species Calliopsis andreniformis. The sequence goes on from NW_027480602.1 coordinate 271,031, forward strand.
TTGAGGATTGAGGGTTGTGGATTGAGGTCGTGGACTGAGGGTTGAGTATTGATGTTTGATGTCCGAGGATTGAGGATTGAGGATTGAGGTCTGAGGGTTGAGAATTGAGAACTGAGGATGAGGACTGAGGGCTGAGGGTTGAGGTTTGAGGAATGAGGATTGGGGGTTGAGGATTGAGGATTGAGGATTGAGGAATGAGGATTGAGTACTGAAGATTGAGTATTGATGACTGAGGAATGAGGCTTGAGGATTGAGGATTGAGGATTGAGGATTGAGGATTGAGGATTGAGGATTGAGGCCTGAGGGTTGAGGATTGAGGATTGAGCATTGAGGATTGGAGATTGAGGACTGGGGATTGAGGATTGAAGGTTGTGGATTAAGGATTGAAGATTGGGGATTGAGGATCTAGGATTAGAGGTTGGTTATTGAGGATTGAAGATTGAGGATTGAGGTCTGAGGGTTGAGAATTGAGAACTGAGGATGAGGACTGAGGGCTGAGGGTTGAGGTTTGAGGAATGAGGATTGGGGGTTGAGGATTGAGGATTGAGGATTGAGGATTGAGGATTGAGTACTGAAGATTGAGTATTGATGACTGAGGAATGAGGATTGAGGATTGAGGATTGAGGATTGAGGATTGAGGATTGAGGATTGAATACTGAGTATTGAGGATTGAAGATTGAGGATTGAGGATTGAGGATTGAGGATTGGAGATTGAGGATTGGGTATTGAGGATTGAACATTGAGGATTGATGATTGAGGATTGAGGATTGAGGACTGAAGATTGAATATTGATGATTGAAGATTGAGGATTGAGGAATGAGGTTTGTGGATTGAGGTCGAGGACTGAGGGTTGAGTATTGATGTTTGATGTCTGAGGATTGAGGATTGAGGATTGAGAATTGAGGACTGAGGATTGAGGATTGAAGATTGTGGATTGAGGATTGAGGATTGAAGATTGAGTATTGAGGATTGAAAATTGGGGATTGAGGATTGAGGATTGAGGATTGAGGACTGATGATTGGAGATTGAGGATTGGGGACGGAGTGTTGCGGGTTGAGTGATGAGAGTTGATGTTTGTGGATAGAGATTTGAAGATTGCTGACTGAGTATTGAGTATCGAAAACTGTGAATTGATGATATTCTATTGAGGATTGAGGATTGACAACCGATTGTTGTGGACTGAGGGCTGAAGATTGAGGATTCAGAATTGAGGATTCAGGTTTGAGGTTGGAGGACTGAGGATTGAGGATTGAGGATTGAGGATTGAGGGTTGAGGGTTGAGGATTGAAGATTGGGGATTGGGTATTGCGGATTGAACCCTGAGGAATGAGGATTGAGGATTGAGGATTGAGGATTGAGGATTGAGGATTGAATATTGAGTATTGAGGATTGAAGATTGAGGATTGAGGATTGAGGATTGAGGATGGAGGATGAGGGCTGAGGGTATAGGATTGAGGTTTGAGTATTGAATCCTGAGAATTCAGGATATTCTGTTGAGTATAGAGAACTGAGGATTGATGGTTGAGTATTGAAGACAGAGGATTGAGGATTGAAGATTGAGTATTGAGGTTTCAGAATTGAGGTTTGAGGACTGAGGATTGAGGATTGAAGATTGAGTACTGAGGATTGAATATTGAGGATTGAGGATTGAGGATTGAGGAGTGAGGATGAGGTCTGAGGGTTGAGGACTGAGGTTTGAGGACTGAGGACTGAGGTTTGAGGATTGAGGATTAAGGATTGAAGATTGAGGATTGGGTATTGAGGATTGAAGAATGAGGATTGAGGATTGAGGATTGAGGATTGAGGATTGAGGATTGAGGATTGAGGATTGAAGATTGAGGATTGGGTATTGCGGATTGAACATTGAGGATTGAGTATTGAAGATTGAGGATTGAGGATCGAGGGTTGAGTATTGAGGATTGAGGATTGAAGATTGAGTATTGAGAATTGAAAACTGTGAATTGAGGATATTCTATTTAGGATTGAGGATTGACAACTGATTGTTGAGGACTGAGGGCTGAAGATTGAGGATTCAGGATTGAGGATTCAGAATTGAGGTTTGAGGACTGAGGATTCAGGATCAAAGATTGAGTATTCAGGATTGAGGATTGAGGATTGAGGATTGAGGATGAGGGCTGAGGGTTGAGGATTGAGGTTTGAGGACTGAGGACTCAGGATTGAGGATTGAGAATTGAGGATTGAGGATTGAGGATTGAAGATTGAGTATTGAGGTTTGAAGACTGACGATTGAGGGTTGAGGATTGAGGATTGAGGATTGAGGATTGAGGATTGATGATTGAGTATTGAGGATTGATAATTGAGGATTGAGGATTGAGGATTGAGTATTGAGGGTTGTGGATTGAGGACGAGGACTGAGGGTTGAGTATAGATGTTTGATGTCTGAGGATTGAGGATTGACGATTGAGAATTGAGGATTGAGGATTGAGGATTGAGGGCTGAGGATTGAAGATTTAGGATTGTGTATTGCGTATTGAACATTGAGGATTGAGGATTGAGGATTGAGGATTGGAGATTGAGGATTGGGTATTGCGTATTGAAGATTGAGGATTGCGGATTGAGGATTGAGGATTGAGGGTTGTGGATTGAGGTCGAGGACTGAGGGTTGAGTATTGATGTTTGATGTCTGAGGATTGAGGATTGAGGATTGAGAATTGAGGATTGAGGATTGAGGATTGTAGATTGAGGATTGAGGATTGAGGATTGAAGATTGAGGATTGGGTATTGAGGATTGAACATTGAGGATTGAGGATTGACGGTTGAGTATTGAGGATTGATGGTTGAGGGTTGTGTGTTGAAATTGAGGATTGAGGATTGAGGATTGAGGATTGAGGATTGAAGATTGAGGATTGGAGAATGAGTATTGATGATTGAAGATTGAGGACTGAGGATTGAGGATTGAGGATTGAGTATTGAAGATTGAATATTGATGATTGACGGTTGAGGATTGAGGATTGAGGGTTGTGGATTGAGGACGAGGACAGAGGGTTGAGTATTGATGTTTGAGGTCTGATGATTGAGGATAGAGGATTGAGAATTGAGGATTGAGGATTGAGGATTGAAGATTTAGGATTGGGTATTGAGGATTGAAGAATGAGGATCGAGGATTGAGGATTGAGGATTGAGGATTGCAGATTGAGTATTGAGGATTGAAGATTGAGTATTGGGGATTGAGGATTGAAGATTGAGGATTGAGAATCGAGGATTGAGGACTGAGGATTGAAGGTTGAGGATTGAAGATTGAGGATTGAGGATTGAGGATTGAAGATGGAGGATGAGGGCTGAGGGTTTAGGATTGAGGTTTGAGTATTGAATCCTGAGAATTCAGGATATTCTATTGAGTATTGAGAACTGAGGATTGATGGTTGAGTATTGAAGACAGAGGATTGAGGATTGAAGATTGAGTATTGAGGATTCAGAATTGAGGTTTGAGGACTGAGGATTGAGGATTGAAGATTGAGTACTGAGGATTGAATATTGAGGATTGAGGATTGAGGATTGAGGATTGAGGATGAGGTCTGAGGGTTGAGGGTTGAGGTTTGAGGACTGAGGACTGAGGTTTGAGGATTGAGGATTGAGGATGTGGGCTGACGGTTGAGGATTGTGGTTTGAGGGCTGAGGTCTGAGGATTGAGGATTGAGAATTGAGGATTGAGGATTGAGGATTGAAGATTGAGGATTGGGTATTGAGGATTGAAGAATGAGGATTGAGGATTGAGGATTGAGGATTGAGGATTGAGGATTGAGGATTGAAGATTGAGGATTGGGTATTGCAGTTTGAACATTGAGGATTGAGTATTGAGGATTGAGGATTGAGGATCGAGGGTTGAGTATTGAGGATTGAGGATTGAGGATTGAGTATTGAGTATTGAAAACTGTGAATTGAGCATATTCTATTTAGGATTGAGGATTGACAACTGATTGTTGAGGACTGAGGGCTGAAGATTGAGGATTCAGGATTGAGGATTCAGAATTGAGGTTTGAGGACTGAGGATTGAGGATTAAAGATTGAGTATTGAGGATTGAAGATTGAGGATTGAGGATTGAGGATTGAGGTTTGAGGATGAGGGCTGAGGGTTGAGGATTGAGGTTTGAGGACTGAGGACTGAGGCTTGAGGATTGAGGATTGAGGATTGAGGGTTGAGGATTGAAGATTGAGGATTGGGTATTGCGTATTGAACATTGAGGATTGAGGATTGAGGATTGAGGATTGAGGGTTGAGGACTGAAGATTGTATATTGATGATTGAATATTGCGGATTGAGTATTGAGGGTTGTGGATTGAGGTTTGAGGATGAGGGCTGAGGGTTGAGGATTGAGGTTTGAGGACTGAGGACTGAGGATTGAGGATTGAGAATTGAGGATTGAGGATTGAGAATTGAAGATTGAGGATTGGGTATTTAGGATTGAAGAATGAGGATTGAGGATTGAGGATTGAGGATTGAGGATTGAAGATTGAGTATTGAGGTTTGAAGACTGACGATCGAGGGTTGAGGATTGAGGATTGAGGATTGAGGATTGAGGATTGATGATTGAGTATTGAGGATTGATAATTGAGGATTGAGGATTGAGGATTGAGGATTGAGGATTGATGATTGAGGATTGGGGACTGAGTGTTGAGGGTTGAGTGATGAGTATTGATGTTTGTGGATAGAGATTTAAAGATTTCAGATTGAGTATTAAGTATTGAAAAATGTGAATTGATGATATTCTATTGAGGATTGAGAATTGCCAACTGATTGTTGAGGACTGAGGTCTGGAGATTGAGGATTCAGGATTGAGGATTCAGGAAAGAGGTTTGAGGACTGAGGCTTGAGGATAGAGGCTTGAGGATTGAGGATTGAGGTTTGAGGGTTGAGGATTGAAGATTGAGGATTGGGTATTGCGTATTGAACATTGAGGATTGAGGATTGAGGATTGAGGATTGAGGGTTGAGGACTGAAGATTGTATATTGATGATTGAAGATTGAGGATTGAGTATTGACGGTTGTGGATTGAGGACGAGGACTGAGGGTTGAGTATAGATATTTGATGTCTGAGGATTGAGGATTGAGGATTGAGAATTGAGGATTGAGGATTGAGGATTGAGGATTGAGGATTGAGGATTGAGTATTGAGGATTGAGGATTGAGGATTCAAGGTTGAGGATTGAAGATTGAGGATTGAGGATTGAGGATTGAGGATTGAAGATGAGGGCTGAGGATTGAAGATTGAGGATTCAGGATTGAGGATTGAGGATTGAAGATGAGGGCTGAGGGTTGAGGATTGAGGTTTGAGGCCTGAGGATTGAGGATTGAGGATTGAGATTTGAGGATTGAGGATTGAGGATTGAAGATTGTGTATTGGGTATTGAGGACTGAAGAATGAGGTTTGAGGATTGAGGATTGAGGATTCAGGATTGAAGATGGAGGATTCAGGATTAAGGATTCAGGATTGTGGTTTGAGGACTGAGGATTGAGGATTGAGGATTGGGGATTGAGTATTGAGGATCGAGGATTGAAGATTGAAGATTGGTTATTGAGGATTGAACATTGAGGATTGAGGACTGAGGATTGAGGATTGAGGATCGAGGATTGAGGGTGGAGGATTGAGGATTGAGGATTGTGGATTGAGGGTTGGGGATTGAGGATTGAGGCCTGAGGATTGAGGATTGAGGATTGAGCATTGAGGATTGAAGATTGAGGACTGGGGATTGAGGATTGAAGGTTGTGGATTAAGGATTGAAGGTTGGGGACTGAGGATCTAGGATTAGAGATTGTTTATTGAGGATTGAAGATTGAGGATTGAGGTCTGAGGGTTGAGAATTGAGAACTGAGGATGAGGACTGAGGGCTGAGGGTTGAGGTTTGAGGAATGAGGATTGGGGTTGAGGATTGAGGATTGAGGATTGAGGATTGAGGATTGAGTACTGAAGATTGAGTATTGATGACTGAGGAATGAGGATTGAGGATTGAAGATTGAGGATTGAGGATCGAGGATTGAGGACTGAGGATTGAAGATTGAGGATTGGGGATTGAGGATTGACGATTGAGGATTGAGTATTGAGGATTGAGAATTGAGGATTGACGATTGAACATTGAGTATTGAGGATTGAAGTTTCAGGATTGATTACTGAGGATTGAGGATTGAGGATTGAGGATTGAGGAATGAGGATTGAGGATTAAATATTGAGTATTGAGAATTGAGGATTCAGGATTGAGAGTTGAGGATTGAGGATTGAGGATTGAAGATTGAGGATTGGGTATTGAGGATTGAAGAGTGAGGATTGAGGATTGAGGATTGAGGATTGAGGATTGCAGATTGAGTATTGAGGATTGCAGATTGAGCATTGAGGATTGAGGATTGAGGATTGAGGATTGAGGATTGAGGATTGAGGATTGAGGATTGTGGATTGAGGATTGGCGATTGAGGATTGAGTATTGGGGATTGAGAATTGAGGATTGACGATTGAAGATTGAGTATTGAGGATTGAAAATTGAGGATTGATGACTGAGGATTGAGGATTGAGGATTGAGGATTAAGGATTGGGGATTAAATATTGAGTATTGAGGATTGAAGATTGTGGATTGAGGATTGAGGGTCGAGGATTGAGTATGAGGGCTCAGGGTTGAGGATTGAGGTTTAAGGACTGAGTACTGAGGATTGAGGATTGAGAACTGAGGCCTGAGGATTGAGGATTGAGGATTGAGCATTGAGGATTGAAGATTGAGGACTGGGGATTGAGGATTGAAGGTTGTGGATTAAGGATTGAAGATTGGGGGTTGAGGATCTAGGATTAGAGATTGATTATTGAGGATTGAAGATTGAGGATTGAGGTCTGAGGGTTGAGAATTGAGAACTGAGGATGAGGACTGAGGGCTGAGGGTTGAGGTTTGAGGAATGAGGATTGGGGGTTGAGGATTGAGGATTGAGGATTGAGGAATGAGGATTGAGTACTGAAGATTGAGTATTGATGACTGAGGAATGAGGATTGAGGATTGAGGATTGAGGATTGAGGATTGAGTATTGAGGATTGAATATTGAGTATTGAGGATTGAAGATTCAGGATTGAGGATTGAGGTTTGAGGATGAGGGCTGAGGGTTGAGGATTGAGGTTTGAGGACTGAGGACTGAGGCTTGAGGATTGAGGATTGAGGATTGAGGGTTGAGGATTGAAGATTGAGGATTGGGTATTGCGTATTGAACATTGAGGATTGAGGATTGAGGATTGAGGATTGAGGGTTGAGGACTGAAGATTGTATATTGATGATTGAATATTGCGGATTGAGTATTGAGGGTTGTGGATTGAGGACGAGGACTGAGGGTTGAGTATAGATGTTTGATGTCTGAGGATTGAGGATTGAGGATTGAGAATTGAGGATTGAGGATTGAGGATTGTAGATTGAGGATTGAGGATTGAGGATTGAACATTGAGGATTGGGTATTGAGGATTGAACATTGAGGATTGAGGATTGACGGTTGAGTATTGAGGATTGATGGTTGAGGGTTGTGTGTTGAAATTGAGGATTGTAGATTGAGGATTGAGGATTGAGGATTGAACATTGAGGATTGGGTATTGAGGATTGAACATTGAGGATTGAGGATTGACGGCTGAGTATTGAGGATTGATGGTTGAGGGTTGTGTGTTGAAATTGAGGATTGAGGATTGAGGATTGAAGATTGAGGATTGAAGAATGAGTATTGATGATTGAAGATTGAGGACTGAGGATTGAGGAATGAGGATTGAGTACTGAAGATTGAGTATTGATGACTGAGGAATGAGGATTGAAGATTGAGGATTGAGGATTGAGGATTGAGGATTGAGGATTGAGGATTGAGGATTGAATATTGAGTATTGAGTATTGAAGATTGAGGATTGAGGATTGAGGATTGAGGATGGAGGATGAGGGCTGAGGGTTTAGGATTGAGGTTTGAGTATTGAATCCTGAGAATTCAGGATATTCTGTTGAGTATAGAGAACTGAGGATTGATGGTTGAGTATTGAAGACAGAGGATTGAGGATTGAAGATTGAGTATTGAGGTTTCAGAATTGAGGTTTGAGGACTGAGGATTGAGGATTGAAGATTGAGTACTGAGGATTGAATATTGAGGATTGAGGATTGAGGATTGAGGATTGAGGATGAGGTCTGAGGGTTGAGGATTGAGGTTTGAGGACTGAGGACTGAGGTTTGAGGATTGAGGATTGAGGATGTGGGCTGACGGTTGAGGATTGTGGTTTGAGTGCTGAGGTCTGAGGATTGAGGATTGAGAATTGAGGATTGAGGATTAAGGATTGAAGATTGAGGATTGGGTATTCAGGATTGAAGAATGAGGATTGGGTATTGCGGATTGAACATTGAGGATTGAGTATTGAGGATTAAGGATTGAGGATCGAGGGTTGAGTATTGAGGATTGAGGATTGAAGATTGAGTATTGAGTATTGAAAACTGTGAATTGAGGATATTCTATTTAGGATTGAGGATTGACAACTGATTGTTGAGGACTGAGGGCTGAAGATTGAGGATTCAGGATTGAGGATTCAGAATTGAGGTTTGAGGACTGAGGATTCAGGATCAAAGATTGAGTATTCAGGATTGAAGGTTGAGGATTGAGGATTGAGGATTGAGGATTGAGGATGAGGGCTGAGGGTTGAGGATTGAGGTTTGAGGACTCAGGACTGAGGATTGAGGATTGAGAATTGAGGATTGAGGATTGAGGATTGAAGATTGAGTATTGAGGTTTGAAGACTGACGATTGAGGGTTGAGGATTGAGGATTGAGGATTGAGGATGGAGGATTGATGATTGATTATTGAGGATTGATAATTGAGGATTGAGGATTGAGGATTGAGGATTGAGGATTGATGATTGAGGATTGGGGACTGAGTGTTGAAGGTTGAGTGATGAGAATTGATGTTTGTGGATAGAGATTTAAAGATTGCAGATTGAGTATTGAGTATTGAAAAATGTGAATTGATGATATTCTATTGAGGATTGAGAATTGACAACTGATTGTTGAGGACTGAGGTCCGAAGATTGAGGATTCAGGATTGAGGATTCAGGATTGTGGTTTGAGGACTGAGGATTGAGGATTGAGGCTTGAGGATTGAGGATTGAGGATTGAGCGTTGAGGATTGAAGATTGAGGATTGGGTATTGCGTATTGAACATTGAGGATTGAGGATTGAGGGTTGAGGATTGAGGATTGAGTGTTGAGGACTGAAGATTGTATATTGATGATTGAAGATTGCGGATTGAGTATTGAGGGTTGTGGATTGAGGACGAGGACTGAGGGTTGAGTATAGATGTTTGATGTCTGAGGATTGAGGATTGAGGATTGAGAATTGAGGATTGAGGATTGAGGATTGAGGGTTGAGGATTGAAGATTGAGGATTGTGTATTGCGTACTGAACATTGAGGATTGAGGATTGAGGATTGAGGATTGGAGATTGAGGATTGGGTATTGCGTATTGAACATTGAGGATTGAGGATTGAGGATTGAGGATTGAGGGTTGTGGATTGAGGTCGAGGACTGAGGGTTGAGTATTGATGTTTGATGTCCGAGGATTGAGGATTGAGGATTGAGAATTGAGGATTGAGGATTGAGGATTGTAGATTGAGGATTGAGGATTGAGGATTGAAGATTGAGGATTGGATATTGAGGATTGAACATTGAGGATTGAGGATTGACGGTTGAGTATTGAGGATTGATTGTTGAGGGTTGTGTGTTGAAATTGAGGATTGAGGATTGAGGATTGAGGATTGAGGATTGAAGATTGAGGATTGAAGAATGAGTATTGATGATTGAAGATTGAGGACTGAGGATTGAGGATTGAGGATTGAGGATTGAAGATTGAATATTGATGATTGATGGTTGGGGATTGAGGATTGAGTGTTGTGGATTGAGGACGAGGACAGAGGGTTGAGTATAGATGTTTGAGGTCTGATGATTGAGGATAGAGGATTGAGAATTGAGGATTGAGGATTGAGGATTGAAGATTTAGGATTGGGTATTGAGGATTGAAGAATGAGGATTGAGGATTGAGGATTGAGGATTGAGGATTGAGTATTGCAGATTGAGTATTGAGGATTGAAGATTGAGGATTGAGGATTGCGGATTGAGGATTGAGGATTGAGGATTGAGGATTGAGGCCTGAGGATTGAGGATTGAGGATTGAGCATTGAGGATTGAAGATTGAGGACTGGGGATTGAGGATTGAAGATTGTGGATTAAGGATTGAAGATTGGGGATTGAGGATCTGGGATTAGAGATTGATTGTTGAGGATTGAAGATTGAGGATTGAGGTCTGAGGGTTGAGAATTGAGAACTGAGGATGAGGACTGAGGGCTGAGGGTTGAGGTTTGAGGAATGAGGATTGGGGGTTGAGGATTGAGGATTGAGGATTGAGGATTGTGGATTGAGGACGAGGATTGAGGATTGAGGATTGAGAATTGAGGATTGAGGATTGAGGATTGAGGATTGAGAATTGAGGATTGAGGATTGAGGATTGAGGATTGAGGATTGAGGATTGAGGATTGAGGGTTGTGGATTGAGGTCGAGGACTGAGGGTTGTGTATTGATGTTTGATGTCCGAGGATTGAGGATTGAGGATTGAGAATTGAGGATTGAGGATTGAGGATTGAGGATTGTGTATTGAGGATTGAGGATTGAGGATTGAAGATTGAGGGTTGGGTATTGAGGATTGAACATTGAGGATTGAGGATTGACGGTTGAGTATTGAGGATTGATTGTTGAGGGTTGTGTGTTGAAATTGAGGATTGAGGATTGAGGATTGAGGATTGAGGATTGAAGATTGAGGATTGAAGAATGAGTATTGATGATTGAAGATTGAGGACTGAGGATTGAGGATTGAGGGTTGAGGATTGAAGATTGAATATTGATGATTGATGGTTGGGGATTGAGCATTGAGTGTTGTGGATTGAGGACGAGGACAGAGGGTTGAGTATAGATGTTTGAGGTCTGATGATTGAGGATAGAGGAATGAGAATTGAGGATTGAGGATTGAGGATTGAAGATTTAGGATTGGGTATTGAGGATTGAAGAATGAGGATTGAGAATTGAGGATTGAAGATTGAGGATTGAGGATTGAGGATTGAGGATGGAGGATGAGGGCTGAGGGTTTAGAATTGAGGTTTGAGTATTGAATCCTGAGAATTCAGGATATTCTGTTGAGTATTGAGAACTGAGGATTGATGGTTGAGTATTGAAGACAGAGGATTGAGGATTGAAGGTTGAGTATTGAGGATTCAGAATTGAGGTTTGAGGACTGAGGATTGAGGATTGAATATTGAGTACTGAGGATTGAATATTGAGGATTGAGGGTTGAGGATTGAGGATTGAGGATGAGGTCTGAGGGTTGAGGATTGAGGTTTGAGGACTGAGGACTGAGTTTTGAGGATTGAGGATTGAGGATGTGGGCTGACGGTTGAGGATTGTGGTTTGAGGGCTGAGGTCTGAGGATTGAGGATTGAGAATTGAGGATTGAGGATTAAGGATTGAAGATTGAGGATTGGGTATTGAGGATTGAAGAATGAGGATTGAGGATTGAGGATTGAGGATTGAGGATTGAGGATTGAGGATTGAAGATTGAGGATTGGGTATTGCGGATTGAACATTGAGGATTGAGTATTGAGTATTGAGGATTGAGGATCGAGGGTTGAGTATTGTGGATTGAGGATTGAAGATTGAGTATTGAGTATTGAAAACTGTGAATTGAGGATATTCTATTTAGGATTGAGGATTGACAACTGATTGTTGAGGACTGAGGGCTGAAGATCGAGGATTCAGGATTGAGGATTCAGAATTGAGATTTGAGGACTGAGGATTCAGGATCAAAGATTGAGTATTCAGGATTGAAGATTGCGGATTGAGGATTGAGGATTGAGGATTGAGGATGAGGGCAGAGGGTTGAGGATTGAGGTTTGAGGACTCAGGACTGAGGATTGAGGATTGAGGATTGAGGATTGAGGATTGAGGATTGAAGATTGAGTATTGAGGTTTGAAGACTGACGATTGAGGGTTGAGGATTGAGGTTTGAGGATTGAGGATTGATGATTGAGTATTGAGGATTGATAATTGAGGATTGAGGATTGAGGATTGAGGATTGGAGATTGAGGATTGGGTATTGCGTATTGAACATTGAGGATTGAGGATTGAGGATTGAGGATTGAGGGTTGTGGATTGAGGTCGTGGACTGAGGGTTGAGTATTGATGTTTGATGTCCGAGGATTGAGGATTGAGGATTGAGAATTGAGGATTGAGGATTGAGGATTGTAGATTGAGGATTGAGGATTGAGGATTGAAGATTGAGGATTGGGTGTTGAGGATTGGACATTGAGGATTGAGGATTGACGGTTGAGTATTGAGGATTGATTGTTGAGGGTTGTGTGTTGAAATTGAGGATTGAGGATTGAGGATTGAGGATTGAGGATTGAAGATTGAGGATTGAAGAGTGAGTATTGATGATTGAAGATTGAGGACTGAGGATTGAGGATTGAGGATTGAGGATTGAAGATTGAATATTGATGATTGATGGTTGGGGATTGAGGATTGAGTGTTGTGGATTGAGGACGAGGACAGAGGGTTGAGTATAGATGTTTGAGGTCTGATGATTGAGGATAGAGGATTGAGAATTGAGGATTGAGGATTGAGGATTGAAGATTTAGGATTGGGTATTGAGGATTGAAGAATGAGGATTGAGGATTGAGGATTGAGGATTGAGGATTGCAGATTGAGTATTGAGGATTGAAGATTGAGGATTGAGGATTGCGGATTGAGGATTGAGGATTGAGTGTTGTGGATTGAGGACGAGGACAGAGGGTTGAGTATAGATGTTTGAGGACTGAGGGCTGAGGGTTGAGGTTTGAGGAATGAGGATTGGGGGTTGAGGATTGAGGATTGAGGATTGAGGATTGAGGATTGAGTACTGAAGATTGAGTATTGATGACTGAGGAATGAGGATTGAGGATTGAGGATTGAGGATTGAGGATTGAGCATTGAATATTGAGTATTGAGGATTGAAGATTGAGGATTGAGGATTGAGGATTGAGGATGGAGGATGAGGGCTGAGGGTTTAGGATTGAGGTTTGAGTATTGAATCCAGAGAATTCAGGATATTCTGTTGAGTATTGAGAACTGAGGATTGATGGTTGAGTATTGAAGACAGAGGATTGAGGATTGAAGATTGAGTATTGAGGATTCAGAATTGAGGTTTGAGGACTGAGGATTGATGATTGAAGATTAAGTACTGAGGATTGAATATTGATGATTGAGGATTGAGGATTGAGGATTGAGGATTGAGGATGAGGTCTGAGGGTTGAGGATTGAGGTTTGAGGACTGTGGACTGAGGTTTGAGGATTGAGGATTGAGGATGTTGGCTGACGGTTGAGGATTGTGGTTTGAGGGCTGAGGTCTGATGATTGAGGATTGAGAATTGAGGATTGAGGATTGAGGATTGAAGATTGAGGATTGGGTATTGAGGATTGAAGAATGAGGATTGAGGATTGAGGATTGAGGATGAGGGCTGAGGGTTTAGGATTGAGGTTTGAGTATTGAATCCTGAGAATTCAGGATATTCTATTGAGTATTGAGAACTGAGGATTGATGGTTGAGTATTGAAGACAGAGGATTGAAGATTGAAGATTGAGGATTGAGGATTGAGGATTGAGGATTGAGGATTGAGGATGAGGGCTGAGGTTTGAGGATTGAGGTTTGAGGACTGAGGACTGAGGATTGAGGATTGAGAATTGAGGATTGAGGATTGAGGATTGAGGATTGAGGATTGAGTATTGTAGATTGAGGATTGGGGGCGGAGTATTGAGGGTTGAGTGATGAGAATTGATGTTTGTGGATAGAGATTTGAAGATTGCAGATTGAGTATTGAGTATTGAAAACTGTGTGTTGATGATATTCTATTGAGGATTGAGGATTGACAACTGATTGTTGAGGACTGAGGTCTGAAGATTGAGGATTCAGGATTGATGATTGAGGATTGGGGACTGAGTGTTTAGGGTTGAGTGATGAGAATTGATGTTTGTGGATAGAGATTTAAAGATTGCAGATTGAGTATTGAGTATTGAAAACTGTGAATTGATGATATTCTATTGAGGATTGAGAATTGACAACTGATTGTTGAGGACTGAGGTCTGGAGATTGAGGATTCAGTATTGAGGATTCAGGATTGAGGTTTGAGGACTGAGGATTGAGGATTGAGGCTTGAGGATTGAGGATTGAGGATTGAGGATTGAGTGTTGAGGATTGAAGATTGAGGATTGGGTATTGCGTATTGAACATTGAGGATTGAGGATTGAGGATTGAGGATTGAGGGTTGAGGACTGAAGATTGAATATTGATGATTGAAGATTGAGGATTGAGGATTGAGGATTGTGGATTGAGGACGAGGATTGAGGATTGAGGATTGAGGATTGAGAATTGAGGATTGAGGATTGAGGATTGAGGTTGAGGATTGAAGATTGAGGATTGGGTATTGCGTATTGATCATTGAGGATTGAGGATTGAGGATTGAGGATTGGAGATTGAGGATTGGGTATTGAGGATTGAACATTGAGGATTGATGATTGAGGATTGAGGATTGAGGACTGAAGATTGAATATTGATGATTGAAGATTGAGGATTGAGGATTGAGGTTTGTGGATTGAGGTCGAGGACTGAGGGTTGAGTATTGATGTTTGATGTCTGAGGATTGAGGATTGAGGATTGAGAATTGAGGATTGAGGATTGAGGATTGAAGATTGTGGATTGAGGATTGAGGATTGAAGATTGAGTATTGAGGATTGAAAATTGGGGATTGAGGATTGAGGATTGAGGATTGGGGACGGAGTGTTGAGGGTTGAGTGATGAGAGTTGATGTTTGTGGATAGAGATTTGAAGATTGCTGATTGAGTATTGAGTATCGAAATCTGTGAATTGATGATATTCTATTGAGGATTGATGATTGACAACTGATTGTTGTGGACTGAGGGCTGAAGATTGAGGATTCAGGATTGAGGATTCAGGTTTGAGGTCGGAGGACAGAGGATTGAGGATTGAGGATTGAGGATTGAGGGCTGAGGGTTGAGGATTGAAGATTGGGGATTGGGTATTGCGGATTGAACCCTGAGGATTGAGGATTGAGGATTGAGGATTGAGGATCGAGGATTGAGGATTGGGGATTGAGGATTGAGGATTGAGGATTGATAATTGAGGATTGAGGATTGAGGATTGAGGATTGAGGATTGATGATTGAGGATTGGGGACTGAGTGTTGAGGGTTGAGTGATGAGAATTGATGTTAGTGGATAGAGATTTAAAGATTGCAGATTGAGTATTGAG
Source organism: Calliopsis andreniformis (assembly GCF_051401765.1). Lineage (NCBI taxonomy): Eukaryota > Metazoa > Arthropoda > Insecta > Hymenoptera > Andrenidae > Calliopsis > Calliopsis andreniformis. The sequence goes on from NW_027480602.1 coordinate 286,373, forward strand.
TATTGAAAAATGTGAATTGATGATATTCCATTGAGGATTGAGAATTGACAACTGATTGTTGAGGACTGAGGTCTGAAGATTGAGGATTCAGGATTGAGGATTCAGGATAGAGGTTTGGGGACTGAGGATTGAGGATTGAGGATTGAGGGTTGAGGATTGAAGATTGAGGATTGGGTATTGCGTATTGAACATTGAGGATTGAGGATTGAGGATTGAGGATTGAGGGTTGAGGGGTGAAGATTGTATATTGATGATTGAAGATTGCGGATTGAGTATTGAGGGTTGTGGATTGAGGACGAGGACTGAGGGTTGAGTATAGATGTTTGATGTCTGAGGATTGAGGATTGAGGATTGAGAATTGAGGATTGAGGATTGAGGATTGAGGGTTGAGGATTGAAGATTGAGGATTGTGTATTGCGTATTGAACATTGAGGATTGAGGATTGAGGATTGAGGATTGGAGATTGAGGATTGGGTATTGCGTATTGAACATTGAGGATTGAGGATTGAGGATTGAGGATTGAGGGTTGTGGATTGAGGTCGAGGACTGAGGGTTGAGTATTGATGTTTGATGTTTGAGGTCTGATGATTGAGGATAGAGGATTGAGAATTGAGGATTGAGGATTGAGGATTGAAGATTTAGGATTGGGTATTGAGGATTGAAGAATGAGGATTGAGGATTGAGGATTGAGGATTGAGGATTGCAGATTGAGTATTGAGGATTGAAGATTGAGGATTGAGGATTGCGGATTGAGGATTGAGGATTGAGGATTGAGGATTGAGGCCTGAGGATTGAGGATTGAGGATTGAGCATTGTGGATTGAAGATTGAGGACTGGAGATTGAGGATTGAAGGTTGTGCATTAAGGATTGAAGATTGGGGATTGAGGATCTAGGATTAGAGATTGATTATTGAGGATTGAAGATTGAGGATTGAGGTCTGAGGGTTGAGAATTGAGAACTGAGGATGAGGACTGAGGGCTGAGGGTTGAGGTTTGAGGAATGAGGATTGGGGGTTGAGGATTGAGGATTGAGGATTGAGGAATGAGGATTGAGTACTGAAGATTGAGTATTGATGACTGAGGAATGAGGCTTGAGGATTGAGGATTGAGGATTGAGGATTGAGGATTGAGGATTGAGGATTGAGGCCTGAGGGTTGAGGATTGAGGATTGAGCATTGAGGATTGGAGATTGAGGACTGGGGATTGAGGATTGAAGGTTGTGGATTAAGGATTGAAGATTGGGGATTGAGGATCTAGGATTAGAGGTTGGTTATTGAGGATTGAAGATTGAGGATTGAGGTCTGAGGGTTGAGAATTGAGAACTGAGGATGAGGACTGAGGGCTGAGGGTTGAGGTTTGAGGAATGAGGATTGGGGGTTGAGGATTGAGGATTGAGGATTGAGGATTGAGGATTGAGTACTGAAGATTGAGTATTGATGACTGAGGAATGAGGATTGAGGATTGAGGATTGAGGATTGAGGATTGAGGATTGAATACTGAGTATTGAGGATTGAAGATTGAGGATTGAGGATTGAGGATTGAGGATTGGAGATTGAGGATTGGGTATTGAGGATTGAACATTGAGGATTGATGATTGAGGATTGAGGATTGAGGACTGAAGATTGAATATTGATGATTGAAGATTGAGGATTGAGGAATGAGGTTTGTGGATTGAGGTCGAGGACTGAGGGTTGAGTATTGATGTTTGATGTCTGAGGATTGAGGATTGAGGATTGAGAATTGAGGACTGAGGATTGAGGATTGAAGATTGTGGATTGAGGATTGAGGATTGAAGATTGAGTATTGAGGATTGAAAATTGGGGATTGAGGATTGAGGATTGAGGATTGAAGATTGAGGATTGGGGACGGAGTGTTGAGGGTTGAGTGATGAGAGTTGATGTTTGTGGATAGAGATTTGAAGATTGCTGATTGAGGATTGAGTATCGAAAACTGTGAATTGATGATATTCTATTGAGGATTGAGGATTGACAACTGATTGTTGTGGACTGAGGGCTGAAGATTGAGGATTCAGGATTGAGGATTCAGGTTTGAGGTTGGAGGACTGAGGATTGAGGATTGAGGATTGACGATTGAGTGTTGAGGGTTGAGGATTGAAGATTGGGGATTGGGTATTGCGGATTGAACCCTGAGGAATGAGGATTGAGGATTGAGGATTGAGGATTGAGGATTGAGGATTGAGGATTGAGGATTGAATATTGAGTATTGAGGATTGAAGATTGAGGATTGAGGATTGAGGATTGAGGATGGAGGATGAGGGCTGAGGGTTTAGGATTGAGGTTTGAGTATTGAATCCTGAGAATTCAGGATATTCTGTTGAGTATAGAGAACTGAGGATTGATGGTTGAGTATTGAAGACAGAGGATTGAGGATTGAAGATTGAGTATTGAAGTTTCAGAATTGAGGTTTGAGGACTGAGGATTGAGGATTGAAGATTGAGTACTGAGGATTGAATATTGAGGATTGAGGATTGAGGATTGAGGAGTGAGGATGAGGTCTGAGGGTTGAGGATTGAGGATTGAGGACTGAGGACTGAGGTTTGAGGATTGAGGATTGAGGATGTGGGCTGACGGTTGAGGATTGTGGTTTGAGGGCTGAGGTCTGAGGATTGAGGATTGAGAATTGAGGATTGAGGCTTAAGGATTGAAGATTGAGGATTGAGGATTGAGGATTGAAGATTGAGGATTGGGTATTGCGGATTGAACATTGAGGATTGAGTATTGACGTTTAAGGATTGAGGATCGAGGGTTGAGTATTGAGGATTGAGGATTGAAGATTGAGTATTGAGTATTGAAAACTGTGAATTGAGGATATTCTATTTAGGATTGAGGATTGACAACTGATTGTTGAGGACTGAGGGCTGAAGATTGAGGATTCAGGATTGAGGATTCAGGATTGAGGATTCAGAATTGAGGTTTGAGGACTGAGGATTCAGGATCAAAGATTGAGTATTCAGGATTGAAGATTGAGGATTGAGGATTGAGGATTGAGGATTGAGGATGAGGGCTGACGGTTGAGGATTGAGGTTTGACGACTCAGGACTGAGGATTGAGGATTGAGAATTGAGGATTGGGGATTGAGGATTGAAGATTGAGTATTGAGGTTTGAAGACTGACGATTGAGGGTTGAGGATTGAGGATTGAGGATTGAGGATGGAGGATTGATGATTGAGTATTGAGGATTGATAATTGAGGATTGAGGATTGAGGATTGAGGATTGAGGATTGATGATTGAGGATTGGGGACTGAGTGTTGAAGGTTGAGTGATGAGAATTGATGTTAGTGGATAGAGATTTAAAGATTGCAGATGGAGTATTGAGTATTGAAAAATGTGAATTGATGATATTCTATTGAGGATTGAGAATTGACAACTGATTGTTGAGGACTGAGGTCTGAAGATTGAGGATTCAGGATTGAGGATTCAGGATTGAGGATTCAGGATAGAGGTTTGAGGACTGAGGATTGAGGATTGAGGCTTGAGGATTGAGGATTGAGGATTGAGGGTTGAGGATTGAAGATTGAGGACTGGGTATTGCGTATTGAACATTGAGGATTGAGGATTGAGGATTGAGGATTGAGGATTGAGTGTTGAGGACTGAAGATTGTATATTGATGATTGAAGATTGCGGATTGAGTATTGAGTGTTGTGGATTGAGGACGAGTACTGAGGGTTGAGTATAGATGTTTGATGTCTGAGGATTGAGGATTGAGGATTGAGAATTGAGGATTGAGGATTGAGGATTGAGGGTTGAGGATTGAAGATTGAGGATTGTGTATTGCGTATTGAACATTGAGGATTGAGGATTGAGGATTGAGGATTGGAGATTGAGGATTGGGTATTGCGTATTGAATATTGAGGATTGAGGATTGAGGATTGAGGATTGAGGGTTGTGGATTGAGGTCGAGGCCTGAGGGTTGAGTATTGATGTTTGATGTCCGAGGATTGAGGATTGAGGATTGAGAATTGAGGATTGAGGATTGAGGATTGTAGATTGAGGATTGAGGATTGAGGATTGAAGATTGAGGATTGGGTATTGAGGATTGAACATTGAGGATTGAGGATTGACGGTTGAGTATTGAGGATTGATTGTTGAGTGTTGTGTGTTGAAATTGAGGATTGAGGATTCAGGATTGAGGATTGAGGATTGAAGATTGAGGATTGAAGAATGAGTATTGATGATTGAAGACTGAGGACTGAGGATTGAGGATTGAGGATTGAGGATTGAAGATTGAATATTGATGATTGATGGTTGGGGATTGAGGATTGAGTGTTGTGGATTGAGGACGAGGACAGAGGGTCGAGTATAGATGTTTGAGGTCTGATGATTGAGGATAGAGGATTGAGAATTGAGGATTGAGGATTGAGGATTGAAGATTTAGGATAGGGTATTGAGGATTGAAGAATGAGGATTGAGGATTGAGGATTGAGGATTGAGGATTGCAGATTGAGTATTGAGGATTGAAGATTGAGGATTGAGGATTGAGGATTGCGGATTGAGGATTGAGGATTGAGGATTGAGGATTGAGGCCTGAGGATTGAGGATTGAGGATTGAGCATTGAGGATTGAGCATTGAGGATTGAAGATTGAGGACTGGGGATTGAGGATTGAAGATTGTGGATTAAGGATTGAAGATTGGGGATTGAGGATCTAGGATTAGAGATTGATTATTGAGGATTGAAGATTGAGGATTGAGGTCTGAGGGTTGAGAATTGAGAACTGAGGATGAGGACTGAGGGCTGAGGGTTGAGGTTTGAGGAATGAGGATTGGGGGTTGAGGATTGAGGATTGAGGATTGAGGAATGAGGATTGAGTACTGAAGATTGAGTATTGATGACTGAGGAATGAGGATTGAAGATTGAGGATTGAGGATTGAGGATTGAGGATTGAGGATTGAGGATTGAGGCCTGAGGATTGAGGATTGAGGATTGAGCATTGAGGATTGAAGATTGAGGACTGGGGATTGAGGATTGAAGGTTGTGGATTAAGGATTGAAGATTGGGGATTGAGGATCTAGGATTAGAGATTGATTATTGAGGATTGAAGATTGAGGATTGAGGTCTGAGGGTTGAGAATTGAGAACTGAGGATGAGGGCTGAGGTCTGAGGATTGAGGATTGAGAATTGAGGATTGAGGATTACGGATTGAAGATTGAGGATTGGGTATTGAGGATTGAAGAATGAGGATTGAGGATTGAGGATTGAGGATTGAGGATTGAGGATTGAGGATTGAAGATTGAGGATTGGGTATTGCGGATTGAACATTGAGGATTGAGTATTGAGGATTGAGGATTGAGGATCGAGGGTTGAGTATTGAGGATTGAGGATTGAAGATTGAGTATTGAGAATTGAAAACTGTGAATTGAGGATATTCTATTTAGGATTGAGGATTGACAACTGATTGTTGAGGACTGAGGGCTGAAGATTGAGGATTCAGGATTGAGGATTCAGAATTGAGGTTTGAGGACTGAGGATTCAGGATCAAAGATGGAGTATTCAGGATTGAGGATTGAGGATTGAGGATTGAGGATGAGGGCTGAGGGTTGAGGATAGAGGTTTGAGGACTGAGGACTCAGGATTGAGGATTGAGAATTGAGGATTGAGGATTGAGGATTGAAGATTGAGTATTGAGGTTTGAAGACTGACGATTGAGGGTTGAGGATTGAGGATTGAGGATTGAGGATTGAGGATTGATGATTGAGTATTGAGGATTGATAATTGAGGATTGAGGATTGAGGATTGAGTATTGAGGATTGATGATTGAGGATTTGGGACTGAGTGTTGAGGGTTGAGTGATGAGAATTGATGTTAGTGGATAGAGATTTAAAGATTGCAGATTGAGTATTGAGTATTGAAAAATGTGAATTGACGATATTCTATTGAGGATTGAGAATTGACAACTGATTGTTGAGGACTGAGGTCTGAAGATTGAGGATTCAGGATTGAGGATTCAGGATAGAGGTTTGAGGACTGAGGATTGAGGATTGAGGCTTGAGGATTGAGGATTGAGGATTGAGGGTTGAGGATTGAAGATTGAGGATTGGGTATTGCGTATTGAACACTGAGGGTTGATGATTGAGGATTGAGGATTGAGGGTTGAGGACTGAAGATTGTATATTGATGATTGAAGATTGCGGATTGAGTATTGAGGGTTGTGGATTGAGGACGAGGACTGAGGGTTGAGTATAGATGTTTGATGTCTGAGGATTGAGGATTGACGATTGAGAATTGAGGATTGAGGATTGAGGATTGAGGGCTGAGGATTGAAGATTTAGGATTGTGTATTGCGTATTGAACATTGAGGATTGAGGATTGAGGATTGAGGATTGGAGATTGAGGATTGGGTATTGCGTATTGAAGATTGAGGATTGCGGATTGAGGATTGAGGATTGAGGGTTGTGGATTGAGGTCGAGGACTGAGGGTTGAGTATTGATGTTTGATGTCTGAGGATTGAGGATTGAGGATTGAGAATTGAGGATTGAGGATTGAGGATTGTAGATTGAGGATTGAGGATTGAGGATTGAAGATTGAGGATTGGGTATTGAGGATTGAACATTGAGGATTGAGGATTGACGGTTGAGTATTGAGGATTGATGGTTGAGGGTTGTGTGTTGAAATTGAGGATTGAGGATTGAGGATTGAGGATTGAGGATTGAAGATTGAGGATTGGAGAATGAGTATTGATGATTGAAGATTGAGGACTGAGGATTGAATATTGAGGATTGAGGATTGAGGATTGAGGATTGAGGATGAGGTCTGAGGGTTGAGGATTGAGGTTTGAGGACTGAGGACTGAGGTTTGAGGATTGAGGATTGAGGATGTGGGCTGACGGTTGAGGATTGTGGTTTGAGGGCTGAGGTCTGAGGATTGAGGATTGAGAATTGAGGATTGAGGATTGAGGATTGAAGATTGAGGATTGAAGAATGAGGATTGAGGATTGAGGATTGAGGATTGAGGATTGAGTATTGAGGATTGAAGATTGAGGATTGGGTATTGCGGTTTGAACATTGAGGATTGAGTATTGAGGATTGAGGATTGAGGATCGAGGGTTGAGTATTGAGGATTGAGGATTGAGGATTGAGTATTGAGTATTGAAAACTGTGAATTGAGCATATTCTATTTAGGATTGACGATTGACAACTGATTGTTGAGGACTGAGGGCTGAAGATTGAGGACTCAGGATTGAGGATTCAGAATTGAGGTTTGAGGACTGAGGATTGAGGATTAAAGATTGAGTATTGAGGATTGAAGATTGAGGATTGAGGATTGAGGATTGAGGTTTGAGGATGAGGGCTGAGGGTTGAGGATTGAGGTTTGAGGACTGAGGACTGAGGCTTGAGGATTGAGGATTGAGGATTGAGGGTTGAGGATTGAAGATTGAGGATTGGGTATTGCGTATTGAACATTGAGGATTGAGGATTGAGGATTGAGGATTGAGGGTTGAGGACTGAAGATTGTATATTGATGATTGAATATTGCGGATTGAGTATTGAGGGTTGTGGATTGAGGTTTGAGGATGAGGGCTGAGGGTTGAGGATTGAGGTTTGAGGACTGAGGACTGAGGATTGAGGATTGAGAATTGAGGATTGAGGATTGAGAATTGAAGATTGAGGATTGGGTATTTAGGATTGAAGAATGAGGATTGAGGATTGAGGATTGAGGATTGAGGATTGAAGATTGAGTATTGAGGTTTGAAGACTGACGATTGAGGGTTGAGTATTGAGGATTGAGGATTGAGGATTGAGGATTGATGATTGAGTATTGAGGATTGATAATTGAGGATTGAGGATTGAGGATTGAGGATTGAGGATTGATGATTGAGGATTGGGGACTGAGTGTTGAGGGTTGAGTGATGAGAATTGATGTTTGTGGATAGAGATTTAAAGATTTCAGATTGAGTATTAAGTATTGAAAAATGTGAATTGGTGATATTCTATTGAGGATTGAGAATTGACAACTGATTGTTGAGGACTGAGGTCTGGAGATTGAGGATTCAGGATTGAGGATTCAGGAAAGAGGTTTGAGGACTGAGGCTTGAGGATAGAGGCTTGAGGATTGAGGATTGAGGATTGAGGGTTGAGGATTGAAGATTGAGGATTGGGTGTTGCGTATTGAACATTGAGGATTGAGGATTGAGGATTGAGGATTGAGGGTTGAGGACTGAAGATTGTATATTGATGATTGAAGATTGAGGATTGAGTATTGACGGTTGTGGATTGAGGACGAGGACTGAGGGTTGAGTATAGATATTTGATGTCTGAGGATTGAGGATTGAGGATTGAGAATTGAGGATTGAGGATTGAGGATTGAGGATTGAGGATTGAGGATTGAGGATTGAGGATTGAGGATTGAGGATTCAAGGTTGAGGATTGAAGATTGAGGATTGAGGATTGAGGATTGAGGATTGAAGATGAGGGCTGAGGATTGAAGATTGAGGATTCAGGATTGAGGATTGAGGATTGAAGATGAGGGCTGAGGGTTGAGGATTGAGGTTTGAGGCCTGAGGATTGAGGATTGAGGATTGAGATTTGAGGATTGAGGATTGAGGATTGAAGATTGTGTATTGGGTATTGAGGATTGAAGAATGAGGTTTGAGGATTGAGGATTGAGGATTCAGGATTGAAGATTGAGAATTCAGGATTAAGGATTCAGGATTGTGGTTTGAGGACTGAGGATTGAGGATTGAGGATTGGGGCTTGAGTATTGAGGATCGAGGATTGAAGATTGAAGATTGGTTATTGAGGATTGAACATTGAGGATTGAGGACTGAGGATTGAGGATTGAGGATCGAGGATTGAGGGTGGAGGATTGAGGGTTGAGGATTGTGGATTGAGGGTTGGAGATTGAGTATTGAGGCCTGAGGATTGAGGATTGAGGATTGAGCATTGAGGATTGAAGATTGAGGACTGGGGATTGAGGATTGAAGGTTGTGGATTAAGGATTGAAGGTTGGGGACTGAGGATCTAGGATTAGAGATTGATTATTGAGGATTGAAGATTGAGGATTGAGGTCTGAGGGTTGAGAATTGAGAACTGAGGATGAGGACTGAGGGCTGAGGGTTGAGGTTTGAGGAATGAGGATTGGGGTTGAGGATTGAGGATTGAGGATTGAGGATTGAGGATTGAGTACTGAAGATTGAGTATTGTTGACTGAGGAATGAGGATTGAGGATTGAAGATTGAGGATTGAGGATCGAGGATTGAGGACTGAGGATTGAAGATTGAGGATTGGGGATTGAGGATTGACGATTGAGGATTGAGTATTGAGGATTGAGAATTGAGGATTGACGATTGAACATTGAGTATTGAGGATTGAAGTTTCAGGATTGATGACTGAGGATTGAGGATTGAGGATTGAGGATTGAGGAATGAGGATTGAGGATTAAATATTGAGTATTGAGTATTGAGAATTGAGGATTGAGGATTGAGAGTTGAGGATTGAGGGTTGAGGATTGCAGATTGAGTATTGAGGATTGAACATTGAGGATTGAGGATTGAGGACTGAGGATTGAGGATTGAGGATTGAGGATTGAGGCCTGAGGATTGAGGATTGAGGATTGAGCATTGAGGATTGAAGATTGAGGACTGGGGATTGAGGAGTGAAGGTTGAGGATTGTGGATTGAGGATTGGCGATTGAGGATTGAGTATTGGGGATTGAGAATTGAGGATTGACGATTGAAGATTGAGTATTGAGGATTGAAAATTGAGGATTCATGACTGAGGATTGAGGATTGAGGATTGAGGATTAAGGATTGGGGATTAAATATTGAGTATTGAGGATTGAAGATTGAGGATTGAGGATTGAGGGTCGAGGATTGAGTATGAGGGCTCAGGGTTGAGGATTGAGGTTTAAGGACTGAGGACTGAGGATTGAGGATTGAGAATTGAGGCCTGAGGATTGAGGATTGAGGATTGAGCATTGAGGATTGAAGATTGAGGACTGGGGATTGAGGATTGAAGGTTGTGGATTAAGGATTGAAGATTGGGGGTTGAGGATCTAGGATTAGAGATTGATTATTGAGGATTGAAGATTGAGGATTGAGGTCTGAGGGTTGAGAATTGAGAACTGAGGATGAGGACTGAGGGCTGAGGGTTGAGGTTTGAGGAATGAGGATTGGGGGTTCAGGATTGAGGATTGAGGATTGAGGAATGAGGATTGAGTACTGAAGATTGAGTATTGATGACTGAGGAATGAGGATTGAGGATTGAGGATTGAGGATTGAGGATTGAGTATTGAGGATTGAATATTGAGTATTGAGGATTGAAGATTCAGGATTGAGGATTGAGGTTTGAGGATGAGGGCTGAGGGTTGAGGATTGAGGTTTGAGGACTGAGGACTGAGGCTTGAGGATTGAGGATTGAGGATTGAGGGTTGAGGATTGAAGATTGAGGATTGGGTATTGCGTATTGAACATTGAGGATTGAGGATTGAGGATTGAGGATTGAGGGTTGAGGACTGAAGATTGTATATTGATGATTGAATATTGCGGATTGAGTATTGAGGGTTGTGGATTGAGGACGAGGACTGAGGGTTGAGTATAGATGTTTGATGTCTGAGGATTGAGGATTGAGGATTGAGAATTGAGGATTGAGGATTGAGGATTGTAGATTGAGGATTGAGGATTGAGGATTGAACATTGAGGATTGGGTATTGAGGATTGAACATTGAGGATTGAGGATTGACGGTTGAGTATTGAGGATTGATGGTTGAGGGTTGTGTGTTGAAATTGAGGATTGAGGATTGAGGATTGAGGATTGAGGATTGAAGATTGAGGATTGAAGAATGAGTATTGATGATTGAAGATTGAGGACTGAGGATTGAGGATTGAGGATTGAGGATTGAAGATTGAATATTGATGATTGATGGTTGGGGATTGAGGATTGAGTGTTGTGGATTGAGGACGAGGACAGAGGGATGAGTATTGATGTTTGAGGTCTGATGATTGAGGATCGAGGATTGAGAATTGAGGATTGAGGATTGAGGATTGAAGATTTACGATTGGATATTGAGGATTGAAGAATGAGGATTGAGGATTGAGGATTGAGGGTTGAGGATTGCAGATTGAGTATTGAGGATTGAACATTGAGGATTGAGGATTGAGGACTGAGGATTGAGGATTGAGGATTGAGGATTGAGGCCTGAGGATTGAGGATTGAGGATTGAGCATTGAGGATTGAAGATTGAGGACTGGGGATTGAGGACTGAATGTTGTGGATTAAGGATTGAAGATTGGGGATTGAGGATCTAGGATTAGAGATTGATTATTGAGGATTGAAGATTGAGGATTGAGGTCTGAGGGTTGAGAATTGAGAACTGAGGATGAGGACTGAGGGCTGAGGGTTGAGGTTTGAAGAATGAGGATTGGGGGTTGAGGATTGAGGATTGAGGATTGAGGAATGAGGATTGAGTACTGAAGATTGAGTATTGATGACTGAGGAATGAGGATTGAGGATTGAGGATTGAGGATTGAGGATTGAGGATTGAGGATTGAATATTGAGTATTGAGGATTGAAGATTGAGGATTGAGGATTGAGGATTGAGGATTGAGGATGGAGGATGAGGGCTGAGGGTTTAGGATTGAGGTTTGAGTATTGAATCCTGAGAATTCAGGATATTCTATTGAGTATTGAGAACTGAGGATTGATGGTTGAGTATTGAAGACAGAGGATTGAGGATTGATGATTGAGTATTGAGGATTCAGAATTGAGGTTTGAGGACTGAGGATTGAGGATTGAAGATTGAGTACTGAGGATTGAATATTGAGGATTGAGGATTGAGGATTGAGGATTGAGGATGAGGTCTGAGGGTTGAGGATTGAGGTTCGAGGTCTGAGGACTGAGGTTTGAGGATTGAGGATTGAGGATGTGGGCTGACGGTTGAGGATTGTGGTTTGAGGTCTGAGGTCTGAGGATTGAGGATTGAGAATTGAGGATTGAGGATTGAGGATTGAAGATTGAGGATTGGGTATTGAGGATTGAAGAATGAGGATTGAGGATTGAGGATTGAGGATTGAGGATTGAGGATTGAGGATTGAAGATTGAGGATTGGGTATTGCGGTTTGAACATTGAGGATTGAGTATTGAGGATTGAGGATTGAGGATCGAGGGTTGAGTATTGAGGATTGAAGGTTGAGGATTGAGGATTGAGGATTGAGGTTTGAGGATGAGGTCTGAGGGTTGAGGATTGAGGTTTGAGGACTGAGGATTGAGGATCGAGGATTGGGGACTGAGGATTGAAGATTGAGGATTGGGGATTGAGGATTGACGATTGAGGATTGAGTATTGAGGATTGAGAATTGAGGATTGACGATTGAACATTGAGTATTGAGGATTGAAGTTTCAGGATTGATTACTGAGGATTGAGGATTGAGGATTGAGGATTGAGGAATGAGGATTGAGGATTAAATATTGAGTATTGAGAATTGAGGATTGAGGATTGAGAGTTGAGAATTGAGGATTGAGGATTGAAGATTGAGGATTGGGTATTGAGGATTGAAGAGTGAGGATTGAGGATTGAGGATTGAGGATTGAGGATTGCAGATTGAGTATTGAGGATTGCAGATTGAGCATTGAGGAATGAGGATTGAGGATTGAGGATTGAGGATTGAGGATTGAGGATTGAGGATTGTGGATTGAGGATTGGCGATTGAGGATTGAGTATTGGGGATTGAGAATTGAGGATTGACGATTGAAGATTGAGTATTGAGGATTGAAAATTGAGGATTGATGACTGAGGATTGAGGATTGAGGATTGAGGATTAAGGATTGGGGATTAAATATTGAGTATTGAGTATTGAAGATTGAGGATTGAGGATTGAGGGTCGAGGATTGAGTATGAGGGCTCAGGGTTGAGGATTGAGGTTTAAGGACTGAGGACTGAGGATTGAGGATTGAGAATTGAGGCCTGAGGATTGAGGATTGTGGATTGATCATTGAGGATTGAAGATTGAGGACTGGGGATTGAGGATTGAAGGTTGTGGATTAAGGATTGAAGATTGGGGGTTGAGGATCTAGGATTAGAGATTGATTATTGAGGATTGAAGATTGAGGATTGAGGTCTGAGGGTTGAGAATTGAGAACTGAGGATGAGGACTGAGGGCTGAGGGTTGAGGTTTGAGGAATGAGGATTGGGGGTTGAGGATTGAGGATTGAGGATTGAGGAATGAGGATTGAGTACTGAAGATTGAGTATTGATGACTGAGGAATGAGGATTGAGGATTGAGGGTTGAGGATTGAGGATTGTGTATTGAGGATTGAATATTGAGTATTGAGGATTGAAGATTCAGGATTGAGGATTGAGGTTTGAGGATGAGGGCTGAGGGTTGAGGATTGAGGTTTGAGGACTGAGGACTGAGGCTTGAGGATTGAGGATTGAGGATTGAGTGTTGAGGATTGAAGATTGAGGATTGGGTATTGCGTATTGAACATTGAGGATTGAGGATTGAGGATTGAGGATTGAGGGTTGAGGACTGAAGATTGTATATTGATGATTGAATATTGCGGATTGAGTATTGAGGGTTGTGGATTGAGGACGAGGACTGAGGGTTGAGTATAGATGTTTGATGTCTGAGGATTGAGGATTGAGGATTGAGAATTGAGGATTGAGGATTGAGGATTGTAGATTGAGGATTGAGGATTGAGGATTGAACATTGAGGATTGGGTATTCAGGATTGAACATTGAGGATTGAGGATTGACGGTTGAGTATTGAGGATTGATGGTTGAGGGTTGTGTGTTGAAATTGAGGATTGTAGATTGAGGATTGAGGATTGAGGATTGAACATTGAGGATTGGGTATTGAGGATTGAACATTGCGGATTGAGGATTGACGGTTGAGTATTGAGGATTGATGGTTGAGGGTTGTGTGTTGAAATTGAGGATTGAGGATTGAGGATTGAAGATTGAGGATTGAAGAATGAGTATTGATGATTGAAGATTGAGGACTGAGGATTGAGGAATGAGGATTGAGTACTGAAGATTGAGTATTGATGACTGAGGAATGAGGATTGAAGATTGAGGATTGAGGATTGAGGATTGAGGATTGAGGATTGAGGCCTGAGGATTGAGGATTGAGGATTGAGCATTGAGGATTGAAGATTGAGGACTGGGGATTGAGGATTGAAGGTTGTGGATTAAGGATTGAAGATTGGGGATTGAGGATCTAGGATTAGAGATTGATTATTGAGGATTGAAGATTGAGGATTGAGGTCTGAGGGTTGAGAATTGAGAACTGAGGATGAGGGCTGAGGTCTGAGGATTGAGGATTGAGAATTGAGGATTGAGGATTACGGATTGAAGATTGAGGATTGGGTATTGAGGATTGAAGAATGAGGATTGAGGATTGAGGATTGAGGATTGAGGATTGAGGATTGAGGATTGAAGATTGAGGATTGGGTATTGCGGATTGAACATTGAGGATTGAGTATTGAGGATTGAGGATTGAGGATCGAGGGTTGAGTATTGAGGATTGAGGATTGAAGATTGAGTATTGAGAATTGAAAACTGTGAATTGAGGATATTCTATTTAGGATTGAGGATTGACAACTGATTGTTGAGGACTGAGGGCTGAAGATTGAGGATTCAGGATTGAGGATTCAGAATTGAGGTTTGAGGACTGAGGATTCAGGATCAAAGATTGAGTATTCAGGATTGAGGATTGAGGATTGAGGATTGAGGATGAGGGCTGAGGGTTGAGGATTGAGGTTTGAGGACTGAGGACTCAGGATTGAGGATTGAGAATTGAGGATTGAGGATTGAGGATTGAAGATTGAGTATTGAGGTTTGAAGACTGACGATTGAGGGTTGAGGATTGAGGATTGAGGATTGAGGATTGAGGATTGATGATTGAGTATTGAGGATTGATAATTGAGGATTGAGGATTGAGGATTGAGTATTGAGGATTGATGATTGAGGATTTGGGACTGAGTGTTGAGGGTTGAGTGATGAGAATTGATGTTAGTGGATAGAGATTTAAAGATTGCAGATTGAGTATTGAGTATTGAAAAATGTGAATTGATGATATTCTATTGAGGATTGAGAATTGACAACTGATTGTTGAGGACTGAGGTCTGAAGATTGAGGATTCAGGATTGAGGATTCAGGATAGAGGTATGAGGACTGAGGATTGAGGATTGAGGCTTGAGGATTGAGGATTGAGGATTGAGGGTCGAGGATTGAAGATTGAGGATTGGGTATTGCGTATTGAACACTGAGGGTTGATGATTGAGGATTGAGGATTGAGGGTTGAGGACTGAAGATTGTATATTGATGATTGAAGATTGCGGATTGAGTATTGAGGGTTGTGGATTGAGGACGAGGACTGAGGGTTGAGTATAGATGTTTGATGTCTGAGGATTGAGGATTGACGATTGAGAATTGAGGATTGAGGATTGAGGATTGAGGGCTGAGGATTGAAGATTTAGGATTGTGTATTGCGTATTGAACATTGAGGATTGAGGATTGAGGATTGAGGATTGGAGATTGAGGATTGGGTATTGCGTATTGAACATTGAGGATTGCGGATTGAGGATTGAGGATTGAGGGTTGTGGATTGAGGTCGAGGACTGAGGGTTGAGTATTGATGTTTGATGTCTGAGGATTGAGGATTGAATATTGAGGATTGGGTATTGAGGATTGAACATTGAGGATTGAGGATTGACGGTTGAGTATTGAGGATTGATGGTTGAGGGTTGTGTGTTGAAATTGAGGATTGAGGATTGAGGATTGAGGATTGAAGATTGAGGATTGGAGAATGAGTATTGATGATTGAAGATTGAGGACTGAGGATTGAGGATTGAGGATTGAGTATTGAAGATTGAATATTGATGATTGACGGTTGAGGATTGAGGATTGAGGGTTGTGGATTGAGGACGAGGACAGAGGGTTGCGTATTGATGTTTGAGGTCTGATGATTGAGGATAGAGAATTGAGAATTGAGGATTGAGGATTGAGGATTGAAGATTTAGGATTGGGTATTGAGGATTGAAGAATGAGGATCGAGGATTGAGGATTGAGGATTGAGGATTGCAGATTGAGTATTGAGGATTGAAGATTGAGTATTGAGGATTGAGGATTGAAGATTGAGGATTGAGAATCGAGGATTGAGGACTGAGGATTGAAGGTTGAGGATTGAAGATTGAGGATTGAGGATTGAGGATTGAAGATGGAGGATGAGGGCTGAGGGTTTAGGATTGAGGTTTGAGTATTGAATCCTGAGAATTCAGGATATTCTATTGAGTATTGAGAACTGAGGATTGATGGTTGAGTATTGAAGACAGAGGATTGAGGATTGAAGATTGAGTATTGAGGATTCAGAATTGAGGTTTGAGGACTGAGGATTGAGGATTGAGGATTGAGGATTGAGGATTGAGTATTGAGGATTGAATATTGAGTATTGAGGATTGAAGATTCAGGATTGAGGATTGAGGTTTGAGGATGAGGGCTGAGGGTTGAGGATTGAGGTTTGAGGACTGAGGACTGAGGCTTGAGGATTGAGGATTGAGGATTGAGGGTTGAGGATTGAAGATTGAGGATTGGGTATTGCGTATTGAACATTGAGGATTGAGGATTGAGGATTGAGGATTGAGGGTTGAGGACTGAAGATTGTATATTGATGATTGAATATTGCGGATTGAGTATAGAGGGTTGTGGATTGAGGACGAGGACTGAGGGTTGAGTATAGATGTTTGATGTCTGAGGATTGAGGATTGAGGATTGAGAATTGAGGATTGAGGATTGAGGATTGTAGATTGATGATTGAGGATTGAGGATTGAACATTGAGGATTGGGTATTGAGGATTGAACATTGAGGATTGAGGATTGACGGTTGAGTATTGAGGATTGATGGTTGAGGGTTGTGTGTTGAAATTGAGGATTGAGGATTGAGGATTGAGGATTGAGGATTGAAGATTGAGGATTGAAGAATGAGTATTGATGATTGAAGATTGAGGACTGAGGATTGAGGATTGAGGATTGAGGATTGAAGATTGAATATTGATGATTGATGGTTGGGGATTGAGGATTGAGTGTTGTGGATTGAGGACGAGGACAGAGGGATGAGTATTGATGTTTGAGGTCTGATGATTGAGGATCGAAGATTGAGAATTGAGGATTGAGGATTGAGGATTGAAGATTTACGATTGGATATTGAGGATTGAAGAATGAGGATTGAGGATTGAGGATTGAGGGTTGAGGATTGCAGATTGAGTATTGAGCATTGAACATTGAGGATTGAGGATTGAGGACTGAGGATTGAGGATTGAGGATTGAGGATTGAGGCCTGAGGATTGAGGATTGAGGATTGAGCATTGAGGATTGAAGATTGAGGACTGGGGATTGAGGAGTGAAGGTTGTGGATTAAGGATTGAAGATTGGGGATTGAGGATCTAGGATTAGAGATTGATTATTGAGGATTGAAGATTGAGGATTGAGGATTGAGGATTGAAGATTGAGGATTGAGGATTGAGGATTGAGGATTGAGGATTGAGGATTGAGGATTGAGGATTGAGGATTGAGGATTGAGGATCCAAGATTGAGGATTGAAGATTGCGGGTTGAGTATTGAAGATTGAGGATTGAAGATGAGTGCTGAGGATTGAAGATTGAGGATTCAGGATTAAGGATTGAGGATTGAAGATGAGGGCTGAGGATTGAGGATTGAGCTTTGAGGACTGAGGATTGAGGATTGAGGATTGAGATATGAGGATTGAGGATTGAGGATTGAAGATTGAGTATTGGGTATTGAGGATTGAAGAATGAGGTTTGAGGATTGAGGATTGAGGATTCAGGATTGAAGATTGAGGATTCGGGATTGAGGATTCAGGAATGTGGTTTGAGGACTGAGGATTGAGGATTGAGGGTTGGGGATTGAGGATTGAGGATCGAGGATTGAAGATTGAAGATTGGTTATTGAGGATTGAACATTGAGGATTGAGGACTGAGGATTGGGGATTGAGGATTGACGATTGAGGATTGAGGATTGAGGATTGAGGATTGAGGATTGACGATTGAGCATTGAGTATTGAGGATTGAAGATTCAGGATTGATGACTGAGGATTGAGGATTGAGGATTGAGGATTGAGGATTAAGGATTGAGGATTAAATATTGAGTATTGAGAATTGAGGATTGAGGATTGAGAGTTGAGTATTGAGGATTGAGGATTGAAGGTTGAGGATTGGGTATTGAGGATTGAAGAATGAGGTTTGAGGATTGAGGATTGAGGATTGAGGATTGAGGATTGAGGATTGAGGATTGAGGATTGAGGATTGTGGATTGAGGATTGGCGATTGAGGATTGAGTATTAGGGATTGAGAATTGAGGATTGACGATTGAAGATTGAGTATTGAGGATTGAAAATTGAGGATTTATGACTGAGGATTGAGGATTGAGGCTTGAGGATTAAGGATTGAGTATTAAATATTGAGTATTGAGGATTGAGGATTGAGGATTGAGGATTGAGGGTCGAGGATTGAGGATGAGGGCTCAGGGTTGAGGATTGAGGTTTAAGGACTGAGGACTGAGGATTGAGGATTGAGAATTGAGGATTGAGGATTGAGGATTGAAGATTGAGGATTGGGTATTGAGGATTGCGGAATGAGGATTGAGGATTGAGGACTGAGGTTTGAGGATTGAAGATTGAGTAATGAGGATTGAAGATTGACGATTGAGGATTGTGGATTGAGGATTGAGGATTGAACATTGAGGACTGAGTGTTGAGGGCTGATTGATGATAATAGATGTTTGTGGATAGAGGTTTGAAGATTGCAGATTGAGTATTGCAAATTGAAAACTGTGAATTGAGGATATTCTATTGAGGATTGAGGATAGACAACAGATTGTTGAGGACTGAGGGCTGAAGATTGAAGATTCAGGTTGAGGATTCAGAATTGATATTTGAGGACTGAAGATTGAGGATTGAAGATAGAGTATTGAGGATTGAGGATTGAGGATTGGAGATTGAGGATTGGGTATTGAGGATTGAACATTGAGGATTGATGATTGAGGATTGAGGATTGAGGACCTAAGATTGAATATTGATGATTGAAGATTGAGGATTGAGGATTGAGGTTTGTGGATTGAGGTCGAGGACTGAGGGTTGAGTATTGATGTTTGATGTCTGTGGATTGAGGATTGAGGATTGAGAATTGACGATTGAGGATTGAGGATTGAGGATTGAGGATTGAGGATTGAAGATTGAGTATTGAGGATTGAAAATTGGGGATTGAGGATTGAGGATTGAGGATTGAGGACTGATGATTGAAGATTGAGGATTGGGGACGGAGTGTTGAGGGTTGAGTGATGAGAGTTGATGTTTGTGGATAGAGATTTGAAGATTGCTGATTGAGTATTGAGTATCCAAAACTGTGAATTGATGATATTCTATTGAGGATTGAGGATTGACAACTGATGGTTGTGGACTGAGGGCTGAAGATTGAGGATTCAGGATTGAGGATTCAGGTTTGAGGTTGGAGCACTGAGGATTGAGGATTGAGGATTGAGGACTGAGGGCTGAGGATTGAGGTTTGAGGATTGTGGATTGAGGATTGAGTATTGAAGATTGAGTATTGAGGATTGAAAATTGAGGAATGAGGATTGAGGATTGCGGATTGAGGACTGAGGATTGAAGATTGAGGATTGGGGACGGA
Organism: Calliopsis andreniformis; assembly: GCF_051401765.1. Classification (NCBI taxonomy): domain Eukaryota; kingdom Metazoa; phylum Arthropoda; class Insecta; order Hymenoptera; family Andrenidae; genus Calliopsis; species Calliopsis andreniformis. Next base: position 306,030 of record NW_027480602.1, read on the forward strand.
GTGTTGAGAGTTGAGTGATGAGAATTGATGTTTGTGGATAGAGATTTGAAGATTGCTGATTGAGTATTGAGTATTGAAAACTGTGAATTGATGATATTCTATTGAGGATTGAGGATTGGCAACTGATTGTTGAGGACTGAGGGCTGAAGATTGAGGATTCAGGATTGAGGATTCCGGTTTGAGGTTTGAGGACTGAGGATTGAGGATCGAAGATTGAGTATTGAGGTTTGAGGACTGAGGACTGAGGATTGAGGATTGAGAATTGAGGATTGAGGATTGAGAATTGAAGATTGAGGATTGGGTATTTAGGATTGAAGAATGAGGATTGAGGATTGAGGATTGAGGATTGAGGATTGAAGATTGAGTATTGAGGTTTGAAGACTGACGATTGAGTGTTGAGGAATGAGGATTGAGGATTGAGGATTGAGGATTGATGAATGAGTATCGAGGATTGATAATTGAGGATTGAGGATTGAGGATTGAGGATTGAGGATTGATGATTGAGGATAGGGGACTGAGTGTTGAGGGTTGAGTGATGAGAATTGATGTTTGTGGATAGAGATTTAAAGATTTCAGATTGAGTATTAAGTATTGAAAAATGTGAATTGATGATATTCTATTGAGGATTGAGAATTGACAACTGATTGTTGAGGACTGAGGTCTGGAGATTGAGGATTCAGGATTGAGGATTCAGGAAAGAGGTTTGAGGACTGAGGCTTGAGGGTTGAGGCTTGAGGATTGAGGATTGAGGATTGAGGGTTGAGGATTGAAGATTGAGGATTGGGTATTGCGTGTTGAACATTGAGGATTGAGGATTGAGGATTGAGGATTGAGGGTTGAGGACTGAAGATTGTATATTGATGATTGAAGACTGAGGATTGAGTATTGAGGGTTGTGGATTGAGGACGAGGACTGAGGGTTGAGTATAGATATTTGATGTCTGAGGATTGAGGATTGAGGATTGAGAATTGAGGATTGAGGGTTGAGGATTGAAGATTGAGGATTGTGTATTGCGTATTGAACATTGAGGATGGAGGATTGAGGATTGAGGATTGGCCATTGATGATTGGGTATTGCGTATTGAACATTGAGGATTGAGGATTGAGGATTGAGGATTGAGGGTTGTGGATTGAGGTCGAGGACTGAGGGTTGAGTATTGATGCTTGATGTCTGAGGATTGAGGATTGAGGATTGAGAATTGAGGATTGAGGATTGAGGATTGTAGATTGAGGATCGAGAATCGAGGATTGAAGATTGAGGATTGGGTACTGAGGATTGAACATTGAGGATTGAGGATTGACGGTTGAGTATTGAGGATTGATGGTTGAGGGTTTTGTGTTGAAATTGAGGATTGAGGATTGAGGATTGAGGATTGAGGATTGAAGATTGAGGATTGAAGAATGAGTATTGATGATTGAAGATTGAGGATTGAGGATTGAGTGTTGAGGATTGAGCACGAGGACTGACGGTTGAGGAATGAGGTTTGAGGATTGTGGATTGAGGATTGAGGATTGAAGATTGAGTATTGAGAATTGAAAATTGATGATTGAGGATTGAGGATTGAAGATTGAGGATTGGGTATTGAGGATTGAACATTGAGGATTGAGGATTGATGGTTGAGTATTGAGGATTGATGGTTGAGGGTTGTGTGTTGAAATTGAGGATTGAGGATTGAGGATTGAGGATTGAGGGTTGAAGAATGAGGATTGAAGAATGAGTATTGATGATTGAAGATTGAGGATTGAGGATTGAGTGTTGAGGATTGAGCACGAGGACTGACGGTTGAGGATTGAGGTTTGAGGATTGTGGATTGAGGATTGAGTATTGAAGATTGAGTATTGAGGATTGAAAATTGAGGAATGAGGATTGAGGATTGAGGATTGAGGACTGAGGATTGAAGATTGAGGATTGGGGACGGAGTGTTGAGAGTTGAGTGATGAGAATTGATGTTTGTGGATAGAGATTTGAAGATTGCTGATTGAGTATTGAGTATTGAAAACTGTGAATTGATGATATTCTATTGAGGATTGAGGATTGGCAACTGATTGTTGAGGACTGAGGGCTGAAGATTGAGGATTCAGGATTGAGGATTCCGGTTTGAGGTTTGAGGACTGAGGATTGAGGATCGAAGATTGAGTATTGAGGTTTGAGGACTGAGGACTGAGGATTGAGGATTGAGAATTGAGGATTGAGGATTGAGAATTGAAGATTGAGGATTGGGTATTTAGGATTGAAGAATGAGGATTGAGGATTGAGGATTGAGGATTGAGGATTGAAGATTGAGTATTGAGGTTTGAAGACTGACGATTGAGTGTTGAGGAATGAGGATTGAGGATTGAGGATTGAGGATTGATGAATGAGTATCGAGGATTGATAATTGAGGATTGAGGATTGAGGATTGAGGATTGAGGATTGATGATTGAGGATAGGGGACTGAGTGTTGAGGGTTGAGTGATGAGAATTGATGTTTGTGGATAGAGATTTAAAGATTTCAGATTGAGTATTAAGTATTGAAAAATGTGAATTGATGATATTCTATTGAGGATTGAGAATTGACAACTGATTGTTGAGGACTGAGGTCTGGAGATTGAGGATTCAGGATTGAGGATTCAGGAAAGAGGTTTGAGGACTGAGGCTTGAGGGTTGAGGCTTGAGGATTGAGGATTGAGGATTGAGGGTTGAGGATTGAAGATTGAGGATTGGGTATTGCGTGTTGAACATTGAGGATTGAGGATTGAGGATTGAGGATTGAGGGTTGAGGACTGAAGATTGTATATTGATGATTGAAGACTGAGGATTGAGTATTGAGGGTTGTGGATTGAGGACGAGGACTGAGGGTTGAGTATAGATATTTGATGTCTGAGGATTGAGGATTGAGGATTGAGAATTGAGGATTGAGGGTTGAGGATTGAAGATTGAGGATTGTGTATTGCGTATTGAACATTGAGGATGGAGGATTGAGGATTGAGGATTGGCCATTGATGATTGGGTATTGCGTATTGAACATTGAGGATTGAGGATTGAGGATTGAGGATTGAGGGTTGTGGATTGAGGTCGAGGACTGAGGGTTGAGTATTGATGCTTGATGTCTGAGGATTGAGGATTGAGGATTGAGAATTGAGGATTGAGGATTGAGGATTGTAGATTGAGGATCGAGAATCGAGGATTGAAGATTGAGGATTGGGTACTGAGGATTGAACATTGAGGATTGAGGATTGACGGTTGAGTATTGAGGATTGATGGTTGAGGGTTTTGTGTTGAAATTGAGGATTGAGGATTGAGGATTGAGGATTGAGGATTGAAGATTGAGGATTGAAGAATGAGTATTGATGATTGAAGATTGAGGATTGAGGATTGAGTGTTGAGGATTGAGCACGAGGACTGACGGTTGAGGAATGAGGTTTGAGGATTGTGGATTGAGGATTGAGGATTGAAGATTGAGTATTGAGAATTGAAAATTGATGATTGAGGATTGAGGATTGAAGATTGAGGATTGGGTATTGAGGATTGAACATTGAGGATTGAGGATTGATGGTTGAGTATTGAGGATTGATGGTTGAGGGTTGTGTGTTGAAATTGAGGATTGAGGATTGAGGATTGAGGATTGAGGGTTGAAGAATGAGGATTGAAGAATGAGTATTGATGATTGAAGATTGAGGATTGAGGATTGAGTGTTGAGGATTGAGCACGAGGACTGACGGTTGAGGATTGAGGTTTGAGGATTGTGGATTGAGGATTGAGTATTGAAGATTGAGTATTGAGGATTGAAAATTGAGGAATGAGGATTGAGGATTGAGGATTGAGGACTGAGGATTGAAGATTGAGGATTGGGGACGGAGTGTTGAGAGTTGAGTGATGAGAATTGATGTTTGTGGATAGAGATTTGAAGATTGCTGATTGAGTATTGAGTATTGAAAACTGTGAATTGATGATATTCTATTGAGGATTGAGGATTGGCAACTGATTGTTGAGGACTGAGGGCTGAAGATTGAGGATTCAGGATTGAGGATTCCGGTTTGAGGTTTGAGGACTGAGGATTGAGGATCGAAGATTGAGTATTGAGGTTTGAGGACTGAGGACTGAGGATTGAGGATTGAGAATTGAGGATTGAGGATTGAGAATTGAAGATTGAGGATTGGGTATTTAGGATTGAAGAATGAGGATTGAGGATTGAGGATTGAGGATTGAGGATTGAAGATTGAGTATTGAGGTTTGAAGACTGACGATTGAGTGTTGAGGATTGAGGATTGAGGATTGAGGATTGAGGATTGATGATTGAGTATTGAGGATTGATAATTGAGGATTGAGGATTGAGGATTGAGGATTGAGGATTGATGATTGAGGATAGGGGACTGAGTGTTGAGGGTTGAGTGATGAGAATTGATGTTTGTGGATAGAGATTTAAAGATTTCAGATTGAGTATTAAGTATTGAAAAATGTGAATTGATGATATTCTATTGAGGATTGAGAATTGACAACTGATTGTTGAGGACTGAGGTCTGGAGATTGAGGATTCAGGATTGAGGATTCAGGAAAGAGGTTTGAGGACTGAGGCTTGAGGGTTGAGGCTTGAGGATTGAGGATTGAGGAATGAGGATCGAGGATTGAGGCCTGAGGATTGAGGATTGAGGATTCAGCATTGAGGATTGAAGACTCAGGACTGGGGATAGAGGATTGAAGGTTGTGGATTGAGGATTGAACATTGGGGATTGAGGATACAGGATTGGAGATTGATTATTGAGGATTGAAGATTGAGGATTGAGGACTTATGATTGAGAATTGAGAACTGAGGATGAGGACTGAGGGCTGAGGGTAGAGGTTTGAGGAATGAGGATTGGGGGTTGAGGATTGAGGATAGGGGATTGAGGATTGAGGATTGAGTATTGAAGATTGAGCATTGATGACTGAGGATTGGGGATTGAGGATTGAGGATTGAGGAATGAGGATTGAAGATTGAGTATTGAGGATTGAAGATTGAGGATTGAGGGTTGAGGGTTGAGGATGGAGGATGAGGGCTGAGGGTTGAGGATTGAGGTTTGAGTATTGAATCCTGAGAATTCAGGATATTCCATTGATTATTGAGAATTGAGGATCGATGGTTGAGTATTGAGGACAGAGTATTGAGGATTGAGAATTGAGGATTGAGGATTGAGTATTGAAGATTGAGGATTGGGTATTGAGGATTGCGGAATGAGGATTGAGGATTGAGGACTGAGGATTGAGGATTGATGATTGAGTATTGAGAATTGATAATTGAGGATTGAGGATTGAGGATTGAGGATTGAGGATTGATGATTGAGGTTTGGGGACTGAGTGTTGAGGGTTGAGTGATGAGAATTGATGTTAGTGGATAGAGATTTAAAGATTGCAGATTGAGTATTGAGTATTGAAAAATGTGAATTGATGATATTCTATTGAGGATTGAGAATTGACAACTGATTGTTGAGGACTGAGGTCTGAAAACTGAGGATTCAGGATTGAGGATTCAGGATAGAGGTTTGAGGACTGAGGATTGAGGATTGAGGCTTGAGGATTGAGGATTGAGGATTGAGGGTTGAGGATTGAAGATTGAGGATTGGGTATTGCGTATTGAACATTGAGGATTGAGGATTGAGGATTGAGGATTGAGGGTTGAGGACTGAAGATTGTATATTGATGATTGAAGATTGAGGATTGAGTATTGAGGGTTGTGGATTGAGGACGAGGACTGAGGGTTGAGTATAGATATTTGATGTCTGAGGATTGAGGATTGATGATTGAGAATTGAGGATTGAGGGTTGAGGATTGAAGATTGAGGATTGTGTATTGCGTATTGAACATTGAGGATGGAGGATTGAGGATTGAGTATTGGCCATTGATGATTGGGTATTGCGTATTGAACATTGAGGATTGAGGATTGAGGATTGAGGATTGAGGGTTGTGGATTGAGGTCGAGGACTGAGGGTTGAGTATTGATGCTTGATGTCTGAGGATTGAGGATTGAGGATTGAGAATTGAGGATTGAGGATTGAGGATTGTAGATTGAGGATCGAGGATCGAGGATTGAAGATTGAGGATTGGGTACTGAGGATTGAACATTGAGGATTGAGGATTGACGGTTGAGTATTGAGGATTGATGGTTGAGGGTTTTGTGTTGAAATTGAGGATTGAGGATTGAGGATTGAGGATTGAGGATTGAAGATTGAGGATTGAAGAATGAGTATTGATGATTGAAGATTGAGGATTGAGGATTGAGTGTTGAGGATTGAGCACGAGGACTGACGGTTGAGGAATGAGGTTTGAGGATTGTGGATTGAGGATTGAGGATTGAAGATTGAGTATTGAGAATTGAAAATTGATGATTGAGGATTGAGGATTGAGGATTGAGGACAGAGGATTGAGGACTGAGGATTGAGGATTGAGGATTGAGGATTGAGGATTGAGGATTGGAGATTGAGGATTGGGTATTGAGTATTGAACATTGAGGATTGATGATTGAGGATTGAGGATTGAGGACTGAAGATTGAATATTGATGATTGAAGATTGAGGATTGAGGATTGAGGATTGTGGTTTGAGGTCGAGGACTGAGGGTTGAGTATTGATGTTTGATGTCTGAGGATTGAGGATTGAGGATTGAGAATTGAGGATAGAGGATTGAGGATTGAAGATTTATGATTGAGGATTGAGGACTGAAGATTGAATATTGATGTTTGAAGATTGAGGATTGAGGATTGAGGGTTCTGGATTGAGGTCGAGGACTGAGGGTCGAGTATTGATGTTTGATGTCTGAGGATTGAGGATTGAGGATTGAGAATTGAGGATTGAGGATTGAGGATTGCAGATTGAGGATTGAGGATTGAGGATTGAAGATTGAGGATTGGGTATTGCGTATTGAACGTTGAGGATTGAGGATTGAGGATTGAGGATTGAGGATTGAAGTTTGAGGATTGGGGATTGAGGTTTGGCGATTGAGGATTGAGTATTGAGGATTGAGAATTGAGGATTGACGATTGAAGATTGAGTATTGAGGATTGAAGGTTGAGTATTGATGACTGAGGATTGAGGATTGAGGATTGAGGATTGAGAATTGAGGATTGAGGATTGAGGATTGCAGATTGAGGATTGAGGATTGAGGATTGAAGATTGAGGATTGGGTATTGCGTATTGAACGTTGAGGATTGAGGATTGAGGATTGAGGATTGAGGATTGAAGTTTGAGGACTGAGGATTGAGGATTGAGAATTGATGATTGAGTATTGAGGATTGAGGATTGAGGATTGGGTATTGAGGATTGAGGAATGAGGATCGAGGATTGAGGCCTGAGGATTGAGGATTGAGGATTCAGCATTGAGGATTGAAGACTCAGGACTGGGGATAGAGGATTGAAGGTTGTGGATTGAGGATTGAACATTGGGGATTGAGGATACAGGATTGGAGATTGATTATTGAGGATTGAAGATTGAGGATTGAGGACTTATGATTGAGAATTGAGAACTGAGGATGAGGACTGAGGGCTGAGGGTAGAGGTTTGAGGAATGAGGATTGGGGGTTGAGGATTGAGGATAGGGGATTGAGGATTGAGGATTGAGTATTGAAGATTGAGCATTGATGACTGAGGATTGGGGATTGAGGATTGAGGATTGAGGAATGAGGATTGAAGATTGAGTATTGAGGATTGAAGATTGAGGATTGAGGGTTGAGGGTTGAGGATGGAGAATGAGGGCTGAGGGTTGAGGATTGAGGTTTGAGTATTGAATCCTGAGAATTCAGGATATTCCATTGATTATTGAGAATTGAGGATCGATGGTTGAGTATTGAGGACAGAGTATTGAGGATTGAGAATTGAGGATTGAGGATTGAGTATTGAAGATTGAGGATTGGGTATTGAGGATTGCGGAATGAGGATTGAGGATTGAGGACTGAGGTTTGAGGATTGAAGATTGAGTAATGAGGATTGAAGATTGACGATTGAGGATTGTGGATTGAGGATTGAGGATTGAACATTGAGGACTGAGTGTTGAGGGCTGATTGATGATAATAGATGTTTGTGGATAGAGGTTTGAAGATTGCAGATTGAGTATTGCAAATTGAAAACTGTGAATTGAGGGTATTCTATTGAGGATTGAGGATAGACAACAGATTGTTGAGGACTGAGGGCTGAAGATTGAAGATTCAGGTTGAGGATTCAGAATTGGTGTTTGAGGACTGAAGATTGAGGATTGAAGATAGAGTATTGAGGATTGAGGATTGAGGATTGAAGATTGGGGATTGGGTATTGCGGATTGAACCCTGAGGATTGAGGATTGAGGATTGAGGATTGAGGATCGAGGATTGAGGATTGGGGATTGAGGATTGAGGATTGAGGATTGAGGATTGAGGATTGAGGATTGAGGATTGAGGATTGAGGATTGAGGATTCAAGGTTGAGGACTGAAGATTGAGTATTGAGGATTGAGGATTGAGGATTGAAGATGAGGGCTGAGGATTGAAGATTGAGGATTCAGGATTGAGGATTGAGGATTGAAGACGAGGGCTGAGGGTTGAGGATTGAGGTTTGAGGACTGAGGACTGAGGATTGAGGATTGAGATTTGAGGATTGAGGATTGAGGATTTTAGATTGAGTATTGGGTATTGAGGATTGAAGAATGAGGTTTGAGGATTGAGGATTGAGGATTCAGGATTGAAGATTGAGGATTCAGGATTAAGGATTCAGGATTGTGGTTTGAGGACTGAGGATTGAGGATTGAGGATTGTGGATTGAGTATTGAGGATCGAGGATTGAAGATTGAAGATTGGTTATTGAGGATTGAACATTGAGGATTGAGGACTGAGGATTGAGGATTGAGGATCGAGGATTGAGGGTTGAGGATTGAGGATTGAGGATTGTGGATTGAGGATTGGGGATTGAGGATTGAGGCCTGAGGATTGAGGATTGACGATTGAGCATTGAGGATTGAAGATTGAGGACTGGGGATTGAGGATTGAAGGTTGTGGATTAAGGATTGAAGGTTGGGGATTGAGGATCTAGGATTAGAGATTGATTATTGAGGATTGAAGATTGAGGATTGAAGTCCGAGGGTTGAGAATTGAGAACTGAGGATGAGGACTGAGGGCTGAGGGTTGAGGTTTGAGGAATGAGGATTGGGGGTTGAGGATTGAGGATTGAGGATTGAGGATTGAGGGTTGAGTACTGAAGATTGAGTATTGATGACTGAGGAATGAGGATTGAGGATTGCAGATTGAGTATTGAGGATTGAAGATTGAGGATTGAGGATTGAGGACTGAAGATTGAGGATTGAAGATTGAGTAATGAGGATTGAAGATTGACGATTGAGCATTGTGGATTGAGGATTGAGGATTGAACATTGAGGACTGAGTGTTGAGGGCTGATTGATGATATTAGATGTTTGTGGATAGAGGTTTGAAGATTGCAGATTGAGTATTGCAAATTGAAAACTGTGAATTGAGGATATTCTATTGAGGATTGAGGATAGACAACAGATTGTTGAGGACTGAGGGCTGAAGATTGAAGATTCAGGTTGAGGATTCAGAATTGATGTTTGAGGACTGAAGATTGAGGATTGAAGATAGAGTATTGAGGATTGTGGATTGAGGATTGAAGATTGAGGATTGGGTATTGAGGATTGAAGAATGAGGATTGAGGATTGAGGATTGAGGATTGAGAATTGAGGATTGAGGATTGAGGATTGAGGATTGATGATTGAGTATTGAGGATTGATAATTGAGGATTGAGGATTGAGGATTGAGGATTGAGGATTGATGATTGAGGTTTGGGGACTGAGTGTTGAGGGTTGAGTGATGAGAATTGATGTTAGTGGATAGAGATTTAAAGATTGCAGATTGAGTATTGAGTATTGAAAAATGTGAATTGATGATATTCTATTGAGGATTGAGAATTGACAACTGATTGTTGAGGACTGAGGTCTGAAAATTGAGGATTCAGGATTGAGGATTCAGGATAGAGGTTTGAGGACTGAGGATTGAGGATTGAGGCTTGAGGATTGAGGATTGAGGGTTGAGGACTGAAGATTGTTTATAGATGATTGAAGATTGCGGATTGAGTATTGAGGGTTGTGGATTGAGGACGAGGACTGAGGGTTGAGTATAGATGTTTGATGTCTGAGGATTGAGGGTTGAGGGTTGAGAATTGAGGATTGAGGATTCAGGATTGAGGGTTGAGGATTGAAGATTGAGGATTGTGTATTGCGTATTGAATATTGAGGATTGAGGATTGAGGATTGAGGATTGGAGATTGAGGATTGGGTATTGCGTATTGAACATTGAGGATTGAGGATTCAGGATTGAGGATTGAGGGTTGTGGATTGAGGACGAGGACTGAGGGTTGAGTATTGATGTTTGATGTCTGAGGATTGAGGATTGAGGATTGAGAATTGAGGATTGAGGATTGAGGATTGTAGATTGAGGATTGAGTTTTGAGGATTGAAGGTTGAGGATTGGGTATTGAGGATTGAACATTGAGGATTGAGGATTGACGGTTGAGTATTGAGGATTGATGGTTGAGGGCAGTGTGTTGAAATTGAGGATTGAGGATTGAGGATTGAGGATTGAGGATTGAAGATTGAGGATTGAAGAATGAGTATTGATGATTGAAGATTGAGGACTGAGGATTGAGAATTGAGGATTGAGGATTGAAGATTGAATATTGATGATTGATGGTTGGGGATTGAGGATTGAGTGTTGTGAATTGAGGACGAGGACAGAGGGTTGAGTATTGATGTTTGAGGTCTGATGATTGAGGATAGAGGATTGAGGATTGAGGATCGAGGATTCAGGATTGAGGATTGAGGATTGAAGATTGAGGATTGAGAATCGAGGATTGAGGACTGAGGATTGAAGATTGAGGATTGGGGATTGAGGATTGACGATTGAGGATTGAGTATTGAGGATTGAGAATTGAGGATTGACGATTGAACATTGAGTATTGAGTATTGAACATTCAGGATTGATGACTGAGTATTGAGGATTGAGGATTGAGGATTGAGGATTGAGGATTGAGGATTAAATATTGAGAATTGAGAATTGAGGATTGAGGATTGAGAGTTGAGGATTGAGGATTGAGGATTGAAGATTGAGGATTGGGTATTGAGGATTGAAGAATGAGGATTGAGGATTGAGGATTGAGGATTGAGGATTGCAGATTGAGTATTGAGGATTGAAGATTGAGCATTGAGGATTGAGGATTGAGGATTGAGGATTGAGGATTGAGGATTGAGGATTGAGGATTGTGGATTGAGGATTGAGGATTGAGGATTGAGGCCTGAGGATTGAGGATTGAGGATTGAGCATTGAGGATTGAAGATTGAGGATTGAGAATCGAGGATTGAGGACTGAGGATTGAAGGTTGAGGATTGGGGATTGAGGATTGACGATTGAGGATTGAGTATTGAGGATTGAGAATTGAGGATTGACGATTGAACATTGAGTATTGAGGATTGAAGATTCAGGATTGATGACTGAGGATTGAGGATTGAGGATTGAGGATTGAGGATTGAGGATTGAGGATTGAGGATTAAATATTGAGTATTGAGAATTGAGGATTGAGGATTGAGAGTTGAGGATTGAGGATTGAGGATTGAAGATTGAGGATTGGGTATTGAGGATTGAAGAATGAGGTTTGAGGAGTGAGGATTGAGGATTGAGGATTGAGGATTGAGGATTGAGGATTGAGGATTGAGGATTGTGGATTGAGGATTGGCGATTGAGGATTGAGTATTGGGGATTGAGAATTGAGGATTGACGATTGAAGATTGAGTATTGAGGATTGAAAATTGAGGATTGATGACTGAGGATTGAGGATTGAGGATTGAGGATTAAGGATTGAGGATTAAATATTGAGTATTGAGGATTGAGGATTGAGGATTGAGGATTGAGGGTCGAGGATTGAGGATGAGGGCTCAGGGTTGAGGATTGAGGTTTAAGGACTGAGGACTGAGGATTGAGGATTGAGAATTGAGGATTGAGGATTGAGGATTGAAGATTGAGGATTGGGTATTGAGGATTGCGGAATGAGGATTGAGGATTGAGTATTGAGGATTCAGAATTGAGGTTTGAGGACTGAGGACTGAGGATTGAAGATTAAGTACTGAGGATTGAATATTGAGGATTGAGGATTGAGGATTGAGAATTGAGGATGAGGTCTGAAGGTTGAGGATTGAGGTTTGAGGACTGAAGACTGAGGTTTGAGGATTGAAGATTGAGGATTGGGTATTGAGGATTGAAGAATGAGGATTGAGGATTGAGGATTGAAGATTGAGGATTGGGTATTGCGGATCGAACATTGAGGATTGAGTATTGAGGATTGAGGATTGAGGATCGAGGGTTGAGTATTGAGGATTGAGGATTGAAGATTGAGTATTGAGTATTGAAAACTGTGAATTGAGGATATTCTATTTAGGATTGAGGATTGACAACTGATTGTTGAGGACTGAGGGCTGAAGATTGAGGATTCAGGATTGAGGATTCAGAATTGAGGTTTGAGGACTGAGGATTCAGGATTAAAGGTTGAGTATTGAGGATTGAAGATTGAGGATTGAGGATTGAGGATTGAGGATTGAGGATGTGGGCTGAGGGTTGAGGATTGAGGTTTGAGGACTGATGACTGAGGATTGAGGATTGAGAATTGAGGATTGAGGATTGAGGATTGAAGATTGAGTATTGAGGTTTGAAGACTGACGATTGAGGGTTGAGGATTGAGGATTGAGGATTGAGGATTGAGGATTCATGATTGAGTATTGAGGATTGATAATTGAGGATTGAGGATTGAGGATTGAGGATTGAGGATTGATGATTGAGGATTGGGGACTGAGTGTTGAGGGTTGAGTGATGAGAATTGATGTTAGTGGATAGAGAGTTAAAGATTGCAGATTGAGTATTGAGTATTGAAAAATGTGAATTGATGATATTCTATTGGGGATTGAGAATTGACAACTGATTGTTGAGGACTGAGGTCTGAAGACTGAGGATTCAGGATTGAGGATTCAGGATAGAGGTTTGAGGACTGAGGATTGAGGATTGAGGCTTGAGGATTGAGGATTGAGGATTGAGGGTTGAGGATTGAAGATTGAGGATTGGGTATTGCGTATTGAACGTTGAGGGTTGAGGATTGAGGATTGAGGATTGAGGGTTGAGGACTGAAGATTGTATATTGATGATTGAAGATTGCGGATTGAGTATTGAGGGTTGTGGATTGAGGACGAGGACTGAGGGTTGAGTATAGATGTTTGATGTCTGAGGATTGAGGATTGAGGATTGAGAATTGAGGATAGAGGATTGAGGATTGAGGGCTGAGGATTGAAGATTGAGGATTGTGTATTGCGTATTGAACATTGAGGATTGAGGATTGGGGATTGAGGATTGGAGATTGAGGATTGGGTATTGCGTATTGAACATTGAGGATTGAGGATCGAGGATTGAGGTTTGAGGGTTGTGGATTGAGGTCGAGGACTGAGGGTTGAGTATTGATGTTTGATGTCTGACGATTGAGGATTGAGGATTGAGAATTGAGGATTGAGGATTGAGGATTGTAGATTGAGGATTGAGGATTGAGGATTGAAGATTGAGGATTGGGTATTGAGGATTGTACATTGAGGATTGAGGATTGACGGTTGAGTATTGAGGATTGATGGTTGAGGGTTGTGTGTTGAAATTGAGGATTGAGGATTGAGGATTAAGGATTGAGGATTGAAGATTGAGGATTGAAGAATGAGTATTGATGATTGAAGATTGAGGACTGAGGATTGAGGATTGAGGATTGAGTATTGAAGATTGAATATTGATGATTGATGGTTGATGATTGAGGATTGAGGGTTGTGGATTGAGGACGTGGACAGAGGGTTGAGTATTGATGTTTGAGGTCTGGTGATTGAGGATAGAGGATTGAGAATTGAGGATTGAGGATTGAGGATTGAAGATTTAGGATTGGGTATTGAGGATTGAAGAATGAGGATTGAGGATTGAGGATTGAGGATTGAGGATTGCAGATTGAGTATTGAGGATTGAAGATTGAGGATTGAGGATTGAGGACTGAAGATTGAGGATTGAAGATTGAGTAATGAGGATTGAAGATTGACGATTGAGGATTGTGGATTGAGGATTGAGGATTGAACATTGAGGACTGAGTGTTGAGGGCTGATTGATGATATTAGATGTTTGTGGATAGAGGTTTGAAGATTGCAGATTGAGTATTGCAAATTGAAAACTGTGAATTGAGGATATTCTATTGAGGATTGAGGATAGACAACAGATTGTTGAGGACTGAGGGCTGAAGATTGAAGATTCAGGTTGAGGATTCAGAATTGATGTTTGAGGACTGAAGATTGAGGATTGAAGATAGAGTATTGAGGATTGTGGATTGAGGATTGGAGATTGAGGATTGGGTATTGAGGATTGTACATTGAGGATTGATGATTGAGGATTGAGGATTGAGGACTGAAGATTGAATATTGATGATTGAAGATTGAGGATTGAGGATTGAGGTTTGTGGATTGAGGTCGAGGACTGAGGGTTGAGTATTGATGTTTAATGTCTGTGGATTGAGGATTGAGGATTGAGAATTGAGGATTGAGGATTCAGGATTGAAGATTGTGGATTGAGGATTGAGGATTGAAGATTGAGTATTGAGGATTGAAAATTGGGGATTGAGGATTGAGGATTGAGGATTGAGGACTGATGATTGAAGATTGAGGATTGGGGACGGAGTGTTGAGGGTTGAGTGATGAGAGTTGATGTTTGTGGATAGAGATTTGAAGATTGCTGATTGAGTATTGAGTATCCAAAACTGTGAATTGATGATACTCTATTGAGGATTGAGGATTGACAACTGATGGTTGTGGACTGAGGGCTGAAGATTGAGGATTCAGGATTGAGGATTCAGGTTTGAGGTTGGAGGACTGAGGATTGAGGATTGAGGATTGAGGATTGAGGGTTGAGGGTTGAGGATTGAATATTGAGGATTGAGGATTGAGGATTGAGGATTGAGGATGAGGTCTGAGGGTTGAGGATTGAGGTTTGAGGACTGAGGACTGAGGTTTGAGGATTGAGGATTGAGGATGTGGGCTGACGGTTGAGGATTGTGGTTTGAGGGCTGAGGTCTGAGGATAGAGGATTGAGAATTGAGGATTGAGGATTAAGGATTGAAGATTGAGGATTGGGTATTGAGGATTGAAGAATGAGGATTGAGGATTGAGGATTGAGGATTGAGAATTGAGGATTGAGGATTGAGGATCGAGGGTTGAGTATTGAGGATTGAGGATTGAAGATTGAGTATTGAGTATTGAAAACTGTGAATTGAGGATATTCTATTTAGGATTGAGGATTGACAACTGATTGTTGAGGACTGAGGGCTGAAGATTGAGGATTCAGGATTGAGGATTCAGAATTGAGGTTTGAGGACTGAGGATTCAGGATTAAAGATTGAGTATTCAGGATTGAAGATTGAGGATTGAGGATTGAGGATTGAGGATTGAGGATGAGGGCTGAGGTTTGAGGATTGAGGTTTGAGGACTGAGGACTGAGGATTGAGGATTGAGAATTGAGGATTGAGGATTGAGGATTGAAGGTTGTGTATTGAGGTTTGAAGACTGACGATTGAGGGTTGAGGATTGAGGATTGAGGATTGAGGATTGAGGATTGATGATTGAGTATTGAGGATTGATAATTGAGGATTGAGGATTGAGGATTGAATATTGAGGATTGATGATTGAGGATTTGGGACTGAGTGTTGATGGTTGAGTGATGAGAATTGATGTTAGTGGATAGAGATTTAAAGATTGCAGATTGAGTATTGAGTATTGAAAAATGTGAATTGATGATATTCTATTGAGGATTGAGAATTGATAACTGATTGTTGAGAACTGAGGTCTGAAGGTTGAGGATACAGGATTGAGGATTCAGGATAGAGGTTTGAGGACTAAGGATTGAGGATTGAGGCTTGAGGATTGAGGATTGAGGATTGAGGGTTGAGGATTGAAGATTGAGGATTGGGTATTGCGTATTGAACATTGGGGGTTGAGGATTGAGGACTGAGGATTGAGGGTTGAGGACTGAAGATTGTATATTGATGGTTGAAGATTGCGGATTGAGTATTGAGGGTTGTGGATTGAGGACGAGGACTGAGGGTTGAGTATAGATGTTTGATGTCTGAGGATTGAGGATTGAGGATTGAGAATTGAGGATTAAGGATTGAGGATTGAGGGCTGAGGATTGAAGATTGAGGATTGTGTATTGCGTATTGAACATTGAGGATTGAGGATTGAGGATTGAGGATTGGAGATTGAGGATTGGGTATTGCGTATTGAACATTGAGGATTGAGGATTGAGGATTGAGGATTGAGGGTTGTGGATTGAGGTCGAGGACTGAGGGTTGAGTATTGATGTTTGATGTCTGACGATTGAGGATTGAGGATTGAGAATTGAGGATTGAGGATTGACGATTGTAGATTGAGGATTGAGGATTGAGGATTGAAGATTGAGGATTGGGTATTGGGGATTGAACATTGAGGATTGAGGATTGACGGTTGAGTACTGAGGATTGATGGTTGAGGGTTGTGTGTTGAAATTGAGGATTGAGGATTGAGGATTGAGGATTGAGGATTGAAGATTGAGGATTGAAGAATGAGTATTGATGATTGAAGATTGAGGACTGAGGATTGAGGATTGAGGATTGAGTATTGAAGATTGAATATTGATGATTGATGGTTGAGGATTGAGGATTGAGGGTTGTGGATTGAGGACGTGGACAGAGGGTTGAGTATTGATGTTTGAGGTCTGATGATTGAGGATAGAGGATTGAGAATTGAGGATTGAGGATTGAGGATTGAAGATTTAGGATTGGGTATTGAGGATTGAAGAATGAGGATTGAGGATTGAGGATTGAGGATTGCAGATTGAGTATTGAGGATTGAAGATTGAGGATTGAGGATTGAGGATTGAAGATTGAGGATTGAGAATCGAGGACTGAGGACTGAGGATTGAAGGTTGAGGATTGGGGATTGAGTATTGAGGATCGAGGATTGAAGATTGAAGATTGGTTATTGAGGATTGAACATTGAGGATTGAGGACTGAGGATTGAGGATTGAGGATCGAGGATTGAGGGTTGAGGATTGAGGATTGAGGATTGAGGATTGAAGATTGAGGATTGAGGATGAGGGCTGAGGGTTGAGGATTGAGGTTTGAGGACTGAGGACTGAGGATTGAGGATTGAGAATTGAGGATTGAGGATTGAGGATTGAAGATTGAGTATTGAGTATTGAGAATTGAGGATTGAGGATTGAGAGTTGAGGATTGACGATTGAGGATTGAAGATTGAGGATTGGGTATTGAGGATTGAAGAATGAGGTTTGAGGAGTGAGGATTGAGGATTGAGGATTGAGGATTGAGGATTGAGGATTGAGGATTGAGGATTGTGGATTGAGGATTGAGGATTGAGGATTGAACATTGAGGACTGAGTGTTGAGGGTTGATTGATGATAATAGATGTTTGTGGATAGAGGTTTGAAGATTGCAGATTGAGTATTGCAAATTGAAAACTGTGAATTGAGGATATTCTATTGAGGATTGAGGATAGACAACAGATTGTTGAGGACTGAGGGCTGAAGATTGAGGATTGCAGATAGAGTATTGAGGATTGAGGATTGAGGATTGGAGATTGAGGATTGGGTATTGAGGATTGAACATTGAGGATTGATGATTGAGGATTGAGGATAGAGGACTGAAGATTGAATATTGATAATTGAAGATTGAGGATTGAGGATTGAGGTTTGTGGATTGAGGTCGAGGACTGAGGGTTGAGTATTGATGTTTGATGTCTGTGGATTGCGGATTGAGGATTGAGAATTGAGGATTGAGATTTGAGGATTGAGGATTTAGGATTGAAGATTGAGTATTGGGTATTGAGGATTGAAGAATGAGGTTTGAGGATTGAGGATTGAGGATTCAGGATTGAAGATTGAGGATTCAGGATTAAGGATTCAGGATTGTGGTTTGAGGACTGAGGATTGAGGATTGAGGATTGGGGATTGAGTATTGAGGATCGAGGATTGAAGATTGAAGATTGGTTATTGAGGATTGAACATTGAGGATTGAGGACTGAGGATTGAGGATTGAGGATCGAGGATTGAGGATTGATGATTGAGTATTGAGGATTGATAATTGAGGATTGAGGATTGAGGATTGAGGATTGAGGATTGATGATTGAGGTTTGGGGACTGAGTGTTGAGGGTTGAGTGATGAGAATTGATGTTAGTGGATAGAGATTTAAAGATTGCAGATTGAGTATTGAGTATTGAAAAATGTGAATTGATGATATTCTATTGAGGATTGAGAATTGACAACTGATTGTTGAGGACTGAGGTCTGAAAATTGAGGATTCAGGATTGAGGATTCAGGATAGAGGTTTGAGGACTGAGGATTCAGGATTGAGGCTTGAGGATTGAGGATTGAGGGTTGAGGACTGAAGATTGTTTATAGATGATTGAAGATTGCGGATTGAGTATTGAGGGTTGTGGATTGAGGACGAGGACTGAGGGTTGAGTATAGATGTTTGATGTCTGAGGATTGAGGGTTGAGGGTTGAGAATTGAGGATTGAGGATTCAGGATTGAGGGTTGAGGATTGAAGATTGAGGATTATGTATTGCGTATTGAACATTGAGGATTGAGGATTGAGGATTGAGGATTGGAGATTGAGGATTGGGTATTGCGTATTGAACATTGAGGATTGAGGATTGAGGATTGAGGATTGAGGGTTGTGGATTGAGGTCGAGGACTGAGGGTTGAGTATTGATGTTTGATGTCTGAGGATTGAGGATTAAGGATTGAGAATTGAGGATTGAGGATTGAGGATTGTAGATTGAGGATTGAGCTTTGAGGATTGAAGGTTGAGGATTGGGTGTTGAGGATTGAACATTGAGGATTGAGGATTGACGGTTGAGTATTGAGGATTGATGGTTGAGGGCTGTGTGTTGAAATTGAGGATTGAGGATTGAGGATTGAGGATTGAGGATTGAAGATTGAGGATTGAAGAATGAGTATTGATGATTGAAGATTGAGGACTGAGGATTGAGGATTGAGGATTGAGGATTGAAGATTGAATATTGATGATTGATGGTTGGGGATTGAGGATTGAGTGTTGTGGATTGAGGACGAGGACAGAGGGTTGAGTATTGATGTTTGAGGTCTGATGATTGAGGATAGAGGATTGAGGATTGAGGATCGAGGATTCAGGATTGAGGATTGAGGATTGAAGATTGAGGATTGAGAATCGAGGATTGAGGACTGAGGATTGAAGATTGAGGATTGGGGATTGAGGATTGACGATTGAGGATTGAGTATTGAGGATTGAGAATTGAGGATTGACGATTGAACATTGAGTATTGAGGATTGAAGATTCAGGATTGATGACTGAGTATTGAGGATTGAGGATTGAGGATTGAGGATTGAGGATTGAGGATTAAATATTGAGTATTGAGAATTGAGGATTGAGGATTGAGAGTTGGGGATTGAGGATTGAGGATTGAAGATTGAGGATTGGGTATTGAGGATTGAAGAATGAGGATTGAGGATTGAGGATAGAGGATTGAGGATTGCAGATTGAGTATTGAGGATTGAAGATTGAGCATTGAGGATTGAGGATTGAGGATTGAGGATTGAGGATTGGGGATTGAGGATTGAGGATTGTGGATTGAGGATTGAGGATTGAGGATTGAGGCCTGAGGATTGAGGATTGAGGATTGAGCATTGAGGATTGAAGATTGAGGACTGAGGATTGAGGATTGAAGGTTGTGGATTAAGGATTGAAGATTGGGGATTGAGGATCTAGGATTAGAGATTGATTATTGAGGATTGAAGATTGAGGATTGAGGTCTGAGGGTTGAGAATTGAGAACTGAGGATGAGGACTGAGGGCTGAGGGTTGAGGTTTGAGGAATGAGGATTGGGGGTTGAGGATTGAGGATTGAGGATTGAGGAATGAGGATTGAGTACTGAAGATTGAGTATTGGTGACTGAGGAATGAGGATTGAGGATTGAGGATTGAGGATTGAGGATTGAGGGTTGAGGACTGAAGATTGTTTATAGATGATTGAAGATTGCGGATTGAGTATTGAGGGTTGTGGATTGAGGACGAGGACTGAGGGTTGAGTATAGATGTTTGATGTCTGAGGATTGAGGGTTGAGGGTTGAGAATTGAGGATTGAGGATTCAGGATTGAGGGTTGAGGATTGAAGATTGAGGATTGTGTATTGCGTATTGAATATTGAGGATTGAGGATTGAGGATTGAGGATTGGAGATTGAGGATTGGGTATTGCGTATTGAACATTGAGGATTGAGGATTCAGGATTGAGGATTGAGGGTTGTGGATTGAGGTCGAGGACTGAGGGTTGAGTATTGATGTTTGATGTCTGAGGATTGAGGATTGAGGATTGAGAATTGAGGATTGAGGATTGAGGATTGTAGATTGAGGATTGAGTTTTGAGGATTGAAGGTTGAGGATTGGGTATTGAGGATTGAACATTGAGGATTGAGGATTGACGGTTGAGTATTGAGGATTGATGGTTGAGGGCTGTGTGTTGAAATTGAGGATTGAGGATTGAGGATTGAGGATTGAGGATTGAAGATTGAGGATTGAAGAATGAGTATTGATGATTGAAGATTGAGGACTGAGGATTGAGGATTGAGGATTGAGGATTGAAGATTGAATATTGATGATTGATGGTTGGGGATTGAGGATTGAGTGTTGTGGATTGAGGACGAGGACAGAGGGTTGAGTATTGATGTTTGAGGTCTGATGATTGAGGATAGAGGATTGAGGATTGAGGATCGAGGATTCAGGATTGAGGATTGAGGATTGAAGATTGAGGATTGAGAATCGAGGATTGAGGACTGAGGATTGAAGATTGAGGATTGGGGATTGAGGATTGACGATTGAGGATTGAGTATTGAGGATTGAGAATTGAGGATTGACGATTGAACATTGAGTATTGAGGATTGAACATTCAGGATTGATGACTGAGTATTGAGGATTGAGGATTGAGGATTGAGGATTGAGGATTGAGGATTAAATATTGAGTATTGAGAATTGAGGATTGAGGATTGAGAGTTGAGGATTGAGGATTGAGGATTGAAGATTGAGGATTGGGTATTGAGGATTGAAGAATGAGGATTGAGGATTGAGGATTGAGGATTGAGGATTGCAGATTGAGTATTGAGGATTGAAGATTGAGCATTGAGGATTGAGGATTGAGGATTGAGGATTGAGGATTGAGGATTGAGGATTGAGGATTGTGGATTGAGGATTGAGGATTGAGGATTGAGGCCTGAGGATTGAGGATTGAGGATTGAGCATTGAGGATTGAAGATTGAGGATTGAGAATCGAGGATTGAGGACTGAGGATTGAAGGTTGAGGATTGGGGATTGAGGATTGACGATTGAGGATTGAGTATTGAGGATTGAGAATTGAGGATTGACGATTGAACATTGAGTATTGAGGATTGAAGATTCAGGATTGATGACTGAGGATTGAGGATTGAGGATTGAGGATTGAGGATTGAGGATTGAGGATTAAATATTGAGTATTGAGAATTGAGGATTGAGGATTGAGAGTTGAGGATTGACGATTGAGGATTGAAGATTGAGGATTGGGTATTGAGGATTGAAGAATGAGGTTTGAGGAGTGAGGATTGAGGATTGAGGATTGAGGATTGAGGATTGAGGATTGAGGATTGAGGATTGTGGATTGAGGATTGAGGATTGAGGATTGAACATTGAGGACTGAGTGTTGAGGGTTGATTGATGATAATAGATGTTTGTGGATAGAGGTTTGAAGATTGCAGATTGAGTATTGCAAATTGAAAACTGTGAATTGAGGATATTCTATTGAGGATTGAGGATAGACAACAGATTGTTGAGGACTGAGGGCTGAAGATTGAGGATTGCAGATAGAGTATTGAGGATTGAGGATTGAGGATTGGAGATTGAGGATTGGGTATTGAGGATTGAACATTGAGGATTGATGATTGAGGATTGAGGATAGAGGACTGAAGATTGAATATTGATAATTGAAGATTGAGGATTGAGGATTGAGGTTTGTGGATTGAGGTCGAGGACTGAGGGTTGAGTATTGATGTTTGATGTCTGTGGATTGCGGATTGAGGATTGAGAATTGAGGATTGAGATTTGAGGATTGAGGATTTAGGATTGAAGATTGAGTATTGGGTATTGAGGATTGAAGAATGAGGTTTGAGGATTGAGGATTGAGGATTCAGGATTGAAGATTGAGGATTCAGGATTAAGGATTCAGGATTGTGGTTTGAGGACTGAGGATTGAGGATTGAGGATTGGGGATTGAGTATTGAGGATCGAGGATTGAAGATTAAAGATTGGTTATTGAGGATTGAACATTGAGGATTGAGGACTGAGGATTGAGGATTGAGGATCGAGGATTGAGGATTGATGATTGAGTATTGAGGATTGATAATTGAGGATTGAGGATTGAGGATTGAGGATTGAGGATTGATGATTGAGGTTTGGGGACTGAGTGTTGAGGGTTGAGTGATGAGAATTGATGTTAGTGGATAGAGATTTAAAGATTGCAGATTGAGTATTGAGTATTGAAAAATGTGAATTGATGATATTCTATTGAGGATTGAGAATTGACAACTGATTGTTGAGGACTGAGGTCTGAAAATTGAGGATTCAGGATTGAGGATTCAGGATAGAGGTTTGAGGACTGAGGATTCAGGATTGAGGCTTGAGGATTGAGGATTGAGGGTTGAGGACTGAAGATTGTTTATAGATGATTGAAGATTGCGGATTGAGTATTGAGGGTTGTGGATTGAGGACGAGGACTGAGGGTTGAGTATAGATGTTTGATGTCTGAGGATTGAGGGTTGAGGGTTGAGAATTGAGGATTGAGGATTCAGGATTGAGGGTTGAGGATTGAAGATTGAGGATTGTGTATTGCGTATTGAACATTGAGGATTGAGGATTGAGGATTGAGGATTGGAGATTGAGGATTGGGTATTGCGTATTGAACATTGAGGATTGAGGATTGAGGATTGAGGATTGAGGGTTGTGGATTGAGGTCGAGGACTGAGGGTTGAGTATTGATGTTTGATGTCTGAGGATTGAGGATTAAGGATTGAGAATTGAGGATTGAGGATTGAGGATTGTAGATTGAGGATTGAGCTTTGAGGATTGAAGGTTGAGGATTGGGTGTTGAGGATTGAACATTGAGGATTGAGGATTGACGGTTGAGTATTGAGGATTGATGGTTGAGGGCTGTGTGTTGAAATTGAGGATTGAGGATTGAGGATTGAGGATTGAGGATTGAAGATTGAGGATTGAAGAATGAGTATTGATGATTGAAGATTGAGGACTGAGGATTGAGGATTGAGGATTGAGGATTGAAGATTGAATATTGATGATTGATGGTTGGGGATTGAGGATTGAGTGTTGTGGATTGAGGACGAGGACAGAGGGTTGAGTATTGATGTTTGAGGTCTGATGATTGAGGATAGAGGATTGAGGATTGAGGATCGAGGATTCAGGATTGAGGATTGAGGATTGAAGATTGAGGATTGAGAATCGAGGATTGAGGACTGAGGATTGAAGATTGAGGATTGGGGATTGAGGATTGACGATTGAGGATTGAGTATTGAGGATTGAGAATTGAGGATTGACGATTGAACATTGAGTATTGAGGATTGAAGATTCAGGATTGATGACTGAGTATTGAGGATTGAGGATTGAGGATTGAGGATTGAGGATTGAGGATTAAATATTGAGTATTGAGAATTGAGGATTGAGGATTGAGAGTTGAGGATTGAGGATTGAGGATTGAAGATTGAGGATTGGGTATTGAGGATTGAAGAATGAGGATTGAGGATTGAGGATAGAGGATTGAGGATTGCAGATTGAGTATTGAGGATTGAAGATTGAGCATTGAGGATTGAGGATTGAGGATTGAGGATTGAGGATTGGGGATTGAGGATTGAGGATTGTGGATTGAGGATTGAGGATTGAGGATTGAGGCCTGAGGATTGAGGATTGAGGATTGAGCATTGAGGATTGAAGATTGAGGACTGAGGATTGAGGATTGAAGGTTGTGGATTAAGGATTGAAGATTGGGGATTGAGGATCTAGGATTAGAGATTGATTATTGAGGATTGAAGATTGAGGATTGAGGTCTGAGGGTTGAGAATTGAGAACTGAGGATGAGGACTGAGGGCTGAGGGTTGAGGTTTGAGGAATGAGGATTGGGGGTTGAGGACTGAGGATTGAGGATTGAGGAATGAGGATTGAGTACTGAAGATTGAGTATTGGTGACTGAGGAATGAGGATTGAGGATTGAGGATTGAGGATTGAGGATTGAGGATTGAGGATTGAATATTGAGTATTGAGGATTGAAGATTGAGGATTGAGGATTGAGGATTGAGGATGGAGGATGAGGGCTGAGGGATTAGGATTGAGGTTTGAGTATTGAATCCTGAGAATTCAGGATATTCTATTGAGTATTGAGAACTGAGGATTGATGGTTGAGTATTGAAGACAGAGGATTGAGGATTGAAGATTGAGTATTGAGGATTCAGAATTGAGGTTTGAGGACTGAGGATTGAGGATTGAAGATTGAGTACTGAGGATTGAATATTGAGGATTGAGGATTGAGGATTGAGGATTGAGGATGAGGTCTGAGGGATGAGGATTGAGGTTTGAGGACTGAGGACTGAGGTTTGAGGATTGAGGATTGAGGATGTGGGCTGACGGTTGAGGATTGTGGTTTGAGGGCTGAGGTCTGCGGATTGAGGATTGAGAATTCAGGATTGAGGCTTGAGGATTGAAGATTGAGGATTGGGTATTGAGGATTGAAGAATGAGGATTGAGGATTGAGGATTGATGATTGAGGATTGAGGATTGAGGATTGAAGATTGAGGATTGGGTATTGCGGATTGAACATTGAGGATTGAGGATTGAGGATTGAGGACTGAGGATTGAGGACTGAAGATTGAATATTGACGATTGAAGATTGAGGATTGAGGATTGAGGGCTGTCGATGGAGGACGAGGGCTGAGGGTTGAGTATTGATGTTTGAGGTCTGAGGATTGAGGATTGAGGATTGAGAATTGAGGATTGAGGATTGAGGATTGAAGATTGAGGATTGGGTATTGAGGAATGAAGAATGAGGATTGAGGATTGAGGATTGAAGATTGAGCATTGAAGATTGAGTATTGAGGGTTGAAGATTGAGTATTGAGTATTGAGGATTGAGGATTGAGGATTGAAGATTGAGGATTGAAGATTGAGGTCTGGAGATTGAGGATTGAATATTGACGATTGAGGATTGTGGATTGATGATTGAGTATTGAACATTGAGGACCGAGTGTTGAGGGTTGAGTGATGAGAATTGATGTTTGTGGATAGAGGTTTGAAGATTGCAGATTGAGTATTGAGTATTGAAAACTGTGAATTGATGATATTCTATTGAGGATTGAGGATTGACAACTGATTGTTGTGGACTGAGGGCTGAAGATTGAGGATTCAGGATTGAGGATTCAGGTTTGAGGTTGGAGGACTGAGGATTGAGGATTGAGGATTGAGGATTGAGGGTTGAGGGTTGAGGATTGAAGATTGGGGATTGGGTATTGCGGATTGAACCCTGAGGATTGAGGGTTGAGAATTGAGGATTGAGGATTGAGTATTGAAGATTGAGGATTGGGTATTGAGGATTGAAGGGTGAGGATGGAGGATTTAGGATTGAGGATTGTGGATTGAAGATCGAGTATTGAGGTTTGAAGTCTGACGATTGAGGATTGGGGATTGAGTATTGAGGATCGAGGATTGAAGATTGAAGATTGGTTATTGAGGATTGAACATTGAGGATTGAGGACTGAGGATTGAGGATTGAGGATCGAGGATTGAGGGTTGAGGATTGAGGATTGAGGATTGTGGATTGAGGATTGGGGATTGAGGATTGAGGCCTGAGGATTGAGGATTGAACATTGAGGACTGAGTGTTGAGGGCTGATTGATGATAGTAGATGTTTGTGGATAGAGGTTTGAAGATTGCAGATTGAGTATTGCAAATTGAAAACTGTGAATTGAGGATATACTATTGAGGATTGGGGATAGACAACAGATTGTTGAGGACTGAGGGCTGAAGATTGAAGATTCAGGTTGAGGATTCAGAATTGATGTTTGAGGACTGAAGATTGAGGATTGAAGATAGAGTATTGAGGATTGAGGATTGAGGATTGGAGATTGAGGATTGGGTATTGAGGATTGAACATTGAGGATTGATGATTGAGGATTGAGGATTGAGGACTGAAGATTGAATATTGATGATTGAAGATTGAGGATTCAGGATTGAGGTTTGTGGATTGAGGTCGAGGACTGAGGGTTGAGTATTGATGTTTGACGTCTGTGGATTGAGGATTGAGGATTGAGAATTGAGGATTGAGGACTGAGGATTGAAGATTGTGGATTGAGGATTGAGGATTGAAGATTGAGTATTGAGGATTGAAAATTGGGGATTGAGGATTGAGGATTGAGGATTGAGGACTGATGATTGAAGATTGAGGATTGGGGACGGAGTGTTGAGGGTTGAGTGATGAGAGTTGATGTTTGTGGATAGAGATTTGAAGATTGCTGATTGAGTATTGAGTATCCAAAACTGTGAATTGATGATATTGTATTGAGGATTGAGGATTGACAACTGATGGTTGTGGACTGAGGGCTGAAGATTGAGGATTCAGGATTGAGGATTCAGGTTTGAGGTTGGAGGACTGAGGATTGAGGATTGAGGATTGAGGATTGAGGGTTGAGGGTTGAGGATTGAATATTGAGGATTGAGGATTGAGGATTGAGGATTGAGGATGAGGTCTGAGGGTTGAGGATTGAGGTTTGAGGACTGAGGACTGAGGTTTGAGGATTGAGGATTGAGGATGTGGGCTGACGGTTGAGGATTGTGGTCTGAGGGCTGAGGTCTGAGGATTGAGGATTGAGAATTGAGGATTGAGGATTAAGGATTGAAGATTGAGGATTGGGTATTGAGGATTGAAGAATGAGGATTGAGGATTGAGGATTGAGGATTGAGAATTGAGGATTGAGGATTGAGGATCGAGGGTTGAGTATTGAGGATTGAGGATTGAAGATTGAGTATTGAGTATTGAAAACTGTGAATTGAGGATATTCTATTTAGGATTGAGGATTGACAACTGATTGTTGAGGTCTGAGGGCTGAAGATTGAGGATTCAGGATTGAGGATTCAGAATTGAGGTTTGAGGACTGAGGATTCAGGATTAAAGATTGAGTATTGAGGATTGAAGGTTGAGGATTGAGGATTGAGGATTGAGGATTGAGGATGAGGGCTGAGGGTTGAGGATTGAGGTTTGAGGACTGAGGACTGAGGATTGAGGATTGAGAATTGAGGATTGAGGATTGAGGATTGAAGATTGAGTATTGAGGTTTGAAGACTGACGATTGAGGGTTGAGGATTGAGGATTGAGGATTGAGGATTGAGGATTGATGATTGAGTATTGAGGATTGATAATTGAGGATTGAGGATTGAGGATTGAGTATTGAGGATTGATGATTGAGGATTTGGGACTGAGTGTTGATGGTTGAGTGATGAGAATTGATGTTAGTGGATAGAGATTTAAAGATTGCAGATTGAGTATTGAGTATTGAAAAATGTGAATTGATGATATTCTATTGAGGATTGCGAATTGACAACTGATTGTTGAGGACTGAGGTCTGAAGATTGAGGATTCAGGATTGAGGATTCAGGATAGAGGTTTGAGGACTGAGGATTGAGAATTGAGGCTTGAGGATTGAGGATTGAGGATTGAGGGTTGAGGATTGAAGATTGAGGATTGGGTATTGCGTATTGAACATTGAGGGTTGAGGATTGAGGATTGAGGATTGAGGGTTGAGGACTGAAGATTGTATATTGATGATTGAAGATTGCGGATTGAGTATTGAGGGTTGTGGATTGAGGACGAGGACTGAGGGTTGAGTATAGATGTTTGATGTCTGAGGATTGAGGATTGAGGATTGAGAATTGAGGATTAAGGATTGAGGATTGAGGGCTGAGGATTGAAGATTGAGGATTGTGTATTGCGTATTGAACATTGAGGATTGAGGATTGAGGATTGAGGATTGGAGATTGAGGATTGGGTATTGCGCATTGTACATTGAGGATTGAGGATTGAGGATTGAGGATTGAGGGTTGTGGATTGAGGTCGAGGTCTGAGGGTTGAGTATTGATGTTTGATGTCTGACGATTGAGGATTGAGGATTGAGAATTGAGGATTGAGGATTGAGGATTGTAGATTGAGGATTGAGGATTGAGGATTGAAGATTGAGGATTGGGTATTGGGGATTGAACATTGAGGATTGAGGATTGACGGTCGAGTACTGAGGATTGATGGTTGAGGGTTGTGTGTTGAAATTGAGGATTGAGGATTGAGGATTGAGGATTGAGGATTGAAGATTGAGGATTGAAGAATGAGTATTGATGATTGAAGATTGAGGACTGAGGATTGAGGATTGAGGATTGAGTATTGAAGGTTGAATATTGATGATTGATGGTTGAGGATTGAGGATTGAGGGTTGTGGATTGAGGAGGTGGACAGAGGGTTGAGTATTGATGTTTGATGTCTGATGATTGAGGATAGAGGATTGAGAATTGAGGATTGAGGATTGAGGATTGAAGATTTAGGATTGGGTATTGAGGATTGAAGAATGAGGATTGAGGATTGAGGATTGAGGATTGAGGATTGCAGATTGAGTATTGAGGATTGAAGATTGAGGATTGAGGATTGAGGATTGAAGATTGAGAATTGAGAATCGAGGATTGAGGACTGAGGATTGAAGGTTGAGGATTGGGGATTGAGGATTGACGATTGAGGATTGAGTATTGAGGATTGAGAATTGAGGATTGACGATTGAACATTGAGTATTGAGGATTGAAGATTCAGGATTGATGACTGAGGATTGAGGATTGAGGATTGAGGATTGAGGATTGAGGATTGAGGATTAAATATTGAGTATTGAGAATTGAGGATTGAGGATTGAGAGTTGAGGATTGAGGATTGAGGATTGAAGATTGAGGATTGGGTATTGAGGATTGAAGAATGAGGTTTGAGGAGTGAGGATTGAGGATTGAGGATTGAGGATTGAGGATTGAGGATTGAGGATTGAGGATTGTGGATTGAGGATTGGCGATTGAGGATTGAGTATTGGGGATTGAGAATTGAGGATTGACGATTGAAGATTGAGTATTGAGGATTGAAAATTGAGGATTGACGACTGAGGATTGAGGATTGAGGATTGAGGATTAAGGATTGAGGATTAAATATTGAGTAT
This sequence comes from Calliopsis andreniformis, assembly GCF_051401765.1. Classification (NCBI taxonomy): domain Eukaryota; kingdom Metazoa; phylum Arthropoda; class Insecta; order Hymenoptera; family Andrenidae; genus Calliopsis; species Calliopsis andreniformis. Next base: position 335,406 of record NW_027480602.1, read on the forward strand.
TGAGGATTGAGGATTGAGGATTGAGGATTGAGGGTCGAGGATTGAGGATGAGGGCTCAGGGTTGAGGATTGAGGTTTAAGGACTGAGGACTGAGGATTGAGGATTGAGAATTCAGGATTGAGGATTGAGGATTGAAGATTGAGGACTGGGTATTGAGGATTGCGGAATGAGGATTGAGGATTGAGGACTGAGGATTGAGGATTGAAGATTGAGTAATGAGGATTGAAGATTGACGATTGAGGATTGTGGATTGAGGATTGAGGATTGAACATTGAGGACTGAGTGTTGAGGGTTGATTGATGACAATAGATGTTTGTGGATAGAGGTTTGAAGATTGCAGATTGAGTATTGCAAATTGAAAACTGTGAATTGAGGATATTCTATTGAGGATTGAGGATAGACAACAGATTGTTGAGGACTGAGGGTTGAAGATTGAAGATTCAGGTTGAGGATTCAGAATTGATGTTTGAGGACTGAAGATTGAGGATTGAAGATAGAGTATTGAGGATTGAGGATTTTGAGGATTGGAGATTGAGGATTGGGTATTGAGGATTGAACATTGAGGATTGATGATTGAGGATTGAGGATAGAGGACTGAAGATTGAATATTGATGATTGAAGATTGAGGATTGAGGATTGAGGTTTGTGGATTGAGGTCGAGGACTGAGGGTTGAGTATTGATGTTTGATGTCTGTGGATTGAGGATTGAGGATTGAGAATTGAGGATTGAGATTTGAGGATTGAGGATTTAGGATTGAAGATTGAGTATTGGGTATTGAGGATTGAAGAATGAGGTTTGAGGATTGAGGATTGAGGATTCAGGATTGAAGATTGAGGATTCAGGATTAAGGATTCAGGATTGTGGTTTGAGGACTGAGGATTGAGGATTGAGGATTGGGGATTGAGTATTGAGGATCGAGGATTGAAGATTGAAGATTGGTTATTGAGGATTGAACATTGAGGTTTGAGGAATGAGGATTGGGGGTTGAGGATTGAGGATTGAGGATTGAGGAATGAGGATTGAGTACTGAAGATTGAGTATTGGTGACTGAGGAATGAGGATTGAGGATTGAGGATTGAGGATTGAGGATTGAGGATTGAGGATTGAATATTGAGTATTGAGGACTGAAGATTGAGGATTGAGGATTGAGGATTGAGAATGGAGGATGAGGGCTGAGGGATTAGGATTGAGGTTTGAGTATTGAATCCTGAGAATTCAGGATATTCTATTGAGTATTGAGAACTGAGGATTGATGGTTGAGTATTGAAGACAGAGGATTGAGGATTGAAGATTGAGTATTGAGGATTCAGAATTGAGGTTTGAGGACTGAGGATTGAGGATTGAAGATTGAGTACTGAGGATTGAATATTGAGGATTGAGGATTGAGGGTTGAGGATTGAGGATGAGGTCTGAGGGATGAGGATTGAGGTTTGAGGACTGAGGACTGAGGTTTGAGGATTGAGGATTGAGGATGTGGGCTGACGGTTGAGGATTGTGGTTTGAGGGCTGAGGTCTGCGGATTGAGGATTGAGAATTCAGGATTGAGGATTGAGGATTGAAGATTGAGGATTGGGTATTGAGGATTGAAGAATGAGGATTGAGGATTGAGGATTGATGATTGAGGATTGAGGATTGAGGATTGAAGATTGAGGATTGGGTATTGCGGATTGAACATTGAGGATTGAGGATTGAGGATTGAGGACTGAGGATTGAGGACTGAAGATTGAATATTGACGATTGAAGATTGAGGATTGAGGACTGAGGGCTGTCGATGGAGGACGAGGGCTGAGGGTTGAGTATTGATGTTTGAGGTCTGAGGATTGAGGATTGAGGATTGAGAATTGAGGATTGAGGATTGAGGATTGAAGATTGAGGATTGGGTATTGAGGAATGAAGAATGAGGATTGAGGATTGAGGATTGAAGATTGAGCATTGAAGATTGAGTATTGAGGGTTGAAGATTGAGTATTGAGTATTGAGGATTGAGGATTGAGGATTGAAGATTGAGGATTTAAGATTGAGGTCTGGAGATTGAGGATTGAATATTGACGATTGAGGATTGTGGATTGATGATTGAGTATTGAACATTGAGGACCGAGTGTTGAGGGTTGAGTGATGAGAATTGATGTTTGTGGATAGAGGTTTGAAGATTGCAGATTGAGTATTGAGTATTGAAAACTGTGAATTGAGGATATTCTATTGAGGATTGAGTATTGACAACTGATTTTTGAGGACTGAGGGCTGAAGATTGAGGATTCAGGATTGAGGATACAGAATTGAGGTTTGAGGACTGAGGATTGAGGATTCAAGATTGAGTATAGAGGATTGAAGATTGAGGATTGAGGATTGAGGGTTGAGGGTTGAGAATTGAGGATTGAGGATTGAGTATTGAAGATCGAGTATTGAGGTTTGAAGTCTGACGATTGAGGGTTGAGGATTGAGGATTGATGATTGAGTATTGAGGATTGAAGATTGAGAATGGAGGATAGAGGATTGAGGATTGAGGATTGAAGATTGAGGATTGGGGACTGAGTGTTGAGGGTTGAGTGATGAGAATTGATGTTTGTGGATGGAGATTTAAAGATGGCCGATTGTGTATTGAGTATTGAAATCTGTGAATTGATGATATTCTATTGAGGATTGAGAATTGACAACTGATTGTTGAGGACTGAGGTCTGAAGGTTGAGGATTCAGGATTGAGGATTCAGGATTGAGGTTTGAGGATTGAGGATTAAGGATTGAGGATTGATGGTTGAGGATTTGGGACTGAGCGTTGAGGGTTGAGTGATGAGAATTGATGTTTGTGGATAGAGATTTGAAGATTGCAGATTGAGTATTGCGTATGGAAAACTCTGAACTGAGGATATTCTATTGAGGATTGAGGGCTCACAGCTGATTGTTGAGGACTGAGGGCTGAAGATTGAGGATTCAGGATTGAGGATTCAGGATTGTGGTTTGAGGACTGAGGATTGAGTATTGAGTATTGAGGATTGACGATTGCGGATTGAGGATTCAAGATTGAGTATTGGGGACTGAGTGTTGAGGGTTGAGTGATGAAGATTGATGTTTGTGGATTGAGATTTGAAGACTGAAGAATTGGGATTTAGTATTGAAAACTGTGAATTGAGGATATTCTATTGAAGATTGAGGATTGACAATTGATTGTTGAGGACTGAGGGCTGAAGATTGAGGATTCAGGATTGTGGATTCGGGATTGAGGTTTGAGGACTGAGGATTGAGGATTGAAGATTGACTATTGAGGATTGAAGATTGAGGATTGAGGATTGAGGATTGAGGATGAGGGCTGAGGCTTGAGGATTGAGGTTTGATGACTGAGAACTTGAGGATTGAGGATTGAGGATTGATGATTGAGAATTGGGGATTGAAGATTGAGGATTGAGGGTTGAGGATAGAGGATTGAGGATTGAAGATTGAGGATTGAGGATTGAGGATTGAGGATTGAGAATTGATGGTTGAGAATTGGGGATTGAGGATTGACGATTGAGGTTTGAGGACTGAGGATTGAGTGTTGAGGATTGAGGATTGAGTATTGACGCTTGAGGATTTAGGGTTGAGGATGGAGGGTTGAGGAGAGAGGACTGAGTGTTGAGGATTGAGTGTTGAGAATTGATGTTTGAGGATTGAGATTTGATTATTGAATATTGTGGATTGAGTATTGAACCATGAGAATTCAGGATTCTCTATTGAGTATTGAGAATTGAGGATTGATGATTGAGTATTGACGGTTGGTGGTTGAGGGTTGTGTGTTGCATATTGAGGATTGAGGATTGAGGATTGAGGATTGAAGATTGAGGATTGAAGATTGAGGACTGGGGATTGAGGATTGAAGATTGACGGTTGAGGATTGTGGATTGATGATTGAGTATTGAACATTGAGGACTGAGTGTTGAGGGTTGAGTGATGGGTATTGATGTTTGTGGATTGAGATTTAAAGATTGCAGATTGAGTATTGAGTATTGAAAACTGTGAATTGATGATATTCTATTGAGGATTGAGAATTGACTACTGTTTGTTGAGGACTGGGGTCTGAAGATTGAGGATTCAGGATTGAGGATTCAGGATTGAGGTTTGAGGACTGAGGATTGAGGATTGAGGATTGAGGATTGAGGCTTGAGGATTGAGGATTGAGGATTGAAGATTGAGGATTGGGTATTGCGGATTGAACATTGAGGATTGAGGATTGAGTATTGAGGATTGAGGGCTGCCGATTGAGGACGAGGGCTGAGGGTTGAGTATTGATGTTTGAGGTCTGAGGATTGAGGATTGAGGATTGAGAATTGGGGATTGAGGATTGAGGATTGAAGATTGAGGATTGGGTATTGAGGATTGAAGGATGAGGATTGAGGATTGAGGATTGAGGATCGAAGATTGAAGATTTTAGTATTGAGGATTGAAGATTGAGTATTGAGGATTGAGGATTGAGGATTGAGGATTGAGGATTGAGGATTGAGGATTGAGGATTGAATATTGAGAATTGAGGATTGAAGATTGAGGATTCTGGATTGAGGATTGAGGATTGAGTATTGAAGATTGAGAATTGGGGATTGAGGATTGAGGATTGGAGATTGTGTATTGAGGATTGCAGATTGAGGATTGAGGATTGAGGATTGAGGATTGAGGATTGAAGGTTGAGGATTGGGGACTGAGTGTTGAGGGCTGAGTGATGAGAATTGATGTTTGTGGATAGAGATTTGAAGATTGCAGATTGAGTATTGCGTATGGAAAACTCTGAACTGTGGATATTCTATTGAGGATTGAGGATTGACAACTGATCGTTGAGGACTGAGGTCTGAAGATTGAGGATTCAGGATTGAGGATTCAGGATTGTGGTTTGAGGAATGAGGATTGAGGATTGAGAATTGAGGATTGAGGGTTGAGGATTGAGGATTGAGGATTGAAGATTGAGGATTGGGTATTTAGGATTCAACATTGAGGATTGAGGATTGTGGATTGAGGATTGAGGATTGAGGATTGAAGATTGAATATTGATGATTCAAGATTGAGGATTGAGGATTGAGGGTCTGGATTGAGGACGAGGACTGAGGGTTGAGTATTGACGTTTGAGGTCTGAGGATTGAGGATTGAGGATTGAGAATTGAGGATTGAGGATTGAGGATTGAAGATTGAGGATTGGGTATTGAGGATTGAAGAGTGAGGACTGAGGATTGAGGATTGAGGATTGAGTATTGAAGATTGAGGATTGGGGACTGAGTGTTTAGGGTTGAGTGATGAGAATTGATATTTGTGGATTGAGATTTGAAGATTGAAGAATGGGGATTGAGTATTGAAAACTGTGAATTGATGATATTCTATTGAGTATTGAGAGTTGACAACTGTTTGTTGTGGACTGAGGTCTGCAGGTTGAGAATTCAGGATTGAGGATTCAGGATTGAGGTTTGAGGACTGAGGATTGAGGATTGAGGATTGAGGATTGAGGATTGAGGATTGAGGATTGAGGATTGAGGACTGAGTATTGAAGATTGCGGATTGGGTATTGCGGATTGAACATTGAGGATTGAGGATTGAGGATTGATGATTGACGATTGAGGATTGAAGATTGAGTATTGAGGTTTGAAGACTGACGATTGAGGGTTGAGGATTGACGATTGAGGATTGAGGATTGAGGATTGATGATTGAGAATTGGGGATTGAAGATTGAGGATTGAGGGTTGAGGATAGAGGATTGAGGATTGAAGATTGAGGATTGGAGACTGAGTGTTGAGGGTTGACTGGTGAGTATTGATGTTTGTGGATGGAGATTTAAAGATGGCCGATTGTGTATTGAGTATTGAAATCTGTGAATTGATGATATTCTATTGAAGATTGAGAATTGACAACTGATTGTTGAGGACTGAGGTCTGAAGATTGAGGACTCAGGATTGAGGATTCAGGATTGAGGTTTGAGGATTGAGGATTAAGGATTGAGGATTGAAGGTAGAGGATTTGGGACTGAGTGTTGAGGGTTGAGTGATGAGAATTGACGTTTGTGGATAGAGATTTGAAGATTGCAGATTGAGTATTGAGTATTGAAAACTGTGAATTGATGATATTCTATTGAGGATTGAGAACTGCCAACTGTTTGTTGAGGACTGAGGTCTGAAGATTGAGGATTCAGGATTGAGGATTCCGGATTGAGGTTTGAGGACTGAGGATTGAGGATTGAGGATTGAGGATTGAGGATTGAGGATTGAGGATTGAGGATTGAGGATTGAGGATTGAAGATTGAGGATTGGGTATTGCGGATTGAACATTGAGGATTGAGGATTGAGGATTGAGGACTGAGGATTGAGGACTGAAGATTGAATATTGACGATTGAAGATTGAGGATTGAGGATTGAGGGCTGTCGATGGAGGACGAGGGCTGAGGGTTGAGTATTGATGTGTTGAGGTCTGAGGATTGAGGATTGAGGATTGAGAATTGAGGATTGAGGATTGAGGATTGAAGATTGAGGATTGGGTATTGAGGAATGAAGAATGAGGATTGAGGATTGAGGATTGAAGATTGAGCACTGTAGATTGAGTATTGAGGGTTGAAGATTGAGTATTGAGTATTGAGGATTGAGGATTGAGGATTGAAGATTGAGGATTGAGGATTGAGTGTTGAGGGTTGAGAATTGAGGATTGAGGATTGAGTATTGAAGATTGAGGATTGGGTATTGAGGATTGAAGGGTGAGGATGGAGGATTTAGGATTGAGGATTGTGGATTGAAGATCGAGTATTGAGGTTTGAAGTCTGACGATTGAGGGTTGAGGATTGAGGATTGAGGATTGAGGATTGAGGATTGATGATTGAGTATTGAGGATTGAAGATTGAGAATGGAGGATAGAGGATTGAGGATTGAGGATTGAAGATTGAGGATTGGGGACTGAGTGTTGAGGGTTGAGTGATGAGAATTGATGTTTGTGGATGGAGACTTAAAGATGGCCGATTGTGTATTGAGTATTGAAATCTGTGAATTGATGATATTCTATTGAGGATTGAGAATTGACAACTGATTGTTGAGGACTGAGGTCTGAAGGTTGAGGATTCAGGATTGAGGATTCAGGATTGAGGTTTGAGGATTGAGGATTAAGGATTGAGGATTGATGGTTGAGGATTTGGGACTGAGCGTTGAGGGTTGAGTGATGAGAATTGATGTTTGTGGATAGAGATTTGAAGATTGCAGATTGAGTATTGCGTATGGAAAACTCTGAACTGAGGATATTCTATTGAGGATTGAGGGCGCACAGCTGATTGTTGAGGACTGAGGGCTGAAGATTGAGGATTCAGGATTGAGGATTCAGGATTGTGGTTTGAGGACTGAGGATTGAGTATTGAGTATTGAGGATTGACGATTGCGGATTGAGGATTCAAGATTGAGTATTGGGGACTGAGTGTTGAGGGTTGAGTGATGAAGATTGATGTTTGTGGATTGAGATTTGAAGACTGAAGAATTGGGATTTAGTATTGAAAACTGTGAATTGAGGATATTCTATTGAAGATTGAGGATTGACAATTGATTGTTGAGGACTGAGGGCTGAAGATTGAGGATTCAGGATTGTGGATTCGGGATTGAGGTTTGAGGACTGAGGATTGAGGCTTGAAGATTGACTATTGAGGATTGAAGATTGAGGATTGAGGATTGAGGATTGAGGATGAGGGCTGAGGCTTGAGGATTGAGGTTTGATGACTGAGAACTTGAGGATTGAGGATTGAGGATTGATGATTGAGAATTGGGGATTGAAGATTGAGGATTGAGGGTTGAGGATAGAGTATTGAGGATTGAAGATTGAGGATTGAGGATTGAGGATTGAGGATTGAGAATTGATGGTTGAGAATTGGGGATTGAGGATTGACGATTGAGGTTTGAGGACTGAGGATTGAGTGTTGAGGATTGAGGATTGAGTATTGACGCTTGAGGATTTAGGGTTGAGGATGGAGGGTTGAGGAGAGAGGACTGAGTGTTGAGGATTGAGTGTTGAGAATTGATGTTTGAGGATTGAGATTTGATTATTGAATATTGTGGATTGAGTATTGAACCATGAGAATTCAGGATTCTCTATTGAGTATTGAGAATTGAGGATTGATGATTGAGTATTGACGATTGGTGGTTGAGGGTTGTGTGTTGCATATTGAGGATTGAGGATTGAGGATTGAGGATTGAAGATTGAGGATTGAAGATTGAGGACTGGGGATTGAGGATTGAAGATTGACGATTGAGGATTGTGGATTGATGATTGAGTATTGAACATTGAGGACTGAGTGTTGAGGGTTGAGTGATGGGTATTGATGATTGTGGATTGATATTTAAAGATTGCAGATTGAGTATTGAGTATTGAAAACTGTGAATTGATGATATTCTATTGAGGATTGAGAATTGACAACTGTTTGTTGAGGACTGGGGTCTGAAGATTGAGGATTCAGGATTGAGGATTCAGGATTGAGGTTTGAGGACTGAGGATTGAGGATTGAGGATTGAGGATTGAGGATTGAGGATTGAGGATTGAGGATTGAAGATTGAGGATTGGGTATTGCGGATTGAACATTGAGGATTGAGGATTGAGGATTGAGGATTGAGGGCTGCCGATTGAGGACGAGGGCTGAGGGTTGAGTATTGATGTTTGAGGTCTGAGGATTGAGGATTGAGGATTGAGAATTGGGGATTGAGGATTGAGGATTGAAGGTTGAGGATTGGGTATTGAGAATTGAAGGATGAGGATTGAGGATTGAGGATTGAGGATCGAGGATTGAAGATTGAGTATTGAGGATTGAAGATTGAGTATTGAGGATTGAGGATTGAGGATTGAGGATTGAGGATTGAGGATTGAGGATTGAGGATTGAATATTGAGAATTGAGGATTGAAGATTGAGGATTCTGGATTGAGGATTGAGGATTGAGGATCGAGGAATGAAGATTGAGAATTGGGGATTGAGGATTGAGGATTGGAGATTGTGTATTGAGGATTGCAGATTGAGGATTGAGGATTGAGGATTGAGGATTGAGGATTGAAGGTTGAGGATTGGGGACTGAGTGTCGAGGGCTGAGTGATGAGAATTGATGTTTGTGGATAGAGATTTGAAGATTGCAGATTGAGTATTGCGTATGGAAAACTCTGAACTGTGGATATTCTATTGAGGATTGAGGATTGACAACTGATCGTTGAGGACTGAGGGCTGAAGATTGAGGATTCAGGATTGAGGATTCAGGATTGTGGTTTGAGGAATGAGGATTGAGGATTGAGAATTGAGGATTGAGGATTGAGGATTGAGGATTGAGGATTGAAGATTGAGGATTGGGTATTTAGGATTCAACATTGAGGATTGAGGATTGTGGATTGAGGATTGAGGATTGAGGATTGAAGATTGAATATTGATGATTCAAGATTGAGGATTGAGGATTGAGGGTCTGGATTGAGGACGAGGACTGAGGGTTGAGTATTGATGTTTGAGGTCTGAGGATTGAGGATTGAGGATTGAGAATTGAGGATTGAGGATTGAGGATTGAAGATTGAGGATTGGGTATTGAGGATTGAAGAGTGAGGACTGAGGATTGAGGATTGAGGATTGAGTATTGAAGATTGAGGATTGGGGACTGAGTGTTTAGGGTTGAGTGATGAGAATTGATATTTGTGGATTGAGATTTGAAGATTGAAGAATGGGGATTGAGTATTGAAAACTGTGAATTGATGATATTCTATTGAGGATTGAGAGTTGACAACTGTTTGTTGTGGACTGAGGTCTGCAGGTTGAGAATTCAGGATTGAGGATTCAGGATTGAGGTTTGAGGACTGAGGATTGAGGATTGAGGATTGAGGATGGAGGATTGAGGATTGAGGATTGAGGATTGAGGACTGAGTATTGAAGATTGCGGATTGGGTATTGCGGATTGAACATTGAGGATTGAGGATTGAGGATTGAGGATTGACGATTGAGGATTGAAGATTGAGTATTGAGGTTTGAAGACTGACGGTTGAGGGTTGAGGATTGACGATTGAGGATTGAGGATTGAGGATCGATGATTGAGAATTGGGGATTGAAGATTGAGGATTGAGGGTTGAGGATAGAGGATTGAGGATTGAAGATTGAGGATTGGAGACTGAGTGTTGAGGGTTGACTGGTGAGTATTGATGTTTGTGGATGGAGATTTAAAGATGGCCGATTGTGCATTGAGTATTGAAATCTGGGAATTGATGATATTCTATTGAAGATTGAGAATTGACAACTGATTGTTGAGGACTGAGGTCTGAAGATTGAGGACTCAGGATTGAGGATTCAGGATTGAGGTTTGAGGATTGAGGATTAAGGATTGAGGATTGAAGGTAGAGGATTTGGGACAGAGTGTTGAGGGTTGAGTGATGAGAATTGACGTTTGTGGATAGAGATTTGAAGATTGCAGATTGAGTATTGAGTATTGAAAACTGTGAATTGATGATATTCTATTGAGGATTGAGAACTGCCAACTGTTTGTTGAGGACTGAGGTCTGAAGATTGAGGATTCAGGATTGAGGATTCCGGATTGAGGTTTGAGGACTGAGGATTGAGGATTGAGGATTGAGGATTGAGGATTGAGGATTGAGGATTGAGGATTGAGGATTGAGGATTGAAGATTGAGGATTGGGTATTGCGGATTGAACATTGAGGATTGAGGATTGAGGATTGAGGACTGAGGATTGAGGACTGAAGATTGAATATTGACGATTGAAGATTGAGGATTGAGGATTGAGGGCTGTCGATGGAGGACGAGGGCTGAGGGTTGAGTATTGATGTGTTGAGGTCTGAGGATTGAGGATTGAGGATTGAGGATTGAGGATTGAGTATTGAAGACTGAATATTGATGATTGAAGATTGAGGATTGAGGATTGAGTGTTGTTAATTGAGGTCGAGGACTGAGGGTTGAATATTGATGTTTGTGGTCTGAGGATTGAGGATTGAGGATTGAGAATTGAGGATTGAGGATTGAGGATTGAAGGTTGAGGATTGAGGATTGACGATTGAGGTTTGAGGATGAGGGCTGAGGGTTGAGGATTGAGGTTTCAGGACTGAGGACTGAGGATTGTGGGTTGAGGATTGAGGATTGAAGATTGAGGAATGAGGATTGAGGATTGTGGATTGAATATTGAGTATTGAGGATTGAAGATAGACGGTTGAGGATTGAGGGTTGAGTGATGAGGATTGATGTTTGTGAACAGAGATTTGAAGATTGCAGATTGAGTATTGAGTAATGAAAACTGTGAATTGATGATATTCTATTGAGGATTGAGGATTGACAACTGATTGTTGAGGAGTGAGGGCTGAAGATTGAGGATTCAGGATTGAGGATTAAGGATTGAGGTTTGAGGACTGAGGATTGAGGATTGAGGATTGAGGATTGAGGATTGAAGGTTGAGGATTGAGGATTGAGGGTTGTGGATTGAGGACGAGGACTCAGGGATGAGTATAGATGTTTGAGTTCTGAGGATTGAGGATTTAGGATTGAGAATTGAGGATTGAGGATTGAGGATTGAAGATTGAGGATTGGGTATTGAGGATTGAAGAATGAGGATTGAGGATTGAGGATTGAGGATTGAGGATTGAAGATTGAGTATTGAGGATTGAAGATTGAGGATTGAGGATTGAGGATTGAGTATTGAAGGTTGAGGATTGAGGATTGAAGATTGAGTATTGACGTTTGAAGACTGACGATTGAGGGTTGAGGATTGAGGATTGAGAATTGAGGTTTGAGGATTGATGATTGAGTATCGAGGATTGAAGATTGAGGATTGAGGATTGAGGATTGAGGATTGAGGATTGAATGTTGAGGATTGGGGACTGAGTGTTGAGGGCTGAGTGATGAGAATTGATGTTTGTGGATAGAGATTTGAAGATTGCAGATTGAGTATTGCGTATGGAAAACTCTGAACTGTGGATATTCTGTTGAGGATTGAGGATTGACAACTGATTGTTGAGGACTGAGGGCTGAAGATTGAGGATTCAGGATTGAGGATTCAGGATTGTGGTTTGAGGAATGAGGATTGAGGATTGAGAATTGAGGATTGAGGATTGAGGATTGAAGTTTGAGTATTGAGGATTGAATATTGAGGATTGAGGATTGACGATTGAGGATTGAAGATTGAGTATTGAGGTTTGAAGACTGACGATTGAGGGTTGAGGATTGAGGATTGAGGATTGAGGATTGAGGATTGAGGATTGATGATTGAGAATTGGGGATTGAAGATTGAGGATTGAGGGTTGAGGATAGAGGATTGAGGATTGAAGATTGAGGATTGGGGACTGAGTGTTGAGAGTTGAGTGATGAGTATTGATGTTTGTGGATAGAGATTTAAAGATTGCAGAATGAGTATTGAGTATTGAAAACTGTGAATTGATGATATTCTATTGAGGATTGAGACTTGACAACTGTTTGTTGAGGACTGAGGTCTGAAGATTGAGGATACAGGATTGAGGATTCCGGATTGAGGTTTGAGGACTGAGGATTGAGGATTGAGGGTTGAGGATTGAGGATTGAGGATTGAGGATTCAGGATTGAGGGTTGAAGATTGAGGATTGGTTATTGCGGATTGAACATTGAGGATTGATGGTTGAGGATTGACGACTGAGGATTGAGGACTGAAGATTGAATATTGATGATTGAAGATTGAGGATTGAGGATTGAGGGCTGTCGATGGAGGACCAGGGCTGAGGATTGAGTATTGATTTTTGAGGTCTGGGGATTGAGGATTGATGATTGAGAATTGAGGATTGAGGATTGAGGATTGAAGATTGAGGATTGGGTATTGAGGATTGAAGAATGAGGATTGAGGATTGAGGATTGAAGATTGAGTATTGAGGTTTGAAGACTGACGATTGAGGGTTGAGAATTGAGGATTGAGGATTGAGGATTGAGGATTGAGGATTGATGATTGAGTATTCAGGATTGAAGATTGAGGATTGAGGATTGAGGATTGAGGATTCAGGACTGAGGATTGAAGATTGAGGATTGGGGACTGAGTGTTGAGGGTTGAGTGATGAGAATTGATGTTTGTGGATTGGGATTTGAAGATTGAAGAATGGGGATTTAGTATTGAAAACTGTGAATTGAGGATATCCTATTGAGGATTGAGGATTGACAATTGATTGTTGAGGACTGAGGGCTGAAGATTGAGGTTTCAGGATTGAGGGTTCGGGATTGAGGTTTGAGGACTGAGGATTGAGGATTGAAGAATGACTATTGAGGATTGAAGATTGATGATTGAGGATTGAGGATTGAGGATTGAGGATGAGGGCTGAGGGTTGAGGATTGAGGTTTGAGGACTGAGAACTGAGGATTGAGGATTGAGAATTGAGGATTGAGGATTGAGTATTGAAGATTGAGGACTGGGTATTGAGGATTGAAGGATAAGGATTGAGGATTGAGGATTGACGATTGAGAATTGAAGACTGAGTATGGAGGCTTGAAGACTGACGATTGAGGGTTGAGGATTGAGGATTGAGGATTGAGGATTGAGGATTAAGGATTGAAGATTGAGGATTGGGGACTGAGTGTTGAGGGTTGAGTGATGAGGCTTGATATTTGTAGATAGAGATTTAAAGATTGCAGATTGAGTATTGAGTATTGAAAACTGTGAATTGATGATATTCTATTGAGGATTGAGAATTGACAACCGTTTGTTGAGGACTGAGGTCTGAAGATTGAGGATTCAGGATTGAGGATTCAGGATTGAGGTTTGAGGACTGAGGATTGAGGGCTGAGGATTGAGGATTGAGGATTGACGCTTGAGGATTGAGGGTTGTGGATGGAGGATTGAAGAGAGAGGACTGAGTGTTGAGGATTGAGTGTTGAGAATTGATGTTTGAGGATTGAGATTTGATTATTGAATATTGTAGATTGAGTATTGAACCATGAGAATTCAGGATATTCTATTGAGTATTGAGAATTGAGGATTGATGGTTGAGTATTGAGGATTGGTGGTTGAGGGTTGTGTGTTGAATATTGAGGATTGAGGATTGAGGATTGAGGATTGAGGATTGAGGATTGAATATTGAGTATTGATGATTGATGATTGAGGATTGAGGATTGAGTGTTGAGGATTGAGGACGAGGACTGACGGTTGAGGATTGAGGTTTGAGGATTGAGGTTTGAGGATTGAGGACTGAGGATTCAGGATTGCGGATTGAGCATTGAGGATTGAAGGTTGAGGAATGGGGATTGAGGATTGAAGATTGACGATTGAGGATAGTGGATTGAGGATTGTGGATTGTACATTGAGGACTGAGTGTTGAGGGTTGAGTGATGAGAATTGATGTTTGTGGATAGAGGTTTGAAGATTGCAGATTGAGTTTTGAGTATTGAAAACTGTGAACTGAGGATATTCTATTGAGGATTGAGTATTGACAACTGATTGTTGAGGGCTGAGTGCTGAAGATTGAGTATTCAGGATTGAGGATTCAGAATTGGGGTTTGAGGACTCAGGATTGAGGATTGAAGATTGAGTATTGAGGATTGAGGATTGAAGATTGAGGATTAAGGATTGAGGATTGAGGATTGAGAATTGAGGATTGAGGATTGAGTATTGAAGACTGAGGACTGGGTATTGAGGATTGAAGAATGAGGATTGAGGATTGAGGATTGACGATTGAGTATTGAAGACTGAGTATAGAGGCTTGAAGACTGACGATTGAGGGTTGAGGATTGAGGATTGAGGATTGAGGATTGAGGATTGAGGATTGACGATTGAGGATTGAGAATTGAGGATTGAGAATTGAGGATTGATTATTGAAGATTGAGTATTGAGGATTGAAGATTGAGGATTGAGGATTGAGGATTGAGGTTTGAGGATGAGGGCTGAGGGTTGAGGATTGAGGTTTCAGGACTGAGGACTGAGGATTGAGGTTTGAGGATTGAGGATTGAAGATTGAGGAATGAGGATTGAGGATTGAGGATTGAATATTGAGTGTTGAGGATTGAAGATAGAGGATTGAGGATTGAGGGTTGAGTGATGAGAATCGATGTTTGTGGATAGAGATTTGAAGATTGCAGATTGAGTATTGAGTATTGTAAACTGTGAATTGAAGATATTCTATTGAGGATTGAGGATTGACAACGGATTGTTGAGGACTGAGGGCTGAAGATTGAGGATTCAGGATTGAGGATTCAGAATTGAGGTTTGAGGACAGAGGATTGAGGACTGAAGATTGACTATTGAGGATTGACGGTTGACGATTGAGGATTGAGAATTGAGGATTGAGGATGAGGGCTGAGGGTTGAGGATTGAGGTTAGAGGACTGAGGACTGAGGATTGAGGATTGAGAATTGAGGTTTGAGGATTGAGGATTGAAGATTGAGGATTGGGTATTGAGGATTGAAGAATGAGGATTGAGGATTGAGGATTGAGGATTGAGGATTGAGGATTGAGGATTGAGGATTAAATATTGAGGATTGAGGATTGAGGATTGAGGATTGAGGATTGAGTATTGAAGACTGAATATTGATGATTGAAGATTCAGGATTGAGGATTGAGTGTTGTGGATTGAGGTCGAGGACTGAGGGTTGAATATTGATGTTTGTGGTCTGAGGATTGAGGATTGAGGATTGAGAATTGAGGATTGAGGATTGCGGATTGAAGATTGAGGATTGGGTATTGAGGACTGAAGAGTGAGGATTGAGGATTGAGGATTGACGGTTGAATACTGCAGATTGAGTGTTGAGGATTGAAGATTGAGGATTGGGGATTGAGGATTGAGGATTGAGGATTGAGGATTGAGGATTGAGGATTGACGATTGAGGATTGAGAATTGAGGATTGAGAATTGAGGATTGATTATTGAAGATTGAGTATTGAGGATTGAAGATTGAGGATTGAGGATTGAGGATTGAGGTTTGAGGATGTGGGCTGAGGGTTGAGGATTGAGGTTTCAGGACTGAGGACTGAGGATTGAGGTTTGAGGATTGAGGATTGAAGATTGAGGAATGAGGATTGAGGATTGAGGATTGAATATTGAGTGTTGAGGATTGAAGATAGAGGATTGAGGATTGAGGGTTGAGTGATGAGAATCGATGTTTGTGGATAGAGATTTGAAGATTGCAGATTGAGTATTGAGTATTGTAAACTGTGAATTGAGGATATTCTATTGAGGATTGAGGATTGACAACGGATTGTTGAGGACTGAGGGCTGAAGATTGAGGATTCAGGATTGAGGATTCAGAATTGAGGTTTGAGGACAGAGGATTGAGGACTGAAGATTGACTATTGAGGATTGACGGTTGACGATTGAGGATTGAGAATTGAGGATTGAGGATGAGGGCTGAGGGTTGAGGATTGAGGTTAGAGGACTGAGGACTGAGGATTGAGGATTGAGAATTGAGGTTTGAGGATTGAGGATTGAAGATTGAGGATTGGGTATTGAGGATTGAAGAATGAGGATTGAGGATTGAGGATTGAGGATTGAGGATTGAGGATTGAGGATTGAGGATTAAATATTGAGGATTGAGGATTGAGGATTGAGGATTGAGGATTGAGTATTGAAGACTGAATATTGATGATTGAAGATTGAGGATTGAGGATTGAGTGTTGTGGATTGAGGTCGAGGACTGAGGGTTGAATATTGATGTTTGTGGTCTGAGGATTGAGGATTGAGGATTGAGAATTGAGGATTGAGGATTGAGGATTGAAGATTGAGGATTGGGTATTGAGGACTGAAGAGTGAGGATTGAGGATTGAGGATTGACGGTTGAATACTGCAGATTGAGTGTTGAGGATTGAAGATTGAGGATTGGGGATTGAGGATTGAGGATTGAGGATTGAGGATTGAAGATTGAGGATTTGGGATTGAGGATTGACGATTGAGGTTTGAGTATTGAGGATTGAGAATTGGGGATTGATTATTGAAGATTGAGTATTGAGGATTGAAGATTGAGGATTGAGGATTGACGATTGAGGTTTGAGGATGAGGGCTGAGGGTTGAGGATTGAGGTTTCAGGACTGAGGACTGAGGATTGTGGGTTGAGGATTGAGGATTGAAGATTGAGGAATGAGGATTGAGGATTGAGGATTGAATATTGAGTATTGAGGATTGAAGATATAGGGTTGAGGATTGAGGGTTGAGTGATGAGAGTTGATGTTTGTGAATAGAGATTTGAAGATTGCAGATTGAGTATTGAGTATTGTAAGCTGTGAATTGAGGATATTCTATTGAGGATTGAGGATTGACAACGGATTGTTGAGGACTGAGGGCTGACGATTGAGGATTCAGGATTGAGGATTCAGAATTGAGGTTTGAGGACTGAGGATTGAGGACTGAAGATTGAGTATTGAGGATTGAAGGTTGAGGATTGAGGATTGAGAATTGAGGATTGAGAATTGAGGATTGAGGATTGAGGATTGAGGATTGAGGATTGAGGATTGAGGATTGAAGGTTGAGGATTGAGGATTGAGGGTTGTGGATTGAGGACGAGGACTCAGGGATGAGTATAGATGTTTGAGTTCTGAGGATTGAGGATTTAGGATTGAGAGTTGAGGATTGAGGATTGAGGATTGAAGATTGAGGATTGGGTATTGAGGATTGAAGAATGAGGATTGAGGATTGAGGATTGAGGATTGAGGATTGAAGATTGAGTATTGAGGATTGAAGATTGAGGATTGAGGATTGAGGATTGAGTATTGAAGATTGAGGATTTGGGACTGAGGATTGAAGATTGAGGATTGATGATTGATGATTGAGGATTGAGGATTGAGGATTGAGGATTGAAGATTGAGGATTGGGTATTGAGGATTGAAGAATGAGGATTGAGGATTGAGGATTGAGGATTGAGGATTGAAGATTGAAGATTGAGTATTGAGGATTGAAGGTTGACGGTTGAGGATTGAGGATTGAGGATTGAGGATTGAGAATTGAGGATTGAGGATTGAGGATTGAAGATTGAGGATTGGGTATTGAGAATTGAAGTATGAGGATTGAGGATTGAGGATTGAGGATTGAGGATTGAGGATTGAAGATTGAGTATTGAGGATTGAAGATTGACGATTGAGGATTGAGAATTGAGGATTGAGGATTGAGGATTGGGCATTGAAGACTGAGTATTGAGGATTGAAGGTTGAGGATTGTGGATTGAGGATTGAGAATTGAGGATTGAGTATTGAGGATTGTGGACTCAGTGTTGAGGGTAGAGTGATGAGAATTGATGTTTGTGGATAGAGATTTGAGGGCTGCCGATTGAGTATTGAGTAATGAAAACTGTGAGTTCATGATATTCTATTGAGGATTGAGGAATGACGACTGATTGTTGAGGAGTGAGGGCTGAAGATTGATGATTCAGGATTGAGGATTAAGGATTGAGGATTGAGGATTGAGGATTGAGGATTGAGGATTGAATATTGAATATTGACGGTTGAAGATTGAGGATTGAGGATTGAGGATTGAGGATTGAGGATTAAAGATTGAGGATTGAGGATTGAGGATTGAGGATTGAGGATTGGAGATTGAGGATTGGGTATTGAGGATTGAAGAGTGAGGATTGACGATTGAGGATTGACGGTTGAATATTGCAGATTGAGTGTTGAGGATTGAAGATTGAGGATTGGGGATTGAGGATTGAGGATTGAGGATTGAGGATTGAAGATTGAGGATTTGAGATTGAGGATTGACGATTGAGGATTGAGTATTGAGGATTGAGAATTGAGGATTGATTATTGAAGATTGAGTATTGAGGATTGAAGATTGAGGATTGAGGATTGAGGATTGAGGTTTGAGCCTGAGGGCTGAGGGTTGAGGATTGAGGTTTCAGGACTGAGGACTGAGGATTGAGGGTTGAGGATTGAGGATTTGAGATTGAGGATTGACGATTGAGGATTGAGTATTGAGTATTGTAAACTGTTAATTGAGGATATTCTATTGAGGATTGAGGATTGACAACGGATTGTTGAGGACTGAGGGCTGACGATTGAGGATTCAGGATTGAGGATTCAGAATTGAGGTTTGAGGACTGTGGATTGTGGACTGAAGATTGAGTATTGAGGATTGAAGGTTGAGGATTGAGGATTGAGAATTGAGGATTGAGGATGAGGGCTGAGGGTTGAGGATTGAGGTTAGAGGACAGAGGACTGAGGATTGAGGATTGAGAATTGAGGAATGAGGATTGAGGATTGAAGATTGAGGATTGGGTATTGAGGATTGAAGAATGAGGATTGAGGATTGAGGATTGAGGATTGAGGATAGAAGATTGAGCATTGAGGATTGAAGGTTGACGATTGAGGATTGAGAATTGAGGATTGAGGATTGAGGATTGAGCATTGAAGACTGAGTACTGAGGATTGAAGGTTGAGGATTGTGGATTGAGGATTGAGAATTGAGGATTGAATATTGAGGATTGGGGACTGAGTGTTGAGGGTTGAGTGATGAGAATTGATGTTTGTGGATAGAGATTTGAAGATTGCAGATTGAGTATTGAGTAATGAAAACTGTGAATTGATGATTTTCTATTGAGGATTGAGGATTGATAACTGATTGTTGAGGACTGAGGGCTGAAGATTGAGGATTCAGGATTGAGGATTCAGGATTGTGGTTTGAGGAATGAGGATTGAGGATTGAGAATTGAGGATTGAGGATTGACGATTGAGGATTGAAGATTGAGTATTGAGGTTTCAAGACTGACGATTGAGGGTTGAGGGTTGAGGATTGAGGATTGAGGATTGAAGATTGAGGAATGAGGATTGAGGATTGAGGATTGAATATTGAGTGTTGAGGATTGAAGATAGAGGATTGAGGATTGCGGGTTGAGTGATGAGAATTGATGTTTGTGGATAGAGATTTGAAGATTGCAGATTGAGTATTGAGTATTGTAAACTGTGAATTGAGGATATTCTATTGAGGATTGATGATTGACAACTGATTGTTGAGGAGTGAGGGCTGAAGATTGAGGATTGAGGATTGAGGATTAAGGATTGAGGATTGACGATTGAGGATTGAGGATTGAGGATTGAAGATTGAGGATTGAGGGTTGAAGATTGAGGATTGAGGATTGAGGATTGAGGATTGAGGATTGAGGATTAAATATTGAGGATTCAGGATTGAGGATCGAGGATTGAGGATTGAGTATTGAAGACTGAATATTGATGATTGAAGATTGAGGATTGAGGATTGAGTGTTGTGGATTGAGGACGAGGACTGAGCGTTGAATATTGATGTTTGTGGTCTGAGGATTGAGGATTGAGTATTGAGAATTGAGGATTGAGGATTGAGGATTGAAGATTGAGGATTGGGTATTGAGGACTGAAGTGTGAGGATTGAGGATTGAGGATTGACGGTTGAATATTGCAGATTGAGTGTTGAGGATTGAAGATTGAGGATTGGGGATTGAGGATTGGGGATTGAGGATTGGGGATTGAGGATTGAGTATTGAGGATTGAGGATTGAAGATTGAGGATTTGGGATTGAGGATTGGCGATTGAGGATTGAGTATTGAGGATTGAGAATTGAGGATTGATTATTGAAGGTTGAGTATTGAGGGTTGAAGATTGAGGATTGAGGATTGACGATTGAGGTTTGGGGATGAGGGCTGAGGGTTGAGGATTGAGGTTTCAGGACTGAGGACTGAGGATTGAGGGTTGAGGATTGAGGATTGAAGATTGAGGAATGAGGATTGAGGATTGAGGGTTGAATATTGAGTATTGAGGATTGAAGATAGAGGGTTGAGGTTTCAGTGTTGAGTGATGAGAATTCATGTTTGTGGATAGAGATTTGAAGATTGCAGATTGAGTATTGACTATTGTAAACTGTGAATTGAGGATACTCTATCGAGGATTGAGGATTGACAACGGATTGTTGAGGACTGAGGGCTGAAGATTGAGGATTCAGGATTGAGGATTCAGAATTGAGGTTTGAGGACTGAGGATCGAGGACTGAAGATTGAGTATTGAGGATTGAAGGTTGAGGATTGAGGATTGAGAATTGAGGATTGAGAATTGAGGATTGAGGATTGAGGATTGAAGATTGAGGATTGGGTATTGAGGATTGAAGTATGAGGATTGAGGATTGAGGATTGAGAATTGAGGATTGAAGATTGAGCATTGAGGATTGAAGGTTGACGATTGAGGATTGAGAATTGAGTATTGAGGATTGAGGATTGAACATTGAAGACTGAGTACTGAGGATTGAAGGTTGAGGATTGTGGATTGAGGATTGAGAATTGAGGATTGCATATTGAGGATTGGGGACTGAGTGTTGAGGGTTGAGTCATGAGAATTGATGTTTGTGGATAGAGATTTGAAGATTGCAGATTGAGTATTGAGTAATGAAAACAGTGAATTGATGATATTCTATTGAGGATTCAGGATTGACAACTGATTGTTGAGGAGTGAGGGCTGAAGATTGAGGATTCAGGATTGAGGATTAAGGATTGAGGTTTGAGGACTGAGGATTGAGGATTGAGGATTGAGGATTGAGGATAGAGGATTGAAGGTTGAGGATTGAGGATTGAGGGTTGTGGATTGAGGACGAGGACTCAGGGATGAGTATAGATGTTTGAGTTCTGAGGATTGAGGATTTAGGATTGAGAATTGAGGATTGAGGATTGAGGATTGAAGATTGAGGATTGGGTATTGAGGATTGAAGAATGAGGATTGAGGATTGAGGATTGAGGATTGAGGATTGAAGATTGAGTATTGAGGATTGAAGATTGAGGATTGAGGATTGAGGATTGAGTATTGAAGATTGAGGATTGAGGATTGAAGATTGAGTATAGAGGTTTGAAGACTGACGATCGAGGGTTGAGGATTGAGGATTGAGAATTGAGGTTTGAGGATTGATGATTGAGTATCGAGGATTGAAGATTGAGGATTGAGGATTGAGGATTGAGGATTGAGGATTGAGGATTGAATGTTGAGGATTGGGGACTGAGTGTTGAGGGCTGAGTGATGAGAATTGATGTTTGTGGATAGAGATTTGAAGATTGCAGATTGAGTATTGCGTATGGAAAGCTCTGAACTGTGGATATTCTATTGAGTATTGAGGATTGACAACTGATTGTTGAGGACTGAGGGCTGAAGATTGAGGATTCAGGATTGAGGATTCAGGATTGTGGTTTGAGGAATGAGGATTGAGGATTGAGAATTGAGGATTGAGGATTGAGGATTGAAGTTTGAGTATTGAGGATTGAATATTGAGGATTGAGGATTGACGATTGAGGATTGAAGATTGAGTATTGAGGTTTGAAGAATGACGATTGAGGGTTGAGGATTGAGGATTGAGGATTGAGGATTGTGGATTGAGGATTGATGATTGAGAATTGGGGATTGAAGATTGAGGATTGAGGGTTGAGGATAGAGGATTGAGGATTGAAGATTGAGGATTGGGGACTGAGTGTTGAGGGTTGAGTGATGAGTATTGATGTTTGTGGATAGAGATTTAAAGATTGCAGAATGAGTATTGAGTATTGAAAACTGTGAATTGATGATATTCTATTGAGGATTGAGACTTGACAACTGTTTGTTGAGGACTGAGGTCTGAAGATTAAGGATACAGGATTGAGGATTCCGGATTGAGGTTTGAGGACTGAGGATTGAGGATTGAGGGTTGAGGATTGAGGATTGAGGATTGAGGATTGAGGATTGAAGATTGAGGGTTGGGTATTGAGGACTGATGAGTGAGGATTGAGGATTGAGGATTGACGGTTGAATACTGCAGATTGAGTGTTGAGGATTGAAGATTGAGGATTGGGGATTGAGGATTGAGGATTGAGGATTGAGGATTGAAGATTGAGGATTTGGGATTGAGGATTGACGATTGAGGTTTGAGTATTGAGGATTGAGAATTGGGGATTGATTATTGAAGATTGAGTATTGAGGATTGAAGATTGAGGATTGAGGATTGACGATTGTGGTTTGAGGGTGAGGGCTGAGGGTTGAGGATTGAGGTTTCAGGACTGAGGACTGAGGATTGTGGGTTGAGGATTGAGGATTGAAGATTGAGGAATGAGGATTGAGGATTGAGGATTGAATATTGAGTATTGAGGATTGAAGATAGAGGGTTGAGGATTGAGGGTTGAGTGATGAGAGTTGATGTTTGTGAATAGAGATTTGAAGATTGCAGATTGAGTATTGAGTATTGTAAGCTGTGAATTGAGGATATTCTATTGAGGATTGAGGATTGACAACGGATTGTTGAGGACTGAGGGCTGACGATTGAGGATTCAGGATTGAGGATTCAGAATTGAGGTTTGAGGACTGAGGATTGAGGACTGAAGATTGAGTATTGAGGATTGAAGGTTGAGGATTGAGGATTGAGAATTGAGGATTGAGAATTGAGGATTGAGGATTGAGGATTGAAGATTGAGGATTGGGTATTGAGGATTGAAGTATGAGGATTGAGGATTGAGGATTGAGAATTGAGGATTGAAGATTGAGCATTGAGGATTGAAGGTTGACGATTGAGGATTGAGAATTGAGTATTGAGGATTGAGGATTGAACATTGAAGACTGAGTACTGAGGATTGAAGGTTGAGGATTGTGGATTGAGGATTGAGAATTGAGGATTGAATATTGAGGATTGGGGACTGAGTGTTGAGGGTTGAGTGATGAGAATTGATGTTTGTGGATAGAGATTTGAAGATTGCAGATTGAGTATTGAGTAATGAAAACTGTGAGTTGATGATATTCTTTTGAGGATTGAGGATTGACAACTGATTGTTGAGGAGTGAGGGCTGAAGATTGAGGATTCAGGTTGAGGATTAAGGATTGAGGTTTGAGGACTGAGGATTGAGGATTGAGGATTGAGGATTGAGGATTGAGGATTGAAGGTTGAGGATTGAGGATTGAGGGTTGTGGATTGAGGACGAGGACTCAGGGATGAGTATAGATGTTTGAGTTCTGAGGATTGAGGATTTAGGATTGAGAGTTGAGGATTGAGGATTGAGGATTGAATATTGAGGATTGGGTATTGAGGATTGAAGAATGAGGATTGAGGATTGAGGATTGAGGATTGAGGATTGAAGATTGAGGATTGGGTATTGAGGATTGAAGAGTGAGGATTGAGGATTGAGGATTGACGGTTGAATATTGCAGATTGAGTGTTGAGGATTGAAGATTGAGGATTGGGGATTGAGGATTGAGGATTGAGGATTGAGGATTGAAGATTGAGGATTTGAGATTGAGGATTGACGATTGAGGATTGAGTATTGAGGATTGAGAATTGAGGATTGATTATTGAAGATTGAGTATTGAGGATTGAAGATTGAGGATTGAGGATTGAGGATTGAGGTTTGAGCCTGAGGGCTGAGGGTTGAGGATTGAGGTTTCAGGACTGAGGACTGAGGATTGAGGGTTGAGGATTGAGGATTTGAGATTGAGGATTGACGATTGAGGATTGAGTATTGAGTATTGGAAACTGTTAATTGAGGATATTCTATTGAGGATTGAGGATTGACAACGGATTGTTGAGGACTGAGGGCTGACGATTGAGGATTCAGGATTGAGGATTCAGAATTGAGGTTTGAGGACTGTGGATTGAGGACTGAAGATTGAGTATTGAGGATTGAAGGTTGAGGATTGAGGATTGAGAATTGAGGATTGAGGATGAGGGCTGAGGGTTGAGGATTGAGGTTAGAGGACAGAGGACTGAGGATTGAGGATTGAGAATTGAGGAATGAGGATTGAGGATTGAAGATTGAGGATTGGGTATTGAGGATTGAAGAATGAGGATTGAGGATTGAGGATTGAGGATTGAGGATTGAAGATTGAGCATTGAGGATTGAAGGTTGACGATTGAGGATTGAGAATTGAGGATTGAGGATTGAGGATTGAGCATTGAAGACTGAGTACTGAGGATTGAAGGTTGAGGATTGTGGATTGAGGATTGAGAATTGAGGATTGAATATTGAGGATTGGGGACTGAGTGTTGAGGGTTGAGTGATGAGAATTGATGTTTGTGGATAGAGATTTGAAGATTGCAGATTGAGTATTGAGTAATGAAAACTGTGAATTGATGATTTTCTATTGAGGATTGAGGATTGATAACTGATTGTTGAGGACTGAGGGCTGAAGATTGAGGATTCAGGATTGAGGATTCAGGATTGTGGTTTGAGGAATGAGGATTGAGGATTGAGAATTGAGGATTGAGGATTAAGGATTGAGGATTGACGATTGAGGATTGAGGATTGAGGATTGAAGATTGAGGATTGAGGGTTGAAGATTGAGGATTGAGGATTGAGGATTGAGGATTGAGGATTGAGGATTAAATATTGAGGATTCAGGATTGAGGATCGAGGATTGAGGATTGAGTATTGAAGACTGAATATTGATGATTGAAGATTGAGGATTGAGTATTGAGTGTTGTGGATTGAGGACGAGGACTGAGGGTTGAATATTGATGTTTGTGGTCTGAGGATTGAGGATTGAGTATTGAGAATTGAGGATTGAGGATTGAGGATTGAAGATTGAGGATTGGGTATTGAGGACTGAAGTGTGAGGATTGAGGATTGAGGATTGACGGTTGAATATTGCAGATTGAGAGTTGAGGATTGAAGATTGAGGATTGGGGATTGAGGATTGGGGATT
The DNA here is from genome assembly GCF_051401765.1 of Calliopsis andreniformis. NCBI lineage: Eukaryota > Metazoa > Arthropoda > Insecta > Hymenoptera > Andrenidae > Calliopsis > Calliopsis andreniformis. Next base: position 360,929 of record NW_027480602.1, read on the forward strand.
GAGGATTGAGTATTGAGGATTGAGGATTGAAGATTGAGGATTTGGGATTGAGGATTGGCGATTGAGGATTGAGTATTGAGGATTGAGAATTGAGGATTGATTATTGAAGGTTGAGTATTGAGGGTTGAAGATTGAGGATTGAGGATTGACGATTGAGGTTTGAGGATGAGGGCTGAGTGTTGAGGATTGAGGTTTCAGGACTGAGGACTGAGGATTGAGGGTTGAGGATTGAGGATTGAAGATTGAGGAATGAGGATTGAGGATTGAGGGTTGAATATTGAGTTTTGAGGATTGAAGATAGAGGGTTGAGGTTTCAGTGTTGAGTGATGAGAATTCATGTTTGTGGATAGAGATTTGAAGATTGCAGATTGAGTATTGATTATTGTAAACTGTGAATTGAGGATATTCTATCGAGGATTGAGGATTGACAACGGATTGTTGAGGACTGAGGGCTGAAGATTGAGGATTCAGGATTGAGGATTCAGAATTGAGGTTTGAGGACTGAGGATCGAGGACTGAAGATTGAGTATTGAGGATTGAAGGTTGAGGATTGAGGATTGAGAATTGAGGATTGAGAATTGAGGATTGAGGATTGAGGATTGAAGATTGAGGATTGGGTATTGAGGATTGAAGTATGAGGATTGAGGATTGAGGATTGAGAATTGAGGATTGAAGATTGAGCATTGAGGATTGAAGGCTGACGATTGAGGATTGAGAATTGAGTATTGAGGATTGAGGATTGAACATTGAAGACTGAGTACTGAGGATTGAAGGTTGAGGATTGTGGATTGAGGATTGAGAATTGAGGATTGCATATTGAGGATTGGGGACTGAGTGTTGAGTGTTGAGTCATGAGAATTGATGTTTGTGGATAGAGATTTGAAGATTGCAGATTGAGTATTGAGTAATGAAAACTGTGAATTGATGATATTCTATTGAGGATTCAGGATTGACAACTGATTGTTGAGGAGTGAGGGCTGAAGATTGAGGATTCAGGATTGAGGATTAAGGATTGAGGTTTGAGGACTGAGGATTGAGGATTGAGGATTGAGGATTGAGGTTTGAGGATTGAAGGTTGAGGATTGAGGATTGAGGGTTGTGGATTGAGGACGAGGACTCAGGGATGAGTATAGATGTTTGAGTTCTGAGGATTGAGGATTTAGGATTGAGAATTGAGGATTGAGGATTGAGGATTGAAGATTGAGGATTGGGTATTGAGGATTGAAGAATGAGGATTGAGGATTGAGGATTGAGGATTGAGGATTGAAGATTGAGTATTGAGGATTGAAGATTGAGGATTGAGGATTGAGGATTGAGTATTGAAGATTGAGGGTTGAGGATTGAAGATTGAGTATTGAGGTTTGAAGACTGACGATCGAGGGTTGAGGATTGAGGATTGAGAATTGAGGTTTGAGGATTGATGATTGAGTATCGAGGATTGAAGATTGAGGATTGAGGATTGAGGATTGAGGATTGAGGATTGAATGTTGAGGATTGGGGACTGAGTGTTGAGGGCTGAGTGATGAGAATTGATGTTTGTGGATAGAGATTTGAAGATTGCAGATTGAGTATTGCGTATGGAAAGCTCTGAACTGTGGATATTCTATTGAGTATTGAGGATTGACAACTGATTGTTGAGGACTGAGGGCTGAAGATTGAGGATTCAGGATTGAGGATTCAGGATTGTGGTTTGAGGAATGAGGATTGAGGATTGAGAATTGAGGATTGAGGATTGAGGATTGAAGTTTGAGTATTGAGGATTGAATATTGAGGATTGAGGATTGACGATTGAGGATTGAAGATTGAGTATTGAGGTTTGAAGAATGACCATTGAGGGTTGAGGATTGAGGATTGAGGATTGAGGATTGTGGATTGAGGATTGATGATTGAGAATTGGGGATTGAAGGTTGAGGATTGAGGGTTGAGGATAGAGGATTGAGGATTGAAGATTGAGGATTTGGGACTGACTGTTGAGGGTTGAGTGATGAGTATTGATGTTTGTGGATAGAGATTTAAAGATTGCAGAATGAGTATTGAGTATTGAAAACTGTGAATTGATGATATTCTATTGAGGATTGAGACTTGACAACTGTTTGTTGAGGACTGAGGTCTGAAGATTGAGGATACAGGATTGAGGATTCCGGATTGAGGTTTGAGGCCTGAGGATTGAGGATTGAGGGTTGAGGATTGAGGATTGAGGATTGAGGATTCAGGATTGAGGGTTGAAGATTGAGGATTGGGTATTGCGGATTGAACATTGAGGATTGATGGTTGAGGATTGAGGACTGAGGATTGAGGACTGAAGATTGAATATTGATGATTGAAGATTGAGGATTGAGGATTGAGGGCTGTCGATGGAGGACCAGGGCTGAGGATTGAGTATTGATGTTTGAGGTCTGAGGATTGAGGATTGAGGATTGAGAATTGAGGATTGAGGATTGAGGATTGAAGATTGAGGATTGGGTATTGAGGATTGAAGAATGAGGATTGAGGATTGAGGATTGAAGATTGAGTATTGAGGTTTGAAGACTGACGATTGAGGGTTGAGAATTGAGGATTGAGGATTGAGGATTGAGGACTGATGATTGAGTATTGAGGATTGAAGATTGAGGATTGAGGATTGAGGATTGAGGATTCAGGACTGAGGATTGAAGATTGAGGATTGGGGACTGAGTGTTGAGGGTTGAGTGATGAGAATTGATGTTTGTGGATTGGGATTTGAAGATTGAAGAATGGGGAATTAGTATTGAAAACTGTGAATTGAGGATATTCTATTGAGGATTGAGGATTGACAATTGATTGTTGAGGACTGAGGGCTGAAGATTGAGGATTCAGGATTGAGGATTCGGGATTGAGGTTTGAGGACTGAGGATTGAGGATTGAAGATTGACTATTGAGGATTGAAGATTGATGATTGAGGATTGAGGATTGAGGATTGAGGATGAGGGCTGAGGGTTGAGGATTGAGGTTTGAGGACTGAGAACTGAGGATTGAGTATTGAGAATTAAGGATTGAGGATTGAGTATTGAAGATTGAGGACTGGGTATTGAGGATTGAAGGATGAGGATTGAGGATTGAGGATTGACGATTGAGAATTCAAGACTGAGTATGGAGGCTTGAAGACTGACGATTGAGGGTTGAGGATTGAGGATTGAGGATTGAGGATTGAGGATTGAAGATTGAGGATTGGGGACTGAGTGTTGAGGGTTGAGTGATGAGGATTGATGTTTGTGGATAGAGATTTAAAGATTGCAGATTGAGTATTGAGTATTGAAAACTGTGAATTGATGATATTCTATTGAGGATTGAGAATTGACAACTGTTTGTTGAGGACTGAGGTCTGAAGATTGAGGATTCAGGATTGAGGATTCAGGATTGAGGTTTGAGGACTGAGGATTGAGGGCTGAGGATTGAGGATTGACGGTTGAGGATTGAAGATTGAGCATTGAGTATTGAAGGTTGACGATTGAGGATTGAGAACTGAGTATTGAGGATTGAGGATTGAGCATTGAAGACTGAGTACTGAGGATTGAAGGTTGAGGATTGTGGATTGAGGATTGAGAATTGAGGATTGAGGATTGAGGATTGAGGATTGAATGTTGAGGATTGGGGACTGAGTGTTGAGGGCTGAGTGATGAGAATTGATGTTTGTGGATAGAGATTTGAAGATTGCAGATTGAGTATTGCGTATGGAAAACTCTGAACTGTGGATATTCTATTGAGGATTGAGGATTGACAACTGATTGTTGAGGACTGAGGTCTGAAGATTGAGGATTCAGGATTGAGGATTCAGGATTGTGGTTTGAGGAATGAGGATTGAGGATTGAGAATTGTGGATTGAGGATTGAGGATTGAAGTTTGAGTATTGAGGATTGAATATTGAGGATTGAGGATTGACGATTGAGGATTGAAGATTGAGTATTGAGGTTTGAAGACTGACGATTGAGGGTTGAGGATTGAGGATTGAAGATTGAGGATTGAGGATTGAGGATTGATGATTGAGAATTGGGGATTGAAGATTGAGGATTGAGGGTTGAGGATAGAGGATTGAGGATTGAAGACTGAGGATTGGGGACTGAGTGTTGAGGGTTGAGTGATGAGTACTGATGTTTGTGGATAGAGATTTAAAGATTGCAGAATGAGTATTGAGTATTGAAAACTGTGAATTGATGATATTCTATTGAGGATTGAGACTTGACAACTGTTTGTTGAGGACTGAGGTCTGAAGATTGAGGATACAGGATTGAGGATTCCGGATTGAGGTTTAAGGACTGAGGATTGAGGATTGAGGGTTGAGGATTGAGGATTGAGGATTGAGGATTCAGGATTGAGGGTTGAAGGTTGAGGATTGGGTATTGCGGATTGAACATTGAGGATTGATGGCTGAGGATTGAGGACTGAGGATTGAGGACTGAAGATTGAATATTGATGATTGAAGATTGAGGATTGAGGATTGAGGGCTGTCGATGGAGGACCAGGGCTGAGGATTGAGTATTGATGTTTGAGGTCTGAGGATTGAGGATTGAGGATTGAGAATTGAGGATTGAGGATTGAGGATTGAAGATTGAGGATTGGGTATTGAGGATTGAAGAATGAGGATTGAGGATTGAGGATTGAAGATTGAGTATTGAGGTTTGAATACTGACGATTGAGGGTTGAGTATTGAGGATTGAGAATTGAGGATTAATTATTGAAGATTGAGTATTGAGGACTGAAGATTGAGGATTGAGGATTGACGATTGAGGGTTGAGGATTGAGGTTTCAGGACTGAGGACTGAGGATTGTGGCTTGAGGATTGAGGATTGAAGATTGAGGAATGAGGATTGAGGATTGAGGATTGAATATTGAGTATTGAGGATTGAAGATAGAGGGTTGAGGATTGAGGGTTGAGTGATGAGGATTGATGTTTGTGAATAGAGATTTGAAGATTGCAGATTGAGTATTGAGTATTGTAAGCTGTGAATGGAGGATATTCTATTGAGGATTGAGGATTGACAACGGATTGTTGAGGACTGAGGGCTGAAGATTGAGGATTCAGGATTGAGGATTCAGAATTGAGGTTTGAGGACTGAGGATCGAGGACTGAAGATTGAGTATTGAGGATTGAAGGTTGAGGATTGAGGATTGAGAATTGAGGATTGAGAATTGAGGATTGAGGATTGAGGATTGAAGATTGAGGATTGGGTATTGAGGATTGAAGTATGAGGATTGAGGATTGAGGATTGAGAATTGAGGATTGAAGATTGAGCATTGAGGATTGAAGGTTGACGATTGAGGATTGAGAATTGAGTATTGAGGATTGAGGATTGAACATTGAAGACTGAGTACTGAGGATTGAAGGTTGAGGATTGTGGATTGAGGATTGAGAATTGAGGATTGCATATTGAGGATTGGGGACTGAGTGTTGAGGGTTGAGTCATGAGAATTGATGTTTGTGGATAGAGATTTGAAGATTGCAGATTGAGTATTGAGTAATGAAAACAGTGAATTGATGATATTCTATTGAGGATTCAGGATTGACAACTGATTGTTGAGGAGTGAGGGCTGAAGATTGAGGATTCAGGATTGAGGATTAAGGATTGAGGTTTGAGGACTGAGGATTGAGGATTGAGGATTGAGGATTGAGGATAGAGGATTGAAGGTTGAGGATTGAGGATTGAGGGTTGTGGATTGAGGACGAGGACTCAGGGATGAGTATAGATGTTTGAGTTCTGAGGATTGAGGATTTAGGATTGAGAATTGAGGATTGAGGATTGAGGATTGAAGATTGAGGATTGGGTATTGAGGATTGAAGAATGAGGATTGAGGATTGAGGATTGAGGATTGAGGATTGAAGATTGAGTATTGAGGATTGAAGATTGAGGATTGAGGATTGAGGATTGAGTATTGAAGATTGAGGATTGAGGATTGAAGATTGAGTATAGAGGTTTGAAGACTGACGATCGAGGGTTGAGGATTGAGGATTGAGAATTGAGGTTTGAGGATTGATGATTGAGTATCGAGGATTGAAGATTGAGGATTGAGGATTGAGGATTGAGGATTGAGGATTGAGGATTGAATGTTGAGGATTGGGGACTGAGTGTTGAGGGCTGAGTGATGAGAATTGATGTTTGTGGATAGAGATTTGAAGATTGCAGATTGAGTATTGCGTATGGAAAGCTCTGAACTGTGGATATTCTATTGAGTATTGAGGATTGACAACTGATTGTTGAGGACTGAGGGCTGAAGATTGAGGATTCAGGATTGAGGATTCAGGATTGTGGTTTGAGGAATGAGGATTGAGGATTGAGAATTGAGGATTGAGGATTGAGGATTGAAGTTTGAGTATTGAGGATTGAATATTGAGGATTGAGGATTGACGATTGAGGATTGAAGATTGAGTATTGAGGTTTGAAGAATGACGATTGAGGGTTGAGGATTGAGGATTGAGGATTGAGGATTGTGGATTGAGGATTGATGATTGAGAATTGGGGATTGAAGATTGAGGATTGAGGGTTGAGGATAGAGGATTGAGGATTGAAGATTGAGGATTGGGGACTGAGTGTTGAGGGTTGAGTGATGAGTATTGATGTTTGTGGATAGAGATTTAAAGATTGCAGAATGAGTATTGAGTATTGAAAACTGTGAATTGATGATATTCTATTGAGGATTGAGACTTGACAACTGTTTGTTGAGGACTGAGGTCTGAAGATTAAGGATACAGGATTGAGGATTCCGGATTGAGGTTTGAGGACTGAGGATTGAGGATTGAGGGTTGAGGATTGAGGATTGAGGATTGAGGATTGAGGATTGAAGATTGAGGGTTGGGTATTGAGGACTGATGAGTGAGGATTGAGGATTGAGGATTGACGGTTGAATACTGCAGATTGAGTGTTGAGGATTGAAGATTGAGGATTGGGGATTGAGGATTGAGGATTGAGGATTGAGGATTGAAGATTGAGGATTTGGGATTGAGGATTGACGATTGAGGTTTGAGTATTGAGGATTGAGAATTGGGGATTGATTATTGAAGATTGAGTATTGAGGATTGAAGATTGAGGATTGAGGATTGACGATTGTGGTTTGAGGGTGAGGGCTGAGGGTTGAGGATTGAGGTTTCAGGACTGAGGACTGAGGATTGTGGGTTGAGGATTGAGGATTGAAGATTGAGGAATGAGGATTGAGGATTGAGGATTGAATATTGAGTATTGAGGATTGAAGATAGAGGGTTGAGGATTGAGGGTTGAGTGATGAGAGTTGATGTTTGTGAATAGAGATTTGAAGATTGCAGATTGAGTATTGAGTATTGTAAGCTGTGAATTGAGGATATTCTATTGAGGATTGAGGATTGACAACGGATTGTTGAGGACTGAGGGCTGACGATTGAGGATTCAGGATTGAGGATTCAGAATTGAGGTTTGAGGACTGAGGATTGAGGACTGAAGATTGAGTATTGAGGATTGAAGGTTGAGGATTGAGGATTGAGAATTGAGGATTGAGAATTGAGGATTGAGGATTGAGGATTGAAGATTGAGGATTGGGTATTGAGGATTGAAGTATGAGGATTGAGGATTGAGGATTGAGAATTGAGGATTGAAGATTGAGCATTGAGGATTGAAGGTTGACGATTGAGGATTGAGAATTGAGTATTGAGGATTGAGGATTGAACATTGAAGACTGAGTACTGAGGATTGAAGGTTGAGGATTGTGGATTGAGGATTGAGAATTGAGGATTGAATATTGAGGATTGGGGACTGAGTGTTGAGGGTTGAGTGATGAGAATTGATGTTTGTGGATAGAGATTTGAAGATTGCAGATTGAGTATTGAGTAATGAAAACTGTGAGTTGATGATATTCTTTTGAGGATTGAGGATTGACAACTGATTGTTGAGGAGTGAGGGCTGAAGATTGAGGATTCAGGTTGAGGATTAAGGATTGAGGTTTGAGGACTGAGGATTGAGGATTGAGGATTGAGGATTGAGGATTGAGGATTGAAGGTTGAGGATTGAGGATTGAGGGTTGTGGATTGAGGACGAGGACTCAGGGATGAGTATAGATGTTTGAGTTCTGAGGATTGAGGATTTAGGATTGAGAGTTGAGGATTGAGGATTGAGGATTGAATATTGAGGATTGGGTATTGAGGATTGAAGAATGAGGATTGAGGATTGAGGATTGAGGATTGAGGATTGAAGATTGAGGATTGGGTATTGAGGATTGAAGAGTGAGGATTGAGGATTGAGGATTGACGGTTGAATATTGCAGATTGAGTGTTGAGGATTGAAGATTGAGGATTGGGGATTGAGGATTGAGGATTGAGGATTGAGGATTGAAGATTGAGGATTTGAGATTGAGGATTGACGATTGAGGATTGAGTATTGAGGATTGAGAATTGAGGATTGATTATTGAAGATTGAGTATTGAGGATTGAAGATTGAGGATTGAGGATTGAGGATTGAGGTTTGAGCCTGAGGGCTGAGGGTTGAGGATTGAGGTTTCAGGACTGAGGACTGAGGATTGAGGGTTGAGGATTGAGGATTTGAGATTGAGGATTGACGATTGAGGATTGAGTATTGAGTATTGGAAACTGTTAATTGAGGATATTCTATTGAGGATTGAGGATTGACAACGGATTGTTGAGGACTGAGGGCTGACGATTGAGGATTCAGGATTGAGGATTCAGAATTGAGGTTTGAGGACTGTGGATTGAGGACTGAAGATTGAGTATTGAGGATTGAAGGTTGAGGATTGAGGATTGAGAATTGAGGATTGAGGATGAGGGCTGAGGGTTGAGGATTGAGGTTAGAGGACAGAGGACTGAGGATTGAGGATTGAGAATTGAGGAATGAGGATTGAGGATTGAAGATTGAGGATTGGGTATTGAGGATTGAAGAATGAGGATTGAGGATTGAGGATTGAGGATTGAGGATTGAAGATTGAGCATTGAGGATTGAAGGTTGACGATTGAGGATTGAGAATTGAGGATTGAGGATTGAGGATTGAGCATTGAAGACTGAGTACTGAGGATTGAAGGTTGAGGATTGTGGATTGAGGATTGAGAATTGAGGATTGAATATTGAGGATTGGGGACTGAGTGTTGAGGGTTGAGTGATGAGAATTGATGTTTGTGGATAGAGATTTGAAGATTGCAGATTGAGTATTGAGTAATGAAAACTGTGAATTGATGATTTTCTATTGAGGATTGAGGATTGATAACTGATTGTTGAGGACTGAGGGCTGAAGATTGAGGATTCAGGATTGAGGATTCAGGATTGTGGTTTGAGGAATGAGGATTGAGGATTGAGAATTGAGGATTGAGGATTAAGGATTGAGGATTGACGATTGAGGATTGAGGATTGAGGATTGAAGATTGAGGATTGAGGGTTGAAGATTGAGGATTGAGGATTGAGGATTGAGGATTGAGGATTGAGGATTAAATATTGAGGATTCAGGATTGAGGATCGAGGATTGAGGATTGAGTATTGAAGACTGAATATTGATGATTGAAGATTGAGGATTGAGTATTGAGTGTTGTGGATTGAGGACGAGGACTGAGGGTTGAATATTGATGTTTGTGGTCTGAGGATTGAGGATTGAGTATTGAGAATTGAGGATTGAGGATTGAGGATTGAAGATTGAGGATTGGGTATTGAGGACTGAAGTGTGAGGATTGAGGATTGAGGATTGACGGTTGAATATTGCAGATTGAGAGTTGAGGATTGAAGATTGAGGATTGGGGATTGAGGATTGGGGATTGAGGATTGAGTATTGAGGATTGAGGATTGAAGATTGAGGATTTGGGATTGAGGATTGGCGATTGAGGATTGAGTATTGAGGATTGAGAATTGAGGATTGATTATTGAAGGTTGAGTATTGAGGGTTGAAGATTGAGGATTGAGGATTGACGATTGAGGTTTGAGGATGAGGGCTGAGGGTTGAGGATTGAGGTTTCAGGACTGAGGACTGAGGATTGAGGGTTGAGGATTGAGGATTGAAGATTGAGGAATGAGGATTGAGGATTGAGGGTTGAATATTGTGTATTGAGGATTGAAGATAGAGGGTTGAGGTTTCAGTGTTGAGTGATGAGAATTCATGTTTGTGGATAGAGATTTGAAGATTGCAGATTGAGTATTGATTATTGTAAACTGTGAATTGAGGATATTCTATCGAGGATTGAGGATTGACAACGGATTGTTGAGGACTGAGGGCTGAAGATTGAGGATTCAGGATTGAGGATTCAGAATTGAGGTTTGAGGACTGAGGATCGAGGACTGAAGATTGAGTATTGAGGATTGAAGGTTGAGGATTGAGGATTGAGAATTGAGGATTGAGAATTGAGGATTGAGGATTGAGGATTGAAGATTGAGGATTGGGTATTGAGGATTGAAGTATGAGGATTGAGGATTGAGGATTGAGAATTGAGGATTGAAGATTGAGCATTGAGGATTGAAGGCTGACGATTGAGGATTGAGAATTGAGTATTGAGGATTGAGGATTGAACATTGAAGACTGAGTACTGAGGATTGAAGGTTGAGGATTGTGGATTGAGGATTGAGAATTGAGGATTGCATATTGAGGATTGGGGACTGAGTGTTGAGTGTTGAGTCATGAGAATTGATGTTTGTGGATAGAGATTTGAAGATTGCAGATTGAGTATTGAGTAATGAAAACTGTGAATTGATGATATTCTATTGAGGATTCAGGATTGACAACTGATTGTTGAGGAGTGAGGGCTGAAGATTGAGGATTCAGGATTGAGGATTAAGGATTGAGGTTTGAGGACTGAGGATTGAGGATTGAGGATTGAGGATTGAGGTTTGAGGATTGAAGGTTGAGGATTGAGGATTGAGGGTTGTGGATTGAGGACGAGGACTCAGGGATGAGTATAGATGTTTGAGTTCTGAGGATTGAGGATTTAGGATTGAGAATTGAGGATTGAGGATTGAGGATTGAAGATTGAGGATTGGGTATTGAGGATTGAAGAATGAGGATTGAGGATTGAGGATTGAGGATTGAGGATTGAAGATTGAGTATTGAGGATTGAAGATTGAGGATTGAGGATTGAGGATTGAGTATTGAAGATTGAGGATTGAGGATTGAAGATTGAGTATTGAGGTTTGAAGACTGACGATCGAGGGTTGAGGATTGAGGATTGAGAATTGAGGTTTGAGGATTGATGATTGAGTATCGAGGATTGAAGATTGAGGATTGAGGATTGAGGATTGAGGATTGAGGATTGAATGTTGAGGATTGGGGACTGAGTGTTGAGGGCTGAGTGATGAGAATTGATGTTTGTGGATAGAGATTTGAAGATTGCAGATTGAGTATTGCGTATGGAAAGCTCTGAACTGTGGATATTCTATTGAGTATTGAGGATTGACAACTGATTGTTGAGGACTGAGGGCTGAAGATTGAGGATTCAGGATTGAGGATTCAGGATTGTGGTTTGAGGAATGAGGATTGAGGATTGAGAATTGAGGATTGAGGATTGAGGATTGAAGTTTGAGTATTGAGGATTGAATATTGAGGATTGAGGATTGACGATTGAGGATTGAAGATTGAGTATTGAGGTTTGAAGAATGACCATTGAGGGTTGAGGATTGAGGATTGAGGATTGAGGATTGTGGATTGAGGATTGATGATTGAGAATTGGGGATTGAAGGTTGAGGATTGAGGGTTGAGGATAGAGGATTGAGGATTGAAGATTGAGGATTTGGGACTGAGTGTTGAGGGTTGAGTGATGAGTATTGATGTTTGTGGATAGAGATTTAAAGATTGCAGAATGAGTATTGAGTATTGAAAACTGTGAATTGATGATATTCTATTGAGGATTGAGACTTGACAACTGTTTGTTGAGGACTGAGGTCTGAAGATTGAGGATACAGGATTGAGGATTCCGGATTGAGGTTTGAGGACTGAGGATTGAGGATTGAGGGTTGAGGATTGAGGATTGAGGATTGAGGATTCAGGATTGAGGGTTGAAGATTGAGGATTGGGTATTGCGGATTGAACATTGAGGATTGATGGTTGAGGATTGAGGACTGAGGATTGAGGACTGAAGATTGAATATTGATGATTGAAGATTGAGGATTGAGGATTGAGGGCTGTCGATGGAGGACCAGGGCTGAGGATTGAGTATTGATGTTTGAGGTCTGAGGATTGAGGATTGAGGATTGAGAATTGAGGATTGAGGATTGAGGATTGAAGATTGAGGATTGGGTATTGAGGATTGAAGAATGAGGATTGAGGATTGAGGATTGAAGATTGAGTATTGAGGTTTGAAGACTGACGATTGAGGGTTGAGAATTGAGGATTGAGGATTGAGGATTGAGGATTGATGATTGAGTATTGAGGATTGAAGATTGAGGATTGAGGATTGAGGATTGAGGATTCAGGACTGAGGATTGAAGATTGAGGATTGGGGACTGAGTGTTGAGGGTTGAGTGATGAGAATTGATGTTTGTGGATTGGGATTTGAAGATTGAAGAATGGGGAATTAGTATTGAAAACTGTGAATTGAGGATATTCTATTGAGGATTGAGGATTGACAATTGATTGTTGAGGACTGAGGGCTGAAGATTGAGGATTCAGGATTGAGGATTCGGGATTGAGGTTTGAGGACTGAGGATTGAGGATTGAAGATTGACTATTGAGGATTGAAGATTGATGATTGAGGATTGAGGATTGAGGATTGAGGATGAGGGCTGAGGGTTGAGGATTGAGGTTTGAGGACTGAGAACTGAGGATTGAGTATTGAGAATTAAGGATTGAGGATTGAGTATTGAAGATTGAGGACTGGGTATTGAGGATTGAAGGATGAGGATTGAGGATTGAGGATTGACGATTGAGAATTCAAGACTGAGTATGGAGGCTTGAAGACTGACGATTGAGGGTTGAGGATTGAGGATTGAGGATTGAGGATTGAGGATTGAAGATTGAGGATTGGGGACTGAGTGTTGAGGGTTGAGTGATGAGGATTGATGTTTGTGGATAGAGATTTAAAGATTGCAGATTGAGTATTGAGTATTGAAAACTGTGAATTGATGATATTCTATTGAGGATTGAGAATTGACAACTGTTTGTTGAGGACTGAGGTCTGAAGATTGAGGATTCAGGATTGAGGATTCAGGATTGAGGTTTGAGGACTGAGGATTGAGGGCTGAGGATTGAGGATTGACGGTTGAGGATTGAAGATTGAGCATTGAGTATTGAAGGTTGACGATTGAGGATTGAGAACTGAGTATTGAGGATTGAGGATTGAGCATTGAAGACTGAGTACTGAGGATTGAAGGTTGAGGATTGTGGATTGAGGATTGAGAATTGAGGATTGAGGATTGAGGATTGAGGATTGAATGTTGAGGATTGGGGACTGAGTGTTGAGGGCTGAGTGATGAGAATTGATGTTTGTGGATAGAGATTTGAAGATTGCAGATTGAGTATTGCGTATGGAAAACTCTGAACTGTGGATATTCTATTGAGGATTGAGGATTGACAACTGATTGTTGAGGACTGAGGTCTGAAGATTGAGGATTCAGGATTGAGGATTCAGGATTGTGGTTTGAGGAATGAGGATTCAGGATTGAGGATTCAGGATTGTGGTTTGAGGTTTGAGTATTGAGGACTGAGAATTGAAGATTTAGGATCGGGGATTGAGGTTTGACGATTGAGGATTGAGTATTGAGGATTGAGAATTGAGGATTGAGGATTGAAAATTGAGTATTGAGAATTGAAGATTGAGGATTGAGGACTGAGGATTGAGGATTGACGATGAGGTCTGAGGGGTGAGGATTGAAGTTTGAGGACTGAGGAATGAGGATTGAGGATTGAGGATTGAGGATTGAGGATCGAGGAATGAAGATTGAGGATTGAGCATTGAGGATTGAGGATTGAAGATTGAGTATTGAGGATTGAAGATTGTGGCTTGAGGATTGAGGATTGAGGGTTGACGATTGAAGAATGAGGATTGGGGACTGAGTGTTGAGGGTTGAGTGATGAGAATTGATGTTTGTGGATAGATATTTGAAGATTGCAGATTGAGTATTGCGTATTGAAAACTGTGAATTGAGGATATTCTATTGAGGATAGAGGATTGACAATTGATTGTCGAGGACTGAGGGCTGAAGATTGAGGATTGAGGATTGAGTGTTGTGGATTGAGGTCGAGGACTGAGGGTTGAATATTGATGTTTGTGGTCTGAGGATTGAGGATTGAGGATTGAGAATTGAGGATTGAGGATTGAGGATTGAAGGTTGAGGATTGGGTATTGAGGACTGAAGAGTGAGGATTGAGGATTGAGGATTGACGGTTGAATATTGCAGATTGAGTGTTGAGGATTGAAGATTGAGGATTGGGGATTGAGGATTGAGGATTGGGGATTAAGGATTGAAGATTGAGGATTTGGGATTGAGGATTGACGATAGAGGTTTGAGTATTGAGGATTGAGAATTGAGGATTGATTATTGAAGAATGAGTATTGAGGATTGAAGATTGAGGATTGAGGATTGACGATTGAGGTTTGACGATGAGGGCTGAGGGTTGAGGATTGAGGTTTCAGGACTGAGGACTGAGGATTGTGGGTTGAGGATTGAGGATTGAAGATTGAGGAATGAGGATTGAGGATTGTGGATTGAATATTGAGTATTGAGGATTGAAGATAGAGGGTTGAGGATTGAGGGTTGAGTGATGAGGATTGATGTTTGTGAACAGAGATTTGAAGATTGCAGATTGAGTATTGAGTATTGTAAGCTGTGAATTGAGGATATTCTATTGAGGATTGAGGATTGACAACGGATTGTTGAGGACTGAGGGCTGACGATTGAGGATTCAGGATTGAGGATTCAGAATTGAGGTTTGAGGACTGAGGATTGAGGACTGAAGATTGAGTATTGAGGATTGAAGGTTGAGGATTGAGGATTGAGAATTGAGGATTGAGAATTGAGGATTGAGGATTGAGGATTGAAGATTGAGGATTGGGTATTGAGGATTGAAGTATGAGGATTGAGGATTGAGGATTGAGAATTGAGGATTGAAGATTGATCATTGAGGATTGAAGGTTGACGATTGAGGATTGAGAATTGAGTATTGAGGATTGAGGATTGAACATTGAAGACTGAGTACTGAGGATTGAAGGTTGAGGATTGTGGATTGAGGATTGAGAATTGAGGATTGCATATTGAGGATTGGGGACTGAGTGTTGAGGGTTGAGTGATGAGAATTGATGTTTGTGGATAGAGATTTGAAGATTGCAGATTGAGTATTGAGTAATGAAAACTGTGAATTGATGATATTCTATTGAGGATTGAGGATTGACAACTGATTGTTGAGGAGTGAGGGCTGAAGATTGAGGATTCAGGATTGAGGATTAAGGATTGAGGTTTGAGGACTGAGGATTGAGGATTGAGGATTGAGGATTGAGGATTGAGGATTGAAGGTTGAGGATTGAGGATTGAGGGTTGTGGATTGAGGACGAGGACTCAGGGATGAGTATAGATGTTTGAGTTCTGAGGATTGAGGATTTAGGATTGAGAATTGAGGATTGAGGATTGAGGATTGAAGATTGAGGATTGGGTATTGAGGATTGAAGAATGAGGATTGAGGATTGAGGATTGAGGATTGAGGATTGAAGATTGAGTATTGAGGATTGAAGATTGAGGATTGAGGATTGAGGATTGAGTATTGAAGATTGAGGATTGAGGATTGAAGATTGAGTATTGAGGTTTGAAGACTGACGATTGAGGGTTGAGGATTGAGGATTGAGAATTGAGGTTTGAGGATTGATGATTGAGTATCGAGGATTGAAGATTGAGGATTGAGGATTGAGGATTGAGGATTGAGGATTGAATGTTGAGGATTGGGGACTGAGTGTTGAGGGCTGAGTGATGAGAATTGATGTTTGTGGATAGAGATTTGAAGATTGCAGATTGAGTATTGCGTATGGAAAACTCTGAACTGTGGATATTCTGTTGAGGATTGAGGATTGACAACTGATTGTTGAGGACTGAGGGCTGAAGATTGAGGATTCAGGATTGAGGATTCAGGATTGTGGTTTGAGGATTGAGGATTTAGGATTGAGAATTGAGGATTGAGGATTGAGGATTGAAGATTGAGGATTGGGTATTGAGGATTGAAGAATGAGGATTGAGGATTGAGGATTGAGGATTGAGGATTGAAGATTGAGTACTGAGGATTGAAGGTTGAGGATTGAGGATTGAGGATTGGGGATTGAGGATTGAGGATTGAGGATTCAGGATTGAACATCGAGGATTGGGTATCGCGTATTGAACATTGAGGATTGAGGATTGAGGATTGAGGATTGAGGATTGAGGACTGAAGATTGTATATTGATGATTGAAGATTGAGGATTGAGGATTGAGGGTTGTGGATTGAGGACGAGGACTGAGGGTAGAGTATTGACGTTTGAGGTCTGAAGATTGAGGATTCAGGATTGAGGATTCAGGATAGAGGTTTGAGGACTGAGGATTGAGGACTGAGGATTGAGGATTGAGGATTGTGAATTGAGGATTGAGGATTGAAGATTGAGTATTGAGGATTGAAGATTGAGGATTGAGGATTGAGAATTGAGGATTGACGATGAGGGCGGAGGGTTGAGGATTGAGCTTTGAGGACTGAGGACTGAGGATTGAGGATTGAGAATTGAGGATTTAGGTTTGAGGATTGAAGATTGAGGATTGGGTATTGAGGATTGAAGAATGAGGATTGAAGATTGAGGATTGGGGATTGAGAATTGAGGATTGAGGTTTGAGGAATGAAGATTGAGGATTGGGTATTGAGGATTGAAGAATGAGGATTGAGGATTGAGGATTGAGGATTGAGAATTGAGGATTGAAGATTGAGTATTGAGGATTGAAGATTGACGATTGAGGATTGAGGATTGAGGATTGAGGATTGAGGATTGATGATTGAGGATTGAGGATTGAGGATTGAAGATTGAGGATTGAGGATTGAAGATTGAGTATTGAGGATTGAAGACTGACGATTGAGGATTGAGGATTGAGGATTGAGGATTGAGGCTTGAGGATTGAAGATTGAGTATTGAGGATTTAAGGTTGAGGATTGAGGTTTGAGGACTGAGGATTGAGGATTGAGGGTTGAGGATTGAGGATTGAGGATTGAGGATTGAGGATTGAGGATTGAACATCGAGGATTGGGTATCGCGTATTGAACATTGAGGAGTGAGGATTGAGTATTGAGGATTGAGGATTGAGGACTGAAGATTGTATATTGATGATTGAAGATTGAGGATTGAGGATAGAGGGTTGTGGATTGAGGACGAGGACTGAGGGTTGAGTATTGATGATTGAGGTCTGAGGATTGGGGATTGAAGTTTGAGAATTGAGGATTGAGGATTGAGGATTGAAGATTGAGGATTGGGTATTGATGATTGAAAAATGAGGATTGAGGATTGAGGATTGAGGATTGAGGATTGAAGATTGAGTACTGAGGATTGAAGGTTGAGGATTGAGGATTGAGGATTGGGGATTGAGGATTTAGGATTGAGGATTGAAGATTGAGTATTGAGGATTGAAGATTGAGGATTGAGGATTGAGGATTGCGGATTGAGGTTTGAAGATTGAGGATTGGGGATTGAGGATTGACGATTGAGGATTGAGTATTGAGGGTTGACAGTTGAGGATGAGGATTGGAGATTGAGTATTGAGGATTGAAGATTGAGGATTGAGGATTGAGGATTAAGGACTGACGATGAGGTCAGAGGGTTGAGGATTGAGGTTTGAGTTCAGAGGACTGAGGATTGAGGATTGAGAATTGAGGATTTAGGATTGAGGATTGAAGATTGAGGATTGGGTATTGAGGATTGAAGAATGAGGATTGAAGATTGAGGATTGAGGACTGAGGATTGAAGATTGAGTATTGAGGATTGAGGATTGAGGATTGACGATGAGGGCTGAGGGGTGAGGATTGAGGTTTGAGGACTGAGGAATGAGGATTGAGGGTTGAGGATTGAGGATTGAAGATTGAGGAATGAGGATTGAGGATTGAGGGTTGAATATTGTGTATTGAGGATTGAAGATAGAGGGTTGAGGTTTCAGTGTTGAGTGATGAGAATTCATGTTTGTGGATAGAGATTTGAAGATTGCAGATTGAGTATTGATTATTGTAAACTGTGAATTGAGGATATTCTATCGAGGATTGAGGATTGACAACGGATTGTTGAGGACTGAGGGCTGAAGATTGAGGATTCAGGATTGAGGATTCAGAATTGAGGTTTGAGGACTGAGGATCGAGGACTGAAGATTGAGTATTGAGGATTGAAGGTTGAGGATTGAGGATTGAGAATTGAGGATTGAGAATTGAGGATTGAGGATTGAGGATTGAAGATTGAGGATTGGGTATTGAGGATTGAAGTATGAGGATTGAGGATTGAGGATTGAGAATTGAGGATTGAAGATTGAGCATTGAGGATTGAAGGCTGACGATTGAGGATTGAGAATTGAGTATTGAGGATTGAGGATTGAACATTGAAGACTGAGTACTGAGGATTGAAGGTTGAGGATTGTGGATTGAGGATTGAGAATTGAGGATTGCATATTGAGGATTGGGGACTGAGTGTTGAGTGTTGAGTCATGAGAATTGATGTTTGTGGATAGAGATTTGAAGATTGCAGATTGAGTATTGAGTAATGAAAACTGTGAATTGATGATATTCTATTGAGGATTCAGGATTGACAACTGATTGTTGAGGAGTGAGGGCTGAAGATTGAGGATTCAGGATTGAGGATTAAGGATTGAGGTTTGAGGACTGAGGATTGAGGATTGAGGATTGAGGATTGAGGTTTGAGGATTGAAGGTTGAGGATTGAGGATTGAGGGTTGTGGATTGAGGACGAGGACTCAGGGATGAGTATAGATGTTTGAGTTCTGAGGATTGAGGATTTAGGATTGAGAATTGAGGATTGAGGATTGAGGATTGAAGATTGAGGATTGGGTATTGAGGATTGAAGAATGAGGATTGAGGATTGAGGATTGAGGATTGAGGATTGAAGATTGAGTATTGAGGATTGAAGATTGAGGATTGAGGATTGAGGATTGAGTATTGAAGATTGAGGATTGAGGATTGAAGATTGAGTATTGAGGTTTGAAGACTGACGATCGAGGGTTGAGGATTGAGGATTGAGAATTGAGGTTTGAGGATTGATGATTGAGTATCGAGGATTGAAGATTGAGGATTGAGGATTGAGGATTGAGGATTGAGGATTGAATGTTGAGGATTGGGGACTGAGTGTTGAGGGCTGAGTGATGAGAATTGATGTTTGTGGATAGAGATTTGAAGATTGCAGATTGAGTATTGCGTATGGAAAGCTCTGAACTGTGGATATTCTATTGAGTATTGAGGATTGACAACTGATTGTTGAGGACTGAGGGCTGAAGATTGAGGATTCAGGATTGAGGATTCAGGATTGTGGTTTGAGGAATGAGGATTGAGGATTGAGAATTGAGGATTGAGGATTGAGGATTGAAGTTTGAGTATTGAGGATTGAATATTGAGGATTGAGGATTGACGATTGAGGATTGAAGATTGAGTATTGAGGTTTGAAGAATGACCATTGAGGGTTGAGGATTGAGGATTGAGGATTGAGGATTGTGGATTGAGGATTGATGATTGAGAATTGGGGATTGAAGGTTGAGGATTGAGGGTTGAGGATAGAGGATTGAGGATTGAAGATTGAGGATTTGGGACTGAGTGTTGAGGGTTGAGTGATGAGTATTGATGTTTGTGGATAGAGATTTAAAGATTGCAGAATGAGTATTGAGTATTGAAAACTGTGAATTGATGATATTCTATTGAGGATTGAGACTTGACAACTGTTTGTTGAGGACTGAGGTCTGAAGATTGAGGATACAGGATTGAGGATTCCGGATTGAGGTTTGAGGACTGAGGATTGAGGATTGAGGGTTGAGGATTGAGGATTGAGGATTGAGGATTCAGGATTGAGGGTTGAAGATTGAGGATTGGGTATTGCGGATTGAACATTGAGGATTGATGGTTGAGGATTGAGGACTGAGGATTGAGGACTGAAGATTGAATATTGATGATTGAAGATTGAGGATTGAGGATTGAGGGCTGTCGATGGAGGACCAGGGCTGAGGATTGAGTATTGATGTTTGAGGTCTGAGGATTGAGGATTGAGGATTGAGAATTGAGGATTGAGGATTGAGGATTGAAGATTGAGGATTGGGTATTGAGGATTGAAGAATGAGGATTGAGGATTGAGGATTGAAGATTGAGTATTGAGGTTTGAAGACTGACGATTGAGGGTTGAGAATTGAGGATTGAGGATTGAGGATTGAGGATTGATGATTGAGTATTGAGGATTGAAGATTGAGGATTGAGGATTGAGGATTGAGGATTCAGGACTGAGGATTGAAGATTGAGGATTGGGGACTGAGTGTTGAGGGTTGAGTGATGAGAATTGATGTTTGTGGATTGGGATTTGAAGATTGAAGAATGGGGAATTAGTATTGAAAACTGTGAATTGAGGATATTCTATTGAGGATTGAGGATTGACAATTGATTGTTGAGGACTGAGGGCTGAAGATTGAGGATTCAGGATTGAGGATTCGGGATTGAGGTTTGAGGACTGAGGATTGAGGATTGAAGATTGACTATTGAGGATTGAAGATTGATGATTGAGGATTGAGGATTGAGGATTGAGGATGAGGGCTGAGGGTTGAGGATTGAGGTTTGAGGACTGAGAACTGAGGATTGAGTATTGAGAATTAAGGATTGAGGATTGAGTATTGAAGATTGAGGACTGGGTATTGAGGATTGAAGGATGAGGATTGAGGATTGAGGATTGACGATTGAGAATTCAAGACTGAGTATGGAGGCTTGAAGACTGACGATTGAGGGTTGAGGATTGAGGATTGAGGATTGAGGATTGAGGATTGAAGATTGAGGATTGGGGACTGAGTGTTGAGGGTTGAGTGATGAGGATTGATGTTTGTGGATAGAGATTTAAAGATTGCAGATTGAGTATTGAGTATTGAAAACTGTGAATTGATGATATTCTATTGAGGATTGAGAATTGACAACTGTTTGTTGAGGACTGAGGTCTGAAGATTGAGGATTCAGGATTGAGGATTCAGGATTGAGGTTTGAGGACTGAGGATTGAGGGCTGAGGATTGAGGATTGACGGTTGAGGATTGAAGATTGAGCATTGAGTATTGAAGGTTGACGATTGAGGATTGAGAACTGAGTATTGAGGATTGAGGATTGAGCATTGAAGACTGAGTACTGAGGATTGAAGGTTGAGGATTGTGGATTGAGGATTGAGAATTGAGGATTGAGGATTGAGGATTGAGGATTGAATGTTGAGGATTGGGGACTGAGTGTTGAGGGCTGAGTGATGAGAATTGATGTTTGTGGATAGAGATTTGAAGATTGCAGATTGAGTATTGCGTATGGAAAACTCTGAACTGTGGATATTCTATTGAGGATTGAGGATTGACAACTGATTGTTGAGGACTGAGGTCTGAAGATTGAGGATTCAGGATTGAGGATTCAGGATTGTGGTTTGAGGAATGAGGATTCAGGATTGAGGATTCAGGATTGTGGTTTGAGGTTTGAGTATTGAGGACTGAGAATTGAAGATTTAGGATCGGGGATTGAGGTTTGACGATTGAGGATTGAGTATTGAGGATTGAGAATTGAGGATTGAGGATTGAAAATTGAGTATTGAGAATTGAAGATTGAGGATTGAGGACTGAGGATTGAGGATTGACGATGAGGTCTGAGGGGTGAGGATTGAAGTTTGAGGACTGAGGAATGAGGATTGAGGATTGAGGATTGAGGATTGAGGATCGAGGAATGAAGATTGAGGATTGAGCATTGAGGATTGAGGATTGAAGATTGAGTATTGAGGATTGAAGATTGTGGCTTGAGGATTGAGGATTGAGGGTTGACGATTGAAGAATGAGGATTGGGGACTGAGTGTTGAGGGTTGAGTGATGAGAATTGATGTTTGTGGATAGATATTTGAAGATTGCAGATTGAGTATTGCGTATTGAAAACTGTGAATTGAGGATATTCTATTGAGGATAGAGGATTGACAATTGATTGTCGAGGACTGAGGGCTGAAGATTGAGGATTGAGGATTGAGTGTTGTGGATTGAGGTCGAGGACTGAGGGTTGAATATTGATGTTTGTGGTCTGAGGATTGAGGATTGAGGATTGAGAATTGAGGATTGAGGATTGAGGATTGAAGGTTGAGGATTGGGTATTGAGGACTGAAGAGTGAGGATTGAGGATTGAGGATTGACGGTTGAATATTGCAGATTGAGTGTTGAGGATTGAAGATTGAGGATTGGGGATTGAGGATTGAGGATTGGGGATTAAGGATTGAAGATTGAGGATTTGGGATTGAGGATTGACGATAGAGGTTTGAGTATTGAGGATTGAGAATTGAGGATTGATTATTGAAGAATGAGTATTGAGGATTGAAGATTGAGGATTGAGGATTGACGATTGAGGTTTGACGATGAGGGCTGAGGGTTGAGGATTGAGGTTTCAGGACTGAGGACTGAGGATTGTGGGTTGAGGATTGAGGATTGAAGATTGAGGAATGAGGATTGAGGATTGTGGATTGAATATTGAGTATTGAGGATTGAAGATAGAGGGTTGAGGATTGAGGGTTGAGTGATGAGGATTGATGTTTGTGAACAGAGATTTGAAGATTGCAGATTGAGTATTGAGTATTGTAAGCTGTGAATTGAGGATATTCTATTGAGGATTGAGGATTGACAACGGATTGTTGAGGACTGAGGGCTGACGATTGAGGATTCAGGATTGAGGATTCAGAATTGAGGTTTGAGGACTGAGGATTGAGGACTGAAGATTGAGTATTGAGGATTGAAGGTTGAGGATTGAGGATTGAGAATTGAGGATTGAGAATTGAGGATTGAGGATTGAGGATTGAAGATTGAGGATTGGGTATTGAGGATTGAAGTATGAGGATTGAGGATTGAGGATTGAGAATTGAGGATTGAAGATTGATCATTGAGGATTGAAGGTTGACGATTGAGGATTGAGAATTGAGTATTGAGGATTGAGGATTGAACATTGAAGACTGAGTACTGAGGATTGAAGGTTGAGGATTGTGGATTGAGGATTGAGAATTGAGGATTGCATATTGAGGATTGGGGACTGAGTGTTGAGGGTTGAGTGATGAGAATTGATGTTTGTGGATAGAGATTTGAAGATTGCAGATTGAGTATTGAGTAATGAAAACTGTGAATTGATGATATTCTATTGAGGATTGAGGATTGACAACTGATTGTTGAGGAGTGAGGGCTGAAGATTGAGGATTCAGGATTGAGGATTAAGGATTGAGGTTTGAGGACTGAGGATTGAGGATTGAGGATTGAGGATTGAGGATTGAGGATTGAAGGTTGAGGATTGAGGATTGAGGGTTGTGGATTGAGGACGAGGACTCAGGGATGAGTATAGATGTTTGAGTTCTGAGGATTGAGGATTTAGGATTGAGAATTGAGGATTGAGGATTGAGGATTGAAGATTGAGGATTGGGTATTGAGGATTGAAGAATGAGGATTGAGGATTGAGGATTGAGGATTGAGGATTGAAGATTGAGTATTGAGGATTGAAGATTGAGGATTGAGGATTGAGGATTGAGTATTGAAGATTGAGGATTGAGGATTGAAGATTGAGTATTGAGGTTTGAAGACTGACGATTGAGGGTTGAGGATTGAGGATTGAGAATTGAGGTTTGAGGATTGATGATTGAGTATCGAGGATTGAAGATTGAGGATTGAGGATTGAGGATTGAGGATTGAGGATTGAATGTTGAGGATTGGGGACTGAGTGTTGAGGGCTGAGTGATGAGAATTGATGTTTGTGGATAGAGATTTGAAGATTGCAGATTGAGTATTGCGTATGGAAAACTCTGAACTGTGGATATTCTGTTGAGGATTGAGGATTGACAACTGATTGTTGAGGACTGAGGGCTGAAGATTGAGGATTCAGGATTGAGGATTCAGGATTGTGGTTTGAGGATTGAGGATTTAGGATTGAGAATTGAGGATTGAGGATTGAGGATTGAAGATTGAGGATTGGGTATTGAGGATTGAAGAATGAGGATTGAGGATTGAGGATTGAGGATTGAGGATTGAAGATTGAGTACTGAGGATTGAAGGTTGAGGATTGAGGATTGAGGATTGGGGATTGAGGATTGAGGATTGAGGATTCAGGATTGAACATCGAGGATTGGGTATCGCGTATTGAACATTGAGGATTGAGGATTGAGGATTGAGGATTGAGGATTGAGGACTGAAGATTGTATATTGATGATTGAAGATTGAGGATTGAGGATTGAGGGTTGTGGATTGAGGACGAGGACTGAGGGTAGAGTATTGACGTTTGAGGTCTGAAGATTGAGGATTCAGGATTGAGGATTCAGGATAGAGGTTTGAGGACTGAGGATTGAGGACTGAGGATTGAGGATTGAGGATTGTGAATTGAGGATTGAGGATTGAAGATTGAGTATTGAGGATTGAAGATTGAGGATTGAGGATTGAGAATTGAGGATTGACGATGAGGGCGGAGGGTTGAGGATTGAGCTTTGAGGACTGAGGACTGAGGATTGAGGATTGAGAATTGAGGATTTAGGTTTGAGGATTGAAGATTGAGGATTGGGTATTGAGGATTGAAGAATGAGGATTGAAGATTGAGGATTGGGGATTGAGAATTGAGGATTGAGGTTTGAGGAATGAAGATTGAGGATTGGGTATTGAGGATTGAAGAATGAGGATTGAGGATTGAGGATTGAGGATTGAGAATTGAGGATTGAAGATTGAGTATTGAGGATTGAAGATTGACGATTGAGGATTGAGGATTGAGGATTGAGGATTGAGGATTGATGATTGAGGATTGAGGATTGAGGATTGAAGATTGAGGATTGAGGATTGAAGATTGAGTATTGAGGATTGAAGACTGACGATTGAGGATTGAGGATTGAGGATTGAGGATTGAGGCTTGAGGATTGAAGATTGAGTATTGAGGATTTAAGGTTGAGGATTGAGGTTTGAGGACTGAGGATTGAGGATTGAGGGTTGAGGATTGAGGATTGAGGATTGAGGATTGAGGATTGAGGATTGAACATCGAGGATTGGGTATCGCGTATTGAACATTGAGGAGTGAGGATTGAGTATTGAGGATTGAGGATTGAGGACTGAAGATTGTATATTGATGATTGAAGATTGAGGATTGAGGATAGAGGGTTGTGGATTGAGGACGAGGACTGAGGGTTGAGTATTGATGATTGAGGTCTGAGGATTGGGGATTGAAGTTTGAGAATTGAGGATTGAGGATTGAGGATTGAAGATTGAGGATTGGGTATTGATGATTGAAAAATGAGGATTGAGGATTGAGGATTGAGGATTGAGGATTGAAGATTGAGTACTGAGGATTGAAGGTTGAGGATTGAGGATTGAGGATTGGGGATTGAGGATTTAGGATTGAGGATTGAAGATTGAGTATTGAGGATTGAAGATTGAGGATTGAGGATTGAGGATTGCGGATTGAGGTTTGAAGATTGAGGATTGGGGATTGAGGATTGACGATTGAGGATTGAGTATTGAGGGTTGACAGTTGAGGATGAGGATTGGAGATTGAGTATTGAGGATTGAAGATTGAGGATTGAGGATTGAGGATTAAGGACTGACGATGAGGTCAGAGGGTTGAGGATTGAGGTTTGAGTTCAGAGGACTGAGGATTGAGGATTGAGAATTGAGGATTTAGGATTGAGGATTGAAGATTGAGGATTGGGTATTGAGGATTGAAGAATGAGGATTGAAGATTGAGGATTGAGGACTGAGGATTGAAGATTGAGTATTGAGGATTGAGGATTGAGGATTGACGATGAGGGCTGAGGGGTGAGGATTGAGGTTTGAGGACTGAGGAATGAGGATTGAGGATTGAGGATTGAGGATTGAGGATTGAGGATTGAAGGTTGAGGATTGGGTATTGAGGATTGAAGAATGAGGATTGAGGATTGAGGATTGAGGATTGAGGATTGAAGATTGAGTTTTGAGGATTGAAGACTGACGATTGAGGATTGAGGATTGAGGATTGAGGTTTGAGGACTGAGGATTGAGGATTGAGGATTGAGGCTTGAGGATTGAGAATTGAGGATTGGGGACTGAGTGTTGAGGGTTGAGTGATGAGAATTGATGTTTGCGGATAGAGATTTGAAGATTGCAGATTGAGTATTGAGTATTGAAAACTGTGAATTGATGATTTTCTATTGAGGATTGAGGATTGACAACTGATTGTTGAGGTCTGAGGTCTGAAGATTGAGGATTCAGGATTGAGGATTCAGGACAGAGGTTTGAGGACTGAGGATTGACGATTGAGGACTGTGGATTGAGGATTGAGAATTGAAGATAGAGGATTGAAGATTGAGTATTGAGGATTGAAGATTGAGGATTGAGGATTGAACATTGAGGATTGGGTATCTCGGATTGAACATTGAGGATTGAGGATTGTGTATTGAGGACTGAATTTTGTATATTGATGATTGAAGATTGAGGATTGAGGATTGAGGGTTGTGGATTGAGGATTGAGGATTGAGGATTCAGGATTGAACATCGAGGATTGGGTATCGCGTATTGAACATTGAGGATTGAGGATTGAGGATTGAGGATTGAGGATTGAGGACTGAAGATTGTATATTGATGATTGAAGATTGAGGATTGAGGATTGAGGGTTGTGGATTGAGGACGAGGACTGAGGGTAGAGTACTGACGTTTGAGGTCTGAAGATTGAGGATTCAGGATTGAGGATTCAGGATAGAGGTTTGAGGACTGAGGATTGAGGACTGAGGATTGAGGATTGAGGATTGAGAATTGAGGATTGAGGATTGAAGATTGAGTATTGAGGATTGAAGATTGAGGATTGAGGATTGAGAACTGAGGATTGACGATGAGGGCGGAGGGTTGAGGATTGAGTTTTGAGGACTGAGGACTGAGGATTGAGGATTGAGAATTGAGGATTTAGGATTGAGGATTGAAGATTGAGGATTGGGTATTGAGGATTGAAGAATGAGGATTGAAGATTGAGGATTGAGGATTGATAATTGAGGATTGAGGTTTGAGGAATGAAGATTGAGGATTGGGTATTGAGGATTGAAGAATGAGGATTGAGGATTGAGGATTGAGGATTGAGAATTGAGGATTGAAGATTGAGTACTGAGGATTCCAGACTGACCATTGAGGATTGAGGATTGAGGATTGAGGATTGAGGCTTGAGGATTGAAGATTGAGTATTGAGGATTTAAGGTTGAGGATTGAGGTTTGAGGACTGAGGATTGAGGATTGAGGGTTGAGGATTGAGGATTGAGGATTGAGGATTGAGGATTGAGGATTGAACATCGAGGATTGGGTATCGCGTATTGAACATTGAGGAGTGAGGATTGAGTATTGAGGATTGAGGATTGAGGACTGAAGATTGTATATTGATGATTGAAGATTGAGGATTGAGGATAGAGGGTTGTGGATTGAGGACGAGGACTGAGGGTTGAGTATTGATGATTGAGGTCTGAGGATTGAGGATTGAGGTTTGAGAATTGAGGATTGAGGATAGAGGATTGAAGATTGAGGATTGGGTATTGATGATTGAAAAATGAGGATTGAGGATTGAGGATTGAGGATTGAGGATTGAAGATTGAGTACTGAGGATTGAAGGTTGAGGATTGAGTATTGAGGATTGGGGATTGAGGATTGAGGATTGAGGATTGAAGATTGAGTATTGAGGATTGAAGATTGAGGATTGAGGGTTGTGGATTGCGGATTGAGGTTTGAAGATTGAGGATTGGGGATTGAGGATTGACGATTGAGGATTGAGTATTGAGGGTTGACAGTTGAGGATGAGGATTGGAGATTGAGTATTGAGGATTGAAGGTTGAGGATTGAGGATTGAGGATTAAGGATTGACGATGAGGGCAGAGGGTTGAGGATTGAGGTTTGAGCTCAGAGGACTGAGGATTGAGGATTGAGAATTGAGGATTTAGGATTGAGGATTGAAGATTGAGGATTGGGTATTGAGGATTGAAGAATGAGGATTGAAGATTGAGGATTGAGGACTGAGGATTGAAGATTGAGTATTGAGGATTGAGGATTGAGGATTGACGATGAGGGCTGATGGGTGAGGATTGAGGATTGAGGATTGACAATTGATTGTCGAGGACTGAGGGCTGAAGATTGAGGATTCAGGATTGAGGATTCAGAATTGAGGATTGAGGACTGAGGATTGAGGATTGAAGATTGAGTATTGAGGATTGAAGATTGAGGATTGAGGATTGAGAATGGAGGATTGAAGAGAGAGGACTGAGTGTTGAGTATTGAATGTTGAGAATTGATGTTTGAGGTTTGAGATTTGATTATTGATTTTTGTGGATTGAGTATTGAACGATGAGAATTCACGGTATTCTATTGAGCATTGAGAATTGAGGATTGATTGTTGAGTATTGAGGATTGATGGTTGAGGGTTTTGTGTTGAATATTGAGGATTGAGGATTGAGGATTGAGGATTGAGGATTGAGGATTGAGGATTGAAGATTGAGTATTGAGGATTGAAGGTTGTGGATTGAGGATTGAGGATTGAGGGCTGTGGATTGAGCACGAGGACTGAGGGTTGAGTATTGATGTTTGAGGTCTGAGGATTGAGGATTGAGGATTGAGAATTGAGGATTGAGGATTGAGGATTGAAGGCTGAGGATTGGGTATTGAGGATTCAAGAATGAGGATTGAGGATTGAGGATTGAGGATTGAGGATTGAAGATTGAGTATTGAGGATTGAAGACTGACGATTGAGGATTGAGGATTGAGGATTGAGAATTGAAGATAGAGGATTGAAGATTGAGTATTGAGGATTGAAGATTGAGGATTGAGGATTGAACATTGAGGATTGGGTATCGCGGATTGAACATTGACGATTGAGGATTGTGTATTGAGGACTGAATTTTGTATATTGATGATTGAAGATTGAGGATTGAGGATTGAGGGTTGTGGATTGAGGATTGAGGATTGAGGATTCAGGATTGAACATCGAGGATTGGGTATCGCGTATTGAACATTGAGGATTGAGGATTGAGGATTGAGGATTGAGGATTGAGGACTGAAGATTGTATATTGATGATTGAAGATTGAGGAATGAGGATTGAGGGTTGTGGATTGAGGACGAGGACTGAGGGTAGAGTATTGACGTTTGAGGTCTGAAGATTGAGGATTCAGGATTGAGGATTCAGGATAGAGGTTTGAGGACTGAGGATTGAGGACTGAGGATTGAGGATTGAGGATTGAGAATTGAGGATTGAGGATTGAAGATTGAGTATTGAGGATTGAAGATTGAGGATTGAGGATTGAGAATTGAGGATTGACGATGAGGGCGGAGGGTTGAGGATTGAGTTTTGAGGACTGAGGACTGAGGATTGAGGATTGAGAATTGAGGATTTAGGATTGAGGATTGAAGATTGAGGATTGGGTATTGAGGATTGAAGAATGAGGATTGAAGATTGAGGATTGAGGATTGAGAATTGAGGATTGAGGTTTGAGGAATGAAGATTGAGGATTGGGTATTGAGGATTGAGGAATGAGGATTGAGGATTGAGGATTGAGGATTGAGAATTGAGGATTGAAGATTGAGTATTGAGGATTGAAGATTGACGATTGAGGATTGAGGATTGATGATTGAGGATTGAGGATTGAGGATTGAGAGTTGAGGATTGTGGATTGAGGATGAAGATTGAGGATTGGGTATTGAGGATTAAAGAATGAGGATTGAAGATTGAGGATTGAGGATCGAGGATTGAGGATAGAGGATCGAAGATTGAGGATTGGGTTTTGAGGATTGAAGAATGAGGATTGAGGATTGAGGGTTGAGGATTGAGGATTGAAGATTGAGTGTTGAGGATTGAAGACTGACGGTTGAGGATTGAGGATTGAGGATTGAGGATTGAGGATTGAGGATTGAGGATTGAGGATTGAGGATTGAGAATTGAGGATTGAGGATTGAAGATTGAGTATCGAGGATTGATGACTGACGATTGAGGATTGAGGATTGAGGATTGAGGATTGAGGCTTGAGGATTGAAGATTGAGTATTGAGGATTTAAGGTTGAGGATTGAGGTTTGAGGACTGAGGATTGAGGATTGAGGGTTGAGGATTGAGGATTGAGGATTGAGGATTGAGGATTGAGGATTGAACATCGAGGATTGGGTATCGCGTATTGAACATTGAGGAGTGAGGATTGAGTATTGAGGATTGAGGATTGAGGACTGAAGATTGTATATTGATGATTGAAGATTGAGGATTGAGGATTGAGGGTTGTGGATTGAGGACGAGGACTGAGGGTTGAGTATTGATGATTGAGGTCTGAGGATTGGGGATTGAGGTTTGAGAATTGAGGATTGAGGATTGAGGATTGAAGATTGAGGATTGGGTATTGATGATTGAAAAATGAGGATTGAGGATTGAGGATTGAGGATTGAGGATTGAAGATTGAGTACTGAGGATTGAAGGTTGAGGATTGAGGATTGAGGATTGGGGATTGAGGATTGAGGATTGAGGATTGAAGATTGAGTATTGAGGATTGAAGATTGAGGATTGAGGATTGAGGATTGCGGATTGAGGTTTGAAGATTGAGGATTGGGGATTGAGGATTGACGATTGAGGATTGAGTATTGAGGGTTGACAGTTGAGGATGAGGATTGGAGATTGAGTATTGAGGATTGAAGATTGAGGATTGAGGATTGAGGATTAAGGATTGACGATGAGGGCAGAGGGTTGAGGATTGAGGTTTGGGGTCAGAGGACTGAGGATTGAGGATTGAGAATTGAGGATTTAGGATTGAGGATTGAAGATTGAGGATTGGGTATTGAGGATTGAAGAATGAGGATTGAAGATTGAGGATTGAGGACTGAGGATTGAAGATTGAGTATTGAGGATTGAGGATTGAGGATTGACGATGAGGGCTGAGGGGTGAGGATTGAGGTTTGAGGACTGAGGAATGAGGATTGAGGATTGAGGATTGAGGATTGGGGATTGAGGAATGAAGATTGAGGATTGAGCATTGCGGATTGAGGATTGAAGATTGAGTATTGAGGATTGAAGGTTCAGGATTGAGGATTGAGGATTGAGGGTTGAGGATTGAAGAATGAGGATTGGGACTGAGTGTTGAGGGTTGAGTGACGAGAATTGATGTTTGTGGATAGATGTTTGAAGACTGCAGATTGAGTATTGCGTATTGAAAACTCTGAACTGAGGATATTCTATTGAGGATTGAGGATTGACAACTAATTGTTGAGGACTGTGTGCTGAAGATTGAGGATTCAGGATTGAGTATTCAGAATTGTGGTTTGTGGACTGAGGATTGAGGATTGAGTATTGAGGATTGAGGATTGAGGATTGAAGATTGAGGATTGAGGATTGAAGATTGAGGATTGGGTACTGAGTATTGAAGAATGAGGATTGAGTATTGAGGATTGAAGAATGAGGATTGAGGATTGAGGTTTGAAGATTGAGGATTGGGGATTGAGGATTGACGATTGAGGATTGAGTATTGAGGGTTGACAGTTGAGGATGAGGATTGGAGATTGAGTATTGAGGATTGAAGATTGAGGATTGAGGATTGAGGATTAAGGATTGACGATGAGGGCAGAGGGTTGAGGATTGAGGTTTGGGGTCAGAGGACTGAGGATTGAGGATTGAGAATTGAGGATTTAGGATTGAGGATTGAAGATTGAGGATTGGGTATTGAGGATTGAAGAATGAGGATTGAAGATTGAGGATTGAGGACTGAGGATTGAAGATTGAGTATTGAGGATTGAGGATTGAGGATTGACGATGAGGGCTGAGGGGTGAGGATTGAGGTTTGAGGACTGAGGAATGAGGATTGAGGATTGAGGATTGAGGATTGGGGATTGAGGAATGAAGATTGAGGATTGAGCATTGCGGATTGAGGATTGAAGATTGAGTATTGAGGATTGAAGGTTCAGGATTGAGGATTGAGGATTGAGGGTTGAGGATTGAAGAATGAGGATTGGGACTGAGTGTTGAGGGTTGAGTGACGAGAATTGATGTTTGTGGATAGATGTTTGAAGATTGCAGATTGAGTATTGCGTATTGAAAACTCTGAACTGAGGATATTCTATTGAGGATTGAGGATTGACAACTAATTGTTGAGGACTGTGTGCTGAAGATTGAGGATTCAGGATTGAGTATTCAGAATTGTGGTTTGTGGACTGAGGATTGAGGATTGAGTATTGAGGATTGAGGATTGAGGATTGAAGATTGAGGATTGAGGATTGAAGATTGAGGATTGGGTACTGAGTATTGAAGAATGAGGATTGAGTATTGAGGATTGAGGATTGAGTGTTGAGGATTGAAGATTGAGTATTGAGGATTGAAGACTGACAATTGAGGATTGAGTATTGAGGATTGAGGATTGAGGATTGAGGATTGAGGATTGAAGATTGAGTATTGAGGATTCAAGATTGAGGATTGAGGATTGAGGATTGAGGATTGAGAATCGAGGATTGAGGATTGAGGATAGAGGATTGAAGATTGAGCATTGGATATTGAGGTTTGAAGAATGAGGATTGAGGGTTGAGGATTGAAGATTGAGTATTGAGGATTGAAGACTGACGAATGAGGATTGAGGATTGAGGATTGAGGTTTGAGGACTAAGGATTGAGGATTGAGGATTGAGGATTGAGGATTGAGGATTGAGGATTCAGGATTGAGGATTGAGGATTGAGGATTGAGGATTGAGGATTGAGGATTGAAGATTGGGGATTGAGGATTGAAGGTTGAGTATTGAGGATTGAAGACTGACGATTGAGGATTGAGGATTGAGGATTGAGGATTGAGGATTGAGAATTGAAGATTGAGTATTGAGGATTGAAGGTTGAGGATTGAGGATTGAGGATTGGGGATTGAGGATTGAGGATTGAGGATTGAAGATTGAGTATTGAGGATTCAAGATTGAGGATTGAGGTTTGAGTATTGAGGATTGAGAATAGAAGATTGAGGATCGGGGATTGAGGTTTGACGATTGAGGATTGAGTATTGAGGATTGAGGATTGAGGATTGAGGATTGAGGATTGAGGATCGAGGAATGAAGATTGAGGATTGAGCATTGAGGATTGAGGATTGATGATTGAGTATTGAGGATTGAAGATTGAGGATTGAGGATTGAGGATTGAGGGTTGACGATTGAAGAATGAGGATTGGGGACTGAGTGTTGAGGGTTGAGTGATGAGAATTGATGTTTGTGGATAGATGTTTGAAGATTGCAGATTGAGTATTGCGTATTGAAAACTGTGAATTGAGGATATTCTATTGAGGATTGAGGATTGACAATTGATTGTCGAGGACTGAGGGCTGAAGATTGAGTATTCAGGATTGAGGATTCAGAATTGAGGATTGAGGACTGAGGATTGAGGATTGAAGATTGAGTATTGAGGATTGAAGATTGAGGATTGAGGATTGAGAATGGAGGATTGAAGAGAGAGGACTGAGTGTTGAGTATTGAATGTTGAGAATTGATGTTTGAGGTTTGAGATTTGATTATTGATTTTTGTGGATTGAGTATTGAACGATGAGAATTCACGGTATTCTATTGAGCATTGAGAATTGAGGATTGATTGTTGAGTATTGAGGATTGATGGTTGAGGGTTTTGTGTTGAATATTGAGGATTGAGGATTGAGGATTGAGGATTGAGGATTGAGGATTGAGGATTGAAGATTGAGTATTGAGGATTGAAGGTTGTGGATTGAGGATTGAGGATTGAGGGCTGTGGATTGAGCACGAGGACTGAGGGTTGAGTATTGATGTTTGAGGTCTGAGGATTGAGGATTGAGGATTGAGAATTGAGGATTGAGGATTGAGGATTGAAGGTTGAGGATTGGGTATTGAGGATTGAAGAATGAGGATTGGGGACTGAGTGTTGAGGGTTGAGTGATGAGAA
Organism: Calliopsis andreniformis; assembly: GCF_051401765.1. Taxonomy (NCBI): domain Eukaryota; kingdom Metazoa; phylum Arthropoda; class Insecta; order Hymenoptera; family Andrenidae; genus Calliopsis; species Calliopsis andreniformis. The sequence continues at coordinate 394,923 of NW_027480602.1, forward strand.
TTGATGTTTGTGGATAGATGTTTGAAGATTGCAGATTGAGTATTGCGTATTGAAAACTGTGAATTGAGGATATTCTATTGAGGATTGAGGATTGACAATTGATTGTCGAAGACTGAGGGCTGAAGATTGAGGATTCAGGATTGAGGATTCAGAAGTGAGGATTGAGGACTGAGGATTGAGGATTGAAGATTGAGTATTGAGGATTGAGGATTGAGGATTGACGATGAGGGCTGAGGGGTGAGGATTGAGGTTTGAGGACTGAGGAATGAGGATTGAGGATTGAGGATTGAGGATTGAGGATTGAGGAATGAAGATTGAGGATTGAGCATTGCGGATTGAGGATTGAAGATTGAGTATTGAGGATTGAAGGTTCAGGATTGAGGATTGAGGATTGAGGGTTGAGGATTGAAGAATGAGGATTGGGACTGAGTGTTGAGGGTTGAGTGACGAGAATTGATGTTTGTGGATAGATGTTTGAAGATTGCAGATTGAGTATTGCGTATTGAAAACTCTGAACTGAGGATATTCTATTGAGGATTGAGGATTGACAATTGATTGTCGAGGACTGAGGGCTGAAGATTGAGTATTCAGGATTGAGGATTCAGAATTGAGGATTGAGGACTGAGGATTGAGGATTGAAGATTGAGTATTGAGGATTGAAGATTGAGGATTGAGGATTGAGAATGGAGGATTGAAGAGAGAGGACTGAGTGTTGAGTATTGAATGTTGAGAATTGATGTTTGAGGTTTGAGATTTGATTATTGATTTTTGTGGATTGAGTATTGAACGATGAGAATTCACGGTATTCTATTGAGCATTGAGAATTGAGGATTGATTGTTGAGTATTGAGGATTGATGGTTGAGGGTTTTGTGTTGAATATTGAGGATTGAGGATTGAGGATTGAGGATTGAGGATTGAGGATTGAGGATTGAAGATTGAGTATTGAGGATTGAAGGTTGTGGATTGAGGATTGAGGATTGAGGGCTGTGGATTGAGCACGAGGACTGAGGGTTGAGTATTGATGTTTGAGGTCTGAGGATTGAGGATTGAGGATTGAGAATTGAGGATTGAGGATTGAGGATTGAAGGTTGAGGATTGGGTATTGAGGATTGAAGAATGAGGATTGGGGACTGAGTGTTGAGGGTTGAGTGATGAGAATTGATGTTTGTGGATAGATGTTTGAAGATTGCAGATTGAGTATTGCGTATTGAAAACTGTGAATTGAGGATATTCTATTGAGGATTGAGGATTGACAATTGATTGTCGAAGACTGAGGGCTGAAGATTGAGGATTCAGGATTGAGGATTCAGAAGTGAGGATTGAGGACTGAGGATTGAGGATTGAAGATTGAGTATTGAGGATTGAGGATTGAGGATTGACGATGAGGGCTGAGGGGTGAGGATTGAGGTTTGAGGACTGAGGAATGAGGATTGAGGATTGAGGATTGAGGATTGAGGATTGAGGAATGAAGATTGAGGATTGAGCATTGCGGATTGAGGATTGAAGATTGAGTATTGAGGATTGAAGGTTCAGGATTGAGGATTGAGGATTGAGGGTTGAGGATTGAAGAATGAGGATTGGGACTGAGTGTTGAGGGTTGAGTGACGAGAATTGATGTTTGTGGATAGATGTTTGAAGATTGCAGATTGAGTATTGCGTATTGAAAACTCTGAACTGAGGATATTCTATTGAGGATTGAGGATTGACAACTAATTGTTGAGGACTGAGTGCTGAAGATTGAGGATTCAGGATTGAGTATTCAGAATTGTGGTTTGTGGACTGAGGATTGAGGATTGAGTATTGAGGATTGAGGATTGAGGATTGAAGATTGAGGATTGAGGATTGAAGATTGAGGATTGGGTATTGAGTATTGAAGAATGAGGATTGAGTATTGAGGATTGAGGATTGAGTGTTGAGGATTGAAGATTGAGTATTGAGGATTGAAGACTGACAATTGAGGATTGGGTATTGAGGATTGAGGATTGAGGATTGAGGATTGAGGATTGAAGATTGAGTATTGAGGATTCAAGATTGAGGATTGAGGATTGAGGATTGAGGATTGAGAATCGAGGATTGAGGATTGAGGATAGAGGATTGAAGATTGAGCATTGGATATTGAGGCTTGAAGAATGAGGATTGAGGGTTGAGGATTGAAGATTGAGTATTGAGGATTGAAGACTGACGAATGAGGATTGAGGATTGAGGATTGAGGTTTGAGGACTAAGGATTGAGGATTGAGGATTGAGGATTGAGGATTGAGGATTGAGGATTGAGGATTCAGGATTGAGGATTGAGGATTGAGGATTGAGGATTGTGGATTGAGGATTGAAGATTGAGGATTGAGGATTGAAGGTTGAGTATTGAGGATTGAAGACTGACGATTGAGGATTGAGGATTGAGGATTGAGGATTGAGGATTGAGAATTGAAGATTGAGTATTGAGGATTGAAGGTTGAGGATTGAGGATTGAGGATTGGGGATTGTGGATTGAGGATTGAGGATTGAAGATTGAGTATTGAGGATTGAAGATTGAGGATTGAGGTTTGAGTATTGAGGATTGAGAATTGAAGATTGAGGATCGGGGATTGAGGTTTGACGATTGAGGATTGAGTATTGAGGATTGAGGATTGAGGACTGAGGATTGAGGATTGAGGATCGAGGAATGAAGATTGAGGATTCAGCATTGAGGATTGAGGATTGATGATTGAGTATTGAGGATTGAAGATTGAGGATTGAGGATTGAGGGTTGAGGGTTGACGATTGAAGAATGAGGATTGGGGACTGAGTGTTGAGGGTTGAGTGATGAGAATTGATGTTTGTGGATAGATGTTTGAAGATTGCAGATTGAGTATTGCGTATTGAAAACTGTGAATTGAGGATATTCTATTGAGGATTGAGGATTGACAATTGATTGTCGAGGACTGAGGGCTGAAGATTGAGGATTCAGGATTGAGGATTCAGAATTGAGGATTGAGGACTGAGGATTGAGGATTGAAGATTGAGTATTGAGGATTGAAGATTGAGGATTGAGGATTGAGAATGGAGGATTGAAGAGAGAGGACTGAGTGTTGAGTATTGAATGTTGAGAATTGATGTTTGAGGTTTGAGATTTGATTATTGATTTTTGTGGATTGAGTATTGAACGATGAGAATTCACGGTATTCTATTGAGCATTGAGAATTGAGGATTGATTGTTGAGTATTGAGGATTGATGGTTGAGGGTTTTGTGTTGAATATTGAGGATTGAGGATTGAGGATTGAGGATTGAGGATTGAAGATTGAGTATTGAGGATTGAAGGTTGTGGATTGAGGATTGAGGATTGAGGGCTGTGGATTGAGCACGAGGACTGAGGGTTGAGTATTGATGTTTGAGGTCTGAGGATTGAGGATTGAGGATTGAGAATTGAGGATTGAGGATTGAGGATTGAAGGTTGAGGATTGGGTATTGAGGATTGAAGAATGAGGATTGAGGATTGAGGATTGAGGATTGAGGATTGAAGATTGAGTATTGAGGATTGAAGACTGACGATTGAGGATTGAGGATTGAGGATTGAGGTTTGAGGACTGAGGATTGAGGATTGAGCATTGAGGCTTGAGGATTGAGAATTGAGGATTGGGGACTGAGTGTTGAGGGTTGAGTGATGAGAATTGATGTTTGTGGGTAGAGATTTGAAGATTGCAGATTGAGTATTGAGTATTGAAAACTGTGAATTGATGATTTTCTATTGAGGATTGAGGATTGACAACTGATTGTTGAGGTCTGAGGTCTGAAGATTTTGGATTCAGGATTGAGGATTCAGGACAGAGGTTTGAGGACTGAGGATTGACGATTGAGGACTGTGGATTGAGGATTGAGAATTGAAGATAGAGGATTGAAGATTGAGTATTGAGGATTGAAGATTGAGGATTGAGGATTGAACATTGAGGATAGGGTATCGCGGATTGAACATTGAGGATTGAGGATTGTGTATTGAGGACTGAATTTTGTATATTGATGATTGAAGATTGAGGATTGAGGATTGAGGGTTGTGGATTGAGGATTGAGGATTGAGGATTCAGGATTGAACATCGAGGATTGGGTATCGCGTATTGAACATTGAGGATTGAGGATTGAGGATTGAGGAGTGAGGATTGAGGACTGAAGATTGTATATTGATGATTGAAGATTGAGGATTGAGGATTGAGGGTTGTGGATTGAGGACGAGGACTGAGGGTAGAGTACTGACGTTTGAGGTCTGAAGATTGAGGATTCAGGATTGAGGATTCAGGATAGAGGTTTGAGGACTGAGGATTGAGGACTGAGGATTGAGGATTGAGGTTTGAGAATTGAGGATTGAGGATTGAAGATTGAGTATTGAGGATTGAAGATTGAGGATTGAGGATTGAGGATTGAGAATTGAGGATTGACGATGAGGGCGGAGGGTTGAGGATTGAGTTTTGAGGACTGAGGACTGAGGATTGAGGATTGAGAATTGAGGATTTAGGATTGAGGATTGAAGATTGAGGATTGGGTATTGAGGATTGAAGAATGAGGATTGAAGATTGAGGATTGAGGATTGATAATTGAGGATTGAGGTTTGAGGAATGAAGATTGAGGATTGGGTATTGAGGATTGAAGAATGAGGATTGAGGATTGAGGATTGAGGATTGAGAATTGAGGATTGAAGATTGAGTACTGAGGATTGAAGATTGACGATTGAGGATTGAGGATTGATGATTGAGGATTGAGGATTGAGGATTGAGGATTGAGAATTGAAGATTGAGTATTGAGGATTGAGGATTGAGGATTGAAGATTGAGTATTGAGGATTGAAGATTGAGGATTGAGGATTGAGGATTGCGGATTGAATATTGAGGATTGAGGATTGACGATTGAGGATTGAAGATTGAGTATTGAGGTTTCAAGACTGACGATTGAGGGTTGAGGGTTGAGGATTGAGGATTGAGGATTGAAGATTGAGGAATGAGGATTGAGGATTGAGGATTGAATATTGAGTGTTGAGGATTGAAGATAGAGGATTGAGGATTGCGGGTTGAGTGATGAGAATTGATGTTTGTGGATAGAGATTTGAAGATTGCAGATTGAGTATTGCGTATTGTAAACTGTGAATTGAGGATATTCTATTGAGGATTGATGATTGACAACTGATTGTTGAGGAGTGAGGGCTGAAGATTGAGGATTCAGGATTGAGGATTAAGGATTGAGGATTGACGATTGAGGATTGAGGATTGAGGATTGAAGATTGAGGATTGAGGATTGAAGTATGAGGATTGAGGATTGAGGATTGAGAATTGAGGATTGAAGATTGAGCATTGAGGATTGAAGGTTGACGATTGAGGATTGAGAATTGAGTATTGAGGATTGAGGATTGAACATTGGAGATTGAGTACTGCGGATTGAAGGTTGAGGATTGTGGATTGAGGATTGAGAATTGAGGATTGCATATTGAGGATTGGGGACTGAGTGTTGAGGGTTGAGTGATGAGAATTGATGTTTGTGGATAGAGATTTGAAGATTGCAGATGGAGTATTGAGTATTGTAAACTGTGAATTGAGGATATTCTATTGAGGATTGATGATTGACAACTGATTGTTGAGGAGTGAGGGCTGAAGATTGAGGATTCAGGATTGAGGATTAAGGATTGAGGATTGACGATTGAGGATTGAGGATTGAGGATTGAAGATTGAGGATTGAGGGTTGAAGATTGAGGATTGAGGATTGAGGATTGAGGATTGAGGATTGAGGATTAAATATTGAGGATTCAGGATTGAGGATCGAGGATTGAGGATTGAGTATTGAAGACTGAATATTGATGATTGAAGATTGAGGATTGAGGATTGAGTGTTGTGGATTGAGGACGAGGACTGAGGGTTGAATATTGATGTTTGTGGTCTGAGGATTGAGGACTGAGTATTGAGAATTGAGGATTGAGGATTGAGGATTGAAGATTGAGGATTGGGTATTGAGGACTGAAGTGTGAGGATTGAGGATTGAGGATTGACGGTTGAATATTGCAGATTGAGTGTTGAGGATTGAAGATTGAGGATTGGGGATTGAGGATTGGGGATTGAGGATTGAGTATTGAGGATTGAGGATTGAAGATTGAGGATTTGGGATTGAGGATTGGCGATTGAGGATTGAGTATTGAGGATTGAGAATTGAGGATTGATTATTGAAGGTTGAGTATTGAGGGTTGAAGATTGAGGATTGAGGATTGACGATTGAGGTTTGAGGATGAGGGCTGATGGTTGAGGATTGAGGTTTCAGGACTGAGGACTGAGGATTGAGGGTTGAGGATTGAGGATTGAAGATTGAGGAATGAGGATTGAGGATTGAGGGTTGAGGTTTCAGGGTTGAGTGATGAGAATTCATGTTTGTGGATAGAGATTTGAAGATTGCAGATTGAGTATTGACTATTGTAAACTGTGAATTGAGGATATTCTATCGAGGATTGAGGATTGACAACGGATTGTTGAGGACTGAGGGCTGAAGGTTGAGGATTCAGGATTGAGGATTCAGAATTGAGGTTTGAGGACTGAGGATTGAGGACTGAAGATTGAGTATTGAGGATTGAAGGTTGAGGATTGAGGATTGAGTATTGAGGATTGAAGATTGAGGATTGAGGATTGAGAATGGAGGATTGAAGAGAGAGGACTGAGTGTTGAGTATTGAATGTTGAGAATTGATGTTTGAGGTTTGAGATTTGATTATTGATTTTTGTGGATTGAGTATTGAACGATGAGAATTCACGGTATTCTATTGAGCATTGAGAATTGAGGATTGATTGTTGAGTATTGAGGATTGATGGTTGAGGGTTTTGTGTTGAATATTGAGGATTGAGGATTGAGGATTGAGGATTGAGGATTGAGGATTGAGGATTGAAGATTGAGTATTGAGGATTGAAGGTTGTGGATTGAGGATTGAGGATTGAGGGCTGTGGATTGAGCACGAGGACTGAGGGTTGAGTATTGATGTTTGAGGTCTGAGGATTGAGGATTGAGGATTGAGAATTGAGGATTGAGGATTGAGGATTGAAGGTTGAGGATTGGGTATTGAGGATTGAAGAATGAGGATTGAGGATTGAGGATTGAGGATTGAGGATTGAAGATTGAGTATTGAGGATTGAAGACTGACGATTGAGGATTGAGGATTGAGGATTGAGGTTTGAGGACTGAGGATTGAGGATTGAGGATTGAGAATTGAGGATTGGGGACTGAGTGTTGAGGGTTGAGTGATGAGAATTGATGTTTGTGGATAGAGATTTGAAGATTGCAGATTGAGTATTGAGTATTGAAAACTGTGAATTGATGATTTTCTACTGAGGATTGAGGATTGACAACTGATTGTTGAGGTCTGAGGTCTGAAGATTGAGGATTCAGGATTGAGGATTCAGGACAGAGGTTTTAGGACTGAGGATTGACGATTGAGGACTGTGGATTGAGGATTGAGAATTGAAGATAGAGGATTGAAGATTGAGTATTGAGGATTGAAGATTGAGGATTGAGGATTGAACATTGAGGATTGGGTATCGCGGATTGAACATTGAGGATTGAGGATTGTGTATTGAGGACTGAATTTTGTATATTGATGATTGAAGATTGAGGATTGAGGATTGAGGGTTGTGGATTGAGGATTGAGGATTGAGGATTCAGGATTGAACATCGAGGATTGGGTATCGCGTATTGAACATTGAGGATTGAGGATTGAGGATTGAGGATTGAGGATTGAGGACTGAAGATTGTATATTGATGATTGAAGATTGAGGATTGAGGTTTGAGTGTTGTGGATTGAGGACGAGGACTGAGGGCAGAGTATTGACGTTTGAGGTCTGAAGATTGAGGATTCAGGATTGAGGATTCAGGATAGAGGTTTGAGGACTGAGGATTGAGGACTGAGGATTGAGGATTGAGGATTGAGGATTGAGGATTGAGGACTGAAGATTGTACATTGATGATTGATGATTGAGGATTGAGGATTGAGGGTTGTGGATTGAGGAAGAGCACTGAGGGTTGCGTATTGATGTTTGAGGTCTGAGGATTGGGTATTGAGGATTGAAGAATGAGGATTGAGGATTGAGGATTGAGGATTGAGAATTGAGGATTGAAGATTGAGTATTGAGGATTGAAGATTGACGATTGAGGATTGAGGATTTATGATTGAGGATTGAGGATTGGGCATTGAGGATTGAGGATTGACGATTGAAGATTGAGTATTGACGATTGAAGATTGAGGACTGAGGATTGAGGATTGAGGATTGAGGATTGAGGACTGAGGATTGAAGATTGAGTATTGAGGATTGAAGGTGGAGGATTGAGGATTGAGGATTGAAGTTTGAGTATTGAGAATTGAAGATTGAGGATTGAGGATTGAGGATTGAGGATTGAGGTTTGAAGATTGAGGATTGGGGATTGAGGATTGACGATTGAGGATTGAGGATTGAGGATTGAGGATTGTGGATTGAGGATTGATGATTGAGAATTGGGGATTGAAGATTGAGGATTGAGGGTTGAGGATAGAGGATTGAGGATTGAAGATTGAGGATTGGGGACTGAGTGTTGAGGGTTGAGTGATGAGTATTGATGTTTGTGGATAGAGATTTAAAGATTGCAGAATGAGTATGGAGTATTGAAAACTGTGAATTGATGATATTCTATTGAGGATTGAGACTTGACAACTGTTTGTTGAGGACTGAGGTCTGAAGATTGAGGATACAGGATTGAGGATTCCGGATTGAGGTTTGAGGACTGAGGATTGAGGATTGAGGGTTGAGGATTGAGGATTGAGGATTGAGGATTCAGGATTGAGGGTTGAAGATTGAGGATTGGGTATTGCGGATTGAACATTGAGGATTGATGGTTGAGGATTGAGGACTGAGGATTGAGGACTGAAGATTGAATATTGATGATTGAAGATTGAGGATTGAGGATTGAGGGCTGTTGATGGAGGACCAGGGCTGAGGATTGAGTATTGATGTTTGAGGTCTGAGGATTGAGGATTGAGGATTGAGAATTGAGGATTGAGGATTGAGGATTGAAGATTGAGGTTTGAGGACTGAGGATTGAGGATTGAAGATTGACTATTGAGGATTGAAGATTGATGATTGAGGATTGAGGATTGAGGATTGAGGATGAGGGCTGAGGGTTGAGGATTGAGGTTTGAGGACTGAGAACTGAGGATTGAGGATTGAGTATTGAAGATTGAGGACTGCGCATTGAGGATTGAAGGATGAGGATTGAGGATTGAGGATTGACGATTGAGAATTGAAGACTGAGTATGGAGGCTTGAAGACTGACGATTGAGGGTTGAGGATTGAGGATTGAGGATTGAGGATTGAGGATTGAAGATTGAGGATTGGGGACTGAGTGTTGAGGGTTGAGTGATGAGGATTGATGTTTGTGGATAGAGATTTAAAGATTGCAGATTGAGTATTGAGTATTGAAAACTGTGAACTGAGGATATTCTATTGAGGATTGAGTATTGACAACTGATTGTTGAGGACTGAGTGCTGAAGATTGAGGATTCAGGATTGAGGATTCAGAATTGAGGTTTGAGGACTCAGGATTGAGGGTTGAAGATTGAGTATGGAGGATTGAAGATTGAGGATTAAGGATTGAGGATTGAGGATTGAGAATTGAGGATTGAGGATTGAGTATTGAAGATTGAGGTCTGGGTATTGAGGATTGAAGAATGAGGATTGAGGATTGAGGATTGAGGATTGAGGATTGAAGACTGAGTATTGAGGTTTGAAGACAGACGATTGAGGATTGAGGATTGAGTATTGAGGATTGAGGATTGAAGATTGAGGATTGTGGATTGATGATTGAGTATTAAACATTGAGGACTGAGTGTTGAGGGTTGAGTGATGAGAATTGATGTTTGTGGATAGAGGTTTGAAGATTGCAGATTGAGTATTGAGTATTGAAAACTGTGAACTGGGGATATTCTATTGAGGATTGAGTATTGACAACTGATTGTAGGGGACTGAGTGCTGAAGATTGAGGATTCAGGATTGAGGATTCAGAAATGAGGTTTGAGGACTCAGGATTGAGGATTGAAGATTGAGTATTGAGGATTGAAGATTGAGGATTAAGGATTGAGGATTGAGGATTGAGAATTGAGGATTGAGGATTGAGTATTGAAGACTGAGGACTGGGTATTGAGGATTGAAGAATGAGGATTGAGGATTGAGGATTGACGATTGAGTATTGAAGACTGAGTATAGAGGCTTGAAGACTGACGATTGAGGGTTGAGGATTGAGGATTGAGGATTGAGGATTGAGGATTGAGGATTGACGATTGAGGATTGAGTATTGAGGATTGAGAATTGAGGATTGATTATTGAAGATTGAGTATTGAGGATTGAAGATTGAGGATTTAGGATTGAGGATTGAGGATTGAGGTTTGAGGATGAGGGCTGAGGGTTGAGGATTGAGGTTTCAGGACTGAGGACTGAGGATTGAGGTTTGAGGATTGAGGATTGAAGATTGAGGAATGAGGATTGAGGATTGAGGATTGAATATTGAGTGTTGAGGATTGAAGATAGAGGATTGAGGATTGAGGGTTGAGTGATGAGAATTGATGTTTGTGGATAGAGATTTGAAGATTGCAGATTGAGTATTGAGTATTGTAAACTGTGAATTGAGGATATTCTATCGAGGATTGAGGATTGACAACGGATTGTTGAGGACTGAGGGCTGAAGATTGAAGATTCAGGATTGAGGATTCAGAATTGAGGTTTGAGGATTGAGTATCGAGGACTGAATTTTGTATATTGATGATTGAAGATAGAGGATTGAGGATTGAGGGTTGTGGATTGAGGACGAGGACTGAGGGTAGAGTATTGATGTTTGAGGTCTGAGGACTGAGGATTGAGGATTGAGAATTGAGGATTGAGGATTGGGGATTGAAGATTGAGGATTGGGTATTGAGGATTGAAGAATGAGGTTTGAGGATTGAGGATTGAGGGTTGAGGACTGAGGATTGAAGGTTGAGTATTGAGGATTGAAGATTGAGGATTGAGGATTGAGGATTGGGGATTGAGGATTGAGGATTGAGGGTTGAAGATTGAGTATTCAGGATTGAAGATTGAGTATTCAGGATTGAAGATTGAGGATTGAGGACTGTGGATTGAGGATTGAGAATTGAAGATAGAGGATTGAAGATTGAGTATTGAGGATTGAAGATTGAGGATTGAGGATTGAACATTGAGGATTGGTTATCGCGGATTGAACATTGAGGATTGAGGATTGTGTATTGAGGACTGAATTTTGTATATTGATGATTGAAGATTGAGGATTGAGGATTGAGGGTTGTGGATTGAGGATTGAGGATTGAGGATTCAGGATTGAACATCGAGGATTGGGTATCGCGTATTGAACATTGAGGATTGAGGATTGAGGATTGAGGATTGAGGATTGAGGACTGAAGATTGTATATTGATGATTGAAGATTGAGGATTGGGGATTGAGGGTTGTGGATTGAGGACGAGGACTGAGGGTAGAGTACTGACGTTTGAGGTCTGAAGATTGAGGATTCAGGATTGAGGATTCAGGATAGAGGTTTGAGGACTGAGGATTGAGGACTGAGGATTGAGGATTGAGAATTGAGGATTGGGCATTGAGGATTGAAGATTGAGGATTGGGTATTGAGGATTGAAGAATCAGGATTGAGGATTGAGGATTGAAGATTGAGGAATGAAGATTTTGGATTGAGGTTTGAGGATTGAGGATTGAGGATTGACGATGAGGGCTGAGGGTTGAGGATTGAGGTTTGAGGACTCAGGACTGAGGATTGAGGATTGAGAATTGAGGATTGAGGATTGAGGATTGAAGATTGTGGATTGGGTATTGAGGATTGAGGAATCAGGATTGCGGATTGAGGATTGAAGATTGAGGAATGAAGATTTTGGATTGAGGTTTGAGGATTGAGGATTGAGGATTGAGTATTGAGGATTGAAGGTTGAGGATTGAGGAGTGAGGATTGAGGATTGAGGATTGAGGATTGAAGATTGAGGATTGAGGATTGAAGATTGAGGATTGAGGATTGAGGATTGAGGGTTGACGATTGAAGAATGAGGATTGGGGACTGAGTGTTGAGGGTTGAGTGATGAGAATTGATGTTTGTGGATAGATGTTTGAAGATTGCAGATTGAGTATTGCGTATTGAAAACTGTGAATTGAGGATATTCTATTGAGGATTGAGGATTGACAATTGATTGTCGAGGACTGAGGGCTGAAGATTGAGGATTCAGGATTGAGGATTCAGAATTGAGGATTGAGGACTGAGGATTGAGGATTGAAGATTGAGTATTGAGGATTGAAGATTGAGGATTGAGGATTGAGGATGGAGGATTGAAGAGAGAGGACTGAGTGTTGAGTATTGAGTGTTGAGTATTGATGTTTGAGGTTTGAGATTTGATTATTGATTTTTGTGGATTGAGTATTGAACGATGAGAATTCACGGTATTCTATTGAGCATTGAGAATTGAGGATCGATTGTTGAGTATTGAGGATTGATGGTTGAGGGTTTTGTGTTGAATATTGAGGATTGAGGATTGAGGATTGAGGATTGAGGATTGACGATTGAGGATTGAAGATTGAGTATTGAGGATTGAAGGTTGTGGATTGAGGATTGAGGATTGAGGGCTGTGGATTGAGCACGAGGACTGAGGGTTGAGTATTGATGTTTGAGGTCTGAGGATTGAGGATTGAGGATTGAGAATTGAGGATTGAAGATTGAGGATTGAGCATTGAGGAATGAGGATTGAGGATCGAGGATTGAGGATTGTGGATAGAGGATCGAAGATTGAGCATTGGGTATTGAGGATTGAAGAATGAGGATTGAGGATTGAGGATTGAGGATTGTGAATTGAGGACTTAGGATTGAGTATTGAAGATTGAGGATTGGGTATTGAGGATTGAAGAATGAGGATTGAAGATTGAGTATTGAGGATTGAAGGTTGAGGATTGAGGATTGAGGATTGAAGGTTGACGATTGAAGAATGAGGATTGGGGACTGAGTGTTGAGGGTTGAGTGATGAGAATTGATGTTTGTGGATAGATGTTCGAAGATTGCAGATTGAGTATTGGTTATTGAAATCACTGAACTGAGGATATTCTATTGAGGATTGAGGATTGACAACTAATTGTTGAGGACTGAGTGCTGAAGATTGAGGATTCAGGATTGAGTATTCAGAATTGTGGTTTGAGGATGGAGGATTCAGGATTGAGGATTGAGGATTGAAGATTGAGGATTGAGGATTGAAGATTGAGGATTGGGTATTGAGGATTGAAGAATGAGTATTGAGTATTGCGGATTGAGGATTGAGTGTTGAGGATTGAAGATTGAGTATTGAGGATTGAAGACTGACAATTGAGGATTGAGGATTGAGGATTGAGGATTGGGTATTGAGGATTGAAGAACGAGGATTGAAGATTGAGGATTGAGGATTGAGAATTGAGGATTGAGGTTTGAGGAATGAAGATTGAGGATTGGGTATTGAGGATTGAAGATTGACGATTGAGGATTGAGGATTGAGGATTGAAGATTGAGTATTGAGGATTGAAGACTGATGACTGAGGATTGAGGATTGAGGACTCAGGATTGAGGATTGAGGATTGAAGATTGAGTATTGAGGATTGAAGATTGAGGATTGAGGTTTGAGGACAGAGGATTCAGGATTGAGGATTGAGGATTGAGGATTGAGGATTGAGGATTGAGGATTGTGGATTGAGGATTGAGGATTGAGGGTTGAGGATTGAACATTGAGGATTGGGTATCGCGGATTGAACATTGAGGATTGAGGATTGAGTATCGAGGACTGAATTTTGTATGTTGATGATTGAAGATAGAGGATTGAGGATTGAGGGTTGTGGATTGAGGACGAGGACTGAGGGTAGAGTATTGATGTTTGAGGTCTGAGGACTGAGGATTGAGGATTGAGAATTGAGGATTGAGGATTGGGGATTGAAGATTGAGGATTGGGTATTGAGGATTGAAGAATGAGGATTGAGGATTGAGGATTGAGGGTTGAGGACTGAGGATTGAAGGTTGATTATTGAGGATTGAAGATTGAGGATTGAGGATTGAGGATTGGGGATTGAGGATTGAGGATTGAGGGTTGAAGATTGAGTATTCAGGATTGAAGATTGAGTATTCAGGATTGAAGATTGAGGATTGAGGACTGTGGATTGAGGATTGAGAATTGAAGATAGAGGATTGAAGATTGAGTATTGAGGATTGAAGATTGAGGATTGAGGATTGAACATTGAGGATTGGTTATCGCGGATTGAACATTGAGGATTGAGGATTGTGTATTGAGGACTGAATTTTGTATATTGATGATTGAAGATTGAGGATTGAGGATTGAGGGTTGTGGATTGAGGATTGAGGATTGAGGATTCAGGATTGAACATCGAGGATTGGGTATCGCGTATTGAACATTGAGGATTGAGGATTGAGGATTGAGGATTGAGGATTGAGGACTGAAGATTGTATATTGATGATTGAAGATTGAGGATTGGGGATTGAGGGTTGTGGATTGAGGACGAGGACTGAGGGTAGAGTACTGACGTTTGAGGTCTGAAGATTGAGGATTCAGGATTGAGGATTCAGGATAGAGGTTTGAGGACTGAGGATTGAGGACTGAGGATTGAGGATTGAGAATTGAGGATTGGGCATTGAGGATTGAAGATTGAGGATTGGGTATTGAGGATTGAAGAATCAGGATTGAGGATTGAGGATTGAAGATTGAGGAATGAAGATTTTGGATTGAGGTTTGAGGATTGAGGATTGAGGATTGACGATGAGGGCTGAGGGTTGAGGATTGAGGTTTGAGGACTCAGGACTGAGGATTGAGGATTGAGAATTGAGGATTGAGGATTGAGGATTGAAGATTGTGGATTGGGTATTGAGGATTGAGGAATCAGGATTGCGGATTGAGGATTGAAGATTGAGGAATGAAGATTTTGGATTGAGGTTTGAGGATTGAGGATTGAGGATTGAGTATTGAGGATTGAAGGTTGAGGATTGAGGAGTGAGGATTGAGGATTGAGGATTGAGGATTGAAGATTGAGGATTGAGGATTGAAGATTGAGGATTGAGGATTGAGGATTGTGGGTTGACGATTGAAGAATGAGGATTGGGGACTGAGTGTTGAGGGTTGAGTGATGAGAATTGATGTTTGTGGATAGATGTTTGAAGATTGCAGATTGAGTATTGCGTATTGAAAACTGTGAATTGAGGATATTCTATTGAGGATTGAGGATTGACAATTGATTGTCGAGGACTGAGGGCTGAAGATTGAGGATTCAGGATTGAGGATTCAGAATTGAGGATTGAGGACTGAGGATTGAGGATTGAAGATTGAGTATTGAGGATTGAAGATTGAGGATTGAGGATTGAGGATGGAGGATTGAAGAGAGAGGACTGAGTGTTGAGTATTGAGTGTTGAGTATTGATGTTTGAGGTTTGAGATTTGATTATTGATTTTTGTGGATTGAGTATTGAACGATGAGAATTCACGGTATTCTATTGAGCATTGAGAATTGAGGATCGATTGTTGAGTATTGAGGATTGATGGTTGAGGGTTTTGTGTTGAATATTGAGGATTGAGGATTGAGGATTGAGGATTGAGGATTGACGATTGAGGATTGAAGATTGAGTATTGAGGATTGAAGGTTGTGGATTGAGGATTGAGGATTGAGGGCTGTGGATTGAGCACGAGGACTGAGGGTTGAGTATTGATGTTTGAGGTCTGAGGATTGAGGATTGAGGATTGAGAATTGAGGATTGAAGATTGAGGATTGAGCATTGAGGAATGAGGATTGAGGATCGAGGATTGAGGATTGTGGATAGAGGATCGAAGATTGAGCATTGGGTATTGAGGATTGAAGAATGAGGATTGAGGATTGAGGATTGAGGATTGTGAATTGAGGACTTAGGATTGAGTATTGAAGATTGAGGATTGGGTATTGAGGATTGAAGAATGAGGATTGAAGATTGAGTATTGAGGATTGAAGGTTGAGGATTGAGGATTGAGGATTGAAGGTTGACGATTGAAGAATGAGGATTGGGGACTGAGTGTTGAGGGTTGAGTGATGAGAATTGATGTTTGTGGATAGATGTTCGAAGATTGCAGATTGAGTATTGGTTATTGAAATCACTGAACTGAGGATATTCTATTGAGGATTGAGGATTGACAACTAATTGTTGAGGACTGAGTGCTGAAGATTGAGGATTCAGGATTGAGTATTCAGAATTGTGGTTTGAGGATGGAGGATTCAGGATTGAGGATTGAGGATTGAAGATTGAGGATTGAGGATTGAAGATTGAGGATTGGGTATTGAGGATTGAAGAATGAGTATTGAGTATTGCGGATTGAGGATTGAGTGTTGAGGATTGAAGATTGAGTATTGAGGATTGAAGACTGACAATTGAGGATTGAGGATTGAGGATTGAGGATTGGGTATTGAGGATTGAAGAACGAGGATTGAAGATTGAGGATTGAGGATTGAGAATTGAGGATTGAGGTTTGAGGAATGAAGATTGAGGATTGGGTATTGAGGATTGAAGATTGACGATTGAGGATTGAGGATTGAGGATTGAAGATTGAGTATTGAGGATTGAAGACTGATGACTGAGGATTGAGGATTGAGGACTGAGGATTGAGGATTGAGGATTGAAGATTGAGTATTGAGGATTGAAGATTGAGGATTGAGGTTTGAGGACAGAGGATTCAGGATTGAGGATTGAGGATTGAGGATTGAGGATTGAGGATTGAGGATTGTGGATTGAGGATTGAGGATTGAGGGTTGAGGATTGAACATTGAGGATTGGGTATCGCGGATTGAACATTGAGGATTGAGGATTGAGTATCGAGGACTGAATTTTGTATGTTGATGATTGAAGATAGAGGATTGAGGATTGAGGGTTGTGGATTGAGGACGAGGACTGAGGGTAGAGTATTGATGTTTGAGGTCTGAGGACTGAGGATTGAGGATTGAGAATTGAGGATTGAGGATTGGGGATTGAAGATTGAGGATTGGGTATTGAGGATTGAAGAATGAGGATTGAGGATTGAGGATTGAGGGTTGAGGACTGAGGATTGAAGGTTGATTATTGAGGATTGAAGATTGAGGATTGAGGATTGAGGATTGGGGATTGAGGATTGAGGATTGAGGGTTGAAGATTGAGTATTCAGGATTGAAGATTGAGTATTCAGGATTGAAGATTGAGGATTGAGGACTGTGGATTGAGGATTGAGAATTGAAGATAGAGGATTGAAGATTGAGTATTGAGGATTGAAGATTGAGGATTGAGGATTGAACATTGAGGATTGGTTATCGCGGATTGAACATTGAGGATTGAGGATTGTGTATTGAGGACTGAATTTTGTATATTGATGATTGAAGATTGAGGATTGAGGATTGAGGGTTGTGGATTGAGGATTGAGGATTGAGGATTCAGGATTGAACATCGAGGATTGGGTATCGCGTATTGAACATTGAGGATTGAGGATTGAGGATTGAGGATTGAGGATTGAGGACTGAAGATTGTATATTGATGATTGAAGATTGAGGATTGGGGATTGAGGGTTGTGGATTGAGGACGAGGACTGAGGGTAGAGTACTGACGTTTGAGGTCTGAAGATTGAGGATTCAGGATTGAGGATTCAGGATAGAGGTTTGAGGACTGAGGATTGAGGACTGAGGATTGAGGATTGAGAATTGAGGATTGGGCATTGAGGATTGAAGATTGAGGATTGGGTATTGAGGATTGAAGAATCAGGATTGAGGATTGAGGATTGAAGATTGAGGAATGAAGATTTTGGATTGAGGTTTGAGGATTGAGGATTGAGGATTGACGATGAGGGCTGAGGGTTGAGGATTGAGGTTTGAGGACTCAGGACTGAGGATTGAGGATTGAGAATTGAGGATTGAGGATTGAGGATTGAAGATTGTGGATTGGGTATTGAGGATTGAGGAATCAGGATTGCGGATTGAGGATTGAAGATTGAGGAATGAAGATTTTGGATTGAGGTTTGAGGATTGAGGATTGAGGATTGAGTATTGAGGATTGAAGGTTGAGGATTGAGGAGTGAGGATTGAGGATTGAGGATTGAGGATTGAAGATTGAGGATTGAGGATTGAAGATTGAGGATTGAGGATTGAGGATTGAGGGTTGACGATTGAAGAATGAGGATTGGGGACTGAGTGTTGAGGGTTGAGTGATGAGAATTGATGTTTGTGGATAGATGTTTGAAGATTGCAGATTGAGTATTGCGTATTGAAAACTGTGAATTGAGGATATTCTATTGAGGATTGAGGATTGACAATTGATTGTCGAGGACTGAGGGCTGAAGATTGAGGATTCAGGATTGAGGTTTCAGAATTGAGGATTGAGGACTGAGGATTGAGGATTGAAGATTGAGTATTGAGGATTGAAGATTGAGGATTGAGGATTGAGGATGGAGGATTGAAGAGAGAGGACTGAGTGTTGAGTATTGAGTGTTGAGTATTGATGTTTGAGGTTTGAGATTTGATTATTGATTTTTGTGGATTGAGTATTGAACGATGAGAATTCACGGTATTCTATTGAGCATTGAGAATTGAGGATCGATTGTTGAGTATTGAGGATTGATGGTTGAGGGTTTTGTGTTGAATATTGAGGATTGAGGATTGAGGATTGAGGATTGAGGATTGACGATTGAGGATTGAAGATTGAGTATTGAGGATTGAAGGTTGTGGATTGAGGATTGAGGATTGAGGGCTGTGGATTGAGCACGAGGACTGAGGGTTGAGTATTGATGTTTGAGGTCTGAGGATTGAGGATTGAGGATTGAGAATTGAGGATTGAAGATTGAGGATTGAGCATTGAGGAATGAGGATTGAGGATCGAGGATTGAGGATTGTGGATAGAGGATCGAAGATTGAGCATTGGGTATTGAGGATTGAAGAATGAGGATTGAGGATTGAGGATTGAGGATTGTGAATTGAGGACTTAGGATTGAGTATTGAAGATTGAGGATTGGGTATTGAGGATTGAAGAATGAGGATTGAAGATTGAGGATTGGGTATTGAGGATTGAAGAATGAGGATTGAAGATTGAGGACTGAGGATTGAGGATTGAAGATTGAGGATTGAGGATAGAAGATTGAGTATTGAGGATTGAAGACTGACGATTGAGGATTGAGGATTGAGGATTGAGGATTGAGGATTGAGGATTGAGGATTGAAGATTGAGTATTGAGGATTGAAGGTTGAGGATTGAGGTTTCAGGACTGAGGATTCAGGATTGAGGATTGAGGATTGAGGATTGAAGATTGAGTATAGAGGATTGAAGGTTGAGGATTAAGGATTGAGGATTGAGGATTGACGATGAGGGCTGAGGGTTGAGGATTGAGGTTTGAGGACTGAGGACTGAGGATTGAGGATTGAGAATTGAGGATTGATGATTGAGGATTGAAGATTGAGGATTGGGTATTGAGGATTGAAGAATCAGGATTGAGGATTGAGGATTGAAGATTGAGGAATGAAGATTTTGGATTGAGGTTTGAGAATTGAGGATTGAGGATTGAGTATTGAGGATTGAAGGTTGAGGATTGAGGATTGAGAATTGAGGATTGACGATGAGGGCTGAGGGTTGAGGATTGAGTTTTGAGGACAGAGGACTGAGGATTGAGGATTGAGAATTGAGGATTTAGGATTGAGGATTGAAGATTGAGGATTGGGTATTGAGGATTGAAGAATGAGGATGGAGGATTGAGGATTGAGGATTGAAGATTGAGGATTGGGGACTGAGTGTTGAGGGTTGAGTGATGAGAATTGATGTTGGTGGATAGAGATTTGAAGATTGCAGATTGAGTATTGCGTATTGAAATCTCTGAACTGAGGATATTCTATTGAGGATTGAGGATTGACAACTGATTGTTGAGGACTGAGGGCCGAAGATTGAGGATTCAGTATTGAGGATTCAGGATAGAGGATTGAAGACTGACGATTGGGGATTGAGGATTGAGGATTGAGGATTGAGGATTGAGGATAGAGGGTTGTGGATTGAGGACGAGGACTGAGGGTTGAGTATTGATGATTGAGGTCTGAGGATTGAGGATTGAGGTTTGAGAATTGAGGATTGAGGATAGAGGATTGAAGATTGAGGATTGGGTATTGATGATTGAAAAATGAGGATTGAGGATTGAGGATTGAGGATTGAGGATTGAAGATTGAGTACTGAGGATTGAAGGTTGAGGATTGAGGATTGAGGATTGGGGATTGAGGATTGAGGATTGAGGATTGAAGATTGAGTATTGAGGATTGAAGATTGAGGACTGAGGATTGAGGATTGCGGATTGAGGTTTGAAGATTGAGGATTGGGGATTGAGGATTGACGATTGAGGATTGAGTATTGAGGGTTGACAGTTGAGGATGAGGATTGGAGATTGAGTATTGAGGATTGAAGGTTGAGGATTGAGGATTGAGGATTAAGGATTGACGATGAGGGCAGAGGGTTGAGGATTGAGGTTTGAGCTCAGAGGACTGAGGATTGAGGATTGAGAATTGAGGATTTAGGATTGAGGATTGAAGATTGAGGATTGGGTATTGAGGATTGAAGAATGAGCATTGAAGATTGAGGATTGAGGACTGAGGATTGAAGATTGAGTATTGAGGATTGAGGATTGAGGATTGACGATGAGGGCTGAGGGGTGAGGATTGAGGATTGAAGATTGAGTATTGAGGATTGAAGACTGACGATTGAGGATTGAGGATTGAGGATTGAGGATTGAGGATTGAGGATAGAGGGTTGTGGATTGAGGACGAGGACTGAGGGTTGAGTATTGATGATTGAGGTCTGAGGATTGAGGATTGAGGTTTGAGAATTGAGGATTGAGGATAGAGGATTGAAGATTGAGGATTGGGTATTGATGATTGAAAAATGAGGATTGAGGATTGAGGATTGAGGATTGAGGATTGAAGATTGAGTACTGAGGATTGAAGGTTGAGGATTGAGGATTGAGGATTGGGGATTGAGGATTGAGGATTGAGGATTGAAGATTGAGTATTGAGGATTGAAGATTGAGGACTGAGGATTGAGGATTGCGGATTGAGGTTTGAAGATTGAGGATTGGGGATTGAGGATTGACGATTGAGGATTGAGTATTGAGGGTTGACAGTTGAGGATGAGGATTGGAGATTGAGTATTGAGGATTGAAGGTTGAGGATTGAGGATTGAGGATTAAGGATTGACGATGAGGGCAGAGGGTTGAGGATTGAGGTTTGAGCTCAGAGGACTGAGGATTGAGGATTGAGAATTGAGGATTTAGGATTGAGGATTGAAGATTGAGGATTGGGTATTGAGGATTGAAGAATGAGCATTGAAGATTGAGGATTGAGGACTGAGGATTGAAGATTGAGTATTGAGGATTGAGGATTGAGGATTGACGATGAGGGCTGAGGGGTGAGGATTGAGGTTTGAGGACTGAGGATTGAGGATTGAGGATTGAGGATTGAGGATTGAGGATTGAGGATTGAGGATTGAGGATTGAGGATTGAAGATTGAGGATTGAGGATTGAAGGTTGAGTATTGAGGATTGAAGACTGACGATTGAGGATTGAGGATTGAGGATTGAGGATTGAGGATTGAGGATTGAAGATTGAGTATTGAGGATTGAAGGTTGAGGATTGAGGTTTGAGGACTGAGGATTGAGGATTGAGGATTGAGCATTGAGGATTGAGGATTGAGGATTGAGGGTTGAGGATTGAACATCGAGGATTGGGTATCGCGGATTGAACATTGAGGAGTGAGGATTGAGTATTGAGGATTGAGGATTGAGGACTGAAGATTGTATATTGATGATTGAAGATTGAGGATTGAGGATAGAGGGTTGTGGATTGAGGACGAGGACTGAGGGTTGAGTATTGATGTTTGAGGTCTGAGGATTGGGGATTGAGGATTGAGAATTGAGGATTGAGGATTGAGGATTGAAGATTGAGGATTGGGTATTGATGATTGAAAAATGAGGATTGAGGATTGAGGATTGAGGATTGAGGGTTGAAGATTGAGTATTGAGGATTGAAGGTTGAGGATTGAGGATTGAGGATTGGGGATTGAGGATTGAGGATTGAGGATTGAAGATTGAGTATTGAGGATTGAGTATTGAGGATTGAAGATTGAGGATTGAGGATTGAGGATTGAGGATTGAGGATTGAAGGTTGAGGATTGGGGACTGAGTGTTGAGGGTTGAGTGATGAGAATTGATGTTTGTGGATAGAGATTTGAAGATTGCAGATTGTGTATTGCGTATTGAAAACTCTGAACTGAGGATATTCTATTGAGGATTGAGGATTGACAACTGATTGTTGAGGACTGAGGGACGAAGATAGAGGATTCAGAATTGAGGTTTGAGGACGGAGGATTGAGGATGGAAGATTGAGTATTGAGGATTGAAGATTTAGGATTGAAGATTGAGTATTGAGGATTGAAGGTTGAGGATTGAGGATTGAGGATTGAAGGTTGACGATTGAAGAATGAGGATTGGGGACTGAGTGTTGAGGGTTGAGTGATGAGAATTGATGTTTGTGGATAGTTGTTCGAAGATTGCAGATTGAGTATTGGTTATTGAAATCACTGAACTGAGGATATTCTATTGAGGATTGAGGATTGACAACTAATTGTTGAGGACTGAGTGCTGAAGATTGAGGATTCAGCATTGAGTATTCAGAATTGTGGTTTGAGGATGGAGGATTCAGGATTGAGGATTGAGGATTGAAGATTGAGGATTGAGGATTGAAGATTGAGGATTGGGTATTGAGGATTGAAGAATGAGTATTGAGTATTGCGGATTGAGGATTGAGTGTTGAGGATTGAAGATTGAGTATTGAGGATTGAAGACTGACAATTGAGGATTGAGGATTGAGGATTGAGGATTGGGTATTGAGGATTGAAGAACGAGGATTGAAGATTGAGGATTGAGGATTGAGAATTGAGGATTGAGGTTTGAGGAATGAAGATTGAGGATTGGGTATTGAGGATTGAAGATTGACGATTGAGGATTGAGGATTGAGGATTGAAGATTGAGTATTGAGGATTGAAGACTGATGACTGAGGATTGAGGATTGAGGACTGAGGATTGAGGATTGAGGATTGAAGATTGAGTATTGAGGATTGAAGATTGAGGGTTGAGGATTGAACATTGAGGATTGGGTATCGCGGATTGAACATTGAGGATTGAGGATTGAGTATCGAGGACTGAATTTTGTATATTGATGATTGAAGATAGAGGATTGAGGATTGAGGGTTGTGGATTGAGGACGAGGACTGAGGGTAGAGTATTGATGTTTGAGGTCTGAGGACTGAGGATTGAGGATTGAGAATTGAGGATTGAGGATTGGGGATTGAAGACTGAGGATTGGGTATTGAGGATTGAAGAATGAGGATTGAGGATTGAGGATTGAGGGTTGAGGACTGAGGATTGAAGGTAGAGTATTGAGGATTGAAGATTGAGGATTGAGGATTGAGGATTGGGGATTGAGGATTGAGGATTGAGGGTTGAAGATTGAGTATTCAGGATTGAAGACTGAGTATTCAGGATTGAAGATTGAGGATTGAGGACTGTGGATTGAGGATTGAGAATTGAAGATAGAGGATTGAAGATTGAGTATTGAGGATTGAAGATTGAGGATTGAGGATTGAACATTGAGGATTGGTTATCGCGGATTGAACATTGAGGATTGAGGATTGTGTATTGAGGACTGAATTTTGTATATTGATGATTGAAGATTGAGGATTGAGGATTGAGGGTTGTGGATTGAGGATTGAGGATTGAGGATTCAGGATTGAACATCGAGGATTGGGTATCGCGTATTGAACATTGAGGATTGAGGATTGAGGATTGAGGATTGAGGATTGAGGACTGAAGATTGTATATTGATGATTGAAGATTGAGGATTGAGGATTGAGGGTTGTGGATTGAGGACGAGGACTGAGGGTAGAGTACTGACGTTTGAGGTCTGAAGATTGAGGATTCAGGATTGAGGATTCAGGATAGAGGTTTGAGGACTGAGGATTGAGGACTGAGGATTGAGGATTGAGAATTGAGGATTGGGCATTGAGGATTGAAGATTGAGGATTGGGTATTGAGGATTGAAGAATCAGGATTGAGGATTGAGGATTGAAGATTGAGGAATGAAGATTTTGGATTGAGGTTTGAGGATTGAGGATTGAGGATTGACGATGAGGGCTGAGGGTTGAGGATTGAGGTTTGAGGACTCAGGACTGAGGATTGAGGATTGAGAATTGAGGATTGAGGATTGAGGATTGAAGATTGAGGATCGGGGACTGAGTGTTGAGGGCTGAGTGTTGAGAATTGATGTTTGTGGATAGAGATTAGAAGATTGAAGGTTGAGTATTGAGTCCTGAAAACTGTGAATTCATGATATTCTATTGAGGATTGAGGATTGAAGATTGTATACTGATGGTTGAAGATTGAGGATTGAGGATTGAGGGTTGTGGATTGAGGACGAGGACTGAGGGTAGATTATTAATGTTTTAGGTCTGAGGATTGAGGATTGAGGTTTGAGAATTGTGGATTGAGGATTGAGGATTGAAGATTGAGGATTGGGTATTGAGGATTGAGGACTGAGGATTGAGGATTGAGAATGGAGGATTGATCATTGAGGATTGATGATTGAGGATTGAGGATTGAAGATTTAGGATTGAGGATTGAGGATTGAGGATTGAGGATGAGGTCTAAGGGTTGAAGATTGAGGTTTGAGGACTGAGGACTGTGGGTTGGGGATTGAGAATTGAGGATAGAGGATTGAAGATTGAGTATTGAGGATTGAAGATTGAGGATTGAGGATTTAGGATTGAGGATTGAACATTGAGGATTGGGTATCGCGGATTGAACATTGAGGATTGAGGATTGAGTATCGAGGACTGAATTTTGTATATTGATGACTGAAGGTAGAGGATTGAGGACTGAGGGTTGTGGATTGAGGACGAGGACTGAGGGTAGAGTATTGATATTTGAGGTCTGAGGATTGAGGATTGAGGATTGAGAATTGAGGATTGAGGATTGAGGATTGGGGATTGAAGATTGAGGATTGGGTATTGAGGATTGAAGAATGAGGATTGAGGATTGAGGATTGAGGGTTGAGGTCTGAGGATTGAAGATTGAGTATTGAGGATTGAAGATTGAGTATTGAGGATTGAAGATTGAGTATTGAGGATTGAAGTTTGAGGATTGAGGATTGAGGATTGGGGATTGAGGATTGAGGATTGAGGATTGAAGATTGAGTGTTGACGATTGAAGATTGAGGACTGAGGATTGAGGATTGAGGATTGAGGTTTGAAGATTGAGGATTGGGGATTGAGGATTGACGATTGAGGATTGAGAATTGAGGATTGAGGGTTGAGGATTGAGGATTGAAGATTGAGTATTGAGGATTGAAGGTTGATAATTGAGAATTGAGGATTGAGGATTGACGATGAGGGCTGAGGGTTGAGGATTGAGGTTTGAGGACTGAGGACTGAGGAGTGAGGATTGAGAATAGAGGATTGAGCATTGAGGATTGAAGATTGAGGATTGGGTATTGTGTATTGAAGAATCAGGATTGAGGATTGAGGATTGAAGATTGAGGAATGAAGATTTTGGATTGAGGTTTGAGGATTGAGGATTGAGGATTGAGTATTGAGGATTGAAGATTGAGGATTGAGGATTGAGGATTGAGGATTGAGGATTGAAGATTGAGGACTGGGGACTGAGTGTTGAGGGTTGAGTAATGAGAGTTGATGTTTGTGGATAGAGATTTGAAAATTGCAGAATGTGTATTGCGTATTGAAAACTCTGAACTGAGGATATTCTATTGAGGATTGAGGATTGACAACTGATTGTTGAGGACAGAGGGACGAAGATTGAGGATTCAGAATTGAGGTTTGAGGACTGAGGATTGAGGATTGAAGATTGAGTATTGAGGATTTAAGATTTAGGATTGAGGATTGAGGATTGAGGATTGAGGATGCGGGCTAAGGGTTGAAGATTGAGGTTTGAGGACTGAGGACTGAGGGCTGGGGATTGAGAATTGAGGATTCATGATTGAAGATTGAGTATTGAGGATTGAAGATTGAGGATTGAGGATTTAGGATTGAGGATTGAGGATAGGGGATTGAGGATTGAGGATTGAGGATTGAAGATTGAGTACTGAGGGTTGAAGATTGAGTATTGAGGATTGAAGATTGAGGATTGAGGATTGAGGATTGGGGATTGAAGATTGAGGATTGGGTATTGAGGATTGAAGAATGAGGATTGAGGATCGCGGATTGAGGATTGAGGGTAGAGGATTGAAGATTGAGGATTGGGTATTGAGGATTGAAGAATGAGGATTGAGGATTGAGGGTTGAGGATTGAGGATTGAAGATTGAGTATTGAGGATTGAAGACTGACGGTTGAGGGTTGAGGATTGAGGATTGAGGTTTGAGGACTGAGGATTGAGGATTGAGTATTGAGGCTTGAGGTTTGAGGATTGAGGATTGAGGACTGAGGATTGAGGATTGAGGATTGAGGATTGAACATTGAGGATTGGGTATCGCGGATTGAACATTGAGGATTGAGGATTGGGTATTGAGGACTGAATTTTGTATATTGATGATTGAAGATTGAGGATTCAGGGTTGAGGGTTGTGGATTGAGGATTGAGGATTGAGGATTCAGGACTGAACATCGAGGATTGGGTATCGCGTATTGAACATTGAGGATTGAGGATTGAGGATTGAGGATTGAGGATTGAGGACTGAAGATTGTATATTGATGATTGAAGATTGAGGATTGAGGATTGAGGGTTGTGGATACAGGACGAGGACTGAGGGTAGAGTTTTGACGTTTGAGTTCTGAAGATAGAGGATTCAGGATTGAGGATTCAGGATAGAGGTTTGAGGACTGAGGATTGAGGATTGAGGGTTGAGGATTGAGAATTGAGGATTGAGGATTGAAGATTGAGTATTGAGGATTGAAGATTGAGGATTGAGGATTGAGGATTGAGGATTGACGATGAGGGCGGAGGGTTGAGGATTGAGTTTTGAGGACTGAGGACTGAGGACTGAGGATTGAGAATTGAGGATTTAGGATTGAGGATTGAAGATTGAGGATTGGGTATTGAGGATTGAAGAATGAGGATTGAAGATTGAGGATTGAGGATTGAGAATTGAGGATTGAGGTTTGAGGAATGAAGATTGAGGATTGGGTATTGAGGATTGAAGAATGAGGATTGAGGATTGAGGATTGAGGATTGAGAATTGAGGATTGAAGATTGAGTATTGAGGATTGAAGATTGACGATTGAGGATTGAGGATTGATGATTGAGGATTGAGGATTGAGGATTGAAGATTGAGGATTCAGGATTGAAGATTGAGTATTGAGGATTGAAGACTGACGATTGAGGATTGAGGATTGAGGATTGAGGATTGAGGCTTGAGGATTGAAGATTGAGTATTGAAGATTGAAGGTTGAGGATTGAGGTTTGAGGAGTGAGGATTGAGGATTGAGGGTTGAGGATTGAGTATTGAGGATTGAGGATTGAGGATTGAGGATTGAACATCGAGGATTGGGTATCGCGTATTGAACATTGAGCAGTGAGGATTGAGTATTGAGGATTGAGGATTGAGGACTGAAGATTGTATATTGATGATTGAAGATTGAGGATTGAGGATAGAGGGTTGTGGATTGAGGACGAGGACTGAGGGTTGAGAATTGATGTTTGAGGTCTGAGGATTGAGGATTGAGGTTTGAGAATTGAGGTTTGAGGATTGAGGATTGAAGATTGAGGAATGGGTATTGATGATTGAAAAATGAGGATTGAGGATTGAGGATTGAGGATTGAGGATTGAAGATTGAGTATTGAGGATTGAAGGTTGAGGATTGAGGATTGAGAATTGGGGATTGAGGATTGAGGATTGAGGATTGAAGATTGAGTATTGAGGATTGAAGATTGAGGATTGAGGATTGAGGATTGCGGATTGAGGTATGAAGCTTGAGGATTGGGGATTGAGGATTGACGATTGAGGATTGAGTATTGAGGGTGGACAGTTGAGGATTGAGGATTGGAGATTGAGTATTGAGGGTTGAGTGATGAGAATTGATGTTTGGGGATAGAGATCTGAAGATTGCAGATTGAGTATTGAGTACTGAAAACTGTGAATTGAGGATAATCTATTGAGGATTGGGGATTGACAACTGATTGTTGAGGACTGAGGGCTGAAGATTGAGGATTCAGGGTTGAGGATTCGGGATTGAGGTTTGAGGACTGAGGAATGAGGATTGAAGATTGAGTATTCAGTATTGAAGATTGAGGATTGAGGATTGAGGAAGAGGGCTGAGGTTTGAGGATTGAGGTTTGAGGACTGAGGACTAAGGATTGAGGATTGAGAATTCAGGATTGAGGATTGAGGATTGAAGATTGAGGATTGGGTATTGAGTATTGAAGAATGAAGATTGAGGATTGAGTATTGAGGATTGAGGATTGAGGATTGAGGATTGAAGATTGAGTATTGAGGATTGAAGGTTGAGGATTGAGGATTGAGAATTGGGGATTGATGTTTGAGGTCTGAGGATTGAGGATTGAGGTTTGAGAATTGAGGTTTGAGGATTGAGGATTGAAGATTGAGGAATGGGTATTGATGATTGAAAAATGAGGATTGAGGATTGAGGATTGAGGATTGAGGATTGAAGATTGAGTATTGAGGATTGAAGGTTGAGGATTGAGGATTGAGGATTGAGGATTGAGGATTGAGTATTGAGGATTGAGGATTGAAGATTGAGTATTGAGGACTGAGGACTGAGGATTGAGGATTGAGGATTGAGGATTGAGCATTGAGGATTGAAGATTGAGGATTGGGTATTGAGGATTGAAGAATCAGGATTGAGGATTGAGGATTGAAGATTGAGGATTGAGCATTGAGGATTGAGGATTGAAGATTGAGTATTGAGGATTGAAGATTGAGGATTGAGGATTGAGGATTGAGGGTTGACGATTGAAGAATAAGGATTGGGTACTGAGTGTTGAGGATTGAGTGATGAGAATTGATGTTTGTGGATAGATGTTTGAAGATTGCAGATTGAGTATTGCGTATTGAAAACTGTGAATTGAGGATATTCTATTGAGGATTGAGGATTGACAATTGATTGTCGAGGACTGAGGGCTGAAGATTGAGGATTCAGGATTGAGGATCCAGAATTGAGGATTGAGGACTGAGGATTGAGGATTGAAGATTGAGTATTGAGGATTGAAGATTGAGGATTGAGGATTGAGGATGGAGGATTGAAGAGAGGGGACTGAGTGTTGAGTATTGAGTGTTGAGAACTGATGTTTGAGGTTTGAGATTTGATTATTGATCTTTGTGGATTGAGTATTGAACGATGAGAATTCACGGTATTCTATTGAGCATTGAGAATTGAGGATTGATTGTTGAGTATTGAGGATTGATGGTTGAGGGTTTTGTGTTGAATATTGAGGATTGAGGATTGAGGATTGATGATTGAGGATTGAGGATTGATGATTGAGGATTGAGGATTGAGGATTGAAGATTGAGGATTGAGGATTGAAGATTGAGTATTGAGGATTGAAGACTGACGATTGGGGATTGAGGATTGAGGATTGAGGATTGAGGCTTGAGGATTGAAGATTGAGTATTGAGGATTTAAGGTTGAGGATTGAGGTTTGAGGACTGAGGATTGAGGATTGAGTGTTGAGGACTGAGGATTGAGGATTGAGGATTGAGGATTGAGGATTGAACATCGAGGATTGGGTATCGCGTATTGAACATTGAGGAGTGAGGATTGAGTATTGAGGATTGAGGATTGAGGATTGAAGATTGAGGATTGAGGATTGAAGATTGAGTATTGAGGATTGAAGACTGACGATTGAGGATTGAGGATTGAGGATTGAGGATTGAGGATTGAGGATAGAGGGTTGTGGATTGAGGACGAGGACTGAGGGTTGAGTATTGATGATTGAGGTCTGAGGATTGAGGATTGAGGTTTGAGAATTGAGGATTGAGGATAGAGGATTGAAGATTGAGGATTGGGTATTGATGATTGAAAAATGAGGATTGAGGATTGAGGATTGAGGATTGAGGATTGAAGATTGAGTACTGAGGATTGAAGGTTGAGGATTGAGGATTGAGGATTGGGGATTGAGGATTGAGGATTGAGGATTGAAGATTGAGTATTGAGGATTGAAGATTGAGGACTGAGGATTGAGGATTGCGGATTGAGGTTTGAAGATTGAGGATTGGGGATTGAGGATTGACGATTGAGGATTGAGTATTGAGGGTTGACAGTTGAGGATGAGGATTGGAGATTGAGTATTGAGGATTGAAGGTTGAGGATTGAGGATTGAGGATTAAGGATTGACGATGAGGGCAGAGGGTTGAGGATTGAGGTTTGAGCTCAGAGGACTGAGGATTGAGGATTGAGAATTGAGGATTTAGGATTGAGGATTGAAGATTGAGGATTGGGTATTGAGGATTGAAGAATGAGCATTGAAGATTGAGGATTGAGGACTGAGGATTGAAGATTGAGTATTGAGGATTGAGGATTGAGGATTGACGATGAGGGCTGAGGGGTGAGGATTGAGGATTGAAGATTGAGTATTGAGGATTGAAGACTGACGATTGAGGATTGAGGATTGAGGATTGAGGATTGAGGATTGAGGATAGAGGGTTGTGGATTGAGGACGAGGACTGAGGGTTGAGTATTGATGATTGAGGTCTGAGGATTGAGGATTGAGGTTTGAGAATTGAGGATTGAGGATAGAGGATTGAAGATTGAGGATTGGGTATTGATGATTGAAAAATGAGGATTGAGGATTGAGGATTGAGGATTGAGGATTGAAGATTGAGTACTGAGGATTGAAGGTTGAGGATTGAGGATTGAGGATTGGGGATTGAGGATTGAGGATTGAGGATTGAAGATTGAGTATTGAGGATTGAAGATTGAGGACTGAGGATTGAGGATTGCGGATTGAGGTTTGAAGATTGAGGATTGGGGATTGAGGATTGACGATTGAGGATTGAGTATTGAGGGTTGACAGTTGAGGATGAGGATTGGAGATTGAGTATTGAGGATTGAAGGTTGAGGATTGAGGAT
The DNA here is from genome assembly GCF_051401765.1 of Calliopsis andreniformis. Lineage (NCBI taxonomy): Eukaryota > Metazoa > Arthropoda > Insecta > Hymenoptera > Andrenidae > Calliopsis > Calliopsis andreniformis. The sequence continues at coordinate 426,059 of NW_027480602.1, forward strand.
TGAGGATTAAGGATTGACGATGAGGGCAGAGGGTTGAGGATTGAGGTTTGAGCTCAGAGGACTGAGGATTGAGGATTGAGAATTGAGGATTTAGGATTGAGGATTGAAGATTGAGGATTGGGTATTGAGGATTGAAGAATGAGCATTGAAGATTGAGGATTGAGGACTGAGGATTGAAGATTGAGTATTGAGGATTGAGGATTGAGGATTGACGATGAGGGCTGAGGGGTGAGGATTGAGGTTTGAGGACTGAGGATTGAGGATTGAGGATTGAGGATTGAGGATTGAGGATTGAGGATTGAGGATTGAGGATTGAGGATTGAAGATTGAGGATTGAGGATTGAAGGTTGAGTATTGAGGATTGAAGACTGACGATTGAGGATTGAGGATTGAGGATTGAGGATTGAGGATTGAGGATTGAAGATTGAGTATTGAGGATTGAAGGTTGAGGATTGAGGTTTGAGGACTGAGGATTGAGGATTGAGGATTGAGCATTGAGGATTGAGGATTGAGGATTGAGGGTTGAGGATTGAACATCGAGGATTGGGTATCGCGGATTGAACATTGAGGAGTGAGGATTGAGTATTGAGGATTGAGGATTGAGGACTGAAGATTGTATATTGATGATTGAAGATTGAGGATTGAGGATAGAGGGTTGTGGATTGAGGACGAGGACTGAGGGTTGAGTATTGATGTTTGAGGTCTGAGGATTGGGGATTGAGGATTGAGAATTGAGGATTGAGGATTGAGGATTGAAGATTGAGGATTGGGTATTGATGATTGAAAAATGAGGATTGAGGATTGAGGATTGAGGATTGAGGGTTGAAGATTGAGTATTGAGGATTGAAGGTTGAGGATTGAGGATTGAGGATTGGGGATTGAGGATTGAGGATTGAGGATTGAAGATTGAGTATTGAGGATTGAGTATTGAGGATTGAAGATTGAGGATTGAGGATTGAGGATTGAGGATTGAGGATTGAAGGTTGAGGATTGGGGACTGAGTGTTGAGGGTTGAGTGATGAGAATTGATGTTTGTGGATAGAGATTTGAAGATTGCAGATTGTGTATTGCGTATTGAAAACTCTGAACTGAGGATATTCTATTGAGGATTGAGGATTGACAACTGATTGTTGAGGACTGAGGGACGAAGATAGAGGATTCAGAATTGAGGTTTGAGGACGGAGGATTGAGGATGGAAGATTGAGTATTGAGGATTGAAGATTTAGGATTGAAGATTGAGTATTGAGGATTGAAGGTTGAGGATTGAGGATTGAGGATTGAAGGTTGACGATTGAAGAATGAGGATTGGGGACTGAGTGTTGAGGGTTGAGTGATGAGAATTGATGTTTGTGGATAGTTGTTCGAAGATTGCAGATTGAGTATTGGTTATTGAAATCACTGAACTGAGGATATTCTATTGAGGATTGAGGATTGACAACTAATTGTTGAGGACTGAGTGCTGAAGATTGAGGATTCAGCATTGAGTATTCAGAATTGTGGTTTGAGGATGGAGGATTCAGGATTGAGGATTGAGGATTGAAGATTGAGGATTGAGGATTGAAGATTGAGGATTGGGTATTGAGGATTGAAGAATGAGTATTGAGTATTGCGGATTGAGGATTGAGTGTTGAGGATTGAAGATTGAGTATTGAGGATTGAAGACTGACAATTGAGGATTGAGGATTGAGGATTGAGGATTGGGTATTGAGGATTGAAGAACGAGGATTGAAGATTGAGGATTGAGGATTGAGAATTGAGGATTGAGGTTTGAGGAATGAAGATTGAGGATTGGGTATTGAGGATTGAAGATTGACGATTGAGGATTGAGGATTGAGGATTGAAGATTGAGTATTGAGGATTGAAGACTGATGACTGAGGATTGAGGATTGAGGACTGAGGATTGAGGATTGAGGATTGAAGATTGAGTATTGAGGATTGAAGATTGAGGGTTGAGGATTGAACATTGAGGATTGGGTATCGCGGATTGAACATTGAGGATTGAGGATTGAGTATCGAGGACTGAATTTTGTATATTGATGATTGAAGATAGAGGATTGAGGATTGAGGGTTGTGGATTGAGGACGAGGACTGAGGGTAGAGTATTGATGTTTGAGGTCTGAGGACTGAGGATTGAGGATTGAGAATTGAGGATTGAGGATTGGGGATTGAAGACTGAGGATTGGGTATTGAGGATTGAAGAATGAGGATTGAGGATTGAGGATTGAGGGTTGAGGACTGAGGATTGAAGGTAGAGTATTGAGGATTGAAGATTGAGGATTGAGGATTGAGGATTGGGGATTGAGGATTGAGGATTGAGGGTTGAAGATTGAGTATTCAGGATTGAAGACTGAGTATTCAGGATTGAAGATTGAGGATTGAGGACTGTGGATTGAGGATTGAGAATTGAAGATAGAGGATTGAAGATTGAGTATTGAGGATTGAAGATTGAGGATTGAGGATTGAACATTGAGGATTGGTTATCGCGGATTGAACATTGAGGATTGAGGATTGTGTATTGAGGACTGAATTTTGTATATTGATGATTGAAGATTGAGGATTGAGGATTGAGGGTTGTGGATTGAGGATTGAGGATTGAGGATTCAGGATTGAACATCGAGGATTGGGTATCGCGTATTGAACATTGAGGATTGAGGATTGAGGATTGAGGATTGAGGATTGAGGACTGAAGATTGTATATTGATGATTGAAGATTGAGGATTGAGGATTGAGGGTTGTGGATTGAGGACGAGGACTGAGGGTAGAGTACTGACGTTTGAGGTCTGAAGATTGAGGATTCAGGATTGAGGATTCAGGATAGAGGTTTGAGGACTGAGGATTGAGGACTGAGGATTGAGGATTGAGAATTGAGGATTGGGCATTGAGGATTGAAGATTGAGGATTGGGTATTGAGGATTGAAGAATCAGGATTGAGGATTGAGGATTGAAGATTGAGGAATGAAGATTTTGGATTGAGGTTTGAGGATTGAGGATTGAGGATTGACGATGAGGGCTGAGGGTTGAGGATTGAGGTTTGAGGACTCAGGACTGAGGATTGAGGATTGAGAATTGAGGATTGAGGATTGAGGATTGAAGATTGAGGATCGGGGACTGAGTGTTGAGGGCTGAGTGTTGAGAATTGATGTTTGTGGATAGAGATTAGAAGATTGAAGGTTGAGTATTGAGTCCTGAAAACTGTGAATTCATGATATTCTATTGAGGATTGAGGATTGAAGATTGTATACTGATGGTTGAAGATTGAGGATTGAGGATTGAGGGTTGTGGATTGAGGACGAGGACTGAGGGTAGATTATTAATGTTTTAGGTCTGAGGATTGAGGATTGAGGTTTGAGAATTGTGGATTGAGGATTGAGGATTGAAGATTGAGGATTGGGTATTGAGGATTGAGGACTGAGGATTGAGGATTGAGAATGGAGGATTGATCATTGAGGATTGATGATTGAGGATTGAGGATTGAAGATTTAGGATTGAGGATTGAGGATTGAGGATTGAGGATGAGGTCTAAGGGTTGAAGATTGAGGTTTGAGGACTGAGGACTGTGGGTTGGGGATTGAGAATTGAGGATAGAGGATTGAAGATTGAGTATTGAGGATTGAAGATTGAGGATTGAGGATTTAGGATTGAGGATTGAACATTGAGGATTGGGTATCGCGGATTGAACATTGAGGATTGAGGATTGAGTATCGAGGACTGAATTTTGTATATTGATGACTGAAGGTAGAGGATTGAGGACTGAGGGTTGTGGATTGAGGACGAGGACTGAGGGTAGAGTATTGATATTTGAGGTCTGAGGATTGAGGATTGAGGATTGAGAATTGAGGATTGAGGATTGAGGATTGGGGATTGAAGATTGAGGATTGGGTATTGAGGATTGAAGAATGAGGATTGAGGATTGAGGATTGAGGGTTGAGGTCTGAGGATTGAAGATTGAGTATTGAGGATTGAAGATTGAGTATTGAGGATTGAAGATTGAGTATTGAGGATTGAAGTTTGAGGATTGAGGATTGAGGATTGGGGATTGAGGATTGAGGATTGAGGATTGAAGATTGAGTGTTGACGATTGAAGATTGAGGACTGAGGATTGAGGATTGAGGATTGAGGTTTGAAGATTGAGGATTGGGGATTGAGGATTGACGATTGAGGATTGAGAATTGAGGATTGAGGGTTGAGGATTGAGGATTGAAGATTGAGTATTGAGGATTGAAGGTTGATAATTGAGAATTGAGGATTGAGGATTGACGATGAGGGCTGAGGGTTGAGGATTGAGGTTTGAGGACTGAGGACTGAGGAGTGAGGATTGAGAATAGAGGATTGAGCATTGAGGATTGAAGATTGAGGATTGGGTATTGTGTATTGAAGAATCAGGATTGAGGATTGAGGATTGAAGATTGAGGAATGAAGATTTTGGATTGAGGTTTGAGGATTGAGGATTGAGGATTGAGTATTGAGGATTGAAGATTGAGGATTGAGGATTGAGGATTGAGGATTGAGGATTGAAGATTGAGGACTGGGGACTGAGTGTTGAGGGTTGAGTAATGAGAGTTGATGTTTGTGGATAGAGATTTGAAAATTGCAGAATGTGTATTGCGTATTGAAAACTCTGAACTGAGGATATTCTATTGAGGATTGAGGATTGACAACTGATTGTTGAGGACAGAGGGACGAAGATTGAGGATTCAGAATTGAGGTTTGAGGACTGAGGATTGAGGATTGAAGATTGAGTATTGAGGATTTAAGATTTAGGATTGAGGATTGAGGATTGAGGATTGAGGATGCGGGCTAAGGGTTGAAGATTGAGGTTTGAGGACTGAGGACTGAGGGCTGGGGATTGAGAATTGAGGATTCATGATTGAAGAATGAGTATTGAGGATTGAAGATTGAGGATTGAGGATTTAGGATTGAGGATTGAGGATAGGGGATTGAGGATTGAGGATTGAGGATTGAAGATTGAGTACTGAGGGTTGAAGATTGAGTATTGAGGATTGAAGATTGAGGATTGAGGATTGAGGATTGGGGATTGAAGATTGAGGATTGGGTATTGAGGATTGAAGAATGAGGATTGAGGATTGCGGATTGAGGATTGAGGGTAGAGGATTGAAGATTGAGGATTGGGTATTGAGGATTGAAGAATGAGGATTGAGGATTGAGGGTTGAGGATTGAGGATTGAAGATTGAGTATTGAGGATTGAAGACTGACGGTTGAGGGTTGAGGATTGAGGATTGAGGTTTGAGGACTGAGGATTGAGGATTGAGTATTGAGGCTTGAGGTTTGAGGATTGAGGATTGAGGACTGAGGATTGAGGATTGAGGATTGAGGATTGAACATTGAGGATTGGGTATCGCGGATTGAACATTGAGGATTGAGGATTGGGTATTGAGGACTGAATTTTGTATATTGATGATTGAAGATTGAGGATTCAGGGTTGAGGGTTGTGGATTGAGGATTGAGGATTGAGGATTCAGGACTGAACATCGAGGATTGGGTATCGCGTATTGAACATTGAGGATTGAGGATTGAGGATTGAGGATTGAGGATTGAGGACTGAAGATTGTATATTGATGATTGAAGATTGAGGATTGAGGATTGAGGGTTGTGGATACAGGACGAGGACTGAGGGTAGAGTTTTGACGTTTGAGTTCTGAAGATAGAGGATTCAGGATTGAGGATTCAGGATAGAGGTTTGAGGACTGAGGATTGAGGATTGAGGGTTGAGGATTGAGAATTGAGGATTGAGGATTGAAGATTGAGTATTGAGGATTGAAGATTGAGGATTGAGGATTGAGGATTGAGGATTGACGATGAGGGCGGAGGGTTGAGGATTGAGTTTTGAGGACTGAGGACTGAGGACTGAGGATTGAGAATTGAGGATTTAGGATTGAGGATTGAAGATTGAGGATTGGGTATTGAGGATTGAAGAATGAGGATTGAAGATTGAGGATTGAGGATTGAGAATTGAGGATTGAGGTTTGAGGAATGAAGATTGAGGATTGGGTATTGAGGATTGAAGAATGAGGATTGAGGATTGAGGATTGAGGATTGAGAATTGAGGATTGAAGATTGAGTATTGAGGATTGAAGATTGACGATTGAGGATTGAGGATTGATGATTGAGGATTGAGGATTGAGGATTGAAGATTGAGGATTCAGGATTGAAGATTGAGTATTGAGGATTGAAGACTGACGATTGAGGATTGAGGATTGAGGATTGAGGATTGAGGCTTGAGGATTGAAGATTGAGTATTGAAGATTGAAGGTTGAGGATTGAGGTTTGAGGAGTGAGGATTGAGGATTGAGGGTTGAGGATTGAGTATTGAGGATTGAGGATTGAGGATTGAGGATTGAACATCGAGGATTGGGTATCGCGTATTGAACATTGAGCAGTGAGGATTGAGTATTGAGGATTGAGGATTGAGGACTGAAGATTGTATATTGATGATTGAAGATTGAGGATTGAGGATAGAGGGTTGTGGATTGAGGACGAGGACTGAGGGTTGAGAATTGATGTTTGAGGTCTGAGGATTGAGGATTGAGGTTTGAGAATTGAGGTTTGAGGATTGAGGATTGAAGATTGAGGAATGGGTATTGATGATTGAAAAATGAGGATTGAGGATTGAGGATTGAGGATTGAGGATTGAAGATTGAGTATTGAGGATTGAAGGTTGAGGATTGAGGATTGAGAATTGGGGATTGAGGATTGAGGATTGAGGATTGAAGATTGAGTATTGAGGATTGAAGATTGAGGATTGAGGATTGAGGATTGCGGATTGAGGTATGAAGCTTGAGGATTGGGGATTGAGGATTGACGATTGAGGATTGAGTATTGAGGGTGGACAGTTGAGGATTGAGGATTGGAGATTGAGTATTGAGGGTTGAGTGATGAGAATTGATGTTTGGGGATAGAGATCTGAAGATTGCAGATTGAGTATTGAGTACTGAAAACTGTGAATTGAGGATAATCTATTGAGGATTGGGGATTGACAACTGATTGTTGAGGACTGAGGGCTGAAGATTGAGGATTCAGGGTTGAGGATTCGGGATTGAGGTTTGAGGACTGAGGAATGAGGATTGAAGATTGAGTATTCAGTATTGAAGATTGAGGATTGAGGATTGAGGAAGAGGGCTGAGGTTTGAGGATTGAGGTTTGAGGACTGAGGACTAAGGATTGAGGATTGAGAATTCAGGATTGAGGATTGAGGATTGAAGATTGAGGATTGGGTATTGAGTATTGAAGAATGAAGATTGAGGATTGAGTATTGAGGATTGAGGATTGAAGATTGATTATTCAGGAATGGAGATTGACGATTGAGGATTGAGGATAGAGGATCGATGACTGAGGATTGAGAATTGAAGACTGAGTATTGAGGATTGAAGGCTGAGGATTGGGGACTGAGTGTTGAGGATTGAGGGTTGAAGATTGAGGATCGGGGACTGAGTGTTGAGGGCTGAGTGATTAGGATTGATGTTTGTGGATAGAGATTTGAAGATTGCAGGTTGAGTATTGAGTACTGAAAACTGTGAATTCATGATATTCTATTGAGGATTGAGGATTGACAACTGATTGTTGAGGACTGAGGTCTGAAGGTTGAGTATTGAGGATTGAGGACTGAAGATTGTATACTGATGATTGAAGATTGAGGATTGAGGATTGAGGGTTGTGGATTGAGGACGAGGACTGAGGGTAGAGTATTAATGTTTGAGGTCTGAGGATTGAGGGTTGAGGATTGAGAATTGTGGATTGAGGATTGAGGATTGAAGATTGAGGATTGGGTATTGAGGATTGAAAAATGAGGATTGAAGATTGAGGATTGGGTATTGATGATTGAAGAATGAGGATTGAGGATTGAGGATTGAGGACTGAGGATTGAAGATTGAGTATTGAGGATTGAAGATTGAGGATTGAGGATTGAGGATTGGGGATTGAGGATCGAGGATTGAGGATTGAAGGTTGAGTATTGAGGATTGCAGATTGAGGATTGAGGATTGAGGATTGAGGATTGAGGATTGAAGATTGAGGATTGGCTATTGAGGATTGAAGAATGAGGATTGAGGATTCAGTACCGAGGACTGAGGATTGAACATTGAGTATTGAGGATTGAAGACAGACGACTGAGGATTGAGGATTGAGGACTGAGGATTGAGGATTGAGGATTGAGGATTGAGGATTGAGGGTTGAGGACTGAGGATTGAAGATTGAGTATTGAGGATTAAAGATTGAGGATTGGGGATTGAGGATTGGGGATTGAGAATTGAGGATTGAAGATTGAGTATTGAGGATTGAAGATTGATAATTGAGGATTGAGGATTGAGGATTGACGATGAGGGCTGAGGGTTGAGGATTGAGGTTTGAGGACTGAGGACTGAGGATTGAGGATTGAGAATTGAGGATTGAGGATTGAAGATTGAGTATTGAGGATTGAAGATTGAGGATTGAGGATTTAGGATTGAGGATTGAACATTGAGGATTGGGTATCGCGGATTGAACATTGAGGATTGAGGATTGAGTATCGAGGACTGAATTTTGTATATTGATGACTGAAGGTAGAGGATTGAGGACTGAGGGTTGTGGATTGAGGACGAGGACTGAGGGTAGAGTATTGATATTTGAGGTCTGAGGATTGAGGATTGAGGATTGAGAATTGAGGATTGAGGATTGAGGATTGGGAATTGAAGATTGAGGATTGGGTATTGAGGATTGAAGAATGAGGATTGAGGATTGAGGATTGAGGGTTGAGGTCTGAGGATTGAAGATTGAGTATTGAGGATTGAAGATTGAGTATTGAGGATTGAAGATTGAGTATTGAGGATTGAAGTTTGAGGATTGAGGATTGAGGATTGGGGATTGAGGATTGAGGATTGAGGATTGAAGATTGAGTGTTGACGATTGAAGATTGAGGACTGAGGATTGAGGATTGAGGATTGAGGTTTGAAGATTGAGGATTGGGGATTGAGGATTGACGATTGAGGATTGAGAATTGAGGATTGAGGGTTGAGGATTGAGGATTGAAGATTGAGTATTGAGGATTGAAGGTTGATAATTGAGAATTGAGGATTGAGGATTGACGATGAGGGCTGAGGGTTGAGGATTGAGGTTTGAGGACTGAGGACTGAGGAGTGAGGATTGAGAATAGAGGATTGAGCATTGAGGATTGAAGATTGAGGATTGGGTATTGTGTATTGAAGAATCAGGATTGAGGATTGAGGATTGAAGATTGAGGAATGAAGATTTTGGATTGAGGTTTGAGGATTGAGGATTGAGGATTGAGTATTGAGGATTGAAGATTGAGGATTGAGGATTGAGGATTGAGGATTGAGGATTGAAGATTGAGGATTGGGGACTGAGTGTTGAGGGTTGAGTAATGAGAGTTGATGTTTGTGGATAGAGATTTGAAGATTGCAGAATGTGTATTGCGTATTGAAAACTCTGAACTGAGGATATTCTATTGAGGATTGAGGATTGACAACTGATTGTTGAGGACTGAGGGACGAAGATTGAGGATTCAGAATTGAGGTTTGAGGACTGAGGATTGAGGATTGAAGATTGAGTATTGAGGATTGAAGATTTAGGATTGAGGATTGAGGATTGAGGATTGAGGATGCGGGCTAAGGGTTGAAGATTGAGGTTTGAGGACTGAGGACTGAGGGCTGGGGATTGAGAATTGAGGATTCAGGATTGAAGATTGAGTATTGAGGATTCAAGATTGAGGATTGAGTATTTAGGATTGAGGATTGAGGATAGGGGATTGAGGATTGAGGATTGAGGATTGAAGATTGAGTATTGAGGATTGAAGATTGAGTATTGAGGATTGAAGATTGAGGATTGAGGATTGAGGATTGGGGATTGAAGATTGAGGATTGGGTATTGAGGATTGAAGAATGAGGATTGAGGATTGAGGATTGAGGGTTGAGGTCTGAGGATTGAAGATTGAGTATTGAGGATTGAAGATTGAGGATTGAGGATTGAGGATTGGGGATTGAGGATTGAGGATTGAGGATTGAAGATTGAGTATTGAGGATTGAAGATTGAGAATTGAGGATTGAAGTTTGAGGATTGAGGATTGAGGATTGGGGATTGAGGATTGAGGATTGAGGATTGAAGGTTGAGTATTGACGATTGAAGATTGAGGACTGAGGATTGAGGATTGAGGATTGAGGTTTGAAGATTGAGGATTGGGGATTGAGGATTGACGATTGAGGATTGAGAATTGACGATTGAGAGTTGAGGATTGAGGATTGAAGATTGAGTATTGAGGATTGAAGGTTGATAATTGAGGATTGAGGATTGAGGATTGACGATGAGGGCTGAGGGTTGAGGATTGAGGTTTGAGGACTGAGGACTGAGGATTGAGGATTGAGAATTGAGGATTGAGCATTGAGGATTGAAGATTGAGGATTGGGTATTGTGTATTGAAGAATCAGGATTGAGGATTGAGGATTGAAGATTGAGGAATGAAGATTTTGGATTGAGGTTTGAGGATTGAGGATTGAGGATTGAGTATTGAGGATTGAAGATTGAGGATTGAGGATTGAGTATTGAGGATTGAGGATTGAAGATTGAAGATTGGGGACTGAGTGTTGAGGGTTGAGTGATGAGAGTTGATGTTTGTGGATAGAGATTTGAAGATTGCAGAATGTGTATTGCGTATTGAAAACTCTGAACTGAGGATTATCTATTGAGGACTGAGGATTGACAACTGATTGTTGAGGACTGAGGGACGAAGATTGAGGATTCAGAATTGAGGTTTGAGGACTGAGGATTGAGGATTGAAGATTGAGTATTGAGGATTGAAGATTTAGGATTGAGGATTGAGGATTGAGGATTGAGGATGCGGGCTAAGGGTTGAAGATTGAGGTTTGAGGACTGAGGACTGAGGGCTGGGGATTGAGAATTGAGGATTCAGGATTGAAGATTGAGTATTGAGGATTGAAGATTGAGGATTGAGGATTTAGGATTGAGGATTGAGGATAGGGGATTGAGGATTGAGGATTGAGGATTGAAGATTGAGTATTGAGGATTGAAGACTGAGTATTGAGGATTGAAGATTTAGGATTGAGGTTTGAGGACTGAGGACTGAGGATTGAGGATTGAGAATTGAGGATTGAGCATTGAGGATTGAAGATTGAGTATTGAGGATTGAAGTTTGAGGATTGAGGATTGAGGATTGGGGATTGAGGATTGAGGATTGAGGATTGAAGGTTGAGTATTGACAATTGAAGATTGAGGACTGAGGATTGAGGATTGAGGATTGAGGTTTGAAGATTGAGGATTGGGGATTGAGGATTGACGATTGAGGATTGAGAATTGACGATTGAGAGTTGAGGATTGTGGATTGAAGATTGAGTATTGAGGATTGAAGGTTGATAATTGAGGATTGAGGATTGAGGATTGACGATGAGGGCTGAGGGTTGAGGATTGAGGTTTGAGGACTGAGGACTGAGGATTGAGGATTGAGAATTGAGGATTGAGCATTGAGGATTGAAGATTGAGGATTGGGTATTGTGTATTGAAGAATCAGGATTGAGGATTGAGGATTGAAGATTGAGGAATGAAGATTTTGGATTGAGGTTTGAGGATTGAGGATTGAGGATTGAGTATTGAGGATTGAAGATTGAGGATTGAGGATTGAGTATTGAGGATTGAGGATTGAAGATTGAAGATTGGGGACTGAGTGTTGAGGGTTGAGTGATGAGAGTTGATGTTTGTGGATAGAGATTTGAAGATTGCAGAATGTGTATTGCGTATTGAAAACTCTGAACTGAGGATATTCTATTGAGGATTGAGGATTGACAACTGATTGTTGAGGACTGAGGGACGAAGATTGAGGATTCAGAATTGAGGTTTGAGGACTGAGGATTGAGGATTGAAGATTGAGTATTGAGGATTGAAGATTTAGGATTGAGGATTGAGGATTGAGGATTGAGGATGCGGGCTAATGGTTGAAGATTGAGGTTTGAGGACTGAGGACTGAGGGCTGGGGATTGAGAATTGAGGATTCAGGATTGAAGATTGAGTATTGAGGATTGAAGATTGAGGATTGAGGATTTAGGATTGAGGATTGAGGATAGGGGATTGAGGATTGAGGATTGAGGATTGAAGATTGAGTATTGAGGATTGAAGATTGAGCATTGAGGATTGAAGATTGAGGATTGAGGATTGAGGATTGGGGATTGAGGATTGAGGAGTGAGGATTGAAGATTGAGTATTGTGGATTGAAGATTGAGGATTGAGGATTGAGGATTGAGGATTGAGTATTGAGGTTTGAAGATTGAGGATTGGGGATTGAGGATTGAAGAATGAGGATTGAAGATTGAGGATTGGGTATTGAGGATTGAAGAATGAGGATTGAAGATTGAGGATTGAGGATTGAGGATTGAAGATTGAGGATTGAGGATAGAAGATTGAGTATTGAGGATTGAAGACTGACGATTGACGATTGAGGATTGAGGATTGAGGATTGAGGATTGAGGATTGAAGATTGAGTGTTGAGGATTGAAGGTTGAGGATTGAGGTTTCAGAATTGAGGATTGAGGATTGAGGATTGAGGATTGAGGATTGAGGATTGAGGATTGAGGATTGAGGATTGAACATCGACGATTGGGTATCGCGGATTGAACATTGAGGATTGAGGATTGAGGATTGAGGATTGATGATTGCGTATTGAGGATTGAGGATTGAGGATTGAGGATTGAGGATTGAGGATTGAGGATTGAGGATGAGGGCTGAGGGTTGAAGATTGAGGTTTGAGGACTGAGGACTGAGGATTGAGGATTGAGAATTGAGGATTGAGGATTGAGGATTGACGATGAGGGCTGAGGGTTGAGGATTGAGGTTTGAGGACTGAGGACTGAGGATTGAGGATTGAGAATTGAGGATTGAGCATTGAGGATTGAAGATTGAGGATTGGGTATTGTGTATTGAAGAATCAGGATTGAGGATTGAGGATTGAAGATTGAGGAATGAAGATTTTGGATTGAGGTTTGAGGATTGAGGATTGAGGATTGAGTATTGAGGATTGAAGATTGAGGATTGAGGATTGAGTATTGAGGATTGAGGATTGAAGATTGAAGATTGGGGACTGAGTGTTGAGGGTTGAGTGATGAGAGTTGATGTTTGTGGATAGAGATTTGAAGATTGCAGAATGTGTATTGCGTATTGAAAACTCTGAACTGAGGATATTCTATTGAGGATTGAGGATTGACAACTGATTGTTGAGGACTGAGGGACGAAGATTGAGGATTCAGAATTGAGGTTTGAGGACTGAGGATTGAGGATTGAAGATTGAGTATTGAGGATTGAAGATTTAGGATTGAGGATTGAGGATTGAGGATTGAGGATGCGGGCTAAGGGTTGAAGATTGAGGTTTGAGGACTGAGGACTGAGGGCTGGGGATTGAGAATTGAGGATTCAGGATTGAAGATTGAGTATTGAGGATTGAAGATTGAGGATTGAGGATTTAGGATTTAGGATTGAGGATTGAGGATAGGGGATTGAGGATTGAGGATTGAGGATTGAAGATTGAGTATTGAGGATTGAAGATTGAGTATTGAGGATTGAAGATTGAGGATTGAGGATTGAGGATTGGGGATTGAAGATTGAGGATTGGGAATTGAGGATTGAAGAATGAGGATTGAGGATTGAGGATTGAGGGTTGAGGTCTGAGGATTGAAGATTGAGTATTGAGGATTGAAGATTGAGGATTGAGGATTGAGGATTGGGGATTGAGGATTGAGGATTGAGGATTGAAGATTGAGAATTGAGGATTGAAGATTGAGTATTGAGGATTGAAGTTTGAGGATTGAGGATTGAGGATTGTGGATTGGGGATTGAGGATTGAGGATTGAAGATTGAGTATTGACGATTGAATATTGAGGACTGAGGATTGAGGATTGAGGATTGAGGTTTGAAGATTGAGGATTGGGGATTGAGGATTGACGATTGAGGATTGAGAATTGAGGATTGAGAGTTGAGGATTGAGGATTGAAGATTGAGTATTGAGGATTCAAGGTTGATAATTGAGGATTGAGGATTGAGGATTGACGATGAGGGCTGAGGGTTGAGGATTGAGGTTTGAGGACTGAGGACTGAGGATTGAGGATTGAGAATTGAGGATTGAGCATTGAGGATTGAAGATTGAGGATTGGGTATTGTGTATTGAAGAATCAGGATTGAGGATTGAGGATTGAAGATTGAGGAATGAAGATTTTGGATTGAGGTTTGAGGATTGAAGATTGAGGATTGAGTATTGAGGATTGAAGATTGAGGATTGAGGATTGAGGATTGAGGATTGAGGATTGCACATTGAGGATTGGGGACTGAGCGTTGAGGGTTGAGTGATGAGAGTTGATGTTTGTGGATAGAGATTTGAAGATTGCAGAATGTGTATTGCGTATTGAAAACTCTGAACTGAGGATATTCTATTGAGGATTGAGGATTGACAACTGATTGTTGAGGACTGAGGGACGAAGATTGAGGATTCAGAATTGAGGTTTGAGGACTGAGGATTGAGGATTGAAGATTGAGTATTGAGGATTGAAGATTTAGGATTGAGGATTGAGGATTGAGGATTGAGGATGCGGTCTAAGGGTTGAAGATTGAGGTTTGAGGACTGAGGACTGAGGGCTGGGGATTGAGAATTGAGGATTCAGGATTGAAGATTGAGTATTGAGGATTGAAGATTGAGGATTGAGGATTCAGGATTGAAGATTGAGTATTGAGGATTGAAGATTGAGGATTGAGGATTTAGGATTCAGGATTGAGGATAGGGGATTGAGGATTGAGGATTGAGGATTGAAGATTGAGTATTGAGGATTGAAGATTGAGTATTGAGGATTGAAGATTGAGGATTGAGGATTGAGGATTGAGGATTGAAGATTGAGTATTGAGGATTGAAGATTGAGTATTGAGGATTGAAGTTTGAGGATTGAGGATTGAGGATTGGGGATTGAGGATTGAGGATTGAGGATTGAAGATTGAGTATTGACGATTGAAGATTGAGGACTGAGGATTGAGGATTGAGGATTGAGGTTTGAAGATTGAGGATTGGGGATTGAGGATTGACGATTGAGGATTGAGAATTGAGGATTGAGAGTTGAGGATTGAGGATTGAAGATTGAGTATTGAGGATTGAAGGTTGATAATTGAGGATTGAGGATTGAGGATTGACGATGAGGTCTGAGGGTTGAGGATTGAGGTTTGAGGACTGAGGACTGAGGATTGAGGATTGAGAATTGAGGATTGAGCATTGAGGATTGAAGATTGAGGATTGGGTATTGTGTATTGAAGAATCAGGATTGAGGATTGAGGATTGAAGATTGAGGAATGAAGATTTTGGATTGAGGTTTGAGGATTGAGGATTGAGGATTGAGTATTGAGGATTGAAGATTGAGGATTGAGGATTGAGGATTGAGGATTGAGGATTGAAGATTGAGGATTGGGGACTGAGTGTTGAGGGTTGAGTGATGAGAGTAGATGTTTGTGGATAGAGATTTGAAGATTGCAGAATGTGTATTGCGTATTGAAAACTCTGAACTGAGGATATTCTATTGAGGATTGAGGATTGACAACTGATTGTTGAGGACTGAGGGACGAAGATTGAGGATTCAGAATTGAGGTTTGAGGACTGAGGATTGAGGATTGAAGATTGAGTATTGAGGATTGAAGATTGAGTATTGAGGATTGAACATTGAGGATTGGGTATCGCGGATTGAACATTGAGGATTGAGGATTGGGTATTGAGGACTGAATTTTGTATATTGATGATTGAAGATTGAGGATTCAGGGTTGAGGGTTGTGGATTGAGGATTGAGGATTGAGGATTCAGGACTGAACATCGAGGATTGGGTATCGCGTATTGAACATTGAGGATTGAGGATTGAGGATTGAGGATTGAGGATTGAGGACTGAAGATTGTATATTGATGATTGAAGATTGAGGATTGAGGATTGAGGGTTGTGGATACAGGACGAGGACTGAGGGTAGAGTTTTGACGTTTGAGTTCTGAAGATAGAGGATTCAGGATTGAGGATTCAGGATAGAGGTTTGAGGACTGAGGATTGAGGATTGAGGGTTGAGGATTGAGAATTGAGGATTGAGGATTGAAGATTGAGTATTGAGGATTGAAGATTGAGGATTGAGGATTGAGGATTGAGGATTGACGATGAGGGCGGAGGGTTGAGGATTGAGTTTTGAGGACTGAGGACTGAGGACTGAGGATTGAGAATTGAGGATTTAGGATTGAGGATTGAAGATTGAGGATTGGGTATTGAGGATTGAAGAATGAGGATTGAAGATTGAGGATTGAGGATTGAGAATTGAGGATTGAGGTTTGAGGAATGAAGATTGAGGATTGGGTATTGAGGATTGAAGAATGAGGATTGAGGATTGAGGATTGAGGATTGAGAATTGAGGATTGAAGATTGAGTATTGAGGATTGAAGATTGACGATTGAGGATTGAGGATTGATGATTGAGGATTGAGGATTGAGGATTGAAGATTGAGGATTCAGGATTGAAGATTGAGTATTGAGGATTGAAGACTGACGATTGAGGATTGAGGATTGAGGATTGAGGATTGAGGCTTGAGGATTGAAGATTGAGTATTGAAGATTGAAGGTTGAGGATTGAGGTTTGAGGAGTGAGGATTGAGGATTGAGGGTTGAGGATTGAGTATTGAGGATTGAGGATTGAGGATTGAGGATTGAACATCGAGGATTGGGTATCGCGTATTGAACATTGAGCAGTGAGGATTGAGTATTGAGGATTGAGGATTGAGGACTGAAGATTGTATATTGATGATTGAAGATTGAGGATTGAGGATAGAGGGTTGTGGATTGAGGACGAGGACTGAGGGTTGAGAATTGATGTTTGAGGTCTGAGGATTGAGGATTGAGGTTTGAGAATTGAGGTTTGAGGATTGAGGATTGAAGATTGAGGAATGGGTATTGATGATTGAAAAATGAGGATTGAGGATTGAGGATTGAGGATTGAGGATTGAAGATTGAGTATTGAGGATTGAAGGTTGAGGATTGAGGATTGAGAATTGGGGATTGAGGATTGAGGATTGAGGATTGAAGATTGAGTATTGAGGATTGAAGATTGAGGATTGAGGATTGAGGATTGCGGATTGAGGTATGAAGCTTGAGGATTGGGGATTGAGGATTGACGATTGAGGATTGAGTATTGAGGGTGGACAGTTGAGGATTGAGGATTGGAGATTGAGTATTGAGGGTTGAGTGATGAGAATTGATGTTTGGGGATAGAGATCTGAAGATTGCAGATTGAGTATTGAGTACTGAAAACTGTGAATTGAGGATAATCTATTGAGGATTGGGGATTGACAACTGATTGTTGAGGACTGAGGGCTGAAGATTGAGGATTCAGGGTTGAGGATTCGGGATTGAGGTTTGAGGACTGAGGAATGAGGATTGAAGATTGAGTATTCAGTATTGAAGATTGAGGATTGAGGATTGAGGAAGAGGGCTGAGGTTTGAGGATTGAGGTTTGAGGACTGAGGACTAAGGATTGAGGATTGAGAATTCAGGATTGAGGATTGAGGATTGAAGATTGAGGATTGGGTATTGAGTATTGAAGAATGAAGATTGAGGATTGAGTATTGAGGATTGAGGATTGAGGATTGAGGATTGAAGATTGAGTATTGAGGATTGAAGGTTGAGGATTGAGGATTGAGAATTGGGGATTGATGTTTGAGGTCTGAGGATTGAGGATTGAGGTTTGAGAATTGAGGTTTGAGGATTGAGGATTGAAGATTGAGGAATGGGTATTGATGATTGAAAAATGAGGATTGAGGATTGAGGATTGAGGATTGAGGATTGAAGATTGAGTATTGAGGATTGAAGGTTGAGGATTGAGGATTGAGGATTGAGGATTGAGGATTGAGTATTGAGGATTGAGGATTGAAGATTGAGTATTGAGGACTGAGGACTGAGGATTGAGGATTGAGGATTGAGGATTGAGCATTGAGGATTGAAGATTGAGGATTGGGTATTGAGGATTGAAGAATCAGGATTGAGGATTGAGGATTGAAGATTGAGGATTGAGCATTGAGGATTGAGGATTGAAGATTGAGTATTGAGGATTGAAGATTGAGGATTGAGGATTGAGGATTGAGGGTTGACGATTGAAGAATAAGGATTGGGTACTGAGTGTTGAGGATTGAGTGATGAGAATTGATGTTTGTGGATAGATGTTTGAAGATTGCAGATTGAGTATTGCGTATTGAAAACTGTGAATTGAGGATATTCTATTGAGGATTGAGGATTGACAATTGATTGTCGAGGACTGAGGGCTGAAGATTGAGGATTCAGGATTGAGGATCCAGAATTGAGGATTGAGGACTGAGGATTGAGGATTGAAGATTGAGTATTGAGGATTGAAGATTGAGGATTGAGGATTGAGGATGGAGGATTGAAGAGAGGGGACTGAGTGTTGAGTATTGAGTGTTGAGAACTGATGTTTGAGGTTTGAGATTTGATTATTGATCTTTGTGGATTGAGTATTGAACGATGAGAATTCACGGTATTCTATTGAGCATTGAGAATTGAGGATTGATTGTTGAGTATTGAGGATTGATGGTTGAGGGTTTTGTGTTGAATATTGAGGATTGAGGATTGAGGATTGATGATTGAGGATTGAGGATTGATGATTGAGGATTGAGGATTGAGGATTGAAGATTGAGGATTGAGGATTGAAGATTGAGTATTGAGGATTGAAGACTGACGATTGGGGATTGAGGATTGAGGATTGAGGATTGAGGCTTGAGGATTGAAGATTGAGTATTGAGGATTTAAGGTTGAGGATTGAGGTTTGAGGACTGAGGATTGAGGATTGAGTGTTGAGGACTGAGGATTGAGGATTGAGGATTGAGGATTGAGGATTGAACATCGAGGATTGGGTATCGCGTATTGAACATTGAGGAGTGAGGATTGAGTATTGAGGATTGAGGATTGAGGATTGAAGATTGAGGATTGAGGATTGAAGATTGAGTATTGAGGATTGAAGACTGACGATTGAGGATTGAGGATTGAGGATTGAGGATTGAGGATTGAGGATAGAGGGTTGTGGATTGAGGACGAGGACTGAGGGTTGAGTATTGATGATTGAGGTCTGAGGATTGAGGATTGAGGTTTGAGAATTGAGGATTGAGGATAGAGGATTGAAGATTGAGGATTGGGTATTGATGATTGAAAAATGAGGATTGAGGATTGAGGATTGAGGATTGAGGATTGAAGATTGAGTACTGAGGATTGAAGGTTGAGGATTGAGGATTGAGGATTGGGGATTGAGGATTGAGGATTGAGGATTGAAGATTGAGTATTGAGGATTGAAGATTGAGGACTGAGGATTGAGGATTGCGGATTGAGGTTTGAAGATTGAGGATTGGGGATTGAGGATTGACGATTGAGGATTGAGTATTGAGGGTTGACAGTTGAGGATGAGGATTGGAGATTGAGTATTGAGGATTGAAGGTTGAGGATTGAGGATTGAGGATTAAGGATTGACGATGAGGGCAGAGGGTTGAGGATTGAGGTTTGAGCTCAGAGGACTGAGGATTGAGGATTGAGAATTGAGGATTTAGGATTGAGGATTGAAGATTGAGGATTGGGTATTGAGGATTGAAGAATGAGCATTGAAGATTGAGGATTGAGGACTGAGGATTGAAGATTGAGTATTGAGGATTGAGGATTGAGGATTGACGATGAGGGCTGAGGGGTGAGGATTGAGGATTGAAGATTGAGTATTGAGGATTGAAGACTGACGATTGAGGATTGAGGATTGAGGATTGAGGATTGAGGATTGAGGATAGAGGGTTGTGGATTGAGGACGAGGACTGAGGGTTGAGTATTGATGATTGAGGTCTGAGGATTGAGGATTGAGGTTTGAGAATTGAGGATTGAGGATAGAGGATTGAAGATTGAGGATTGGGTATTGATGATTGAAAAATGAGGATTGAGGATTGAGGATTGAGGATTGAGGATTGAAGATTGAGTACTGAGGATTGAAGGTTGAGGATTGAGGATTGAGGATTGGGGATTGAGGATTGAGGATTGAGGATTGAAGATTGAGTATTGAGGATTGAAGATTGAGGATTGAGGTTTGAGGACTGAGGACTGAGGATTGAGGATTGAGAATAGAGGATTGAGCATTGAGGATTGAAGATTGAGGATTGGGTATTGTGTATTGAAGAATCAGGATTGAGGATTGAGGATTGAAGATTGAGGAATGAAGATTTTGGATTGAGGTTTGAGGATTGAAGATTGAGGATTGAGTATTGAGGATTGAAGATTGAGGATTGAGGATTGAGGATTGAGGATTGAGGATTGCACATTGAGGATTGGGGACTGAGCGTTGAGGGTTGAGTGATGAGAGTTGATGTTTGTGGATAGAGATTTGAAGATTGCAGAATGTGTATTGCGTATTGAAAACTCTGAACTGAGGATATTCTATTGAGGATTGAGGATTGACAACTGATTGTTGAGGACTGAGGGACGAAGATTGAGGATTCAGAATTGAGGTTTGAGGACTGAGGATTGAGGATTGAAGATTGAGTATTGAGGATTGAAGATTTAGGATTGAGGATTGAGGATTGAGGATTGAGGATGCGGTCTAAGGGTTGAAGATTGAGGTTTGAGGACTGAGGACTGAGGGCTGGGGATTGAGAATTGAGGATTCAGGATTGAAGATTGAGTATTGAGGATTGAAGATTGAGGATTGAGGATTCAGGATTGAAGATTGAGTATTGAGGATTGAAGATTGAGGATTGAGGATTTAGGATTCAGGATTGAGGATAGGGGATTGAGGATTGAGGATTGAGGATTGAAGATTGAGTATTGAGGATTGAAGATTGAGTATTGAGGATTGAAGATTGAGGATTGAGGATTGAGGATTGAGGATTGAAGATTGAGTATTGAGGATTGAAGATTGAGTATTGAGGATTGAAGTTTGAGGATTGAGGATTGAGGATTGGGGATTGAGGATTGAGGATTGAGGATTGAAGATTGAGTATTGACGATTGAAGATTGAGGACTGAGGATTGAGGATTGAGGATTGAGGTTTGAAGATTGAGGATTGGGGATTGAGGATTGACGATTGAGGATTGAGAATTGAGGATTGAGAGTTGAGGATTGAGGATTGAAGATTGAGTATTGAGGATTGAAGGTTGATAATTGAGGATTGAGGATTGAGGATTGACGATGAGGTCTGAGGGTTGAGGATTGAGGTTTGAGGACTGAGGACTGAGGATTGAGGATTGAGAATTGAGGATTGAGCATTGAGGATTGAAGATTGAGGATTGGGTATTGTGTATTGAAGAATCAGGATTGAGGATTGAGGATTGAAGATTGAGGAATGAAGATTTTGGATTGAGGTTTGAGGATTGAGGATTGAGGATTGAGTATTGAGGATTGAAGATTGAGGATTGAGGATTGAGGATTGAGGATTGAGGATTGAAGATTGAGGATTGGGGACTGAGTGTTGAGGGTTGAGTGATGAGAGTAGATGTTTGTGGATAGAGATTTGAAGATTGCAGAATGTGTATTGCGTATTGAAAACTCTGAACTGAGGATATTCTATTGAGGATTGAGGATTGACAACTGATTGTTGAGGACTGAGGGACGAAGATTGAGGATTCAGAATTGAGGTTTGAGGACTGAGGATTGAGGATTGAAGATTGAGTATTGAGGATTGAAGATTGAGTATTGAGGATTGAACATTGAGGATTGGGTATCGCGGATTGAACATTGAGGATTGAGGATTGGGTATTGAGGACTGAATTTTGTATATTGATGATTGAAGATTGAGGATTCAGGGTTGAGGGTTGTGGATTGAGGATTGAGGATTGAGGATTCAGGACTGAACATCGAGGATTGGGTATCGCGTATTGAACATTGAGGATTGAGGATTGAGGATTGAGGATTGAGGATTGAGGACTGAAGATTGTATATTGATGATTGAAGATTGAGGATTGAGGATTGAGGGTTGTGGATACAGGACGAGGACTGAGGGTAGAGTTTTGACGTTTGAGTTCTGAAGATAGAGGATTCAGGATTGAGGATTCAGGATAGAGGTTTGAGGACTGAGGATTGAGGATTGAGGGTTGAGGATTGAGAATTGAGGATTGAGGATTGAAGATTGAGTATTGAGGATTGAAGATTGAGGATTGAGGATTGAGGATTGAGGATTGACGATGAGGGCGGAGGGTTGAGGATTGAGTTTTGAGGACTGAGGACTGAGGACTGAGGATTGAGAATTGAGGATTTAGGATTGAGGATTGAAGATTGAGGATTGGGTATTGAGGATTGAAGAATGAGGATTGAAGATTGAGGATTGAGGATTGAGAATTGAGGATTGAGGTTTGAGGAATGAAGATTGAGGATTGGGTATTGAGGATTGAAGAATGAGGATTGAGGATTGAGGATTGAGGATTGAGAATTGAGGATTGAAGATTGAGTATTGAGGATTGAAGATTGACGATTGAGGATTGAGGATTGATGATTGAGGATTGAGGATTGAGGATTGAAGATTGAGGATTCAGGATTGAAGATTGAGTATTGAGGATTGAAGACTGACGATTGAGGATTGAGGATTGAGGATTGAGGATTGAGGCTTGAGGATTGAAGATTGAGTATTGAAGATTGAAGGTTGAGGATTGAGGTTTGAGGAGTGAGGATTGAGGATTGAGGGTTGAGGATTGAGTATTGAGGATTGAGGATTGAGGATTGAGGATTGAACATCGAGGATTGGGTATCGCGTATTGAACATTGAGCAGTGAGGATTGAGTATTGAGGATTGAGGATTGAGGACTGAAGATTGTATATTGATGATTGAAGATTGAGGATTGAGGATAGAGGGTTGTGGATTGAGGACGAGGACTGAGGGTTGAGAATTGATGTTTGAGGTCTGAGGATTGAGGATTGAGGTTTGAGAATTGAGGTTTGAGGATTGAGGATTGAAGATTGAGGAATGGGTATTGA
Organism: Calliopsis andreniformis; assembly: GCF_051401765.1. Lineage (NCBI taxonomy): Eukaryota > Metazoa > Arthropoda > Insecta > Hymenoptera > Andrenidae > Calliopsis > Calliopsis andreniformis. The sequence goes on from NW_027480602.1 coordinate 449,062, forward strand.
TGATTGAAAAATGAGGATTGAGGATTGAGGATTGAGGATTGAGGATTGAAGATTGAGTATTGAGGATTGAAGGTTGAGGATTGAGGATTGAGAATTGGGGATTGAGGATTGAGGATTGAGGATTGAAGATTGAGTATTGAGGATTGAAGATTGAGGATTGAGGATTGAGGATTGCGGATTGAGGTATGAAGCTTGAGGATTGGGGATTGAGGATTGACGATTGAGGATTGAGTATTGAGGGTGGACAGTTGAGGATTGAGGATTGGAGATTGAGTATTGAGGGTTGAGTGATGAGAATTGATGTTTGGGGATAGAGATCTGAAGATTGCAGATTGAGTATTGAGTACTGAAAACTGTGAATTGAGGATAATCTATTGAGGATTGGGGATTGACAACTGATTGTTGAGGACTGAGGGCTGAAGATTGAGGATTCAGGGTTGAGGATTCGGGATTGAGGTTTGAGGACTGAGGAATGAGGATTGAAGATTGAGTATTCAGTATTGAAGATTGAGGATTGAGGATTGAGGAAGAGGGCTGAGGTTTGAGGATTGAGGTTTGAGGACTGAGGACTAAGGATTGAGGATTGAGAATTCAGGATTGAGGATTGAGGATTGAAGATTGAGGATTGGGTATTGAGTATTGAAGAATGAAGATTGAGGATTGAGTATTGAGGATTGAGGATTGAGGATTGAGGATTGAAGATTGAGTATTGAGGATTGAAGGTTGAGGATTGAGGATTGAGAATTGGGGATTGATGTTTGAGGTCTGAGGATTGAGGATTGAGGTTTGAGAATTGAGGTTTGAGGATTGAGGATTGAAGATTGAGGAATGGGTATTGATGATTGAAAAATGAGGATTGAGGATTGAGGATTGAGGATTGAGGATTGAAGATTGAGTATTGAGGATTGAAGGTTGAGGATTGAGGATTGAGGATTGAGGATTGAGGATTGAGTATTGAGGATTGAGGATTGAAGATTGAGTATTGAGGACTGAGGACTGAGGATTGAGGATTGAGGATTGAGGATTGAGCATTGAGGATTGAAGATTGAGGATTGGGTATTGAGGATTGAAGAATCAGGATTGAGGATTGAGGATTGAAGATTGAGGATTGAGCATTGAGGATTGAGGATTGAAGATTGAGTATTGAGGATTGAAGATTGAGGATTGAGGATTGAGGATTGAGGGTTGACGATTGAAGAATAAGGATTGGGTACTGAGTGTTGAGGATTGAGTGATGAGAATTGATGTTTGTGGATAGATGTTTGAAGATTGCAGATTGAGTATTGCGTATTGAAAACTGTGAATTGAGGATATTCTATTGAGGATTGAGGATTGACAATTGATTGTCGAGGACTGAGGGCTGAAGATTGAGGATTCAGGATTGAGGATCCAGAATTGAGGATTGAGGACTGAGGATTGAGGATTGAAGATTGAGTATTGAGGATTGAAGATTGAGGATTGAGGATTGAGGATGGAGGATTGAAGAGAGGGGACTGAGTGTTGAGTATTGAGTGTTGAGAACTGATGTTTGAGGTTTGAGATTTGATTATTGATCTTTGTGGATTGAGTATTGAACGATGAGAATTCACGGTATTCTATTGAGCATTGAGAATTGAGGATTGATTGTTGAGTATTGAGGATTGATGGTTGAGGGTTTTGTGTTGAATATTGAGGATTGAGGATTGAGGATTGATGATTGAGGATTGAGGATTGATGATTGAGGATTGAGGATTGAGGATTGAAGATTGAGGATTGAGGATTGAAGATTGAGTATTGAGGATTGAAGACTGACGATTGGGGATTGAGGATTGAGGATTGAGGATTGAGGCTTGAGGATTGAAGATTGAGTATTGAGGATTTAAGGTTGAGGATTGAGGTTTGAGGACTGAGGATTGAGGATTGAGTGTTGAGGACTGAGGATTGAGGATTGAGGATTGAGGATTGAGGATTGAACATCGAGGATTGGGTATCGCGTATTGAACATTGAGGAGTGAGGATTGAGTATTGAGGATTGAGGATTGAGGATTGAAGATTGAGGATTGAGGATTGAAGATTGAGTATTGAGGATTGAAGACTGACGATTGAGGATTGAGGATTGAGGATTGAGGATTGAGGATTGAGGATAGAGGGTTGTGGATTGAGGACGAGGACTGAGGGTTGAGTATTGATGATTGAGGTCTGAGGATTGAGGATTGAGGTTTGAGAATTGAGGATTGAGGATAGAGGATTGAAGATTGAGGATTGGGTATTGATGATTGAAAAATGAGGATTGAGGATTGAGGATTGAGGATTGAGGATTGAAGATTGAGTACTGAGGATTGAAGGTTGAGGATTGAGGATTGAGGATTGGGGATTGAGGATTGAGGATTGAGGATTGAAGATTGAGTATTGAGGATTGAAGATTGAGGACTGAGGATTGAGGATTGCGGATTGAGGTTTGAAGATTGAGGATTGGGGATTGAGGATTGACGATTGAGGATTGAGTATTGAGGGTTGACAGTTGAGGATGAGGATTGGAGATTGAGTATTGAGGATTGAAGGTTGAGGATTGAGGATTGAGGATTAAGGATTGACGATGAGGGCAGAGGGTTGAGGATTGAGGTTTGAGCTCAGAGGACTGAGGATTGAGGATTGAGAATTGAGGATTTAGGATTGAGGATTGAAGATTGAGGATTGGGTATTGAGGATTGAAGAATGAGCATTGAAGATTGAGGATTGAGGACTGAGGATTGAAGATTGAGTATTGAGGATTGAGGATTGAGGATTGACGATGAGGGCTGAGGGGTGAGGATTGAGGATTGAAGATTGAGTATTGAGGATTGAAGACTGACGATTGAGGATTGAGGATTGAGGATTGAGGATTGAGGATTGAGGATAGAGGGTTGTGGATTGAGGACGAGGACTGAGGGTTGAGTATTGATGATTGAGGTCTGAGGATTGAGGATTGAGGTTTGAGAATTGAGGATTGAGGATAGAGGATTGAAGATTGAGGATTGGGTATTGATGATTGAAAAATGAGGATTGAGGATTGAGGATTGAGGATTGAGGATTGAAGATTGAGTACTGAGGATTGAAGGTTGAGGATTGAGGATTGAGGATTGGGGATTGAGGATTGAGGATTGAGGATTGAAGATTGAGTATTGAGGATTGAAGATTGAGGACTGAGGATTGAGGATTGCGGATTGAGGTTTGAAGATTGAGGATTGGGGATTGAGGATTGACGATTGAGGATTGAGTATTGAGGGTTGACAGTTGAGGATGAGGATTGGAGATTGAGTATTGAGGATTGAAGGTTGAGGATTGAGGATTGAGGATTAAGGATTGACGATGAGGGCAGAGGGTTGAGGATTGAGGTTTGAGCTCAGAGGACTGAGGATTGAGGATTGAGAATTGAGGATTTAGGATTGAGGATTGAAGATTGAGGATTGGGTATTGAGGATTGAAGAATGAGCATTGAAGATTGAGGATTGAGGACTGAGGATTGAAGATTGAGTATTGAGGATTGAGGATTGAGGATTGACGATGAGGGCTGAGGGGTGAGGATTGAGGTTTGAGGACTGAGGATTGAGGATTGAGGATTGAGGATTGAGGATTGAGGATTGAGGATTGAGGATTGAGGATTGAGGATTGAAGATTGAGGATTGAGGATTGAAGGTTGAGTATTGAGGATTGAAGACTGACGATTGAGGATTGAGGATTGAGGATTGAGGATTGAGGATTGAGGATTGAAGATTGAGTATTGAGGATTGAAGGTTGAGGATTGAGGTTTGAGGACTGAGGATTGAGGATTGAGGATTGAGCATTGAGGATTGAGGATTGAGGATTGAGGGTTGAGGATTGAACATCGAGGATTGGGTATCGCGGATTGAACATTGAGGAGTGAGGATTGAGTATTGAGGATTGAGGATTGAGGACTGAAGATTGTATATTGATGATTGAAGATTGAGGATTGAGGATAGAGGGTTGTGGATTGAGGACGAGGACTGAGGGTTGAGTATTGATGTTTGAGGTCTGAGGATTGGGGATTGAGGATTGAGAATTGAGGATTGAGGATTGAGGATTGAAGATTGAGGATTGGGTATTGATGATTGAAAAATGAGGATTGAGGATTGAGGATTGAGGATTGAGGGTTGAAGATTGAGTATTGAGGATTGAAGGTTGAGGATTGAGGATTGAGGATTGGGGATTGAGGATTGAGGATTGAGGATTGAAGATTGAGTATTGAGGATTGAGTATTGAGGATTGAAGATTGAGGATTGAGGATTGAGGATTGAGGATTGAGGATTGAAGGTTGAGGATTGGGGACTGAGTGTTGAGGGTTGAGTGATGAGAATTGATGTTTGTGGATAGAGATTTGAAGATTGCAGATTGTGTATTGCGTATTGAAAACTCTGAACTGAGGATATTCTATTGAGGATTGAGGATTGACAACTGATTGTTGAGGACTGAGGGACGAAGATAGAGGATTCAGAATTGAGGTTTGAGGACGGAGGATTGAGGATGGAAGATTGAGTATTGAGGATTGAAGATTTAGGATTGAAGATTGAGTATTGAGGATTGAAGGTTGAGGATTGAGGATTGAGGATTGAAGGTTGACGATTGAAGAATGAGGATTGGGGACTGAGTGTTGAGGGTTGAGTGATGAGAATTGATGTTTGTGGATAGTTGTTCGAAGATTGCAGATTGAGTATTGGTTATTGAAATCACTGAACTGAGGATATTCTATTGAGGATTGAGGATTGACAACTAATTGTTGAGGACTGAGTGCTGAAGATTGAGGATTCAGCATTGAGTATTCAGAATTGTGGTTTGAGGATGGAGGATTCAGGATTGAGGATTGAGGATTGAAGATTGAGGATTGAGGATTGAAGATTGAGGATTGGGTATTGAGGATTGAAGAATGAGTATTGAGTATTGCGGATTGAGGATTGAGTGTTGAGGATTGAAGATTGAGTATTGAGGATTGAAGACTGACAATTGAGGATTGAGGATTGAGGATTGAGGATTGGGTATTGAGGATTGAAGAACGAGGATTGAAGATTGAGGATTGAGGATTGAGAATTGAGGATTGAGGTTTGAGGAATGAAGATTGAGGATTGGGTATTGAGGATTGAAGATTGACGATTGAGGATTGAGGATTGAGGATTGAAGATAGAGTATTGAGGATTGAAGACTGATGACTGAGGATTGAGGATTGAGGACTGAGGATTGAGGATTGAGGATTGAAGATTGAGTATTGAGGATTGAAGATTGAGGGTTGAGGATTGAACATTGAGGATTGGGTATCGCGGATTGAACATTGAGGATTGAGGATTGAGTATCGAGGACTGAATTTTGTATATTGATGATTGAAGATAGAGGATTGAGGATTGAGGGTTGTGGATTGAGGACGAGGACTGAGGGTAGAGTATTGATGTTTGAGGTCTGAGGACTGAGGATTGAGGATTGAGAATTGAGGATTGAGGATTGGGGATTGAAGACTGAGGATTGGGTATTGAGGATTGAAGAATGAGGATTGAGGATTGAGGATTGAGGGTTGAGGACTGAGGATTGAAGGTAGAGTATTGAGGATTGAAGATTGAGGATTGAGGATTGAGGATTGGGGATTGAGGATTGAGGATTGAGGGTTGAAGATTGAGTATTCAGGATTGAAGACTGAGTATTCAGGATTGAAGATTGAGGATTGAGGACTGTGGATTGAGGATTGAGAATTGAAGATAGAGGATTGAAGATTGAGTATTGAGGATTGAAGATTGAGGATTGAGGATTGAACATTGAGGATTGGTTATCGCGGATTGAACATTGAGGATTGAGGATTGTGTATTGAGGACTGAATTTTGTATATTGATGATTGAAGATTGAGGATTGAGGATTGAGGGTTGTGGATTGAGGATTGAGGATTGAGGATTCAGGATTGAACATCGAGGATTGGGTATCGCGTATTGAACATTGAGGATTGAGGATTGAGGATTGAGGATTGAGGATTGAGGACTGAAGATTGTATATTGATGATTGAAGATTGAGGATTGAGGATTGAGGGTTGTGGATTGAGGACGAGGACTGAGGGTAGAGTACTGACGTTTGAGGTCTGAAGATTGAGGATTCAGGATTGAGGATTCAGGATAGAGGTTTGAGGACTGAGGATTGAGGACTGAGGATTGAGGATTGAGAATTGAGGATTGGGCATTGAGGATTGAAGATTGAGGATTGGGTATTGAGGATTGAAGAATCAGGATTGAGGATTGAGGATTGAAGATTGAGGAATGAAGATTTTGGATTGAGGTTTGAGGATTGAGGATTGAGGATTGACGATGAGGGCTGAGGGTTGAGGATTGAGGTTTGAGGACTCAGGACTGAGGATTGAGGATTGAGAATTGAGGATTGAGGATTGAGGATTGAAGATTGAGGATCGGGGACTGAGTGTTGAGGGCTGAGTGTTGAGAATTGATGTTTGTGGATAGAGATTAGAAGATTGAAGGTTGAGTATTGAGTCCTGAAAACTGTGAATTCATGATATTCTATTGAGGATTGAGGATTGAAGATTGTATACTGATGGTTGAAGATTGAGGATTGAGGATTGAGGGTTGTGGATTGAGGACGAGGACTGAGGGTAGATTATTAATGTTTTAGGTCTGAGGATTGAGGATTGAGGTTTGAGAATTGTGGATTGAGGATTGAGGATTGAAGATTGAGGATTGGGTATTGAGGATTGAGGACTGAGGATTCAGGATTGAGAATGGAGGATTGATCATTGAGGATTGATGATTGAGGATTGAGGATTGAAGATTTAGGATTGAGGATTGAGGATTGAGGATTGAGGATGAGGTCTAAGGGTTGAAGATTGAGGTTTGAGGACTGAGGACTGTGGGTTGGGGATTGAGAATTGAGGATAGAGGATTGAAGATTGAGTATTGAGGATTGAAGATTGAGGATTGAGGATTTAGGATTGAGGATTGAACATTGAGGATTGGGTATCGCGGATTGAACATTGAGGATTGAGGATTGAGTATCGAGGACTGAATTTTGTATATTGATGACTGAAGGTAGAGGATTGAGGACTGAGGGTTGTGGATTGAGGACGAGGACTGAGGGTAGAGTATTGATATTTGAGGTCTGAGGATTGAGGATTGAGGATTGAGAATTGAGGATTGAGGATTGAGGATTGGGGATTGAAGATTGAGGATTGGGTATTGAGGATTGAAGAATGAGGATTGAGGATTGAGGATTGAGGGTTGAGGTCTGAGGATTGAAGATTGAGTATTGAGGATTGAAGATTGAGTATTGAGGATTGAAGATTGAGTATTGAGGATTGAAGTTTGAGGATTGAGGATTGAGGATTGGGGATTGAGGATTGAGGATTGAGGATTGAAGATTGAGTGTTGACGATTGAAGATTGAGGACTGAGGATTGAGGATTGAGGATTGAGGTTTGAAGATTGAGGATTGGGGATTGAGGATTGACGATTGAGGATTGAGAATTGAGGATTGAGGGTTGAGGATTGAGGATTGAAGATTGAGTATTGAGGATTGAAGGTTGATAATTGAGAATTGAGGATTGAGGATTGACGATGAGGGCTGAGGGTTGAGGATTGAGGTTTGAGGACTGAGGACTGAGGAGTGAGGATTGAGAATAGAGGATTGAGCATTGAGGATTGAAGATTGAGGATTGGGTATTGTGTATTGAAGAATCAGGATTGAGGATTGAGGATTGAAGATTGAGGAATGAAGATTTTGGATTGAGGTTTGAGGATTGAGGATTGAGGATTGAGTATTGAGGATTGAAGATTGAGGATTGAGGATTGAGGATTGAGGATTGAGGATTGAAGATTGAGGACTGGGGACTGAGTGTTGAGGGTTGAGTAATGAGAGTTGATGTTTGTGGATAGAGATTTGAAAATTGCAGAATGTGTATTGCGTATTGAAAACTCTGAACTGAGGATATTCTATTGAGGATTGAGGATTGACAACTGATTGTTGAGGACAGAGGGACGAAGATTGAGGATTCAGAATTGAGGTTTGAGGACTGAGGATTGAGGATTGAAGATTGAGTATTGAGGATTTAAGATTTAGGATTGAGGATTGAGGATTGAGGATTGAGGATGCGGGCTAAGGGTTGAAGATTGAGGTTTGAGGACTGAGGACTGAGGGCTGGGGATTGAGAATTGAGGATTCATGATTGAAGATTGAGTATTGAGGATTGAAGATTGAGGATTGAGGATTTAGGATTGAGGATTGAGGATAGGGGATTGAGGATTGAGGATTGAGGATTGAAGATTGAGTACTGAGGGTTGAAGATTGAGTATTGAGGATTGAAGATTGAGGATTGAGGATTGAGGATTGGGGATTGAAGATTGAGGATTGGGTATTGAGGATTGAAGAATGAGGATTGAGGATTGCGGATTGAGGATTGAGGGTAGAGGATTGAAGATTGAGGATTGGGTATTGAGGATTGAAGAATGAGGATTGAGGATTGAGGGTTGAGGATTGAGGATTGAAGATTGAGTATTGAGGATTGAAGACTGACGGTTGAGGGTTGAGGATTGAGGATTGAGGTTTGAGGACTGAGGATTGAGGATTGAGTATTGAGGCTTGAGGTTTGAGGATTGAGGATTGAGGACTGAGGATTGAGGATTGAGGATTGAGGATTGAACATTGAGGATTGGGTATCGCGGATTGAACATTGAGGATTGAGGATTGGGTATTGAGGACTGAATTTTGTATATTGATGATTGAAGATTGAGGATTCAGGGTTGAGGGTTGTGGATTGAGGATTGAGGATTGAGGATTCAGGACTGAACATCGAGGATTGGGTATCGCGTATTGAACATTGAGGATTGAGGATTGAGGATTGAGGATTGAGGATTGAGGACTGAAGATTGTATATTGATGATTGAAGATTGAGGATTGAGGATTGAGGGTTGTGGATACAGGACGAGGACTGAGGGTAGAGTTTTGACGTTTGAGTTCTGAAGATAGAGGATTCAGGATTGAGGATTCAGGATAGAGGTTTGAGGACTGAGGATTGAGGATTGAGGGTTGAGGATTGATAATTGAGGATTGAGGATTGAAGATTGAGTATTGAGGATTGAAGATTGAGGATTGAGGATTGAGGATTGAGGATTGACGATGAGGGCGGAGGGTTGAGGATTGAGTTTTGAGGACTGAGGACTGAGGACTGAGGATTGAGAATTGAGGATTTAGGATTGAGGATTGAAGATTGAGGATTGGGTATTGAGGATTGAAGAATGAGGATTGAAGATTGAGGATTGAGGATTGAGAATTGAGGATTGAGGTTTGAGGAATGAAGATTGAGGATTGGGTATTGAGGATTGAAGAATGAGGATTGAGGATTGAGGATTGAGGATTGAGAATTGAGGATTGAAGATTGAGTATTGAGGATTGAAGATTGACGATTGAGGATTGAGGATTGATGATTGAGGATTGAGGATTGAGGATTGAAGATTGAGGATTCAGGATTGAAGATTGAGTATTGAGGATTGAAGACTGACGATTGAGGATTGAGGATTGAGGATTGAGGATTGAGGCTTGAGGATTGAAGATTGAGTATTGAAGATTGAAGGTTGAGGATTGAGGTTTGAGGAGTGAGGATTGAGGATTGAGGGTTGAGGATTGAGTATTGAGGATTGAGGATTGAGGATTGAGGATTGAACATCGAGGATTGGGTATCGCGTATTGAACATTGAGCAGTGAGGATTGAGTATTGAGGATTGAGGATTGAGGACTGAAGATTGTATATTGATGATTGAAGATTGAGGATTGAGGATAGAGGGTTGTGGATTGAGGACGAGGACTGAGGGTTGAGAATTGATGTTTGAGGTCTGAGGATTGAGGATTGAGGTTTGAGAATTGAGGTTTGAGGATTGAGGATTGAAGATTGAGGAATGGGTATTGATGATTGAAAAATGAGGATTGAGGATTGAGGATTGAGGATTGAGGATTGAAGATTGAGTATTGAGGATTGAAGGTTGAGGATTGAGGATTGAGAATTGGGGATTGAGGATTGAGGATTGAGGATTGAAGATTGAGTATTGAGGATTGAAGATTGAGGATTGAGGATTGAGGATTGCGGATTGAGGTATGAAGCTTGAGGATTGGGGATTGAGGATTGACGATTGAGGATTGAGTATTGAGGGTGGACAGTTGAGGATTGAGGATTGGAGATTGAGTATTGAGGGTTGAGTGATGAGAATTGATGTTTGGGGATAGAGATCTGAAGATTGCAGATTGAGTATTGAGTACTGAAAACTGTGAATTGAGGATAATCTATTGAGGATTGGGGATTGACAACTGATTGTTGAGGACTGAGGGCTGAAGATTGAGGATTCAGGGTTGAGGATTCGGGATTGAGGTTTGAGGACTGAGGAATGAGGATTGAAGATTGAGTATTCAGTATTGAAGATTGAGGATTGAGGATTGAGGAAGAGGGCTGAGGTTTGAGGATTGAGGTTTGAGGACTGAGGACTAAGGATTGAGGATTGAGAATTCAGGATTGAGGATTGAGGATTGAAGATTGAGGATTGGGTATTGAGTATTGAAGAATGAAGATTGAGGATTGAGTATTGAGGATTGAGGATTGAAGATTGATTATTCAGGAATGGAGATTGACGATTGAGGATTGAGGATTGAGGATCGATGACTGAGGATTGAGAATTGAAGACTGAGTATTGAGGATTGAAGGCTGAGGATTGGGGACTGAGTGTTGAGGATTGAGGGTTGAAGATTGAGGATCGGGGACTGAGTGTTGAGGGCTGAGTGATTAGGATTGATGTTTGTGGATAGAGATTTGAAGATTGCAGGTTGAGTATTGAGTACTGAAAACTGTGAATTCATGATATTCTATTGAGGATTGAGGATTGACAACTGATTGTTGAGGACTGAGGTCTGAAGGTTGAGTATTGAGGATTGAGGACTGAAGATTGTATACTGATGATTGAAGATTGAGGATTGAGGATTGAGGGTTGTGGATTGAGGACGAGGACTGAGGGTAGAGTATTAATGTTTGAGGTCTGAGGATTGAGGGTTGAGGATTGAGAATTGTGGATTGAGGATTGAGGATTGAAGATTGAGGATTGGGTATTGAGGATTGAAAAATGAGGATTGAAGATTGAGGATTGGGTATTGATGATTGAAGAATGAGGATTGAGGATTGAGGATTGAGGACTGAGGATTGAAGATTGAGTATTGAGGATTGAAGATTGAGGATTGAGGATTGAGGATTGGGGATTGAGGATTGAGGATGAGGTCTAAGGGTTGAAGATTGAGGTTTGAGGACTGAGGACTGTGGGTTGGGGATTGAGAATTGAGGATAGAGGATTGAAGATTGAGTATTGAGGATTGAAGATTGAGGATTGAGGATTTAGGATTGAGGATTGAACATTGAGGATTGGGTATCGCGGATTGAACATTGAGGATTGAGGATTGAGTATCGAGGACTGAATTTTGTATATTGATGACTGAAGGTAGAGGATTGAGGACTGAGGGTTGTGGATTGAGGACGAGGACTGAGGGTAGAGTATTGATATTTGAGGTCTGAGGATTGAGGATTGAGGATTGAGAATTGAGGATTGAGGATTGAGGATTGGGGATTGAAGATTGAGGATTGGGTATTGAGGATTGAAGAATGAGGATTGAGGATTGAGGATTGAGGGTTGAGGTCTGAGGATTGAAGATTGAGTATTGAGGATTGAAGATTGAGTATTGAGGATTGAAGATTGAGTATTGAGGATTGAAGTTTGAGGATTGAGGATTGAGGATTGGGGATTGAGGATTGAGGATTGAGGATTGAAGATTGAGTGTTGACGATTGAAGATTGAGGACTGAGGATTGAGGATTGAGGATTGAGGTTTGAAGATTGAGGATTGGGGATTGAGGATTGACGATTGAGGATTGAGAATTGAGGATTGAGGGTTGAGGATTGAGGATTGAAGATTGAGTATTGAGGATTGAAGGTTGATAATTGAGAATTGAGGATTGAGGATTGACGATGAGGGCTGAGGGTTGAGGATTGAGGTTTGAGGACTGAGGACTGAGGAGTGAGGATTGAGAATAGAGGATTGAGCATTGAGGATTGAAGATTGAGGATTGGGTATTGTGTATTGAAGAATCAGGATTGAGGATTGAGGATTGAAGATTGAGGAATGAAGATTTTGGATTGAGGTTTGAGGATTGAGGATTGAGGATTGAGTATTGAGGATTGAAGATTGAGGATTGAGGATTGAGGATTGAGGATTGAGGATTGAAGATTGAGGACTGGGGACTGAGTGTTGAGGGTTGAGTAATGAGAGTTGATGTTTGTGGATAGAGATTTGAAAATTGCAGAATGTGTATTGCGTATTGAAAACTCTGAACTGAGGATATTCTATTGAGGATTGAGGATTGACAACTGATTGTTGAGGACAGAGGGACGAAGATTGAGGATTCAGAATTGAGGTTTGAGGACTGAGGATTGAGGATTGAAGATTGAGTATTGAGGATTTAAGATTTAGGATTGAGGATTGAGGATTGAGGATTGAGGATGCGGGCTAAGGGTTGAAGATTGAGGTTTGAGGACTGAGGACTGAGGGCTGGGGATTGAGAATTGAGGATTCATGATTGAAGATTGAGTATTGAGGATTGAAGATTGAGGATTGAGGATTTAGGATTGAGGATTGAGGATAGGGGATTGAGGATTGAGGATTGAGGATTGAAGATTGAGTACTGAGGGTTGAAGATTGAGTATTGAGGATTGAAGATTGAGGATTGAGGATTGAGGATTGGGGATTGAAGATTGAGGATTGGGTATTGAGGATTGAAGAATGAGGATTGAGGATTGCGGATTGAGGATTGAGGGTAGAGGATTGAAGATTGAGGATTGGGTATTGAGGATTGAAGAATGAGGATTGAGGATTGAGGGTTGAGGATTGAGGATTGAAGATTGAGTATTGAGGATTGAAGACTGACGGTTGAGGGTTGAGGATTGAGGATTGAGGTTTGAGGACTGAGGATTGAGGATTGAGTATTGAGGCTTGAGGTTTGAGGATTGAGGATTGAGGACTGAGGATTGAGGATTGAGGATTGAGGATTGAACATTGAGGATTGGGTATCGCGGATTGAACATTGAGGATTGAGGATTGGGTATTGAGGACTGAATTTTGTATATTGATGATTGAAGATTGAGGATTCAGGGTTGAGGGTTGTGGATTGAGGATTGAGGATTGAGGATTCAGGACTGAACATCGAGGATTGGGTATCGCGTATTGAACATTGAGGATTGAGGATTGAGGATTGAGGATTGAGGATTGAGGACTGAAGATTGTATATTGATGATTGAAGATTGAGGATTGAGGATTGAGGGTTGTGGATACAGGACGAGGACTGAGGGTAGAGTTTTGACGTTTGAGTTCTGAAGATAGAGGATTCAGGATTGAGGATTCAGGATAGAGGTTTGAGGACTGAGGATTGAGGATTGAGGGTTGAGGATTGATAATTGAGGATTGAGGATTGAAGATTGAGTATTGAGGATTGAAGATTGAGGATTGAGGATTGAGGATTGAGGATTGACGATGAGGGCGGAGGGTTGAGGATTGAGTTTTGAGGACTGAGGACTGAGGACTGAGGATTGAGAATTGAGGATTTAGGATTGAGGATTGAAGATTGAGGATTGGGTATTGAGGATTGAAGAATGAGGATTGAAGATTGAGGATTGAGGATTGAGAATTGAGGATTGAGGTTTGAGGAATGAAGATTGAGGATTGGGTATTGAGGATTGAAGAATGAGGATTGAGGATTGAGGATTGAGGATTGAGAATTGAGGATTGAAGATTGAGTATTGAGGATTGAAGATTGACGATTGAGGATTGAGGATTGATGATTGAGGATTGAGGATTGAGGATTGAAGATTGAGGATTCAGGATTGAAGATTGAGTATTGAGGATTGAAGACTGACGATTGAGGATTGAGGATTGAGGATTGAGGATTGAGGCTTGAGGATTGAAGATTGAGTATTGAAGATTGAAGGTTGAGGATTGAGGTTTGAGGAGTGAGGATTGAGGATTGAGGGTTGAGGATTGAGTATTGAGGATTGAGGATTGAGGATTGAGGATTGAACATCGAGGATTGGGTATCGCGTATTGAACATTGAGCAGTGAGGATTGAGTATTGAGGATTGAGGATTGAGGACTGAAGATTGTATATTGATGATTGAAGATTGAGGATTGAGGATAGAGGGTTGTGGATTGAGGACGAGGACTGAGGGTTGAGAATTGATGTTTGAGGTCTGAGGATTGAGGATTGAGGTTTGAGAATTGAGGTTTGAGGATTGAGGATTGAAGATTGAGGAATGGGTATTGATGATTGAAAAATGAGGATTGAGGATTGAGGATTGAGGATTGAGGATTGAAGATTGAGTATTGAGGATTGAAGGTTGAGGATTGAGGATTGAGAATTGGGGATTGAGGATTGAGGATTGAGGATTGAAGATTGAGTATTGAGGATTGAAGATTGAGGATTGAGGATTGAGGATTGCGGATTGAGGTATGAAGCTTGAGGATTGGGGATTGAGGATTGACGATTGAGGATTGAGTATTGAGGGTGGACAGTTGAGGATTGAGGATTGGAGATTGAGTATTGAGGGTTGAGTGATGAGAATTGATGTTTGGGGATAGAGATCTGAAGATTGCAGATTGAGTATTGAGTACTGAAAACTGTGAATTGAGGATAATCTATTGAGGATTGGGGATTGACAACTGATTGTTGAGGACTGAGGGCTGAAGATTGAGGATTCAGGGTTGAGGATTCGGGATTGAGGTTTGAGGACTGAGGAATGAGGATTGAAGATTGAGTATTCAGTATTGAAGATTGAGGATTGAGGATTGAGGAAGAGGGCTGAGGTTTGAGGATTGAGGTTTGAGGACTGAGGACTAAGGATTGAGGATTGAGAATTCAGGATTGAGGATTGAGGATTGAAGATTGAGGATTGGGTATTGAGTATTGAAGAATGAAGATTGAGGATTGAGTATTGAGGATTGAGGATTGAAGATTGATTATTCAGGAATGGAGATTGACGATTGAGGATTGAGGATTGAGGATCGATGACTGAGGATTGAGAATTGAAGACTGAGTATTGAGGATTGAAGGCTGAGGATTGGGGACTGAGTGTTGAGGATTGAGGGTTGAAGATTGAGGATCGGGGACTGAGTGTTGAGGGCTGAGTGATTAGGATTGATGTTTGTGGATAGAGATTTGAAGATTGCAGGTTGAGTATTGAGTACTGAAAACTGTGAATTCATGATATTCTATTGAGGATTGAGGATTGACAACTGATTGTTGAGGACTGAGGTCTGAAGGTTGAGTATTGAGGATTGAGGACTGAAGATTGTATACTGATGATTGAAGATTGAGGATTGAGGATTGAGGGTTGTGGATTGAGGACGAGGACTGAGGGTAGAGTATTAATGTTTGAGGTCTGAGGATTGAGGGTTGAGGATTGAGAATTGTGGATTGAGGATTGAGGATTGAAGATTGAGGATTGGGTATTGAGGATTGAAAAATGAGGATTGAAGATTGAGGATTGGGTATTGATGATTGAAGAATGAGGATTGAGGATTGAGGATTGAGGACTGAGGATTGAAGATTGAGTATTGAGGATTGAAGATTGAGGATTGAGGATTGAGGATTGGGGATTGAGGATCGAGGATTGAGGATTGAAGGTTGAGTATTGAGGATTGCAGATTGAGGATTGAGGATTGAGGATTGAGGATTGAGGATTGAAGATTGAGGATTGGCTATTGAGGATTGAAGAATGAGGATTGAGGATTCAGTACCGAGGACTGAGGATTGAACATTGAGTATTGAGGATTGAAGACAGACGACTGAGGATTGAGGATTGAGGACTGAGGATTGAGGATTGAGGATTGAGGATTGAGGATTGAGGGTTGAGGACTGAGGATTGAAGATTGAGTATTGAGGATTAAAGATTGAGGATTGGGGATTGAGGATTGGGGATTGAGAATTGAGGATTGAAGATTGAGTATTGAGGATTGAAGATTGATAATTGAGGATTGAGGATTGAGGATTGACGATGAGGGCTGAGGGTTGAGGATTGAGGTTTGAGGACTGAGGACTGAGGATTGAGGATTGAGAATTGAGGATTGAGGATTGAAGATTGAGTATTGAGGATTGAAGATTGAGGATTGAGGATTTAGGATTGAGGATTGAACATTGAGGATTGGGTATCGCGGATTGAACATTGAGGATTGAGGATTGAGTATCGAGGACTGAATTTTGTATATTGATGACTGAAGGTAGAGGATTGAGGACTGAGGGTTGTGGATTGAGGACGAGGACTGAGGGTAGAGTATTGATATTTGAGGTCTGAGGATTGAGGATTGAGGATTGAGAATTGAGGATTGAGGATTGAGGATTGGGAATTGAAGATTGAGGATTGGGTATTGAGGATTGAAGAATGAGGATTGAGGATTGAGGATTGAGGGTTGAGGTCTGAGGATTGAAGATTGAGTATTGAGGATTGAAGATTGAGTATTGAGGATTGAAGATTGAGTATTGAGGATTGAAGTTTGAGGATTGAGGATTGAGGATTGGGGATTGAGGATTGAGGATTGAGGATTGAAGATTGAGTGTTGACGATTGAAGATTGAGGACTGAGGATTGAGGATTGAGGATTGAGGTTTGAAGATTGAGGATTGGGGATTGAGGATTGACGATTGAGGATTGAGAATTGAGGATTGAGGGTTGAGGATTGAGGATTGAAGATTGAGTATTGAGGATTGAAGGTTGATAATTGAGAATTGAGGATTGAGGATTGACGATGAGGGCTGAGGGTTGAGGATTGAGGTTTGAGGACTGAGGACTGAGGAGTGAGGATTGAGAATAGAGGATTGAGCATTGAGGATTGAAGATTGAGGATTGGGTATTGTGTATTGAAGAATCAGGATTGAGGATTGAGGATTGAAGATTGAGGAATGAAGATTTTGGATTGAGGTTTGAGGATTGAGGATTGAGGATTGAGTATTGAGGATTGAAGATTGAGGATTGAGGATTGAGTATTGAGGATTGAGGATTGAAGATTGAAGATTGGGGACTGAGTGTTGAGGGTTGAGTGATGAGAGTTGATGTTTGTGGATAGAGATTTGAAGATTGCAGAATGTGTATTGCGTATTGAAAACTCTGAACTGAGGATTATCTATTGAGGATTGAGGATTGACAACTGATTGTTGAGGACTGAGGGACGAAGATTGAGGATTCAGAATTGAGGTTTGAGGACTGAGGATTGAGGATTGAAGATTGAGTATTGAGGATTGAAGATTTAGGATTGAGGATTGAGGATTGAGGATTGAGGATGCGGGCTAAGGGTTGAAGATTGAGGTTTGAGGACTGAGGACTGAGGGCTGGGGATTGAGAATTGAGGATTCAGGATTGAAGATTGAGTATTGAGGATTGAAGATTGAGGATTGAGGATTTAGGATTGAGGATTGAGGATAGGGGATTGAGGATTGAGGATTGAGGATTGAAGATTGAGTATTGAGGATTGAAGACTGAGTATTGAGGATTGAAGATTTAGGATTGAGGATTGAGGATTGAGGATTGAGGATTGAGGATTGGGGATTGAAGATTGAGGATTGGGTATTGAGGATTGAAGAATGAGGATTGAGGATTGAGGATTGAGGGTTGAGGTCTGAGGATTGAAGATTGAGTATTGAGGATTGAAGATTGAGGATTGAGGATTGAGGATTGGGGATTGAGGATTGAGGATTGAGGATTGAAGATTGAGTATTGAGGATTGAAGATTGAGAATTGAGGATTGAAGTTTGAGGATTGAGGATTGAGGATTGGGGATTGAGGATTGAGGATTGAGGATTGAAGGTTGAGTATTGACAATTGAAGATTGAGGACTGAGGATTGAGGATTGAGGATTGAGGTTTGAAGATTGAGGATTGGGGATTGAGGATTGACGATTGAGGATTGAGAATTGACGATTGAGAGTTGAGGATTGTGGATTGAAGATTGAGTATTGAGGATTGAAGGTTGATAATTGAGGATTGAGGATTGAGGATTGACGATGAGGGCTGAGGGTTGAGGATTGAGGTTTGAGGACTGAGGACTGAGGATTGAGGATTGAGAATTGAGGATTGAGCATTGAGGATTGAAGATTGAGGATTGGGTATTGTGTATTGAAGAATCAGGATTGAGGATTGAGGATTGAAGATTGAGGAATGAAGATTTTGGATTGAGGTTTGAGGATTGAGGATTGAGGATTGAGTATTGAGGATTGAAGATTGAGGATTGAGGATTGAGTATTGAGGATTGAGGATTGAAGATTGAAGATTGGGGACTGAGTGTTGAGGGTTGAGTGATGAGAGTTGATGTTTGTGGATAGAGATTTGAAGATTGCAGAATGTGTATTGCGTATTGAAAACTCTGAACTGAGGATATTCTATTGAGGATTGAGGATTGACAACTGATTGTTGAGGACTGAGGGACGAAGATTGAGGATTCAGAATTGAGGTTTGAGGACTGAGGATTGAGGATTGAAGATTGAGTATTGAGGATTGAAGATTTAGGATTGAGGATTGAGGATTGAGGATTGAGGATGCGGGCTAATGGTTGAAGATTGAGGTTTGAGGACTGAGGACTGAGGGCTGGGGATTGAGAATTGAGGATTCAGGATTGAAGATTGAGTATTGAGGATTGAAGATTGAGGATTGAGGATTTAGGATTGAGGATTGAGGATAGGGGATTGAGGATTGAGGATTGAGGATTGAAGATTGAGTATTGAGGATTGAAGATTGAGTATTGAGGATTGAAGATTGAGGATTGAGGATTGAGGATTGGGGATTGAGGATTGAGGAGTGAGGATTGAAGATTGAGTATTGTGGATTGAAGATTGAGGATTGAGGATTGAGGATTGAGGATTGAGTATTGAGGTTTGAAGATTGAGGATTGGGGATTGAGGATTGAAGAATGAGGATTGAAGATTGAGGATTGGGTATTGAGGATTGAAGAATGAGGATTGAAGATTGAGGATTGAGGATTGAGGATTGAAGATTGAGGATTGAGGATAGAAGATTGAGTATTGAGGATTGAAGACTGACGATTGACGATTGAGGATTGAGGATTGAGGATTGAGGATTGAGGATTGAAGATTGAGTATTGAGGATTGAAGGTTGAGGATTGAGGTTTCAGAATTGAGGATTGAGGATTGAGGATTGAGGATTGAGGATTGAGGATTGAGGATTGAGGATGAGGGCTGAGGGTTGAAGATTGAGGTTTGAGGACTGAGGACTGAGGATTGAGGATTGAGAATTGAGGATTGAGGATTGAGGATTGACGATGAGGGCTGAGGGTTGAGGATTGAGGTTTGAGGACTGAGGACTGAGGATTGAGGATTGAGAATTGAGGATTGAGCATTGAGGATTGAAGATTGAGGATTGGGTATTGTGTATTGAAGAATCAGGATTGAGGATTGAGGATTGAAGATTGAGGAATGAAGATTTTGGATTGAGGTTTGAGGATTGAGGATTGAGGATTGAGTATTGAGGATTGAAGATTGAGGATTGAGGATTGAGTATTGAGGATTGAGGATTGAAGATTGAAGATTGGGGACTGAGTGTTGAGGGTTGAGTGATGAGAGTTGATGTTTGTGGATAGAGATTTGAAGATTGCAGAATGTGTATTGCGTATTGAAAACTCTGAACTGAGGATATTCTATTGAGGATTGAGGATTGACAACTGATTGTTGAGGACTGAGGGACGAAGATTGAGGATTCAGAATTGAGGTTTGAGGACTGAGGATTGAGGATTGAAGATTGAGTATTGAGGATTGAGAATTGAGGATTGAGGATTGAGGATTGACGATGAGGGCTGAGGGTTGAGGATTGAGGTTTGAGGACTGAGGACTGAGGATTGAGGATTGAGAATTGAGGATTGAGCATTGAGGATTGAAGATTGAGGATTGGGTATTGTGTATTGAAGAATCAGGATTGAGGATTGAGGATTGAAGATTGAGGAATGAAGATTTTGGATTGAGGTTTGAGGATTGAGGATTGAGGATTGAGTATTGAGGATTGAAGATTGAGGATTGAGGATTGAGTATTGAGGATTGAGGATTGAAGATTGAAGATTGGGGACTGAGTGTTGAGGGTTGAGTGATGAGAGTTGATGTTTGTGGATAGAGATTTGAAGATTGCAGAATGTGTATTGCGTATTGAAAACTCTGAACTGAGGATATTCTATTGAGGATTGAGGATTGACAACTGATTGTTGAGGACTGAGGGACGAAGATTGAGGATTCAGAATTGAGGTTTGAGGACTGAGGATTGAGGATTGAAGATTGAGTATTGAGGATTGAAGATTTAGGATTGAGGATTGAGGATTGAGGATTGAGGATGCGGGCTAAGGGTTGAAGATTGAGGTTTGAGGACTGAGGACTGAGGGCTGGGGATTGAGAATTGAGGATTCAGGATTGAAGATTGAGTATTGAGGATTGAAGATTGAGGATTGAGGATTTAGGATTTAGGATTGAGGATTGAGGATAGGGGATTGAGGATTGAGGATTGAGGATTGAAGATTGAGTATTGAGGATTGAAGATTGAGTATTGAGGATTGAAGATTGAGGATTGAGGATTGAGGATTGGGGATTGAAGATTGAGGATTGGGAATTGAGGATTGAAGAATGAGGATTGAGGATTGAGGATTGAGGGTTGAGGTCTGAGGATTGAAGATTGAGTATTGAGGATTGAAGATTGAGGATTGAGGATTGAGGATTGGGGATTGAGGATTGAGGATTGAGGATTGAAGATTGAGAATTGTGGATTGAAGATTGAGTATTGAGGATTGAAGTTTGAGGATTGAGGATTGAGGATTGTGGATTGGGGATTGAGGATTGAGGATTGAAGATTGAGTATTGACGATTGAATATTGAGGACTGAGGATTGAGGATTGAGGATTGAGGTTTGAAGATTGAGGATTGGGGATTGAGGATTGACGATTGAGGATTGAGAATTGAGGATTGAGAGTTGAGGATTGAGGATTGAAGATTGAGTATTGAGGATTCAAGGTTGATAATTGAGGATTGAGGATTGAGGATTGACGATGAGGGCTGAGGGTTGAGGATTGAGGTTTGAGGACTGAGGACTGAGGATTGAGGATTGAGAATTGAGGATTGAGCATTGAGGATTGAAGATTGAGGATTGGGTATTGTGTATTGAAGAATCAGGATTGAGGATTGAGGATTGAAGATTGAGGAATGAAGATTTTGGATTGAGGTTTGAGGATTGAGGATTGAGGATTGAGTATTGAGGATTGAAGATTGAGGATTGAGGATTGAGGATTGAGGATTGAGGATTGCGCATTGAGGATTGGGGACTGAGCGTTGAGGGTTGAGTGATGAGAGTTGATGTTTGTGGATAGAGATTTGAAGATTGCAGAATGTGTATTGCGTATTGAAAACTCTGAACTGAGGATATTCTATTGAGGATTGAGGATTGACAACTGATTGTTGAGGACTGAGGGACGAAGATTGAGGATTCAGAATTGTGGTTTGAGGACTGAGGATTGAGGATTGAAGATTGAGTATTGAGGATTGAAGATTTAGGATTGAGGATTGAGGATTGAGGATTGAGGATGCGGTCTAAGGGTTGAAGATTGAGGTTTGAGGACTGAGGACTGAGGGCTGGGGATTGAGAATTGAGGATTCAGGATTGAAGATTGAGTATTGAGGATTGAAGATTGAGGATTGAGGATTCAGGATTGAAGATTGAGTATTGAGGATTGAAGATTGAGGATTGAGGATTTAGGATTCAGGATTGAGGATAGGGGATTGAGGATTGAGGATTGAGGATTGAAGATTGAGTATTGAGGATTGAAGATTGAGTATTGAGGATTGAAGATTGAGGATTGAGGATTGAGGATTGAGGATTGAAGATTGAGTATTGAGGATTGAAGATTGAGTATTGAGGATTGAAGTTTGAGGATTGAGGATTGAGGATTGGGGATTGAGGATTGAGGATTGAGGATTGAAGATTGAGTATTGACGATTGAAGATTGAGGACTGAGGATTGAGGATTGAGGATTGAGGTTTGAAGATTGAGGATTGGGGATTGAGGATTGACGATTGAGGATTGAGAATTGAGGATTGAGAGTTGAGGATTGAGGATTGAAGATTGAGTATTGAGGATTGAAGGTTGATAATTGAGGATTGAGGATTGAGGATTGACGATGAGGGCTGAGGGTTGAGGATTGAGGTTTGAGGACTGAGGACTGAGGATTGAGGATTGAGAATTGAGGATTGAGCATTGAGGATTGAAGATTGAGGATTGGGTATTGTGTATTGAAGAATCAGGATTGAGGATTGAGGATTGAAGATTGAGGAATGAAGATTTTGGATTGAGGTTTGAGGATTGAGGATTGAGGATTGAGTATTGAGGATTGAAGATTGAGGATTGAGGATTGAGGATTGAGGATTGAGGATTGAAGATTGAGGATTGGGGACTGAGTGTTGAGGGTTGAGTAATGAGAGTTGATGTTTGTGGATAGAGATTTGAAGATTGCAGAATGTGTATTGCGTATTGAAAACTCTGAACTGAGGATATTCTATTGAGGATTGAGGATTGACAACTGATTGTTGAGGACTGAGGGACGAAGATTGAGGATTCAGAATTGAGGTTTGAGGACTGAGGATTGAGGATTGAAGATTGAGTATTGAGGATTGAAGATTTAGGATTGAGGATTGAGGATTGAGGATTGAGGATGCGGGCTAAGGGTTGAAGATTGAGGTTTGAGGACTGAGGACTGAGGGCTGGGGATTGAGAATTGAGGATTCAGGATTGAAGATTGAGTATTGAGGATTGAAGATTGAGGATTGAGTATTTAGGATTGAGGATTGAGGATAGGGGATTGAGGATTGAGGATTGAGGATTGAAGATTGAGTATTGAGGATTGAAGATTGAGTATTGAGGATTGAAGATTGAGGATTGAGGATTGAGGATTGGGGATTGAAGATTGAGGATTGGGTATTGAGGATTGAAGAATGAGGATTGAGGATTGAGGATTGAGGGTTGAGGTCTGAGGATTGAAGATTGAGTATTGAGGATTGAAGATTGATGATTGAGGATTGAGGATTGGGGATTGAGGATTGAGGATTGAGGATTGAAGATTGAGTATTGAGGATTGAAGATTGAGAATTGAGGATTGAAGTTTGAGGATTGAGGATTGAGGATTGGGGATTGAGGATTGAGGATTGAGGATTGAAGGTTGAGTATTGACGATTGAAGATTGAGGACTGAGGATTGAGGATTGAGGATTGAGGTTTGAAGATTGAGGATTGGGGATTGAGGATTGACGATTGAGGATTGAGAATTGACGATTGAGAGTTGAGGATTGAGGATTGAAGATTGAGTATTGAGGATTGAAGGTTGATAATTGAGGATTGAGGATTGAGGATTGACGATGAGGGCTGAGGGTTGAGGATTGAGGTTTGAGGACTGAGGACTGAGGATTGAGGATTGAGAATTGAGGATTGAGCATTGAGGATTGAAGATTGAGGATTGGGTATTGTGTATTGAAGAATCAGGATTGAGGATTGAGGATTGAAGATTGAGGAATGAAGATTTTGGATTGAGGTTTGAGGATTGAGGATTGAGGATTGAGTATTGAGGATTGAAGATTGAGGATTGAGGATTGAGTATTGAGGATTGAGGATTGAAGATTGAAGATTGGGGACTGAGTGTTGAGGGTTGAGTGATGAGAGTTGATGTTTGTGGATAGAGATTTGAAGATTGCAGAATGTGTATTGCGTATTGAAAACTCTGAACTGAGGATTATCTATTGAGGATTGAGGATTGACAACTGATTGTTGAGGACTGAGGGACGAAGATTGAGGATTCAGAATTGAGGTTTGAGGACTGAGGATTGAGGATTGAAGATTGAGTATTGAGGATTGAAGATTTAGGATTGAGGATTGAGGATTGAGGATTGAGGATGCGGGCTAAGGGTTGAAGATTGAGGTTTGAGGACTGAGGACTGAGGGCTGGGGATTGAGAATTGAGGATTCAGGATTGAAGATTGAGTATTGAGGATTGAAGATTGAGGATTGAGGATTTAGGATTGAGGATTGAGGATAGGGGATTGAGGATTGAGGATTGAGGATTGAAGATTGAGTATTGAGGATTGAAGACTGAGTATTGAGGATTGAAGATTTAGGATTGAGGATTGAGGATTGAGGATTGAGGATTGAGGATTGGGGATTGAAGATTGAGGATTGGGTATTGAGGATTGAAGAATGAGGATTGAGGATTGAGGATTGAGGGTTGAGGTCTGAGGATTGAAGATTGAGTATTGAGGATTGAAGATTGAGGATTGAGGATTGAGGATTGGGGATTGAGGATTGAGGATTGAGGATTGAAGATTGAGTATTGAGGATTGAAGATTGAGAATTGAGGATTGAAGTTTGAGGATTGAGGATTGAGGATTGGGGATTGAGGATTGAGGATTGAGGATTGAAGGTTGAGTATTGACAATTGAAGATTGAGGACTGAGGATTGAGGATTGAGGATTGAGGTTTGAAGATTGAGGATTGGGGATTGAGGATTGACGATTGAGGATTGAGAATTGACGATTGAGAGTTGAGGATTGTGGATTGAAGATTGAGTATTGAGGATTGAAGGTTGATAATTGAGGATTGAGGATTGAGGATTGACGATGAGGGCTGAGGGTTGAGGATTGAGGTTTGAGGACTGAGGACTGAGGATTGAGGATTGAGAATTGAGGATTGAGCATTGAGGATTGAAGATTGAGGATTGGGTATTGTGTATTGAAGAATCAGGATTGAGGATTGAGGATTGAAGATTGAGGAATGAAGATTTTGGATTGAGGTTTGAGGATTGAGGATTGAGGATTGAGTATTGAGGATTGAAGATTGAGGATTGAGGATTGAGTATTGAGGATTGAGGATTGAAGATTGAAGATTGGGGACTGAGTGTTGAGGGTTGAGTGATGAGAGTTGATGTTTGTGGATAGAGATTTGAAGATTGCAGAATGTGTATTGCGTATTGAAAACTCTGAACTGAGGATATTCTATTGAGGATTGAGGATTGACAACTGATTGTTGAGGACTGAGGGACGAAGATTGAGGATTCAGAATTGAGGTTTGAGGACTGAGGATTGAGGATTGAAGATTGAGTATTGAGGATTGAAGATTTAGGATTGAGGATTGAGGATTGAGGATTGAGGATGCGGGCTAATGGTTGAAGATTGAGGTTTGAGGACTGAGGACTGAGGGCTGGGGATTGAGAATTGAGGATTCAGGATTGAAGATTGAGTATTGAGGATTGAAGATTGAGGATTGAGGATTTAGGATTGAGGATTGAGGATAGGGGATTGAGGATTGAGGATTGAGGATTGAAGATTGAGTATTGAGGATTGAAGATTGAGTATTGAGGATTGAAGATTGAGGATTGAGGATTGAGGATTGGGGATTGAGGATTGAGGAGTGAGGATTGAAGATTGAGTATTGTGGATTGAAGATTGAGGATTGAGGATTGAGGATTGAGGATTGAGTATTGAGGTTTGAAGATTGAGGATTGGGGATTGAGGATTGAAGAATGAGGATTGAAGATTGAGGATTGGGTATTGAGGATT
Source organism: Calliopsis andreniformis (assembly GCF_051401765.1). Taxonomy (NCBI): domain Eukaryota; kingdom Metazoa; phylum Arthropoda; class Insecta; order Hymenoptera; family Andrenidae; genus Calliopsis; species Calliopsis andreniformis. Next base: position 474,714 of record NW_027480602.1, read on the forward strand.
GAAGAATGAGGATTGAAGATTGAGGATTGAGGATTGAGGATTGAAGATTGAGGATTGAGGATAGAAGATTGAGTATTGAGGATTGAAGACTGACGATTGACGATTGAGGATTGAGGATTGAGGATTGAGGATTGAGGATTGAAGATTGAGTATTGAGGATTGAAGGTTGAGGATTGAGGTTTCAGAATTGAGGATTGAGGATTGAGGATTGAGGATTGAGGATTGAGGATTGAGGATTGAGGATTGAGGATTGAACATCGACGATTGGGTATCGCGGATTGAACATTGAGGATTGAGGATTGAGGATTGAGGATTGATGATTGCGTATTGAGGATTGAGGATTGAGGATTGAGGATTGAGGATTGAGGATTGAGGATTGAGGATGAGGGCTGAGGGTTGAAGATTGAGGTTTGAGGACTGAGGACTGAGGATTGAGGATTGAGAATTGAGGATTGAGGATTGAGGATTGACGATGAGGGCTGAGGGTTGAGGATTGAGGTTTGAGGACTGAGGACTGAGGATTGAGGATTGAGAATTGAGGATTGAGCATTGAGGATTGAAGATTGAGGATTGGGTATTGTGTATTGAAGAATCAGGATTGAGGATTGAGGATTGAAGATTGAGGAATGAAGATTTTGGATTGAGGTTTGAGGATTGAGGATTGAGGATTGAGTATTGAGGATTGAAGATTGAGGATTGAGGATTGAGTATTGAGGATTGAGGATTGAAGATTGAAGATTGGGGACTGAGTGTTGAGGGTTGAGTGATGAGAGTTGATGTTTGTGGATAGAGATTTGAAGATTGCAGAATGTGTATTGCGTATTGAAAACTCTGAACTGAGGATATTCTATTGAGGATTGAGGATTGACAACTGATTGTTGAGGACTGAGGGACGAAGATTGAGGATTCAGAATTGAGGTTTGAGGACTGAGGATTTAGGATTGAAGATTGAGTATTGAGGATTGAAGATTTAGGATTGAGGATTGAGGATTGAGGATTGAGGATGCGGGCTAAGGGTTGAAGATTGAGGTTTGAGGACTGAGGACTGAGAGCTGGGGATTGAGAATTGAGGATTCAGGATTGAAGATTGAGTATTGAGGATTGAAGATTGAGGATTGAGGATTTAGGATTTAGGATTGAGGATTGAGGATAGGGGATTGAGGATTGAGGATTGAGGATTGAAGATTGAGTATTGAGGATTGAAGATTGAGTATTGAGGATTGAAGATTGAGGATTGAGGATTGAGGATTGGGGATTGAAGATTGAGGATTGGGAATTGAGGATTGAAGATTGAGGATTGAGGGTTGAGGTCTGAGGATTGAAGATTGAGTATTGAGGATTGAAGATTGAGGATTGAGGATTGAGGATTGGGGATTGAGGATTGAGGATTGAGGATTGAAGATTGAGAATTGAGGATTGAAGATTGAGTATTGAGGATTGAAGTTTGAGGATTGAGGATTGAGGATTGTGGATTGGGGATTGAGGATTGAGGATTGAAGATTGAGTATTGACGATTGAATATTGAGGACTGAGGATTGAGGATTGAGGATTGAGGTTTGAAGATTGAGGATTGGGGATTGAGGATTGACGATTGAGGATTGAGAATTGAGGATTGAGAGTTGAGGATTGAGGATTGAAGATTGAGTATTGAGGATTCAAGGTTGATAATTGAGGATTGAGGATTGAGGATTGACGATGAGGGCTGAGGGTTGAGGATTGAGGTTTGAGGACTGAGGACTGAGGATTGAGGATTGAGAATTGAGGATTGAGCATTGAGGATTGAAGATTGAGGATTGGGTATTGTGTATTGAAGAATCAGGATTGAGGATTGAGGATTGAAGATTGAGGAATGAAGATTTTGGATTGAGGTTTGAGGATTGAGGATTGAGGATTGAGTATTGAGGATTGAAGATTGAGGATTGAGGATTGAGGATTGAGGATTGAGGATTGCACATTGAGGATTGGGGACTGAGCGTTGAGGGTTGAGTGATGAGAGTTGATGTTTGTGGATAGAGATTTGAAGATTGCAGAATGTGTATTGCGTATTGAAAACTCTGAACTGAGGATATTCTATTGAGGATTGAGGATTGACAACTGATTGTTGAGGACTGAGGGACGAAGATTGAGGATTCAGAATTGAGGTTTGAGGACTGAGGATTGAGGATTGAAGATTGAGTATTGAGGATTGAAGATTTAGGATTGAGGATTGAGGATTGAGGATTGAGGATGCGGTCTAAGGGTTGAAGATTGAGGTTTGAGGACTGAGGACTGAGGGCTGGGGATTGAGAATTGAGGATTCAGGATTGAAGATTGAGTATTGAGGATTGAAGATTGAGGATTGAGGATTCAGGATTGAAGATTGAGTATTGAGGATTGAAGATTGAGGATTGAGGATTTAGGATTCAGGATTGAGGATAGGGGATTGAGGATTGAGGATTGAGGATTGAAGATTGAGTATTGAGGATTGAAGATTGAGTATTGAGGATTGAAGATTGAGGATTGAGGATTGAGGATTGAGGATTGAAGATTGAGTATTGAGGATTGAAGATTGAGTATTGAGGATTGAAGTTTGAGGATTGAGGATTGAGGATTGGGGATTGAGGATTGAGGATTGAGGATTGAAGATTGAGTATTGACGATTGAAGATTGAGGACTGAGGATTGAGGATTGAGGATTGAGGTTTGAAGATTGAGGATTGGGGATTGAGGATTGACGATTGAGGATTGAGAATTGAGGATTGAGAGTTGAGGATTGAGGATTGAAGATTGAGTATTGAGGATTGAAGGTTGATAATTGAGGATTGAGGATTGAGGATTGACGATGAGGGCTGAGGGTTGAGGATTGAGGTTTGAGGACTGAGGACTGAGGATTGAGGATTGAGAATTGAGGATTGAGCATTGAGGATTGAAGATTGAGGATTGGGTATTGTGTATTGAAGAATCAGGATTGAGGATTGAGGATTGAAGATTGAGGAATGAAGATTTTGGATTGAGGTTTGAGGATTGAGGATTGAGGATTGAGTATTGAGGATTGAAGATTGAGGATTGAGGATTGAGGATTGAGGATTGAGGATTGAAGATTGAGGATTGGGGACTGAGTGTTGAGGGTTGAGTGATGAGAGTAGATGTTTGTGGATAGAGATTTGAAGATTGCAGAATGTGTATTGCGTATTGAAAACTCTGAACTGAGGATATTCTATTGAGGATTGAGGATTGACAACTGATTGTTGAGGACTGAGGGACGAAGATTGAGGATTCAGAATTGAGGTTTGAGGACTGAGGATTGAGGATTGAAGATTGAGTATTGAGGATTGAAGATTTAGGATTGAGGATTGAGGATTGAGGGTTGAGGATGCGGTCTAAGGGTTGAAGATTGAGGTTTGAGGACTGAGGACTGAGGGCTGGGGATTGAGAATTGAGGATTCAGGAGTGAAGATTGAGTATTGAGGATTGAAGATTGAGGATTGAGGATTTAGGATTGAGGATTGAGGATAGGGGATTGAGGATTGAGGATTGAGGAGTGAGGATTGAAGATTGAGTATTGTGGATTGAAGATTGAGGATTGAGGATTGAGGATTGAGGATTGAGTATTGAGGTTTGAAGATTGAGGATTGGGGATTGAGGATTGAAGAATGAGGATTGAAGATTGAGGATTGGGTATTGAGGATTGAAGAATGAGGATTGAAGATTGAGGATTGAGGATTGAGGATTGAAGATTGAGGATTGAGGATAGAACATTGAGTATTGAGGATTGAAGACTGAGGATTGACGATTGAGGATTGAGGATTGAGGATTGAGGATTGAGGATTGAAGATTAAGTATTGAGGATTGAAGGTTGAGGATTGAGGTTTCAGAATTGAGGATTGAGGATTGAGGATTGAGGATTGAGGATTGAGGATTGAGGATTGAGGATTGAGGATTGAGGATTGAGGATTGAACATCGACGATTGGGTATCGCGGATTGAACATTGAGGATTGAGGATTGAGGATTGAGGATTGAGGATTGAGGATTGAAGGTTGAGTATTGGGGATTGAAGATTGACGATTGAGGATTGAGGATTGAGGATTGAAGATTGAATATTGAGGATTGAAGACTGACGACTGAGGATTGAGCATTGAGGACTGAGGATTGAGGATTGAGGATTGAAGATTGAGTATTGAGGATTGAAGATTGAGGATTGAGGTTTGAGGACAGAGGATTCAGGATTGAGGGTTGAGGATAGAGGATTGAGGATTGAGGATTGAGGATTGAGGGATGAGGATTGAGGATTGAGGATTGAACATTGAGGATTGGGTATCGCGGATTGAACATTGAGGATTGAGGATTGAGTATCGAGGACTGAATTTTGTATATTAATGATTGAAGGTAGAGGATTGAGGATTGAGGGTTGTGGATTGAGGACGAGGACTGAGGGTAGAGTATTGATATCTGAGGTCTGAGGATTGAGGATTGAGGATTGAGAATTGAGGATTGAGGATTGAGGATTGGGGATTGAAGATTGAGGATTGGGTATTGAGGATTGAAGAATGAGGATTGAGGATTGATGGTTGAGGGTGGAGGACTGAGGATTGAAGATTGAGTATTGAGGATTGAAGATTGAGGATTGATGATTGAGGATTGGGGATTGAGGATTGAGGATTGAGGATTGAAGATTGACGATTGAGGATTGAGTATTGAGGATTGAGAGTTGAGGACTGAGGATTGAAGATTGAGTATTGAGGATTGAAGATTGATAATTGAGGATTGAGGATTGAGGATTGACGATGAGGGCTGAGTGTTGAGGATTGAGGTTTGAGGACTGAGGACTGAGGATTGAGGATTGAGAATTGAGGATTGAGCATTGAGGATTGAAGATTGAGGATTGGGTATTGTGTATTGAAGAATCAGGATTGAGGATTGAGGATTGAAGATTGAGGAATGTGTATTGCGTATTGAAAACTCTGAACTGAGGATATTCTATTGAGGATTGTGGATTGACAACTGATTGCTGAGGACTGAGCGACGAAGATTGAGGATTCAGAATTGAGGTTTGAGGACTGAGGATTGAGGATTGAGGATTGAGGATTGAGGATGCGGGCTAAGGGTTGAAGATTGAGGTTTGAGGACTGAGGACTGAGGGCTGGGGATTGAGAGTTGAGGATTCAGGGTTGAAGATTGAGTATCGAGGATTGAAGATTGAGGATTGAGGATTTAGGATTGAGGATTGAGGATTGGGGATTGAGGATTGAGGATTGAGGATTGAAGATTGAGTACTGAGGATTGAAGATTGAGTATTGAGGATTGAAGATTGAGGATTGAGGATTGAGCATTGGGGATTGAGGATTGAGGATTGAGGATTGAGGATTGAGGATTGAAGATTGAGTATTGGTGATTGAAGGTTGAGGATTCAGGATTTAGGGTTGAGGATTGAGGACGAGGACTGACGGTTGAGGATTGAGGTTTGAGGTATGAGGAACGAGGATTGAGGATTGAGGATTGCTGACTGAGGATTGACGATTGAGTATTGAAGATTGAGAACTGATGACTAAGGATTGAGGATTGAGGAGTGAGGATTGAGGATTGAGGATTGATGATTGAGTATTGAGGATTGAATATTGAGGATTGAGGATTGAGTATTGAGGATTGAGGATGAGGGCTGAGGGTTGATTGTTGAGGTTTGAGCATTGAATCCTGAGAATTCAGTATATTCTATTGTGTATTGAGAATTGAGGATTGATTGTAGAGTATTGAGGATTGAGGATTGAGGATTGAAGATTGAGTCTTGAGGATTGAAGATTGAGGATTGAGGATAGAGGATTGAGGATTGACGATGAGGGCTGAGGGTTGAGGATGGAGGTTTGAGGACTGAGGACTGAGGATTGAGGATTGAGAATTGAGGATTGAGGATTGAGGATGAAGATTGAGGATTGGGTATTGAGGATTAAAGAATGAGGGTTGAGGATTGAGGATTGAGGTTCGAGGATTGAGGATTGAGGATAGAGGATTGAAGATTGAGGATTGGGTATTGAGGATTGAAGAATGAGGATTGGGGATTGAGGATTGAGGATTGAGGATTGAAGATTGAGTATTGAGGATTGAAGATTGAGGATTTAGGATTGAGGATTGGGGATTGAGTATTGAGGATTGAGGATTGAAGATTGAGTATCGAGAATTGAAGATTGAAGATTGAGGATTGAGGATTGAGGATTGAGGTTTGAAGATTGAGGATTGGGGATTGAGGATTGACGATTGAGGATTGAGTATTGAGGATTGAGTATTGAGGATTGAAGATTGAGGATTTAGGATTGAGGATTGGGGATTGAGTATTGAGGATTGAGGATTGAAGATTGAGTATCGAGAATTGAAGATTGAGGATTGAGGATTGAGGATTGAGGATTGAGGTTTGAAGATTGAGGATTGGGGATTGAGGATTGACGATTGAGGATTGAGTATTGAGGATTGAGTATTGAGGATTGAGGATTGAGGATTCAGGATTGACGATGAGGTCTGAGGGGTGAGGATTGAAGTTTGAGGACTGAGGAATGAGGATTGAGGATTGAGGATTGAGGATTGAGGATCGAGGAATGAAGATTGAGGATTGAGCATTGAGGATTGAGGATTGAAGATTGAGTATTGAGGATTGAAGATTGAGGATTGAGGATTGAGGATTGAGGGTTGACGATTGAAGAATGAGGATTGGGGACTGAGTGTTGAGGATTGAGTGATGAGAATTGATGTTTGTGGATAGATGTTTGAAGATTGCAGATTGAGTATTGCGTAATGAAAACTGTGAATTGAGGATATTCTATTGAGGATTGAGGATTGACAATTGATTGTCGAGGACTGAGGGCTGAAGATTGAGGATTCAGGATTGAGGATCCAGAATTGAGGATTGAGGACTGAGGATTGAGGATTGAAGATTGGGTATTGAGGATTGAAGATTGAGGATTGAGGATTGATGATGGAGGATTGAAGAGAGAGGACTGAGTGTTGAGAACTGATGTTTGAGGTTTGAGATTTGATTATTGATTTTTGTGGATTGAGTATCGAACGATGAGAATTCACGGTATTCTATTGAGCATTGAGAATTGAGGATTGATTGTTGAGTATTGAGGATTGATGGTTGAGGGTTTTGTGTTGAATATTGAGGATTGAGGATTGAGGATTGAGGATTGAGGATTGAGGATTGAGGATTGAGAATTGAGGATTGGGGACTGAGTGTTGAGGGTTGAGTGATGAGAATTGATGTTTGTGGATAGAGATTTGAAGATTGCAGATTGAGTATTGAGTATTGAAAACTGTGAATTGATGATTTTCTATTGAGGATTGAGGATTGACAACTGATTGTTGAGGACTGAGTGCCGAAGATTGAGGATTCAGGATTGAGGATTCAGAATTGAGGTTTGAGGACTGAGGGTTGAGGATTGAAGATTGAGTATTGAGGATTGAAGATTGAGGATTGAGGATTGAGGATTGGGGATTGAGGATTGAGGATCGAGGATTGAAGATTGAGTATTGAGGATTGAAGATTGAGTATTGAGGATTGAAGATTGAGGATTGAGGATTGAGGATTGAGAATTGAGGATTGAGGTTTGAGGAATGAAGATTGAGGATTGGGTATTGAGGATTGAAGACTGACAACTGAGGATTGAGGATTGAGGATTGAGGATTGAGTATTGAGTATTGAGGATTGAAGATTGAGTATTGAGGATTGAAGGTTGAGGATTGAGGATTGAGGATTGAGGATTGAGGATCGAGGATTGAGGATTGTGGATAGAGGATCGAAGATTGAGCATTGGGTATTGAGGATTGAAGAATGAGGATTGATGATTGAGGATTGAGGATTGAGGATTGAAGATTGAGTATTGAGGATTGAAGACTGACGATTGAGGATTCAGGATTGAGGATTGATGTTTGAGGACTGAGGACTGAGGATTGAGGATTGAGGCTTGAGGATTGAGGATTGAGGATTGGGGACTGAGTGCTGAGGGTTGAGTGATGAGAATTGATGTTTGTGGATAGAGATTTGAAGATTGCAGATTGAGTATTGAGTATTGAAAGCTGTGAATTGATGATTTTCTATTGAGGATTGAGGATTGACAACTGATTGTTGAGGTCTGAGGTCTGAAGATTGAGGATTCAGGATTGAGGATTCAGGATAGAGGTTTGAGGACTGAGGATTGACGATTGAGGATTGAGGATTGAGGATTGAAGACTGACGATTGAGGATTGAGGATTGAGGATTGAGGATTGAGGATTGAGGATTGAAGATTGAGTATTGAGGATTGAAGGTTGAGGATTGAGGTTTGAGGATTGAGGATTGAGGATTGAGGATTGAGGATTGAGGATTGAACGTCGAGGATTGTGTATCGCGTATTGAACATTGAGGATTGAGGATTGAGGATTGAGGATTGAGGAATGAAGATTGTATATTGATGATTGAAGATTGAGGATTGAAGATAGAGGGTTGTGGATTGAGGACGAGGACTGAGGGTTGAGTATTGATGTTTGAGGTCTGAGGATTTAGGATTGAGGATTGAGAATTGAGGATTGAGGATTGAGGATTGAAGATTGAGGATTGGGTATTGATGATTGAAGAATGAGGATTGAGGATTGAGTATTGAGGACTGTGGATCGAAGATTGAGTATTGAGGATTGAAGATTGAGGATTGAGGATTGAAGATTGAGTCTTGAGGATTGAAGATTGAGGATTGAGGATAGAGGATTGAGGATTGACGATGAGGGCTGAGGGTTGAGGATGGAGGTTTGAGGACTGAGGACTGAGGATTGAGGATTGAGAATTGAGGATTGAGGATTGAGGATGAAGATTGAGGATTGGGTATTGAGGATTAAAGAATGAGGGTTGAGGATTGAGCATTGAGGTTCGAGGATTGAGGATTGAGGATAGAGGATTGAAGATTGAGGATTGGGTATTGAGGATTGAAGAATGAGGATTGGGGATTGAGGATTGAGGATTGAGGATTGAAGATTCAGTATTGAGGATTGAAGATTGAGGATTTAGGATTGAGGATTGGGGATTGAGTATTGAGGATTGAGGATTGAAGATTGAGTATTGAGAATTGAAGATTGAGGATTGAGGATTGAGGATTGAGGATTGAGGTTTGAAGATTGAGGATTGGGGATTGAGGATTGACGATTGAGGATTGAGTATTGAGGATTGAGTATTGAGGATTGAAGATTGAGGATTGAGGATTGAGGATTGAGGATTGAGGTTTGAAGATTGAGGATTGGGGACTGAGTGTTGAGGGTTGAGTGGTGAGAATTGATGTTGGTGGATAGAGATTTGAAGATTGCAGATTGAGTATTGCGTATTGAAAACACTGAACTGAGGATATTCTAACGAGGATTGAGGATTGACAGCCGATTGTTGAGGACTGAGGGCCGAAGATTGAGGATTCAGGATTGAGGATTCAGAATTGAGGTTTGTGGACTGAGGATTGAGGATTGAAGATTGAGTATTGAGGATTGAAGACAGACGACTGAGGATTGAGGATTGAGGACTGAGGATTGAGGATTGAGGATTGAAGATTGAGTATTGAGGATTGAAGATTGAGGATTGAGGTTTGAGGACAGAGGATTCAGGATTGAAGATTGAGGATTGAGGATTGAGGATTGAGGGTTGACGATTGAAGAATGAGGATTGGGGACTGAGTGTTGAGGATTGAGTGATGAGAATTGATGTTTGTGGATAGATGTTTGAAGATTGCAGATTGAGTATTGCGTAATGAAAACTGTGAATTGAGGATATTCTATTGAGGATTGAGGATTGACAATTGATTGTCGAGGACTGAGGGCTGAAGATTGAGGATTCAGGATTGAGGATCCAGAATTGAGGATTGAGGACTGAGGATTGAGGATTGAAGATTGGGTATTGAGGATTGAAGATTGAGGATTGAGGATTGATGATGGAGGATTGAAGAGAGAGGACTGAGTGTTGAGAACTGATGTTTGAGGTTTGAGATTTGATTATTGATTTTTGTGGATTGAGTATCGAACGATGAGAATTCACGGTATTCTATTGAGCATTGAGAATTGAGGATTGATTGTTGAGTATTGAGGATTGATGGTTGAGGGTTTTGTGTTGAATATTGAGGATTGAGGATTGAGGATTGAGGATTGAGGATTGAGGATTGAGGATTGAGAATTGAGGATTGGGGACTGAGTGTTGAGGGTTGAGTGATGAGAATTGATGTTTGTGGATAGAGATTTGAAGATTGCAGATTGAGTATTGAGTATTGAAAACTGTGAATTGATGATTTTCTATTGAGGATTGAGGATTGACAACTGATTGTTGAGGACTGAGTGCCGAAGATTGAGGATTCAGGATTGAGGATTCAGAATTGAGGTTTGAGGACTGAGGGTTGAGGATTGAAGATTGAGTATTGAGGATTGAAGATTGAGGATTGAGGATTGAGGATTGGGGATTGAGGATTGAGGATCGAGGATTGAAGATTGAGTATTGAGGATTGAAGATTGAGTATTGAGGATTGAAGATTGAGGATTGAGGATTGAGGATTGAGAATTGAGGATTGAGGTTTGAGGAATGAAGATTGAGGATTGGGTATTGAGGATTGAAGACTGACAACTGAGGATTGAGGATTGAGGATTGAGGATTGAGTATTGAGTATTGAGGATTGAAGATTGAGTATTGAGGATTGAAGGTTGAGGATTGAGGATTGAGGATTGAGGATTGAGGATCGAGGATTGAGGATTGTGGATAGAGGATCGAAGATTGAGCATTGGGTATTGAGGATTGAAGAATGAGGATTGATGATTGAGGATTGAGGATTGAGGATTGAAGATTGAGTATTGAGGATTGAAGACTGACGATTGAGGATTCAGGATTGAGGATTGATGTTTGAGGACTGAGGACTGAGGATTGAGGATTGAGGCTTGAGGATTGAGGATTGAGGATTGGGGACTGAGTGCTGAGGGTTGAGTGATGAGAATTGATGTTTGTGGATAGAGATTTGAAGATTGCAGATTGAGTATTGAGTATTGAAAGCTGTGAATTGATGATTTTCTATTGAGGATTGAGGATTGACAACTGATTGTTGAGGTCTGAGGTCTGAAGATTGAGGATTCAGGATTGAGGATTCAGGATAGAGGTTTGAGGACTGAGGATTGACGATTGAGGATTGAGGATTGAGGATTGAAGACTGACGATTGAGGATTGAGGATTGAGGATTGAGGATTGAGGATTGAGGATTGAAGATTGAGTATTGAGGATTGAAGGTTGAGGATTGAGGTTTGAGGATTGAGGATTGAGGATTGAGGATTGAGGATTGAGGATTGAACGTCGAGGATTGTGTATCGCGTATTGAACATTGAGGATTGAGGATTGAGGATTGAGGATTGAGGAATGAAGATTGTATATTGATGATTGAAGATTGAGGATTGAAGATAGAGGGTTGTGGATTGAGGACGAGGACTGAGGGTTGAGTATTGATGTTTGAGGTCTGAGGATTTAGGATTGAGGATTGAGAATTGAGGATTGAGGATTGAGGATTGAAGATTGAGGATTGGGTATTGATGATTGAAGAATGAGGATTGAGGATTGAGTATTGAGGACTGTGGATCGAAGATTGAGTATTGAGGATTGAAGATTGAGGATTGAGGATTGAGGATTGGGGATTGAGGTTTGAGGATTGAGGATTGAAGGTTCAGTATTGAGGATTGAAGATTGAGGATTGAGGATTGAGGATTGAAGATTGAGTCTTGAGGATTGAAGATTGAGGATTGAGGATAGAGGATTGAGGATTTACGATGAGGGCTGAGGGTTGAGGATGGAGGTTTGAGGACTGAGGACTGAGGATTGAGGATTGAGAATTGAGGATTGAGGATTGAGGATGAAGATTGAGGATTGGGTATTGAGGATTAAAGAATGAGGGTTGAGGATTGAGCATTGAGGTTCGAGGATTGAGGATTGAGGATAGAGGATTGAAGATTGAGGATTGGGTATTGAGGATTGAAGAATGAGGATTGGGGATTGAGGATTGAGGATTGAGGATTGAAGATTCAGTATTGAGGATTGAAGATTGAGGATTTAGGATTGAGGATTGGGGATTGAGTATTGAGGATTGAGGATTGAAGATTGAGTATTGAGAATTGAAGATTGAGGATTGAGGATTGAGGATTGAGGATTGAGGTTTGAAGATTGAGGATTGGGGATTGAGGATTGACGATTGAGGATTGAGTATTGAGGATTGAGTATTGAGGATTGAAGATTGAGGATTGAGGATTGAGGATTGAGGATTGAGGTTTGAAGATTGAGGATTGGGGACTGAGTGTTGAGGGTTGAGTGGTGAGAATTGATGTTGGTGGATAGAGATTTGAAGATTGCAGATTGAGTATTGCGTATTGAAAACACTGAACTGAGGATATTCTAACGAGGATTGAGGATTGACAGCCGATTGTTGAGGACTGAGGGCCGAAGATTGAGGATTCAGGATTGAGGATTCAGAATTGAGGTTTGTGGACTGAGGATTGAGGATTGAAGATTGAGTATTGAGGATTGAAGACAGACGACTGAGGATTGAGGATTGAGGACTGAGGATTGAGGATTGAGGATTGAAGATTGAGTATTGAGGATTGAAGATTGAGGATTGAGGTTTGAGGACAGAGGATTCAGGATTGAAGATTGAGGATTGAGGATTGAAGGTTGCGGATTGAGGATTGAGGATTGGGGATTGAGGACTGAGGATTGACGATTGAGTATTGAAGATTGTGAATTGATAACTGTTGATTGAGGATTGAGGATTGAGGATTGAGGATTGAGGATTGCAGATTGAGTATTGAGGGTTGAAGATTGAGGATTGAGGTTTGAGGACAGAGGATTCAGGATTGAAGATTGAGGATTGAGGATTGAAGACTGACGATTGAGGATTGAGGATTGAGGATTGAGGATTGAGGATTGAGGATTGAAGATTGAGTATTGAGGATTGAAGGTTGAGGATTGAGGTTTGAGGATTGAGGATTGAGGATTGAGGATTGAGGATTGAGGATTGAACGTCGAGGATTGGGTATCGCGTATTGAACATTGAGGATTGAGGATTGAGGAGTGAGGATTGAGGAATGAATATTGTATATTGATGATTGAAGATTGAGGATTGAAGATAGAGGGTTGTGGATTGAGGACGAGGACTGAGGGTTGAGTATTGATGTTTGAGGTCTGAGGATTGAGGATTGAGGATTGAGAATTGAGGATTGAGGATTGAGGATTGAAGATTGAGGATTGGGTATTGATGATTGAAGAATGAGGATTGAGGATTGAGGATTGAGGACTGAGGATTGAAGATTGAGTATTGAGGATTGAAGATTGAGGATTGAGGATTGAGGATTGGGGATTGAGGATTGAGGATTGAGGATTGAAGGTTGAGTATTGAGGATTGAAGATTGAGGATTGAGGATTGAGGATTGAGGATTGAGGTGTGAAGATTGAGGATTGGGGATTGAGGATTGACGATTGAGTATTGAGGATTGCAGATTGAGGATTGAGGATTGAGGATTGAGGATTGAGGATTGAAGATTGAGGATTGGCTATTGAGGATTGAAGAATGAGGATTGAGGATTCAGTACCGAGGACTGAGGATTGAACATTGAGTATTGAGGATTGAAGACAGACGACTGAGGATTGAGGATTGAGGACTGAGGATTGAGGATTGAGGATTGAGGATTGAGGATTGAGGGTTGAGGACTGAGGATTGAAGATTGAGTATTGAGGATTAAAGATTGAGGATTGAGGATTGAGGATTGGGGATTGAGAATTGAGAATTGAGGATTGAAGATTGAGTATTGAGGATTGAAGATTGAGTATTGAGGATTGAAGATTGAGGATTGAGGATTGAGGATTGGGGATTGAGGATTGAGGATTGACGATTGAAGATTAAGTATTGACGATTGAAGATTGAGGACTGAGGATTGAGGATTGAGGATTGAGGTTTGAAGATTGAGGATTGGGGATTGAGGATTGACGATTGAGGATTGAGTATTGAGGATTGAGAGTTGAGGATTGAGGATTGAAGATTGAGTATTGAGGATTGAAGATTGATAATTGAGGATTGAGGATTGAGGATTGACGATGAGGGCTGAGGGTTGAGGATTGAGGTTTGAGGACTGAGGACTGAGGATTGAGGATTGAGAATGGAGGATTGATCATTGAGGATTGAAGATTGAGGATTGAGGATTGAAGATTTAGGATTGAGGATTGAGGATTGAGGATTGAGGATGAGGTCTAAGGGTTGAAGATTGAGGTTTGAGGACTGAGGACTGTGGGTTGGGGATTGAGAATTGAGGATTGAGGATTGAAGATTGAGTATTGAGGATTGAAGATTGAGGATTGAGGATTTAGGATTGAGGATTGAACATTGAGGATTGGGTATCGCGGATTGAACATTGAGGATTGGGTATCGCGGATTGAACATTGAGGATTGAGGATTGAGTATCGAGGGCTGAATTTTGTATATTGATGACTGAAGGTAGAGGATTGAGGACTGAGGGTTGTGGATTGAGGACGAGGACTGAGGGTAGAGTATTGATATTTCAGGTCTGATGATTGAGGATTGAGGATTGAGAATTGAGGATTGAGGATTGAGGATTGGGGACTGAAGATTGAGGATTGGGTATTGAGGATTGAAGAATGAGGATTGAGGATTGAGGATTGAGGGTTGAGGTCTCAGGATTGAAGATTGAGTATTGAGGATTGAAGATTGCGGATTGAGGATTGAGGACTGGGGATTGAGGATTGAGGATTGAGGATTGAAGATTGAGTATTGAGGATTGAAGATTGAGTATTGAGGATTGAAGTTTGAGGATTGAGGATTGAGGATTGGGGATTGGGGATTGAGGATTGAGGATTGAAGATTGAGTATTGACGATTGAAGATTGAGGACTGAGGATTGAGGATTCAGGAATGAGGTTTGAAGATTGAGGATTGGGGATTGAGGATTGACGATTGAGGATTGAGAATTGAGGATTGAGAGTTGAGGATTGAGGATTGAAGATTGAGTATTGAGGATTGAAGGTTGATAATTGAGGATTGAGGATTGAGGATTGACTATGAGGGCTGAGGGTTGAGGATTGAGGTTTGAGGACTGAGGACTGAGGATTGAGGATTGAGAATTGAGGATTGAGCATTGAGGATTGAAGATTGAGGATTGGGTATTGTGTATTGAAGAATCAGGATTGAGGATTGAGGATTGAAGTTTGAGGAATGAAGATTTTGGATTGAGGTTTGAGGATTGAGGATTGAGGATTGAGTATTGAGGATTGAAGATTGAGAATTGAGGATTGAGGATTGAGGATTGAGGATTGCAGATTGAGGATTGGGGACTGAGTGTTGAGGGTTGAGTGATGAGAGTTGATGTTTGTGGATAGAGATTTGAAGATTGCAGAATGTGTATTGCGTATTGAAAACTCTGAACTGAGGATATTCTATTGAGGATTGAGGATTGACAACTGATTGTTGAGGACAGAGGGACGAAGATTGAGGATTCAGAATTGAGGTTTGAGGACTGAGGATTGAGGATTGAAGATTGAGTATTGAGGATTGAAGATTTAGGATTGAGGATTGAGGATTGAGGATTGAGGATGCGGTCTAAGGGTTGAAGATTGAGGTTTGAGGACTGAGGACTGAGGGCTGGGGATTGAGAATTGAGGATTCAGGATTGAAGATTGAGTATTGAGGATTGAAGATTGAGGATTGAGGATTCAGGATTGAAGATTGAGTATTGAGGATTGAAGATTGAGGATTGAGGATTTAGGATTGAGGATTGAGGATAGGGGATTGAGGATTGAGGATTGAGGATTGAAGATTGAGTATTGAGGATTGAAGATTGAGTATTGAGGATTGAAGATTGAGGATTGAGGATTGAGGATTGGGGATTGAAGATTGAGGATTGGGTATTGAGGATTGAAGAATGAGGATTGAGGATTGAGGATTGAGGGTTGAGGTCTGAGGATTGAAGATTGAGTATTGAGGATTGAAGATTGAGGATTGAGGATTGAGGATTGGGGATTGAGGATTGAGGATTGAGGATTGAAGATTGAGTATTGAGGATTGAAGGTTGAGTATTGAGGATTGAAGTTTGAGGATTGAGGATTGAGGATTGGGGATTGAGGATTGAGGATTGAGGATTGAGGATTGAAGATTGAGTATTGAAGATTGAAGGTTGAGGATTGAGGTTTCAGAATTGAGGATTGAGGATTGAGGATTGAGGATTGAGTATTGAGGATTGAGGATTGAGGATTGAGGATTGAACATCGACGATTGGGAATCGCGGATTGAACATTGAGGATTGAGGATTGAGGATTGAGGATTGAGGATTGCGGATTGAGGATTGAGGATTGAGGATTGAGGATTGAGGATTGAGGATTGAGGATTGAGGATCAGGGCTGAGGGTTGAAGATTGAGGTTTGAGGACTGAGGACTGAGGATTGAGGATTGAGAATTGAGGATTGCTGATTGAGGATTGAAGATTGAGGATTGGGTATTGAGGATTGAAGAATCAGGATTGAGGATTGAGGATTGGAGATTGAGGAATGAAGATTTTGGATAGAGGTTTGAGGATTGAGGATTGAGGATTGAGTATTGAGGATTGAAGGTTGAGGATTGAGGATTGAGAATTGAGGATTGACGATGAGGGCTGAGGGTTGAGGATTGAGTTTTGAGGACAGAGGACTGACGATTGAGGATTGAGAATTGAGGATTTAGGATTGAGGATTGAAGATTGAGGATTGGGTATTGAGGATTGAAGAATGAGGATGGAGGATTGAGGATTGAGTATTGAAGATTGAGGATTGGGGACTGAGTGTTGAGGGTTGAGTGATGAGAATTGATGTTGGTGGATAGAGATTTGAAGATTGCAGATTGAGTATTGCGTATTGAAGACTCTGAACTGAGGATATTCTATTGAGGATTGAGGACTGACAACTAATTGTTGAGGACTGAGAGCTGAAGATTGAGGATTCAGGATTGAGTATTCAGAATTGTGGTTTGAGGACTGAGGATTGAGGATTGAGGATTGAGGATTGGAGATTGAGGAATGAAGATTTTGGATTGAGGTTTGAGGATTGAGTATTGAGGATTGAAGATTGAGGATTGAGGATTGAGGATTGGGGATTGAGGATTGAGTATTGAGGATTGAAGACTGACGATTGAGGATTGAGGATTGAGGATTGAGGTTTGAGGACTGAGGATTGAGGATTGAGGATTGAGGATTGAGGTTTGAAGATTGAGGATTGGGGATTGAGGATTGACGATTGAGGATTGAGTATTGAGGATTGAGATTTGAGGATTGAGGATTGAAGATTGAGTATTGAGGATTGAAGATTGAGGATTGAGGATTGAGGATTGGGGATTGAGGATTGAGGATTGAGGATTGAAGGTTGAGTATTGAGGATTGAAGATTGAGGATTGAGGATTGAGGATTGAGGATTGAGGTTTGAAGATTGAGGATTGGGGATTGAGGATTGACGATTGAGTATTGAGGATTGCAGATTGAGGATTGAGGATTGAAGATTGATAATTGAGGATTGAGGATTGAGGATTGACGATGAGGGCTGAGGGTTGAGGATTGAGGATTGAGGATTGAGGATTGAGGTTTGAGGACTGAGGATTGAGGATTGAGGATTGAGGATTGAGGTTTGAAGATTGAGGATTGGGGATTGAGGATTGACGATTGAAGATTGAGTATTGACGATTGAAGATTGAGGACTGAGGATTGAGGATTGAGGATTGAGGTTTGAAGATTGAGGATTGGGGATTGAGGATTGACGATTGAGGATTGAGTATTGAGGATTGAGATTTGAGGATTGAGGATTGAAGATTGAGTATTGAGGATTGAAGATTGATAATTGAGGATTGAGGATTGAGGATTGACGATGAGGGCTGAGGGTTGAGGATTGAGGTTTGAGGACTGAGGACTGAGGATTGAGGATTGAGAATGGAGGATTGATCATTGAGGATTGAAGATTGAGGATTGAGGATTGAAGATTTATGATTGAGGATTGACGATTGAGGATTGAGTATTGAGGATTGAGATTTGAGGATTGAGGATTGAAGATTGAGTATTGAGGATTGAGGATTGATAATTGAGGATTGAGGATTGAGGATTGAGGATGCGGTCTAAGGGTTGAAGATTGAGGTTTGAGGACTGAGGACTGAGGGCTGGGGATTGAGAATTGAGGATTCAGGATTGAAGATTGAGTATTGAGGATTGAAGATTGAGGATTGAGGATTCAGGATTGAAGATTGAGTATTGAGGATTGAAGATTGAGGATTGAGGATTTAGGATTGAGGATTGAGGATAGGGGATTGAGGATTGAGGATTGAGGATTGAAGATTGAGTATTGAGGATTGAAGATTGAGTATTGAGGATTGAAGATTGAGGATTGAGGATTGAGGATTGGGGATTGAAGATTGAGGATTGGGTATTGAGGATTGAAGAATGAGGATTGAGGATTGAGGATTGAGGGTTGAGGTCTGAGGATTGAAGATTGAGTATTGAGGATTGAAGATTGAGGATTGAGGATTGAGGATTGGGGATTGAGGATTGAGGATTGAGGATTGAAGATTGAGTATTGAGGATTGAAGGTTGAGTATTGAGGATTGAAGTTTGAGGATTGAGGATTGAGGATTGGGGATTGAGGATTGAGGATTGAGGATTGAGGATTGAAGATTGAGTATTGAAGATTGAAGGTTGAGGATTGAGGTTTCAGAATTGAGGATTGAGGATTGAGGATTGAGGATTGAGTATTGAGGATTGAGGATTGAGGATTGAGGATTGAACATCGACGATTGGGAATCGCGGATTGAACATTGAGGATTGAGGATTGAGGATTGAGGATTGAGGATTGCGGATTGAGGATTGAGGATTGAGGATTGAGGATTGAGGATTGAGGATTGAGGATTGAGGATCAGGGCTGAGGGTTGAAGATTGAGGTTTGAGGACTGAGGACTGAGGATTGAGGATTGAGAATTGAGGATTGCTGATTGAGGATTGAAGATTGAGGATTGGGTATTGAGGATTGAAGAATCAGGATTGAGGATTGAGGATTGGAGATTGAGGAATGAAGATTTTGGATAGAGGTTTGAGGATTGAGGATTGAGGATTGAGTATTGAGGATTGAAGGTTGAGGATTGAGGATTGAGAATTGAGGATTGACGATGAGGGCTGAGGGTTGAGGATTGAGTTTTGAGGACAGAGGACTGACGATTGAGGATTGAGAATTGAGGATTTAGGATTGAGGATTGAAGATTGAGGATTGGGTATTGAGGATTGAAGAATGAGGATGGAGGATTGAGGATTGAGTATTGAAGATTGAGGATTGGGGACTGAGTGTTGAGGGTTGAGTGATGAGAATTGATGTTGGTGGATAGAGATTTGAAGATTGCAGATTGAGTATTGCGTATTGAAGACTCTGAACTGAGGATATTCTATTGAGGATTGAGGACTGACAACTAATTGTTGAGGACTGAGAGCTGAAGATTGAGGATTCAGGATTGAGTATTCAGAATTGTGGTTTGAGGACTGAGGATTGAGGATTGAGGATTGAGGATTGGAGATTGAGGAATGAAGATTTTGGATTGAGGTTTGAGGATTGAGTATTGAGGATTGAAGATTGAGGATTGAGGATTGAGGATTGGGGATTGAGGATTGAGTATTGAGGATTGAAGACTGACGATTGAGGATTGAGGATTGAGGATTGAGGTTTGAGGACTGAGGATTGAGGATTGAGGATTGAGGATTGAGGTTTGAAGATTGAGGATTGGGGATTGAGGATTGACGATTGAGGATTGAGTATTGAGGATTGAGATTTGAGGATTGAGGATTGAAGATTGAGTATTGAGGATTGAAGATTGAGGATTGAGGATTGAGGATTGGGGATTGAGGATTGAGGATTGAGGATTGAAGGTTGAGTATTGAGGATTGAAGATTGAGGATTGAGGATTGAGGATTGAGGATTGAGGTTTGAAGATTGAGGATTGGGGATTGAGGATTGACGATTGAGTATTGAGGATTGCAGATTGAGGATTGAGGATTGAAGATTGATAATTGAGGATTGAGGATTGAGGATTGACGATGAGGGCTGAGGGTTGAGGATTGAGGATTGAGGATTGAGGATTGAGGTTTGAGGACTGAGGATTGAGGATTGAGGATTGAGGATTGAGGTTTGAAGATTGAGGATTGGGGATTGAGGATTGACGATTGAAGATTGAGTATTGACGATTGAAGATTGAGGACTGAGGATTGAGGATTGAGGATTGAGGTTTGAAGATTGAGGATTGGGGATTGAGGATTGACGATTGAGGATTGAGTATTGAGGATTGAGATTTGAGGATTGAGGATTGAAGATTGAGTATTGAGGATTGAAGATTGATAATTGAGGATTGAGGATTGAGGATTGACGATGAGGGCTGAGGGTTGAGGATTGAGGTTTGAGGACTGAGGACTGAGGATTGAGGATTGAGAATGGAGGATTGATCATTGAGGATTGAAGATTGAGGATTGAGGATTGAAGATTTATGATTGAGGATTGAGGATCGAGGATTGAGGATGAGGTCTAAGGGTTGAAGATTGAGGTTTGAGGACTGAGGACTGTGGGTTGGGGATTGAGAATTGAGGATTGAGGATTGAAGATTGAGTATTGAGGATTGAAGATTGAGGATTGAGGATTTAGGATTGAGGATTGAACATTGAGGATTGGGTATCGCGGATTGAACATTGAGGATTGAGGATTAAGTATCGAGGACTGAATTTTGTATATTGATGACTGAAGGTAGAGGATTGAGGACTGAGGGTTGTGGATTGAGGACGAGGACTGAGGATAGAGTATTGATATTTGAGGTCTGAGGATTGAGGATTGAGGATTGAGAATTGAGGATTGAGGATTGAGGATTGGGGATTGAAGATTGAGGATTGGGTATTGAGGATTGAAGAATGAGGATTGAGGATTGAGGATTGAGGGTTGAGGTCTGAGGATTGAAGATTGAGTATTGAGGATTGAAGATTGCGGATTGAGGATTGAGGATTGGGGATTGAGGACTGAGGATTGACGATTGAGTATTGAAGATTGTGAATTGATAACTGTTGATTGAGGATTGAGGATTGAGGATTGAGGATTGAGGATTGCAGATTGAGTATTGAGGGTTGAAGATTGAGGATTGAGGTTTGAGGACAGAGGATTCAGGATTGAAGATTGAGGATTGAGGATTGAAGACTGACGATTGAGGATTGAGGATTGAGGATTGAGGATTGAGGATTGAGGATTGAAGATTGAGTATTGAGGATTGAAGGTTGAGGATTGAGGTTTGAGGATTGAGGATTGAGGATTGAGGATTGAGGATTGAGGATTGAACGTCGAGGATTGGGTATCGCGTATTGAACATTGAGGATTGAGGATTGAGGAGTGAGGATTGAGGAATGAAGATTGTATATTGATGATTGAAGATTGAGGATTGAAGATAGAGGGTTGTGGATTGAGGACGAGGACTGAGGGTTGAGTATTGATGTTTGAGGTCTGAGGATTGAGGATTGAGGATTGAGAATTGAGGATTGAGGATTGAGGATTGAAGATTGAGGATTGGGTATTGATGATTGAAGAATGAGGATTGAGGATTGAGGATTGAGGACTGAGGATTGAAGATTGAGTATTGAGGATTGAAGATTGAGGATTGAGGATTGAGGATTGGGGATTGAGGATTGAGGATTGAGGATTGAAGGTTGAGTATTGAGGATTGAAGATTGAGGATTGAGGATTGAGGATTGAGGATTGAGGTTTGAAGATTGAGGATTGGGGATTGAGGATTGACGATTGAGTATTGAGGATTGCAGATTGAGGATTGAGGATTGAGGATTGAGGATTGAGGATTGAAGATTGAGGATTGGCTATTGAGGATTGAAGAATGAGGATTGAGGATTCAGTACCGAGGACTGAGGATTGAACATTGAGTATTGAGGATTGAAGACAGACGACTGAGGATTGAGGATTGAGGACTGAGGATTGAGGATTGAGGATTGAGGATTGAGGATTGAGGGTTGAGGACTGAGGATTGAAGATTGAGTATTGAGGATTAAAGATTGAGGATTGAGGATTGAGGATTGGGGATTGAGAATTGAGAATTGAGGATTGAAGATTGAGTATTGAGGATTGAAGATTGAGTATTGAGGATTGAAGATTGAGGATTGAGGATTGAGGATTGGGGATTGAGGATTGAGGATTGACGATTGAAGATTAAGTATTGACGATTGAAGATTGAGGACTGAGGATTGAGGATTGAGGATTGAGGTTTGAAGATTGAGGATTGGGGATTGAGGATTGACGATTGAGGATTGAGTATTGAGGATTGAGAGTTGAGGATTGAGGATTGAAGATTGAGTATTGAGGATTGAAGATTGATAATTGAGGATTGAGGATTGAGGATTGAGGATTGACGATGAGGGCTGAGGGTTGAGGATTGAGGTTTGAGGACTGAGGACTGAGGATTGAGGATTGAGAATGGAGGATTGATCATTGAGGATTGAAGATTGAGGATTGAGGATTGAAGATTTAGGATTGAGGATTGAGGATTGAGGATTGAGGATGAGGTCTAAGGGTTGAAGATTGAGGTTTGAGGACTGAGGACTGTGGGTTGGGGATTGAGAATTGAGGATTGAGGATTGAAGATTGAGTATTGAGGATTGAAGATTGAGGATTGAGGATTTAGGATTGAGGATTGAACATTGAGGATTGGGTATCGCGGATTGAACATTGAGGATTGGGTATCGCGGATTGAACATTGAGGATTGAGGATTGAGTATCGAGGGCTGAATTTTGTATTTTGATGACTGAAGGTAGAGGATTGAGGACTGAGGGTTGTGGATTGAGGACGAGGACTGAGGGTAGAGTATTGATATTTCAGGTCTGATGATTGAGGATTGAGGATTGAGAATTGAGGATTGAGGATTGAGTATTGGGGACTGAAGATTGAGGATTGGGTATTGAGGATTGAAGAATGAGGATTGAGGATTGAGGATTGAGGGTTGAGGTCTGAGGATTGAAGATTGAGTATTGACGATTGAAGATTGAGTATTGAGGATTGAAGATTGAGGATTGAGGATTGAAGATTGAGGATTGAGGATTGAGGATTGAGGATTGAGGATTGCAGATTGAGGATTGGGGACTGAGTGTTGAGGGTTGAGTGATGAGAGTTGATGTTTGTGGATAGAGATTTGAAGATTGCAGAATGTGTATTGCGTATTGAAAACTCTGAACTGAGGATATTCTATTGAGGATTGAGGATTGACAACTGATTGTTGAGGACTGAGGGACGAAGATTGAGGATTCAGAATTGAGGTTTGAGGACTGAGGATTGAGGATTGAAGATTGAGTATTGAGGATTGAAGATTTAGGATTGAGGATTGAGGATTGAGGATTGAGGATGCGGTCTAAGGGTTGAAGATTGAGGTTTGAGGACTGAGGACTGAGTGCTGGGGATTGAGAATTGAGGATTCAGGATTGAAGATTGAGTATTGAGGATTGAAGATTGAGGATTGAGGATTCAGGATTGAAGATTGAGTATTGAGGATTGAAGATTGAGGATTGAGGATTTAGGATTGAGGATTGAGGATAGGGGATTGAGGATTGAGGATTGAGGATTGAAGATTGAGTATTGAGGATTGAAGATTGAGTATTGAGGATTGAAGATTGAGTATTGAGGATTGAGGATTGGGGATTGAAGATTGAGGATTGGGTATTGAGGATTGAAGAATGAGGATTGAGGATTGAGGATTGAGGGTTGAGGTCTGAGGATTGAAGATTGAGTATTGAGGATTGAAGATAGAGGATTGAGGATTGAGGATTGGGGATTGAGGATTGAGGATTGAGGATTGAAGATTGAGTATTGAGGATTGAAGGTTGAGTATTGAGGATTGAAGTTTGAGGATTGAGGATTGAGGATTGGGGATTGAGGATTGAGGATTGAGGATTGAGGATTGAAGATTGAGTATTGAGGATTGAAGGTTGAGGATTGAGGTTTCAGAATTGAGGATTGAGGATTGAGGATTGAGGATTGAGGATTGAGGATTGAGGATTGAGGATTGAGGATTGAACATCGACGATTGGGTATCGCGGATTGAACATTGAGGATTGAGGATTGAGGATTGAGGATTGAGGATTGCGGATTGAGGATTGAGGATTGAGGATTGAGGATTGAGGATTGAGGATTGAGGATTGAGGATCAGGGCTGAGGGTTGAAGATTGAGGTTTGAGGACTGAGGACTGAGGATTGAGGATTGAGAATTGAGGATTGCTGATTGAGGATTGAAGATTGAGGATTGGGTATTGAGGATTGAAGAATCAGGATTGAGGATTGAGGATTGGAGATTGAGGAATGAAGATTTTGGATTGAGGTTTGAGGATTGAGGATTGAGGATTGAGTATTGAGGATTGAAGGTTGAGGATTGAGGATTGAGAATTGAGGATTGACGATGAGGGCTGAGGGTTGAGGATTGAGTTTTGAGGACAGAGGACTGACGATTGAGGATTGAGAATTGAGGATTTAGGATTGAGGATTGAAGATTGAGGATTGGGTATTGAGGATTGAAGAATGAGGATGGAGGATTGAGGATTGAGTATTGAAGATTGAGGATTGGGGACTGAGTGTTGAGGGTTGAGTGATGAGAATTGATGTTGGTGGATAGAGATTTGAAGATTGCAGATTGAGTATTGCGTATTGAAGACTCTGAACTGAGGATATTCTATTGAGGATTGAGGACTGACAACTAATTGTTGAGGACTGAGAGCTGAAGATTGAGGATTCAGGATTGAGTATTCAGAATTGTGGTTTGAGGACTGAGGATTGCGGATTGAGGATTGAGGATTGGAGATTGAGGAATGAAGATTTTGGATTGAGGTTTGAGGATTGAGTATTGAGGATTGAAGATTGAGGATTGAGGATTGAGGATTGGGGATTGAGGATTGAGTATTGAGGATTGAAGACTGACGATTGAGGATTGAGGATTGAGGATTGAGGTTTGAGGACTGAGGATTGAGGATTGAGGATTGAGGCTTGTGGATTGTGTATTGAGGATTGGGGACTGAGTGTTGAGGGTTGAGTGATGTGAATTGATGTTTGTGGATAGGGATTTGAAGATTGCAGATTGAGTATTGTGTATTGAAAACTGTGAATTGATGATTTTCTATTGAGGATTGAGGATTGACAACTGATTGTTGAGGTCTGAGGTCTGAAGATTGAGGATTCAGGATTGAGGATTCAGGATAGAGGTTTGAGGACTGAGGATTGAGGATTGAGCATTGAGGATTGAGGATTGAGAATTGAGGATAGAGGATTGAAGATTGAGTATTGAGGATTGAAGATTGAGGATTGAGGATTGAAGATTGAGGATTGAGGATTGAGGATTGGGGATTGAGGATTGAGGATTGACGATTGAAGATTGAGTATTGACGATTGAAGATTGAGGACTGAGGATTGAGGATTGAGGATTGAGGTTTGAAGATTGAGGATTGGGGATTGAGGATTGACGATTGAGGATTGAGTATTGAGGATTGAGATTTGAGGATTGAGGATTGAAGATTGAGTATTGAGGATTGAAGATTGATAATTGAGGATTGAGGATTGAGGATTGACGATGAGGGCTGAGGGTTGAGGATTGAGGTTTGAGGACTGAGGACTGAGGATTGAGGATTGAGAATGGAGGATTGATCATTGTGGATTGAAGATTGAGGATTGAGGATTGAAGATTTATGATTGAGGATTGAGGATCGAGGATTGAGGATGAGGTCTAAGGGTTGAAGATTGAGGTTTGAGGACTGAGGACTGTGGGTTGGGGATTGAGAATTGAGGATTGAGGATTGAAGATTGAGTATTGAGGATTGAAGATTGAGGATTGAGGATTTAGGATTGAGGATTGAACATTGAGGATTGGGTATCGCGGATTGAACATTGAGGATTGAGGATTGAGTATCGAGGACTGAATTTTGTATATTGATGACTGAAGGTAGAGGATTGAGGACTGAGGGTTGTGGATTGAGGACGAGGACTGAGGATAGAGTATTGATATTTGAGGTCTGAGGATTGAGGATTGAGGATTGAGAATTGAGGATTGAGGATTGAGGATTGGGGATTGAAGATTGAGGATTGGGTATTGAGGATTGAAGAATGAGGATTGAGGATTGAGGATTGAGGGTTGAGGTCTGAGGATTGAAGATTGAGTATTGAGGATTGAAGATTGCGGATTGAGGATTGAGGATTGGGGATTGAGGACTGAGGATTGACGATTGAGTATTGAAGATTGTGAATTGATAACTGTTGATTGAGGATTGAGGATTGAGGATTGAGGATTGAGGATTGCAGATTGAGTATTGAGGGTTGAAGATTGAGGATTGAGGTTTGAGGACAGAGGATTCAGGATTGAAGATTGAGGATTGAGGATTGAAGACTGACGATTGAGGATTGAGGATTGAGGATTGAGGATTGAGGATAGAGGATTGAAGATTGAGTATTGAGGATTGAAGGTTGAGGATTGAGGTTTGAGGATTGAGGATTGAGGATTGAGGATTGAGGATTGAGGATTGAACGTCGAGGATTGGGTATCGCGTATTGAACATTGAGGATTGAGGATTGAGGAGTGAGGATTGAGGAATGAAGATTGTATATTGATGATTGAAGATTGAGGATTGAAGATAGAGGGTTGTGGATTGAGGACGAGGACTGAGGGTTGAGTATTGATGTTTGAGGTCTGAGGATTGAGGATTGAGGATTGAGAATTGAGGATTGAGGATTGAGGATTGAAGATTGAGGATTGGGTATTGATGATTGAAGAATGAGGATTGAGGATTGAGGATTGAGGACTGAGGATTGAAGATTGAGTATTGAGGATTGAAGATTGAGGATTGAGGATTGAGGATTGGGGATTAAAGATTGAGGATTGAGGATTGAGGATTGGGGATTGAGAATTGAGAATTGAGGATTGAAGATTGAGTATTGAGGATTGAAGATTGAGTATTGAGGATTGAAGATTGAGGATTGAGGATTGAGGATTGGGGATTGAGGATTGAGGATTGACGATTGAAGATTAAGTATTGACGATTGAAGATTGAGGACTGAGGATTGAGGATTGAGGATTGAGGTTTGAAGATTGAGGATTGGGGATTGAGGATTGACGATTGAGGATTGAGTATTGAGGATTGAGGATTGAGGATTGAGGATTGGGGATTGAGAATTGAGAATTGAGGATTGAAGATTGAGTATTGAGGATTGAAGATTGAGTATTGAGGATTGAAGATTGAGGATTGAGGATTGAGGATTGGGGATTGAGGATTGAGGATTGACGATTGAAGATTAAGTATTGACGATTGAAGATTGAGGACTGAGGATTGAGGATTGAGGATTGAGGTTTGAAGATTGAGGATTGGGGATTGAGGATTGACGATTGAGGATTGAGTATTGAGGATTGAGAGTTGAGGATTGAGGATTGAAGATTGAGTATTGAGGATTGAAGATTGATAATTGAGGATTGAGGATTGAGGATTGAGGATTGACGATGAGGGCTGAGGGTTGAGGATTGAGGTTTGAGGACTGAGAACTGAGGATTGAGGATTGAGAATGGAGGATTGATCATTGAGGATTGAAGATTGAGGATTGAGGATTGAAGATTTAGGATTGAGGATTGAGGATTGAGGATTGAGGATGAGGTCTAAGGGTTGAAGATTGAGGTTTGAGGACTGAGGACTGTGGGTTGGGGATTGAGAATTGAGGATTGAGGATTGAAGATTGAGTATTGAGGATTGAAGATTGAGGATTGAGGATTTAGGATTGAGGATTGAACATTGAGGATTGGGTATCGCGGATTGAACATTGAGGATTGGGTATCGCGGATTGAACATTGAGGATTGAGGATTGAGTATCGAGGGCTGAATTTTGTATTTTGATGACTGAAGGTAGAGGATTGAGGACTGAGGGTTGTGGATTGAGGACGAGGACTGAGGGTAGAGTATTGATATTTCAGGTCTGATGATTGAGGATTGAGGATTGAGAATTGAGGATTGAGGATTGAGTATTGGGGACTGAAGATTGAGGATTGGGTATTGAGGATTGAAGAATGAGGATTGAGGATTGAGGATTGAGGGTTGAGGTCTGAGGATTGAAGATTGAGTATTGACGATTGAAGATTGAGGACTGAGGATTGAGGATTCAGGATTGAGGTTTGAAGATTGAGGATTGGGGATTGAGGATTGACGATTGAGGATTGAGAATTGAGGATTGAGAGTTGAGGATTGAGGATTGAAGATTGAGTATTGAGGATTGAAGGTTGATAATTGAGGATTGAGGATTGAGGATTGACTATGAGGGCTGAGGGTTGAGGATTGAGGTTTGAGGACTGAGGACTGAGGATTGAGGATTGAGAATTGAGGATTGAGCATTGAGGATTGAAGATTGAGGATTGGGTATTGTGTATTGAAGAATCAGGATTGAGGATTGAGGATTGAAGATTGAGGAATGAAGATTTTGGATTGAGGTTTGAGGATTGAGGATTGAGGATTGAGTATTGAGGATTGAAGATTGAGGATTGAGGATTGAGGATTGAGGATTGAGGATTGCAGATTGAGGATTGGGGACTGAGTGTTGAGGGTTGAGTGATGAGAGTTGATGTTTGTGGATAGAGATTTGAAGATTGCAGAATGTGTATTGCGTATTGAAAACTCTGAACTGAGGATATTCTATTGAGGATTGAGGATTGACAACTGATTGTTGAGGACTGAGGGACGAAGATTGAGGATTCAGAATTGAGGTTTGAGGACTGAGGATTGAGGATTGAAGATTGAGTATTGAGGATTGAATATTTAGGATTGAGGATTGAGGATTGAGGATTGAGGATGCGGTCTAAGGGTTGAAGATTGAGGTTTGAGGACTGAGGACTGAGGGCTGGGGATTGAGAATTGAGGATTCAGGATTGAAGATTGAGTATTGAGGATTGAAGATTGAGGATTGAGGATTCAGGATTGAAGATTGAGTATTGAGGATTGAAGATTGAGGATTGAGGATTTAGGATTGAGGATTGAGGATAGGGGATTGAGGATTGAGGATTGAGGATTGAAGATTGAGTATTGAGGATTGAAGATTGAGTATTGAGGATTGAAGATTGAGTATTGAGGATTGAGGATTGGGGATTGAAGATTGAGGATTGGGTATTGAGGATTGAAGAATGAGGATTGAGGATTAAGGATTGAGGGTTGAGGTCTGAGGATTGAAGATTGAGTATTGAGGATTGAAGATTGAGGATTGAGGATTGAGGATTGGGGATTGAGGATTGAGGATTGAGGATTGAAGATTGAGTATTGAGGATTGAAGGTTGAGTATTGAGGATTGAAGTTTGAGGATTGAGGATTGAGGATTGGGGATTGAGGATTGAGGATTGAGGATTGAGGATTGAAGATTGAGTATTGAGGATTGAAGGTTGAGGATTGAGGTTTCAGAATTGAGGATTGAGGATTGAGGATTGAGGATTGAGGATTGAGGATTGAGGATTGAGGATTGAGGATTGAACATCGACGATTGGGTATCGCGGATTGAACATTGAGGATTGAGGATTGAGGATTGAGGATTGAGGATTGCGGATTGAGGATTGAGGATTGAGGATTGAGGATTGAGGATTGAGGATTGAGGATTGAGGATCAGGGCTGAGGGTTGAAGATTGAGGTTTGAGGACTGAGGCCTGAGGATTGAGGATTGAGAATTGAGGATTGCTGATTGAGGATTGAAGATTGAGGATTGGGTATTGAGGATTGAAGAATCAGGATTGAGGATTGAGG
Organism: Calliopsis andreniformis; assembly: GCF_051401765.1. NCBI lineage: Eukaryota > Metazoa > Arthropoda > Insecta > Hymenoptera > Andrenidae > Calliopsis > Calliopsis andreniformis. Next base: position 504,525 of record NW_027480602.1, read on the forward strand.
ATTGGAGATTGAGGAATGAAGATTTTGGATTGAGGTTTGAGGATTGAGGATTGAGGATTGAGTATTGAGGATTGAAGGTTGAGGATTGAGGATTGAGAATTGAGGATTGACGATGAGGGCTGAGGGTTGAGGATTGAGTTTTGAGGACAGAGGACTGACGATTGAGGATTGAGAATTGAGGATTTAGGATTGAGGATTGAAGATTGAGGATTGGGTATTGAGGATTGAAGAATGAGGATGGAGGATTGAGGATTGAGTATTGAAGATTGAGGATTGGGGACTGAGTGTTGAGGGTTGAGTGATGAGAATTGATGTTGGTGGATAGAGATTTGAAGATTGCAGATTGAGTATTGCGTATTGAAGACTCTGAACTGAGGATATTCTATTGAGGATTGAGGACTGACAACTAATTGTTGAGGACTGAGAGCTGAAGATTGAGGATTCAGGATTGAGTATTCAGAATTGTGGTTTGAGGACTGAGGATTGAGGATTGAGGATTGAGGATTGGAGATTGAGGAATGAAGATTTTGGATTGAGGTTTGAGGATTGAGTATTGAGGATTGAAGATTGAGGATTGAGGATTGAGGATTGGGGATTGAGGATTGAGTATTGAGGATTGAAGACTGACGATTGAGGATTGAGGATTGAGGATTGAGGTTTGAGGACTGAGGATTGAGGATTGAGGATTGAGGCTTGTGGATTGTGTATTGAGGATTGGGGACTGAGTGTTGAGGGTTGAGTGATGTGAATTGATGTTTGTGGATAGGGATTTGAAGATTGCAGATTGAGTATTGTGTATTGAAAACTGTGAATTGATGATTTTCTATTGAGGATTGAGGATTGACAACTGATTGTTGAGGTCTGAGGTCTGAAGATTGAGGATTCAGGATTGAGGATTCAGGATAGAGGTTTGAGGACTGAGGATTGAGGATTGAGCATTGAGGATTGAGGATTGAGAATTGAGGATAGAGGATTGAAGATTGAGTATTGAGGATTGAAGATTGAGGATTGAGGATAGAGGATTGAGGATTGACGATGAGGGCTGAGGGTTGAGGATGGAGGTTTGAGGACTGAGGACTGAGGATTGAGGATTGAGAATTGAGGATTGAGGATTGAGGATGAAGATTGAGGATTGGGTATTGAGGATTAAAGAATGAGGGTTGAGGAGTGAGGATTGAGGTTCGAGGATTGAGGATTGAGGATAGAGGATTGAAGATTGAGGATTGGGTATTGAGGATTGAAGAATGAGGATTGGGGATTGAGGATTGAGGATTGAGGATTGAAGATTGAGTATTGAGGATTGAAGATTGAGGATTTAGGATTGAGGATTGGGGATTGAGGATTGAGGATTGAGGATTGAAGATTGAGTATTGAGAATTGAAGATTGAGGATTGAGGATTGAGGATTGAGGATTGAGGTTTGAAGATTGAGGATTGGGGGTTGAGGATTGACGATTGAGGATTGAGTATTGAGGATTGAGTATTGAGGATTGAAGATTGAGGATTGAGGATTGAGGATTGAGGATTGAGGTTTGAAGATTGAGGATTGGGGACTGAGTGTTGAGGGTTGAGTGGTGAGAATTGATGTTGGTGGATAGAGATTTGAAGATTGCAGATTGAGTATTGCGTATTGAAAACACTGAACTGAGGATATTCTAACGAGGATTGAGGATTGACAGCCGATTGTTGAGGACTGAGGGCCGAAGATTGAGGATTCAGGATTGAGGATTCAGAATTGAGGTTTGTGGACTGAGGATTGAGGATTGAAGATTGAGTATTGAGGATTGAAGACAGACGACTGAGGATTGAGGATTGAGGACTGAGGATTGAGGATTGAGGATTGAAGATTGAGTATTGAGGATTGAAGATTGAGAATTGAGGTTTGAGGACAGAGGATACAGGATTGAAGATTGAGGATTGAGGATTGAAGACTGACGATTGAGGATTGAGGATTGAGGATTGAGGATTGAGGATTGAGGATTGAAGATTGAGTATTGAGGATTGAAGGTTGAGGATTGAGGTTTGAGGATTGAGGATTGCGGATTGAGGATTGAGGATTGAGGATTGAACGTCGAGGATTGGGTATCGCGTATTGAACATTGAGGATTGAGGATTGAGAATTGAGGATTGAGGATTGAGGATTGAAGATTGAGGATTGGGTATTGATGATTGAAGAATGAGGATTGAGGATTGAGGATTGAGGACTGAGGATTGAAGATTGAGTATTGAGGATTGAAGATTGAGGATTGAGGATTGAGGATTGGGGATTGAGAATTGAGGATTGAGGATTGAAGATTGAGTATTGAGGATTGAAGACTGAGGATTGAGGATTGAGGATTGAGGATTGAGGTTTGAAAATTGAGGATTGGGGATTGAGGATTGACGATTGAGTATTGAGGATTGCAGATTGAGGATTGAGGATTGAGGATTGAGGATTGACGATTAGGGCTGAGGGTTGAGGATTGAGGTATGAGGACTGAGGACTGAGGATTGAGGATTGACAATTGAGGTTTGAGGATTGAGGATGAAGATTGAGGATTGGGTATCGAGGATTGAAGAATCAGGATTGAGGATTGAGGATTGAGGATTGAGGAATGAAGATTTTGGATTGAGGTTTGAGGACTGAGGACTGAGGATTGAAGATTGAGTATTGAGGATTGAAGATTTAGGATTGAGGATTGAGGATTGAGGATTGAGGATTGAGGATGAGGGCTGAGGGTTGAAGATTGAGGATTGAGTATTGAGGATTGAAGGTTGAGGATTGAGGATTGAGGATTGAGGGTTGAGGATTGAAGATTGAGGATTGGGGACTGAGTGTTGAGGGTTGAGTGATGAGAATTGATGTTGGCGGATTGAGATTTGAAGATTGCAGATTGAGTATTGCGTATTGAAAACACTGAACTGAGGATATTCTAACGAGGATTGAGGATTGACAACCGATTGTTGAGGACTGAGGGCCGAAGATTGAGGATTCAGGATTGAGGATTCAGAATTGAGGTTTGAGGACTGAGGATTGAGGATTGAAGATTGAGTATTGAGGATTGAAGATTTAGGATTGAGGATTGAGGATTGAGGATTGAGGATGAGGGCTGAGGGCTGAAGATTCAGGTTTGAGGACTGAGGACTGAGGATTGAGGATTGAGAATTGAGGATTGAGCATTGAGGATTGAAGATTGAGGATTGGGTATTGTGTATTGAAGAATCAGGATTGAGGATTGAGGATTGAAGATTGAGGAATGAAGATTTTGGATTGAGGTTTGAGGATTGAGGATTGAGTATTGAGTATTGAGGATTGAAGATTGAGGATTGAGGATTGAGGATTGAGGATTGCAGATTGAGGATTGGGGACTGAGTGTTGAGGGTTGAGTGATGAGTGTTGATGTTTGTGGATAGAGATTTGAAGATTGCAGAATGTGTATTGCGTATTGAAAACTCTGAACTGAGGATATTCTATTGAGGATTGAGGATTGACAACTGATTGTTGAGGACTGAGGGACGAAGATTGAGGATTCAGAATTGAGGTTTGAGGACTGAGGATTGAGGATTGAAGATTGAGTATTGAGGATTGAAGATTTAGGATTGAGGATTGAGGATTGAAGGTTGAGGATTGGCTACTGAGGATTGAAGAATGAGGATTGAAGATTGAGGATTGAGGATTGAGAATTGAGGATTGAGGATTGAGTATTGGGGACTGAAGATTGAGGATTGGGTATTGAGGATTGAAGAATGAGGATTGAGGATTGAGGATTGAGGGTTGAGGTCTGAGGATTGAAGATTGAGTATTGACGATTGAAGATTGAGGACTGAGGATTGAGGATTCAGGATTGAGGTTTGAAGATTGAGGATTGGGGATTGAGGATTGACGATTGAGGATTGAGAATTGAGGATTGAGAGTTGAGGATTGAGGATTGAAGATTGAGTATTGAGGATTGAAGGTTGATAATTGAGGATTGAGGATTGAGGATTGACTATGAGGGCTGAGGGTTGAGGATTGAGGTTTGAGGACTGAGGACTGAGGATTGAGGATTGAGAATTGAGGATTGAGCATTGAGGATTGAAGATTGAGGATTGGGTATTGTGTATTGAAGAATCAGGATTGAGGATTGAGGATTGAAGATTGAGGAATGAAGATTTTGGATTGAGGTTTGAGGATTGAGGATTGAGGATTGAGTATTGAGGATTGAAGATTGAGGATTGAGGATTGAGGATTGAGGATTGAGGATTGCAGATTGAGGATTGGGGACTGAGTGTTGAGGGTTGAGTGATGAGAGTTGATGTTTGTGGATAGAGATTTGAAGATTGCAGAATGTGTATTGCGTATTGAAAACTCTGAACTGAGGATATTCTATTGAGGATTGAGGATTGACAACTGATTGTTGAGGACTGAGGGACGAAGATTGAGGATTCAGAATTGAGGTTTGAGGACTGAGGATTGAGGATTGAAGATTGAGTATTGAGGATTGAAGATTTAGGATTGAGGATTGAGGATTGAGGATTGAGGATGCGGTCTAAGGGTTGAAGATTGAGGTTTGAGGACTGAGGACTGAGGGCTGGGGATTGAGAATTGAGGATTCAGGATTGAAGATTGAGTATTGAGGATTGAAGATTGAGGATTGAGGATTCAGGATTGAAGATTGAGTATTGAGGATTGAAGATTGAGGATTGAGGATTTAGGATTGAGGATTGAGGATAGGGGATTGAGGATTGAGGATTGAGGATTGAAGGTTGAGTATTGAGGATTGAAGATTGAGTATTGAGGGTTGAAGATTGAGGATTGAGGATTGAGGATTGGGGATTGAAGATTGAGGATTGGGTATTGAGGATTGAAGAATGAGGATTGAGGATTGAGGATTGAGGGTTGAGGTCTGAGGATTGAAGATTGAGTATTGAGGATTGAAGATTGAGGATTGAGGATTGAGGATTGGGGATTGAGGATTGAGGCTTGAGGATTGAAGATTGAGTATTGAGGATTGAAGGTTGAGTATTGAGGATTGAAGTTTGAGGATTGAGGATTGAGGATTGGGGATTGAGGATTGAGGATTGAGGATTGAGGATTGAAGATTGAGTATTGAGGATTGAAGGTTGAGGATTGAGGTTTCAGAATTGAGGATTGAGGATTGAGGATTGAGGATTGAGGATTGAGGATTGAGGATTGAGGATTGAGGATTGAACATCGACGATTGGGTATCGCGGATTGAACATTGAGGATTGAGGATTGAGGATTGAGGATTGAGGATTGCGGATTGAGCATTGAGGATTGAGGATTGAGGATTGAGGATTGAGGATTGAGGATTGAGGATCAGGGCTGAGGGTTGAAGATTGAGGTTTGAGGACTGAGGACTGAGGATTGAGGATTGAGAATTGAGGATTGCTGATTGAGGATTGAAGATTGAGGATTGGGTATTGAGGATTGAAGAATCAGGATTGAGGATTGAGGATTGGAGATTGAGGAATGAAGATTTTGGATTGAGGTTCGAGGATTGAGGATTGAGGATTGAGTATTGAGGATTGAAGGTTGAGGATTGAGGATTGAGAATTGAGGATTGACGATGAGGGCTGAGGGTTGAGGATTGAGTTTTGAGGACAGAGGACTGACGATTGAGGATTGAGAATTGAGGATTTAGGATTGAGGATTGAAGATTGAGGATTGGGTATTGAGGATTGAAGAATGAGGATGGAGGATTGAGGATTGAGTATTGAAGATTGAGGATTGGGGATTGAAGACTGACGATTGAGGATTGAGGATTGAGGATTGAGGTTTGAGGACTGAGGATTGAGGATTGAGGATTGAGGCTTGTGGATTGTGTATTGAGGATTGGGGACTGAGTGTTGAGGGTTGAGTGATGTGAATTGATGTTTGTGGATAGGGATTTGAAGATTGCAGATTGAGTATTGTGTATTGAAAACTGTGAATTGATGATTTTCTATTGAGGATTGAGGATTGACAACTGATTGTTGAGGTCTGAGGTCTGAAGATTGAGGATTCAGGATTGAGGATTCAGGATAGAGGTTTGAGGACTGAGGATTGAGGATTGAGCATTGAGGATTGAGGATTGAGAATTGAGGATAGAGGATTGAAGATTGAGTATTGAGGATTGAAGATTGAGGATTGAGGATAGAGGATTGAGGATTGACGATGAGGGCTGAGGGTTGAGGATGGAGGTTTGAGGACTGAGGACTGAGGATTGAGGATTGAGAATTGAGGATTGAGGATTGAGGATGAAGATTGAGGATTGGGTATTGAGGATTAAAGAATGAGGGTTGAGGAGTGAGGATTGAGGTTCGAGGATTGAGGATTGAGGATAGAGGATTGAAGATTGAGGATTGGGTATTGAGGATTGAAGAATGAGGATTGGGGATTGAGGATTGAGGATTGAGGATTGAAGATTGAGTATTGAGGATTGAAGATTGAGGATTTAGGATTGAGGATTGGGGATTGAGGATTGAGGATTGAGGATTGAAGATTGAGTATTGAGAATTGAAGATTGAGGATTGAGGATTGAGGATTGAGGATTGAGGATTGAGGTTTGAAGATTGAGGATTGGGGGTTGAGGATTGACGATTGAGGATTGAGTATTGAGGATTGAGTATTGAGGATTGAGGATTGAGGACTGAGGATTGAAGATTGAGTATTGAGGATTGAAGATTGAGGATTGAGGATTGAGGATTGGGGATTGAGAATTGAGGATTGAGGATTGAAGATTGAGTATTGAGGATTGAAGACTGAGGATTGAGGATTGAGGATTGAGGATTGAGGTTTGAAAATTGAGGATTGGGGATTGAGGATTGACGATTGAGTATTGAGGATTGCAGATTGAGGATTGAGGATTGAGGATTGAGGATTGACGATTAGGGCTGAGGGTTGAGGATTGAGGTATGAGGACTGAGGACTGAGGATTGAGGATTGACAATTGAGGATTGAGGATTGAGGATGAAGATTGAGGATTGGGTATCGAGGATTGAAGAATCAGGATTGAGGATTGAGGATTGAGGATTGAGGAATGAAGATTTTGGATTGAGGTTTGAGGACTGAGGACTGAGGATTGAAGATTGAGTATTGAGGATTGAAGATTTAGGATTGAGGATTGAGGATTGAGGATTGAGGATTGAGGATGAGGGCTGAGGGTTGAAGATTGAGGATTGAGTATTGAGGATTGAAGGTTGAGGATTGAGGATTGAGGATTGAGGGTTGACGATTGAAGATTGAGGATTGGGGACTGAGTGTTGAGGGTTGAGTGATGAGAATTGATGTTGGCGGATTGAGATTTGAAGATTGCAGATTGAGTATTGCGTATTGAAAACACTGAACTGAGGATATTCTAACGAGGATTGAGGATTGACAACCGATTGTTGAGGACTGAGGGCCGAAGATTGAGGATTCAGGATTGAGGATTCAGAATTGAGGTTTGAGGACTGAGGATTGAGGATTGAAGATTGAGTATTGAGGATTGAAGATTTAGGATTGAGGATTGAGGATTGAGGATTGAGGATGAGGGCTGAGGGCTGAAGATTCAGGTTTGAGGACTGAGGACTGAGGATTGAGGATTGAGAATTGAGGATTGAGCATTGAGGATTGAAGATTGAGGATTGGGTATTGTGTATTGAAGAATCAGGATTGAGGATTGAGGATTGAAGATTGAGGAATGAAGATTTTGGATTGAGGTTTGAGGATTGAGGATTGAGTATTGAGTATTGAGGATTGAAGATTGAGGATTGAGGATTGAGGATTGAGGATTGCAGATTGAGGATTGGGGACTGAGTGTTGAGGGTTGAGTGATGAGTGTTGATGTTTGTGGATAGAGATTTGAAGATTGCAGAATGTGTATTGCGTATTGAAAACTCTGAACTGAGGATATTCTATTGAGGATTGAGGATTGACAACTGATTGTTGAGGACCGAGGGACGAAGATTGAGGATTCAGAATTGAGGTTTGAGGACTGAGGATTGAGGATTGAAGATTGAGTATTGAGGATTGAAGATTTAGGATTGAGGATTGAGGATTGAAGATTGAGGATTGGCTACTGAGGATTGAAGAATGAGGATTGAAGATTGAGGATTGAGGATTGAGAATTGAGGATTGAGGTTTGAGGAATGAAGATTGAGGATTGGGTATTGAGGATTGAGTATTGAGGATTGAGGATTGAAGGTTGAGTATTGGGGATTGAAGATTGACGATTGAGGATTGAGAATTGAGGATTGAAGATTGAATATTGAGGATTGAAGACTGACGACTGAGGATTGAGGATTGAGGACTGAGGATTGAGGATTGAGGATTGAAGATTGAGTATTGAGGATTGAAGATTGAGGATTGAGGTTTGAGGACAGGGGATTCAGGATTGAGGGTTGAGAATAGAGGATTGAGGATTGAGGATTGAGGATTGGGGGTTGAGGATTGAGGATTGAGGATTGAACATTGAGGATTGGGTATCGCGGATTGAACATTGAGGATTGAGGATTGAGTATCGAGGACTGAATTTTGTATATTGATGATTGAAGGTAGAGGATTGAGGATTGAGGGTTGTGGATTGAGGACGAGGACTGAGGGTAGAGTATTGATATTTGAGGTCTGAGGATTGAGGATTGAGGATTGAGAATTGAGGATTGAGGATTGAGGATTGGGGATTGAAGATTGAGGATTGGGTATTGAGGATTGAAGAATGAGGATTGAGGATTGAGGATTGAGGGTGGAGGACTGAGGATTGAAGATTGAGTATTGAGGATTGAAGATTGAGGATTGATGATTGAGGATTGGGGATTGAGGATTGAGGATTGAGGATTGAAGATTGACGATTGAGGATTGAGTATTGAGGATTGAGAGTTGAGGACTGAGGATTGAAGATTGAGTATTGAGGATTGAAGATTGATAATTGAGGATTGAGGATTGAGGATTGACGATGAGGGCTGAGGGTTGAGGATTGAGGTTTGAGGACTGAGGACTGAGGATTGAGGATTGAGAATTGAGGATTGAGCATTGAGGATTGAAGATTGAGGATTGGGTATTGTGTATTGAAGAATCAGGATTGAGGATTGAGGATTGAAGATTGAGGAATGAAGATTTTGGATTGAGGTTTGAGGATTGAGGATTGAGGATTGAGTATTGAAGATTGAAGATTGAGGATTGAGGATTGAGGATTGAGGATTGAGGATTGAAGATTGAGGATTGGGGACTGAGTGTTGAGGGTTGAGTGATGAGAGTTGATGTTTGTGGATAGAGATTTGAAGATTGCAGAATGTGTATTGCGTATTGAAAACTCTGAACTGAGGATATTCTATTGAGGATTGAGGATTGACAACTGATTGCTGAGGACTGAGCGACGAAGATTGAGGATTCAGAATTGAGGTTTGAGGACTGAGGATTGAGGATTGAGGATTGAGGATTGAGGATGCGGGCTAAGGGTTGAAGATTGAGGTTTGCGGACTGAGGACTGAGGGCTGGGGATTGAGAATTGAGGATTCAGGGTTGAAGATTGAGTATTGAGGATTGAAGATTGAGGATTGAGGATTTAGGATTGAGGATTGAGGATTGGGGATTGAGGATTGAGGATTGAGGATTGAAGATTGAGTATTGAGGATTGAAGATTGAGTATTGAGGATTGAAGATTGAGGATTGAGTATTGAGCATTGGGGATTGAGGATTGAGGATTGAGGATTGAGGATTGAGGATTGAAGATTGAGTATTGGTGATTGAAGGTTGAGGATTCAGGATTGAGGATTGAGGATTGAGGATTGAGGAATGAAGATTGTATATTGATGATTGAAGATTGAGGATTGAAGATAGAGGGTTGTGGATTGAGGACGAGGACTGAGGGTTGAGTATTGATGTTTGAGGTCTGAGGATTTAGGATTGAGGATAGAGAATTGAGGATTGAGGATTGAGGATTGAAGATTGAGGATTGGGTATTGATGATTGAAGAATGAGGATCGAGGATTGAGGATTGAGGACTGAGGATTGAAGATTGAGTATTGAGGATTGAAGATTGAGGATTGAGGATTGAGGATTGGGGATTGAGGTTTGAGGATTGAGGATTGAAGGTTCAGTATTGAGGATTGAAGATTGAGGATTGAGGATTGAGGATTGAAGATTGAGTCTTGAGGATTGAAGATTGAGGATTGAGGATAGAGGATTGAGGATTGACGATGAGGGCTGAGGGTTGAGGATGGAGGTTTGAGGACTGAGGACTGAGGATTGAGGATTGAGAATTGAGGATTGAGGATTGAGGATGAAGATTGAGGATTGGGTATTGAGGATTAAAGAATGAGGGTTGAGGATTGAGGATTGAGGTTCGAGGATTGAGGATTGAGGATTGAGGATAGAGGATTGAAGATTGAGGATTGGGTATTGAGGATTGAAGAATGAGGATTGGGGAGTGAGGATTGAGGATTGAGGATTGAAGATTGAGTATTGAGGATTGAAGATTGAGGATTTAGGATTGAGGACTGGGGATTGAGTATTGAGGATTGAGGATTGAAGATTGAGTATTGAGAATTGAAGATTGAGGATTGAGGATTGAGGATTGAGGATTGAGGTTTGAAGATTGAGGATTGGGGATTGAGGATTGACGATTGAGGATTGAGTATTGAGGATTGAGTATTGAGGATTGAAGATTGAGGATTGAGGATTGAGGATTGAGGATTGAGGTTTGAAGATTGAGGATTGGGGACTGAGTGTTGAGGGTTGAGTGGTGAGAATTGATGTTGGTGGATAGAGATTTGAAGATTGCAGATTGAGTATTGCGTATTGAAAACACTGAACTGAGGATATTCTAACGAGGATTGAGGATTGACAGCCGATTGTTGAGGACTGAGGGCCGAAGATTGAGGATTCAGGATTGAGGATTCAGAATTGAGGTTTGTGGACTGAGGATTGAGGATTGAAGATTGAGTATTGAGGATTGAAGACAGACGACTGAGGATTGAGGATTGAGGACTGAGGATTGAGGATTGAGGATTGAAGATTGAGTATTGAGTATTGAAGATTGAGGATTGAGGTTTGAGGACAGAGGATTCAGGATTGAAGATTGAGGATTGAGGATTGAAGACTGACGATTGAGGATTGAGGATTGAGGATTGAGGATTGAGGATTGAGGATTGAAGATTGAGTATTGAGGATTGAAGGTTGAGGATTGAGGTTTGAGGATTGAGGATTGAGGATTGAGGATTGAGGATTGAGGATTGAACGTCGAGGATTGGGTATCGCGTATTGAACATTGAGGATTGAGGATTGAGGGTTGAGGATTGAGGAATGAAGATAGTATATTGATGATTGAAGATTGAGGATTGAGGATAGAGGGTTGTGGATTGAGGACGAGGACTGAGGGTTGAGTATTAATGTTTGATTGTCTGAGGATTGAGGATTGAGGATTGAGAATTGAGGATTGAGGATTGAGGATTGAAGATTGAGGATTGGGTATTGATGATTGAAGAATGAGGATTGAGGATTGAGGATTGAGGACTGAGGATTGAAGATTGAGTATTGAGGATTGAAGATTGAGGATTGAGGATTGAGGATTGGGGATTGAGGATTGAGGATTGAGGATTGAAGATTGAGTATTGAGGATTGAAGACTGAGGATTGAGGATTGAGGATTGAGGATTGAGGTTTGAAGATTGAGGATTGGGGATTGAGGATTGACGATTGAGTATTGAGGATTGCAGATTGAGGATTGAGGATTGAGGATTGAGGATTGACGATTAGGGCTGAGGGTTGAGGATTGAGGTATGAGGACTGAGGACTGAGGATTGAGGATTGACAGTTGAGGATTGAGGATTGAGGATGAAGATTGAGGATTGGGTATCGAGGATTGAAGAATCAGGATTGAGGATTGAGGATTGAGGATTGAGGAATGAAGATTTTGGATTGAGGTTTGAGGACTGAGGACTGAGGATTGAAGATTGAGTATTGAGGATTGAAGATTTAGGATTGAGGATTGAGGATTGAGGATTGAGGATTGAGGATGAGGGCTGAGGGTTGAAGATTGAGGATTGAGTATTGAGGATTGAAGGTTGAGGATTGAGGATTGAGGATTGAGGGTTGAGGTTTGAAGATTGAGGATTGGGGACTGAGTGTTGAGGGTTGAGTGATGAGAATTGATGTTGGCGGATTGAGATTTGAAGATTGCAGATTGTGTATTGCGTATTGAAAACACTGAACTGAGGATATTCTAACGAGGATTGAGGATTGACAACCGATTGTTGAGGACTGAGGGCCGAAGATTGAGGATTCAGGATTGAGGATTCAGAATTGAGGTTTGAGGACTGAGGATTGAGGATTGAAGATTGAGTATTGAGGATTGAAGATTTAGGATTGAGGATTGAGGATTGAGGATTGAGGATGAGGGCTGAGGGCTGAAGATTCAGGTTTGAGGACTGAGGACTGAGGATTGAGGATTGAGAATTGAGGATTGAGCATTGAGGATTGAAGATTGAGGATTGGGTATTGTGTATTGAAGAATCAGGATTGAGGATTGAGGATTGAAGATTGAGGAATGAAGATTTTGGATTGAGGTTTGAGGATTGAGGATTGAGGATTGAGTATTGAGGATTGAAGATTGAGGATTGAGGATTGAGGATTGAGGATTGCAGATTGAGGATTGGGGACTGAGTGTTGAGGGTTGAGTGATGAGTGTTGATGTTTGTGTATAGAGATTTGAAGATTGCAGAATGTGTATTGCGTATTGAAAACTCTGAACTGAGGATGTTCTATTGAGGATTGAGGATTGACAACTGATTGTTGAGGACTGAGGGACGAAGATTGAGGATTCAGAATTGAGGTTTGAGGACTGAGGATTGAGGATTGAAGATTGAGTATTGAGGATTGAAGATTTAGGATTGAGGATTGAGGATTGAAGATTGAGGATTGGCTACTGAGGATTGAAGAATGAGGATTGAAGATTGAGGATTGAGGATTGAGAATTGAGGATTGAGGTTTGAGGAATGAAGATTGAGGATTGGGTATTGAGGATTGAAGAATGAGGATTGAGGATTGAGGATTGAGGATTGAGGATTGAGGATTGACGATGAGGGCTGAGTGTTGAGGATTGAGGTTTGAGTACTGAGGACTGAGGATTGAGGATTGAGAATTGAGGATTGAGCATTGAGGATTGAAGATTGAGGATTGGGCATTGTGTATTGAAGAATCAGGATTGAGGATTGAGGATTGAAGATTGAGGAATGTGTATTGCGTATTGAAAACTCTGAACTGAGGATATTCTATTGAGGATTGAGGATTGACAACTGATTGCTGAGGACTGAGCGACGAAGATTGAGGATTCAGAATTGAGGTTTGAGGACTGAGGATTGAGGATTGAGGATTGAGGATTGAGGATGCGGGCTAAGGGTTGAAGATTGAGGTTTGAGGACTGAGGACTGAGGGCTGGGGATTGAGAATTGAGGATTCAGGGTTGAAGATTGAGTATTGAGGATTGAAGATTGAGGATTGAGGATTTAGGATTGAGGATTGAGGATTGGGGATTGAGGATTGAGGATTGAGGATTGAAGATTGAGTATTGAGGATTGAAGATTGAGTATTGAGGATTGAAGATTGAGGATTGAGTATTGAGCATTGGGGATTGAGGATTGAGGATTGAGGATTGAGGATTGAGGATTGAAGATTGAGTATTGGTGATTGAAGGTTGAGGATTCAGGATTGAGGATTGAGGATTGAGGATTGAGGAATGAAGATTGTATATTGATGATTGAAGATTGAGGATTGAAGATAGAGGGTTGTGGATTGAGGACGAGGACTGAGGGTTGAGTATTGATGTTTGAGGTCTGAGGATTTAGGATTGAGGATAGAGAATTGAGGATTGAGGATTGAGGATTGAAGATTGAGGATTGGGTATTGATGATTGAAGAATGAGGATCGAGGATTGAGGATTGAGGACTGAGGATTGAAGATTGAGTATTGAGGATTGAAGATTGAGGATTGAGGATTGAGGATTGGGGATTGAGGTTTGAGGATTGAGGATTGAAGGTTCAGTATTGAGGATTGAAGATTGAGGATTGAGGATTGAGGATTGAAGATTGAGTCTTGAGGATTGAAGATTGAGGATTGAGGATAGAGGATTGAGGATTGACGATGAGGGCTGAGGGTTGAGGATGGAGGTTTGAGGACTGAGGACTGAGGATTGAGGATTGAGAATTGAGGATTGAGGATTGAGGATGAAGATTGAGGATTGGGTATTGAGGATTAAAGAATGAGGGTTGAGGATTGAGGATTGAGGTTCGAGGATTGAGGATTGAGGATTGAGGATAGAGGATTGAAGATTGAGGATTGGGTATTGAGGATTGAAGAATGAGGATTGGGGAGTGAGGATTGAGGATTGAGGATTGAAGATTGAGTATTGAGGATTGAAGATTGAGGATTTAGGATTGAGGACTGGGGATTGAGTATTGAGGATTGAGGATTGAAGATTGAGTATTGAGAATTGAAGATTGAGGATTGAGGATTGAGGATTGAGGATTGAGGTTTGAAGATTGAGGATTGGGGATTGAGGATTGACGATTGAGGATTGAGTATTGAGGATTGAGTATTGAGGATTGAAGATTGAGGATTGAGGATTGAGGATTGAGGATTGAGGTTTGAAGATTGAGGATTGGGGACTGAGTGTTGAGGGTTGAGTGGTGAGAATTGATGTTGGTGGATAGAGATTTGAAGATTGCAGATTGAGTATTGCGTATTGAAAACACTGAACTGAGGATATTCTAACGAGGATTGAGGATTGACAGCCGATTGTTGAGGACTGAGGGCCGAAGATTGAGGATTCAGGATTGAGGATTCAGAATTGAGGTTTGTGGACTGAGGATTGAGGATTGAAGATTGAGTATTGAGGATTGAAGACAGACGACTGAGGATTGAGGATTGAGGACTGAGGATTGAGGATTGAGGATTGAAGATTGAGTATTGAGTATTGAAGATTGAGGATTGAGGTTTGAGGACAGAGGATTCAGGATTGAAGATTGAGGATTGAGGATTGAAGACTGACGATTGAGGATTGAGGATTGAGGATTGAGGATTGAGGATTGAGGATTGAAGATTGAGTATTGAGGATTGAAGGTTGAGGATTGAGGTTTGAGGATTGAGGATTGAGGATTGAGGATTGAGGATTGAGGATTGAACGTCGAGGATTGGGTATCGCGTATTGAACATTGAGGATTGAGGATTGAGGGTTGAGGATTGAGGAATGAAGATAGTATATTGATGATTGAAGATTGAGGATTGAGGATAGAGGGTTGTGGATTGAGGACGAGGACTGAGGGTTGAGTATTAATGTTTGATTGTCTGAGGATTGAGGATTGAGGATTGAGAATTGAGGATTGAGGATTGAGGATTGAAGATTGAGGATTGGGTATTGATGATTGAAGAATGAGGATTGAGGATTGAGGATTGAGGACTGAGGATTGAAGATTGAGTATTGAGGATTGAAGATTGAGGATTGAGGATTGAGGATTGGGGATTGAGGATTGAGGATTGAGGATTGAAGATTGAGTATTGAGGATTGAAGACTGAGGATTGAGGATTGAGGATTGAGGATTGAGGTTTGAAGATTGAGGATTGGGGATTGAGGATTGACGATTGAGTATTGAGGATTGCAGATTGAGGATTGAGGATTGAGGATTGAGGATTGACGATTAGGGCTGAGGGTTGAGGATTGAGGTATGAGGACTGAGGACTGAGGATTGAGGATTGACAGTTGAGGATTGAGGATTGAGGATGAAGATTGAGGATTGGGTATCGAGGATTGAAGAATCAGGATTGAGGATTGAGGATTGAGGATTGAGGAATGAAGATTTTGGATTGAGGTTTGAGGACTGAGGACTGAGGATTGAAGATTGAGTATTGAGGATTGAAGATTTAGGATTGAGGATTGAGGATTGAGGATTGAGGATTGAGGATGAGGGCTGAGGGTTGAAGATTGAGGATTGAGTATTGAGGATTGAAGGTTGAGGATTGAGGATTGAGGATTGAGGGTTGAGGTTTGAAGATTGAGGATTGGGGACTGAGTGTTGAGGGTTGAGTGATGAGAATTGATGTTGGCGGATTGAGATTTGAAGATTGCAGATTGTGTATTGCGTATTGAAAACACTGAACTGAGGATATTCTAACGAGGATTGAGGATTGACAACCGATTGTTGAGGACTGAGGGCCGAAGATTGAGGATTCAGGATTGAGGATTCAGAATTGAGGTTTGAGGACTGAGGATTGAGGATTGAAGATTGAGTATTGAGGATTGAAGATTTAGGATTGAGGATTGAGGATTGAGGATTGAGGATGAGGGCTGAGGGCTGAAGATTCAGGTTTGAGGACTGAGGACTGAGGATTGAGGATTGAGAATTGAGGATTGAGCATTGAGGATTGAAGATTGAGGATTGGGTATTGTGTATTGAAGAATCAGGATTGAGGATTGAGGATTGAAGATTGAGGAATGAAGATTTTGGATTGAGGTTTGAGGATTGAGGATTGAGGATTGAGTATTGAGGATTGAAGATTGAGGATTGAGGATTGAGGATTGAGGATTGCAGATTGAGGATTGGGGACTGAGTGTTGAGGGTTGAGTGATGAGTGTTGATGTTTGTGTATAGAGATTTGAAGATTGCAGAATGTGTATTGCGTATTGAAAACTCTGAACTGAGGATGTTCTATTGAGGATTGAGGATTGACAACTGATTGTTGAGGACTGAGGGACGAAGATTGAGGATTCAGAATTGAGGTTTGAGGACTGAGGATTGAGGATTGAAGATTGAGTATTGAGGATTGAAGATTTAGGATTGAGGATTGAGGATTGAAGATTGAGGATTGGCTACTGAGGATTGAAGAATGAGGATTGAAGATTGAGGATTGAGGATTGAGAATTGAGGATTGAGGTTTGAGGAATGAAGATTGAGGATTGGGTATTGAGGATTGAAGAATGAGGATTGAGGATTGAGGATTGAGGATTGAGGATTGAGGATTGACGATGAGGGCTGAGTGTTGAGGATTGAGGTTTGAGTACTGAGGACTGAGGATTGAGGATTGAGAATTGAGGATTGAGCATTGAGGATTGAAGATTGAGGATTGGGCATTGTGTATTGAAGAATCAGGATTGAGGATTGAGGATTGAAGATTGAGGAATGTGTATTGCGTATTGAAAACTCTGAACTGAGGATATTCTATTGAGGATTGAGGATTGACAACTGATTGCTGAGGACTGAGCGACGAAGATTGAGGATTCAGAATTGAGGTTTGAGGACTGAGGATTGAGGATTGAGGATTGAGGATTGAGGATGCGGGCTAAGGGTTGAAGATTGAGGTTTGAGGACTGAGGACTGAGGGCTGGGGATTGAGAATTGAGGATTCAGGGTTGAAGATTGAGTATTGAGGATTGAAGATTGAGGATTGAGGATTTAGGATTGAGGATTGAGGATTGGGGATTGAGGATTGAGGATTGAGGATTGAAGATTGAGTACTGAGGATTGAAGATTGAGTATTGAGGATTGAAGATTGAGGATTGAGGATTGAGCATTGGGGATTGAGGATTGAGGATTGAGGATTGAGGATTGAGGATTGAAGGTTGAGTATTGGTGATTGAAGGTTGAGGATTCAGGATTGAGGGTTGAGGATCGAGGACGAGGACTGACGGTTGAGGATTGAGGTTTGAGATATGAGGAACGAGGATTGAGGATAGAGGATTGCTGACTGAGGATTGACGATTGAGTATTGAAGATTGAGAACTGATGACTAAGGATTGAGGATTGAGGAGTGAGGATTGAGGATTGAGGATTGATGATTGAGTATTGAGGATTGAATATTGAGGATTGAGGATTGAGTATTGAGGATTGAGGATGAGGGCTGAGGATTGAGGATTGAGGATTGAAGATTGAGTATTGAGGATTGAAGATTGAGGATTGAGGTTTGAGGACAGAGGATTCAGGATTGAAGATTGAGGATTGAGGATTGAAGACTGACGATTGAGGATTGAGGATTGAGGATTGAGGATTGAGGATTGAGGATTGAAGATTGAGTATTGAGGATTGAAGGTTGAGGATTGAGGTTTGAGGATTGAGGATTGAGGATTGAGGATTGAGGATTGAGGATTGAACGTCGAGGATTGGGTATCGCGTATTGAACATTGAGGATTGAGGATTGAGGATTGAGGATTGAGGAATGAAGATAGTATATTGATGATTGAAGATTGAGGATTGAGGATAGAGGGTTGTGGATTGAGGACGAGGACTGAGGGTTGAGTATTAATGTTTGAGGTCTGAGGATTGAGGATTGAGGATTGAGAATTGAGGATTGAGGATTGAGGATTGAAGATTGAGGATTGGGTATTGATGATTGAAGAATGAGGATTGAGGATTGAGGATTGAGGACTGAGGATTGAAGATTGAGTATTGAGGATTGAAGATTGAGGATTGAGGATTGAGGATTGGGGATTGAGGATTGAGGATTGAGGATTGAAGATTGAGTATTGAGGATTGAAGACTGAGGATTGAGGATTGAGGATTGAGGATTGAGGTTTGAAGATTGAGGATTGGGGATTGAGGATTGACGATTGAGTATTGAGGATTGCAGATTGAGGATTGAGGATTGAGGATTGAGGATTGAGGATTGACGATTAGGGCTGAGGGTTGAGGATTGAGGTATGAGGACTGAGGACTGAGGATTGAGGATTGACAATTGAGGATTGAGGATTGAGGATGAAGATTGAGGATTGGGTATCGAGGATTGAAGAATCAGGATTGAGGATTGAGGATTGAGGATTGAGGAATGAAGATTTTGGATTGAGGTTTGAGGACTGAGGACTGAGGATTGAAGATTGAGTATTGAGGATTGAAGATTTAGGATTGAGGATTGAGGATTGAGGATTGAGGATTGAGGATGAGGGCTGAGGGTTGAAGATTGAGGATTGAGTATTGATGATTGAAGGTTGAGGATTGAGGATTGAGGATTGAGGGTTGAGGATTGAAGATTGAGGATTGGGGACTGAGTGTTGAGGGTTGAGTGATGAGAATTGATGTTGGCGGATTGAGATTTGAAGATTGCAGATTGAGTATTGCGTATTGAAAACACTGAACTGAGGATATTCTAACGAGGATTGAGGATTGACAACCGATTGTTGAGGACTGAGGGCCGAAGATTGAGGATTCAGGATTGAGGATTCAGAATTGAGGTTTGAGGACTGAGGATTGAGGATTGAAGATTGAGTATTGAGGATTGAAGATTTAGGATTGAGGATTGAGGATTGAGGATTGAGGATGAGGGCTGAGGGCTGAAGATTCAGGTTTGAGGACTGAGGACTGAGGATTGAGGATTGAGAATTGAGGATTGAGCATTGAGGGTTGAAGATTGAGGATTGGGTATTGTGTATTGAAGAATCAGGATTGAGGATTGAGGATTGAAGATTGAGGAATGAAGATTTTGGATTGAGGTTTGAGGATTGAGGATTGAGGATTGAGTATTGAGGATTGAAGATTGAGGATTGAGGATTGAGGATTGAGGATTGCAGATTGAGGATTGGGGACTGAGTGTTGAGGGTTGAGTGATGAGTGTTGATGTTTGTGGATAGAGATTTGAAGATTGCAGAATGTGTATTGCGTATTGAAAACTCTGAACTGAGGATGTTCTATTGAGGATTGAGGATTGACAACTGATTGTTGAGGACTGAGGGACGAAGATTGAGAATTCAGAATTGAGGTTTGAGGACTGAGGATTGAGGATTGAAGATTGAGTATTGAGGATTGAAGATTTAGGATTGAGGATTGAGGATTGAAGATTGAGGATTGGCTACTGAGGATTGAAGAATGAGGATTGAAGATTGAGGATTGAGGATTGAGAATTGTGGATTGAGGTTTGAGGAATGAAGATTGAGGATTGGGTATTGAGGATTGAAGAATGAGGATTGAGGATTGAGGATTGAGGATTGAGGATTGAGGATTGAAGGTTGAGTATTGGGGATTGAAGATTGACGATTGAGGATTGAGGATTGAGGGTTGAAGATTGAATATTGAGGATTGAAGACTGACGACTGAGGATTGAGGATTGAGGACTGAGGATTGAGGATTGAGGATTGAAGATTGAGTATTGAGGATTGAAGATTGAGGATTGAGGTTTGAGGACAGAGGATTCAGGATTGAGGGTTGAGGATAGAGGATTGAGGATTGAGGATTGAGGATTGAGGGTTGAGGATTGAGGATTGAGGATTGAACATTGAGGATTGGGTATCGCGGATTGAACATTGAGGATTGAGGATTGAGAATCGAGGACTGAATTTTGAATATTGATGATTGAAGGTAGAGGATTGAGGATTGAGGGTTGTGGATTGAGGACGAGGACTGAGGGTAGAGTATTGATATTTGAGGTCTGAGGATTGAGGATTGAGGATTGAGAATTGAGGATTGAGGATTGAGGATTGGGGATTGAAGATTGAGGATTGGGTATTGAGGATTGAGGGTTGAGGACTGAGGATTGAAGATTGAGTATTGAGGATTGAAGATTGATAATTGAGGATTGAGGATTGAGGATTGACGATGAGGGCTGAGTGTTGAGGATTGAGGTTTGAGGACTGAGGACTGAGGATTGAGGATTGAGAATTGAGGATTGAGCATTGAGGATTGAAGATTGAGGATTGGGTATTGTGTATTGAAGAATCAGGATTGAGGATTGAGGATTGAAGATTGAGGAATGTGTATTGCGTATTGAAAACTCTGAACTGAGGATATTCTATTGAGGATTGAGGATTGACAACTGATTGCTGAGGACTGAGCGACGAAGATTGAGGATTCAGAATTGAGGTTTGAGGACTGAGGATTGAGGATTGAGGATTGAGGATTGAGGATGCGGGCTAAGGGTTGAAGATTGAGGTTTGAGGACTGAGGACTGAGGGCTGGGGATTGAGAATTGAGGATTCAGGGTTGAAGATTGAGTATTGAGGATTGAAGATTGAGGATTGAGGATTTAGGATTGAGGATTGAGGATTGGGGATTGAGGATTGAGGATTGAGGATTGAAGATTGAGTACTGAGGATTGAAGATTGAGTATTGAGGATTGAAGATTGAGGATTGAGGATTGAGCATTGGGGATTGAGGATTGAGGATTGAGGATTGAGGATTGAGGATTGAAGATTGAGTATTGGTGATTGAAGGTTGAGGATTCAGGATTGAGGGTTGAGGATCGAGGACGAGGACTGACGGTTGAGGATTGAGGTTTGAGGTATGAGGAACGAGGATTGAGGATAGAGGATTGCTGACTGAGGATTGACGATTGAGTATTGAAGATTGAGAACTGATGACTAAGGATTGAGGATTGAGGAGTGAGGATTGAGGATTGAGGATTGATGATTGAGTATTGAGGATTGAATATTGAGGATTGAGGATTGAGTATTGAGGATTGAGGATGAGGGCTGAGGGTTGATTGTTGAGGTTTGAGCATTGAATCCTGAGAATTCAGTATATTCTATTGTGTATTGAGAATTGAGGATTGATTGTTGAGTATTGAGGATTGAGGATTGAGGATTGAGGATTGAGTAGTGAAGATTGAGGATTGATGATTGAGGATTGAGGATTGAGTATTGAGGATTGAGGACTGAGGATTGGGGCTTGAAGATTGAGGATTGGGTATTGAGGATTGAAGAATGAGGATTGAGGATTGAGGATTGAAGGTTGAGGACTGAGGATTGAAGATTGAGTATTGAGGATTGAAGATTGAGGATTGAGGATTGAGGATTGGGGATTGAGAATTGAGAATTGAGGAGTGAGGATTGAGTATTGAGGATTGAAGATTGAGTATTGAGGATTGATGATTGAGTATTGATGATTGAAGATTGAGGATTGAGTATTGAGGTTTGAGGATTGAGGACGAGGACTGACGGTTGAGGATTGAGGATTGAGGACTGAGGATTGAGGATCGAGGATTGAGGACTGAGGATTGAGGATTGAGGATTCAGCATTGAGGATTGAAGATTGAGAACTCGGGATTAAGGATTGAAGATAGAGGGTTAAGGATTGAGGATTCGGTATTGAGGTTTGAGGACTGAGGATTGAGGGTTGAGAATTGAGGATTGAGGATTGACGCTTGACGATTGAGGATTGAGGATGGAGGATTGAAGAGAGAGGACTGAGTGATGAGGATTGAGTGTTGAGAATTGATGTTTGAGGATTCAGATTTGATTATTGAATATTGTGGATTGAGTATTGAACCATGAGAATTCAGGATATTCTATTGAGTATTGAGAATTGAGGATTGATGGTTGAGTATTGAGGATTGATGGTTGAGGGTTGTGTGTTGAATATTGAGGATTGAGTATCGAGGATTGAGGATTGAGGATTGAAGATTGAGTATTAATGATTGAAGATTGAGTATTGAGGATTGAGGGTTGAGGAATGAGGACGAGGACTGACGGTTGAGGATTGAGGTTTGAGGATTGAGGATTGAGGATTGAGGACTGAGGATTGAGGATTGAGGATTGCGCATTGAGGATTGAAGATTGAGGACTGAGGATTGAGGATTGATGATTGAGGATTAAGGATTGAGGATTGGGTATTGAGGATCTAGGATTGGAGATTGATTATTGAGGATTGAAGATTGAGGATTGAGGATTGAGGATTGAGAATTGAGAATTGAGGATGAGGACTGAGGGTTGAGGATTGAGGTTTGAGGAACGAGGTTTGAGGATTGAGGATTGAGGACTGAGGATTGACGATT
The DNA here is from genome assembly GCF_051401765.1 of Calliopsis andreniformis. NCBI lineage: Eukaryota > Metazoa > Arthropoda > Insecta > Hymenoptera > Andrenidae > Calliopsis > Calliopsis andreniformis. Next base: position 527,204 of record NW_027480602.1, read on the forward strand.
GAGTATTGAAGATTGCGAATTGATAACTGTTGATTGAGGATTGAGGATTGAGGATTGAGGATTGAGGATTGCAGATTGAGTATTGAGGGTTGAAGATTGAGGATTGAGGTTTGAGGACAGAGGATTCAGGATTGAAGATTGAGGATTGAGGATTGAAGACTGACGATTGAGGATTGAGGATTGAGGATTGAGGATTGAGGATTGAGGATTGAAGATTGAGTATTGAGGATTGAAGGTTGAGGATTGAGGTTTGAGGATTGAGGATTGAGGATTGAGGATTGAGGATTGAGGATTGAACGTCGAGGATTGGGTATCGCGTATTGAACTTTGAGGATTGAGGATTGAGTATTGAGGATTGAGGAATGAAGATTGTATATTGATGATTGAAGATTGAGGATTGATGATAGAGGGTTGTGGATTGAGGACGAGGACTGAGGGTTGAGTATTGATGTTTGAGGTCTGAGGATTGAGGATTGAGGACTGAGAATTGAGGATTGAGGATTGAGGATTGAAGATTGAGGATTGGGTATTGATGATTCAAGAATGAGGATTGAGGATTGAGGATTGAGGACTGAGGATTGAAGATTGAGTATTGAGGATTGAAGATTGAGGATTGAGGATTGAGGATTGGGGTTTGAGGATTGAGGATTGAGGATTGAAGGTTGAGTATTGAGGATTGAAGATTGAGGATTGAGGATTGAGGATTTACGATAGAGGTTTGAAGATTGAGGATTGGGGATTGAGGATTGACGATTGAGTATTGAGGATTGCAGATTGAGGAATGAGGATTGAGGATTGAGGATTGAGGATTGAAGATTGAGGATTGGCTATTGAGGATTGAAGAATGAGGATTGAGGATTCAGTACCGAGGACTGAGGATTGAACATTGAGTATTGAGGATTGAAGACAGACGACTGAGGATTGAGGATTGAGGACTGAGGATTGAGGATAGAGGATTGAGGATTGAGGATTAAGGGTTGAGGACTGAGGATTGAAGATTGAGTATTGAGGATTAAAGATTGAGGATTGAGGATTGAGGATTGGGGATTGAGAATTGAGAATTGAGAATTGAGGATTGAAGATTGAGTATTGAGGATTGAAGATTGAGTATTGAGGATTGAAGATTGAGGATTGAGGATTGAGGATTGGGGATTGAGGATTGAGGATTGACGATTGAAGATTGAGTATTGACGATTGAAGATTGAGGACTGAGGATTGAGGATTGAGGATTGAGGTTTGAAGATTGAGGATTGGGGATTGAGGATTGACGATTGAGGATTGAGTATTGAGGATTGAGATTTGAGGATTGAGGATTGAAGATTGAGTATTGAGGATTGAAGATTGATAATTGAGGATTGAGGATTGAGGATTGACGATGAGGGCTGAGGGTTGATGATTGAGGTTTGAGGACTGAGGACTGAGGATTGAGGATTGAGAATGGAGGATTGATCATTGAGGATTGAAGATTGACGATTGAGGATTGAAGATTTATGATTGAGGATTGAGGATCGAGGATTGAGGATGAGGTCTAAGGGTTGAAGATTGAGGTTTGAGGACTGAGGACTGTGGGTTGGGGATTGAGAATTGAGGATTGAGGATTGAAGATTGAGTATTGAGGATTGAAGATTGAGGATTGAGGATTTAGGATTGAGGATTGAACATTGAGGATTGGGTATCGCGGATTGAACATTGAGGATTGAGGATTGAGTATCGAGGACTGAATTTTGTATATTGATGACTGAAGGTAGAGGATTGAGGACTGAGGGTTGTGGATTGAGGACGAGGACTGAGGGTAGAGTATTGATATTTGAGGTCTGAGGATTGAGGATTGAGGATTGAGAATTGAGGATTGAGGATTGAGGATTGGGGATTGAAGATTGAGGATTGGGTATTGAGGATTGAAGAATGAGGATTGAGGATTGAGGATTGAGGGTTGAGGTCTGAGGATTGAAGATTGAGTATTGAGGATTGAAGATTGCGGATTGAGGATTGAGGATTGGGGATTGAGGACTGAGGATTGACGATTGAGTATTGAAGATTGTGAATTGATAACTGTTGATTGAGGATTGAGGATTGAGGATTGAGGATTGAGGATTGCAGATTGAGTATTGAGGGTTGAAGATTGAGGTTTGAGGTTTGAGGACAGAGGATTCAGGATTGAAGATTGAGGATTGAGGATTGAAGACTGACGATTGAGGATTGAGGATTGAGGATTGAGGATTGAGGATTGAGGATTGAAGATTGAGTATTGAGGATTGAAGGTTGAGGATTGAGGTTTGAGGATTGAGGATTGAGGATTGAGGATTGAGGATTGAGGATTGAACGTCGAGGATTGGGTATCGCGTATTGAACATTGAGGATTGAGGATTGAGGATTGAGGATTGAGGAATGAAGATTGTATATTGATGATTGAAGATTGAGGATTGAAGATAGAGAGTTGTGGATTGAGGACGAGGACTGAGGGTTGAGTATTGATGTTTGAGGTCTGAGGATTGAGGATTGAGGATTGAGAATTGAGGATTGAGGATTGAGGATTGAAGATTGAGGATTGGGTATTGATGATTGAAGAATGAGGATTGAGGATTGAGGATTGAGGACTGAGGATTGAAGATTGAGTATTGAGGATTGAAGATTGAGGATTGAGGATTGAGGATTGGGGATTGAGGATTGAGGATTGAGGATTGAAGGTTGAGTATTGAGGATTGAAGATTGAGGATTGAGGATTGAGGATTGAGGATTGAGGTTTGAAGATTGAGGATTGGGGATTGAGGATTGACGATTGAGTATTGAGGATTGCAGATTGAGGATTGAGGATTGAGGATTGAGGATTGGGGATTGAAGATTGAGGATTGGGTATTGAGGATTGAAGAATGAGGATTGAGGATTGAGGATTGAGGGTTGAGGTCTGAGGATTGAAGATTGAGTATTGAGGATTGAAGATTGCGGATTGAGGATTGAGGATTGGGGATTGAGGATTGAGGATTGAGGATTGAAGATTGAGTATTGAGGATTGAAGATTGAGTATTGAGGATTGAAGTTTGAGGATTGAGGATTGAGGATTGGGGATTGGGGATTGAGGATTGAGGATTGAAGATTGAGTATTGACGATTGAAGATTGAGGACTGAGGATTGAGGATTCAGGATTGAGGTTTGAAGATTGAGGATTGGGGATTGAGGATTGACGATTGAGGATTGAGAATTGAGGATTGAGAGTTGAGGATTGAGGATTGAAGATTGAGTATTGAGGATTGAAGGTTGATAATTGAGGATTGAGGATTGAGGATTGACGATGAGGGCTGAGGGTTGAGGATTGAGGTTTGAGGACTGAGGACTGAGGATTGAGGATTGAGAATTGAGGATTGAGCATTGAGGATTGAAGATTGAGGATTGGGTATTGTGTATTGAAGAATCAGGATTGAGGATTGAGGATTGAAGATTGAGGAATGAAGATTTTGGATTGAGGTTTGAGGATTGAGGATTGAGGATTGAGTATCGAGGATTGAAGATTGAAGATTGAGGATTGAGGATTGAGGATTGAGGATTGCAGATTGAGGATTGGGGACTGAGTGTTGAGGGTTGAGTGATGAGAGTTGATGTTTGTGGATAGAGATTTGAAGATTGCAGAATGTGTATTGCGTATTGAAAACTCTGAACTGAGGATATTCTATTGAGGATTGAGGATTGACAACTGATTGTTGAGGACTGAGGGACGAAGATTGAGGATTCAGAATTGAGGTTTGAGGACTGAGGATTGAGGATTGAAGATTGAGTATTGAGGATTGAAGATTTAGGATTGAGGATTGAGGATTGAGGATTGAGGATGCGGTCTAAGGGTTGAAGATTGAGGTTTGAGGACTGAAGACTGAGGGCTGGGGATTGAGAATTGAGGATTCAGGATTGAAGATTGAGTATTGAGGATTGAAGATTGAGGATTGAGGATTCAGGATTGAAGATTGAGTATTGAGGATTGAAGATTGAGGATTGAGGATTTAGGATTGAGGATTGAGGATAGGGGATTGAGGATTGAGGATTGAGGATTGAAGATTGAGTATTGAGGATTGAAGATTGAGTATTGAGGATTGAAGATTGAGGATTGAGGATTGAGGATTGGGGATTGAAGATTGAGGATTGGGTATTGAGGATTGAAGAATGAGGATTCAGGATTGAGGATTGAGGGTTGAGGTCTGAGGATTGAAGATTGAGTATTGAGGATTGAAGATTGACGATTGAGGATTGAGGATTGGGGATTGAGGATTGAGGATTGAGGATTGAAGATTGAGTATTGAGGATTGAAGATTGAGTATTGAGGATTGAAGTTTGAGGATTGAGGATTGAGGATTGGGGATTGAGGATTGAGGATTGAGGATTGAGGATTGAGGATTGAGGATTGAGGATTGAGGATTGAACATCGACGATTGGGTATCGCGGATTGAACATTGAGGATTGAGGATTGAGGATTGAGGATTGAGGATTGCGGATTGAGGATTGAGGATTGAGGATTGAGGATTGAGGATTGAGGATTGAGGATTGAGGATCAGGGCTGATGGTTGAAGATTGAGGTTTGAGGACTGAGGACTGAGGATTGAGGATTGAGAATTGAGGATTGCTGATTGAGGATTGAAGATTGAGGATTGGGTATTGAGGATTGAAGAATCAGGATTGAGGATTGAGGATTGGAGATTGAGGAATGAAGATTTTGGATTGAGGTTTGAGGATTGAGGATTGAGGATTGAGTATTGAGGATTGAAGGTTGAGGATTGAGGATTGAGAATTGAGGATTGACGATGAGGGCTGAGGGTTGAGGATTGAGTTTTGAGGACAGAGGACTGACGATTGAGGATTGAGAATTGAGGATTTAGGATTGAGGATTGAAGATTGAGGATTGGGTATTGAGGATTGAAGAATGAGGATGGAGGATTGAGGATTGAGTATTGAAGATTGAGGATTGGGGACTGAGTGTTGAGGGTTGAGTGATGAGAATTGATGTTGATGGATAGAGATTTGAAGATTGCAGATTGAGTATTGCGTATTGAAGACTCTGAACTGAGGATATTCTATTGAGGATTGAGGACTGACAACTAATTGTTGAGGACTGAGAGCTGAAGATTGAGGATTCAGGATTGAGTATTCAGAATTGTGGTTTGAGGACTGAGGATTGAGGATTGAGGATTGAGGATTGGAGATTGAGGAATGAAGATTTTGGATTGAGGTTTGAGGATTGAGGATTGAGGATTGAGTATTGAGGATTGAATGTTGAGGATTGAGCATTGGGTATTGAGGATTGAAGAATGAGGATTGAGGATTGAGGATTGAGGATTGAGGATTGGAGATTGAGTATTGAGGATTGAAGACTGACGATTGAGGATTGAGGATTGAGGATTGAGGTTTGAGGACTGAGGATTGAGGATTGAGGATTGAGGCTTGTGGATTGTGTATTGAGGATTGGGGACTGAGTGTTGAGGGTTGAGTGATGTGAATTGATGTTTGTGGATAGGGATTTGAAGATTGCAGATTGAGTATTGTGTATTGAAAACTGTGACTTGATGATTTTCTATTGAGGATTGAGGATTGACAACTGATTGTTGAGGTCTGAGGTCTGAAGATTGAGGATTCAGGATTGAGGACTCAGGATAGAGGTTTGAGGACTGAGGATTGAGGATTGAGCATTGAGGATTGAGGATTGAGAATTGAGGATAGAGGATTGAAGATTGAGTATTGAGGATTGAAGATTGAGGATTGAGGATAGAGGATTGAGGATTGACGATGAGGGCTGAGGGTTGAGGATGGAGGTTTGAGGACTGAGGACTGAGGATTGAGGATTGAGAATTGAGGATTGAGGATTGAGGATGAAGATTGAGGATTGGGTATTGAGGATTAAAGAATGAGGGTTGAGGAGTGAGGATTGAGGTTCGAGGATTGAGGATTGAGGATAGAGGATTGAAGATTGAGGATTGGGTATTGAGGATTGAAGAATGAGGATTGGGGATTGAGAATTGAGGATTGAGGATTGAAGATTGAGTATTGAGGATTGAAGATTGAGGATTTAGGATTGAGGATTGGGGATTGAGGATTGAGGATTGAGGATTGAAGATTGAGTATTGAGAATTGAAGATTGAGGATTGAGGATTGAGGATTGAGGATTGAGGTTTGAAGATTGAGGATTGGGGATTGAGGATTGAAGATTGAGGATTGAGTATTGAGGATTGAGTATTGAGGATTCAAGATTGAGGATTGAGGATTGAGGATTGAGGATTGAGGTTTGAAGATTGAGGATTGGGGACTGAGTGTTGAGGGTTGAGTGGTGAGAATTGATGTTGGTGGATAGAGATTTGAAGATTGCAGATTGAGTATTGCGTATTGAAAACACTGAACTGAGGATATTCTAACGAGGATTGAGGATTGACAGCCGATTGTTGAGGACTGAGGGCCGAAGATTGAGGATTCAGGATTGAGGATTCAGAATTGAGGTTTGTGGACTGAGGATTGAGGATTGAAGATTGAGTATTGAGGATTGAAGACAGACGACTGAGGATTGAGGATTGAGGACTGAGGATTGAGGATTGAGGATTGAAGATTGAGTATTGAGGATTGAAGATTGAGGATTGAGGTTTGAGGACAGAGGATACAGGATTGAAGATTGAGGATTGAGGATTGAAGACTGACGATTGAGGATTGAGGATTGAGGATTGAGGATTGAGGATTGAGGATTGAAGATTGAGTATTGAGGATTGAAGTTTGAGGATTGAGGTTTGAGGATTGAGGATTGAGGATTGAGGATAGAGGATTGAGGATTGAACGTCGAGGATTGGGTATCGCGTATTGAACATTGAGGATTGAGGATTGAGGATTGAGGATTGAGGAATGAAGATTGTATATTGATGATTGAAGATTGAGGATTGAGGATAGAGGGTTGTGGATTGAGGACGAGGACTGAGGGTTGAGTATTAATGTTTGAGGTCTGAGGATTGAGGATTGAGGATTGAGAATTGAGGATTGAGGATTGAGGATTGAGGATTGAAGATTGAGGATTGGGTATTGATGATTGAAGAATGAGGATTGAGGATTGAGGATTGAGGACTGAGGATTGAAGATTGAGTATTGAGGATTGAAGATTGAGGATTGAGGATTGAGGATTGGGGATTGAGAATTGAGGATTGAGGATTGAAGATTGAGTATTGAGGATTGAAGACTGAGGATTGAGGATTGAGGATTGAGGATTGAGGTTTGAAAATTGAGGATTGGGGATTGAGGATTGACGATTGAGTATTGAGGATTGCAGATTGAGGATTGAGGATTGAGGATTGAGGATTGAGGATTGACGATTAGGGCTGAGGGTTGAGGATTGAGGTATGAGGACTGAGGACTGAGGATTGAGGATTGACAATTGAGGATTGAGGATTGAGGATGAAGATTGAGGATTGGGTATCGAGGATAGAAGAATCAGGATTGAGGATTGAGGATTGAGGATTGAGGAATGAAGATTTTGGATTGAGGTTTGAGGACTGAGGACTGAGGATTGAAGATTGAGTATTGAGGATTGAAGATTTAGGATTGAGGATTGAGGATTGAGGATTGAGGATTGAGGATGAGGGCTGAGGGTTGAAGATTGAGGATTGAGTATTGAGGATTGAAGGTTGAGGATTGAGGATTGAGGATTGAGGGTTGAGGATTGAAGATTGAGGATTGGGGACTGAGTGTTGAGGGTTGAGTGATGAGAATTGATGTTGGCGGATTGAGATTTGAAGATTGCAGATTGAGTATTGCGTATTGAAAACACTGAACTCAGGATATTCTAACGAGGATTGAGGATTGACAACCGATTGTTGAGGACTGAGGGCCGAAGATTGAGGATTCAGGATTGAGGATTCAGAATTGAGGTTTGAGGACTGAGGATTGAGGATTGAAGATTGAGTATTGAGGATTGAAGATTTAGGATTGAGGATTGAGGATTGAGGATTGAGGATGAGGGCTGAGGGCTGAAGATTCAGGTTTGAGGACTGAGGACTGAGGATTGAGGATTGAGAATTGAGGATTGAGCATTGAGGATTGAAGATTGAGGATTGGGTATTGTGTATTGAAGAATCAGGATTGAGGATTGAGGATTGAAGATTGAGGAATGAAGATTTTGGATTGAGGTTTGAGGATTGAGGATTGAGTATTGAGTATTGAGGATTGAAGATTGAGGATTGAGGATTGAGGATTGAGGATTGCAGATTGAGGATTGGGGACTGAGTGTTGAGGGTTGAGTGATGAGTGTTGATGTTTGTGGATAGAGATTTGAAGATTGCAGAATGTGTATTGCGTATTGAAAACTCTGAACTGAGGATATTCTATTGAGGATTGAGGATTGACAACTGATTGTTGAGGACTGAGGGACGAAGATTGAGGATTCAGAATTGAGGTTTGAGGACTGAGGATTGAGGATTGAAGATTGAGTATTGAGGATTGAAGATTTAGGATTGAGGATTGAGGATTGAAGATTGAGGATTGGCTACTGAGGATTGAAGAATGAGGATTGAAGATTGAGGATTGAGGATTGAGAATTGAGGATTGAGGTTTGAGGAATGAAGATTGAGGATTGGGTATTGAGGATTGAGGATTGAGGATTGAGGATTGAAGGTTGAGTATTGGGGATTGAAGATTGACGATTGAGGATTGAGGATTGAGGATTGAAGATTGAATATTGAGGATTGAAGACTGACGACTGAGGATTGAGGATTGAGGACTGAGGATTGAGGATTGAGGATTGAAGATTGAGTATTGAGGATTGAAGATTGAGGATTGAGGTTTGAGGACAGGGGATTCAGGATTGAGGGTTGAGGATAGAGGATTGAGGATTGAGGATTGAGGATTGGGGGTTGAGGATTGAGGATTGAGGATTGAGGATTGAGGATTGAGGATTGAGGATTGAACATTGAGGATTGGGTATCGCGGATTGAACACTGAGGATTGAGGATTGAGTATCGAGGACTGAATTTTGTATATTGATGATTGAAGGTAGAGGACTGAGGATTGAGGGTTGTGGATTGAGGACGAGGACTGAGGGTAGAGTATTGATATTTGAGGTCTGAGGATTGAGGATTGAGGATTGAGAATTGAGGATTGAGGATTGGGGATTGAAGATTGAGGATTGGGTATTGAGGACTGAAGAATGAGGATTCAGTATTGAGGATTGAGAGTTGAGGATTGTGGATTGAAGATTGAGTACTGAGGATTGAAGATTGATAATTGAGGATTGGGGATTGAGGATTGACGATGAGGGCTGAGGGTTGAGGATTGAGGTATGAGGACTGAGGACTGAGGATTGAGGATTGAGAGTTGAGGATTGAGCATTGAGGATTGAAGATTGAGGATTGGGTATTGAGGATTGAAGAATCAGGATTGAGGATTGAGGATTGAAGATTGAGGAATGAAGATTTTGGATTGAGGTTTGAGGTTTGAGGATTGAGGATTGAGTATTGAGGATTGAAGATTCAGGATTGAGGATTGAGGATTGAGGATTGAGGATTGAAGATTGAGGATTGGGGACTGAGTGTTGAGGGTTGAGTGATGAGAATTGATGTTTGTGGATAGAGATTTGAAGATTGCAGATGGAGTATTGCGTATTGAAAACTCTGAACTGAGGATATTCTATTGAGGATTGAGGATTGACAACTGGTTGTTGAGGACTGAGGGCCGAAGATTGAGGATTCAGGAATGAGGATTCAGAATTGAGGTTTGAGGACTGAGGATTGAGGATTGAAGATTGAGTATTGAGGATTGAAGATTGAGGATTGAGGATTGAGGATTGGGGATTGAGGATTGAGGATTGAGAATTGAAGATTGAGTATTGAGGATTGAAGATTGTGTATTGAGGATTGAAGATTGAGGATTGAGGATTGAGGATTGGGTATTGAGGGTTGAGGATTGAGGATTGAGGATTGAAGATTGAAGATTGAGGATTGAGGTTTGAAGATTGAGGATTGGGGATTGAGGATTGACGATTGAGGATTGAGTATTGAGGATTGAGAGTTGAGGATTGAGGGTTGAAGATTGAGTATTGAGGGTTGAAGATCGAGGAATGAGGATTGAAGATTGAGTATTGAGGATTGAAGATTGAGGATTTAGGTTTGAGGATTGAGGATTGTGGTTTGAAGATTGAGGAATGGGGACTGAGTATTGAGGGTTGAGTGATGAGAATTGATGTTTGTGGATAGAGATCTGAAGATTGCAGATCGAGTATTGAGTATTGAAAACTGTGAATTGGTGATATTCTATTGAGGATTTAGGATTGACAACAGATTGTTGAGTACTGAGGGCTGAAGATTGAGGATTCAGGATTGAGGATTCAGGATTGAGGTCTGAGGGCTGAGGATTGAGGATTGAGGATTGAGGATTGAGGATTGAGGATTGACGATTGAAGATTGAGGATTGGGTAGTGCCGAATGAACAATGAGGATTGAGGATTGAGGATTCAGGATTGCGGGTTGAGGATTGAGGACGAGGACTGACGGTTGAGGATTGAGGTTTGAGGTATGAGGAACGAGGATTGAGGATTGAGGATTGATGACTGAGGATTGACGATCGAGTATTGAAGATTGAGAACTGATGACTGAGGATTGAGGATTGAGGACTGAGGATTGAGGATTGAGGATTGAAGGTTGAGTATTGAGGATTGAAGATTGAGGATTGAGGTTTGAGGACAGAGGATGCAGGATTGAGGGTTGAGGATTGAGGATTGAGGATTGAGGATTGAGGATTGAGGATTGAGGATTGAGGATTGAGGATTGAGGATTGAACATTGAGGATTGGGTATCGCGGATTGAACACTGAGGATTGAGGATTGAGTATCGAGGACTGAATTTTGTATATTGAAGATTGAAGGTAGAGGACTGAGGATTAAGGATTGTGGATTGAGGACGAGGACTGAGGGTAGAGTATTGATATTTGAGGTCTGAGGATTGAGGATTGAGGATTGAGAATTGAGGATTGAGGATTGGGGATTGAGGATTGAAGATTGAGGACTGGGGATTGAGGATTGAAGATTGAGGATTAAGGATTGAGGATTGGGGATTGAGGATCTAGGATTGGAGATTGATTATTGAGGATTGAAGATTGAGGAGTGAGGATTGAGGATTGAGAATTGAGAATTGAAGATGAGGACTGAGGGTTGAGGATTGAGGTTTGAGCATTGAATCCTGAGAATTCAGTATATTCTATTGAGTATTGAGAATTGAGGATTGATGGTTGTGTATTGAGGATTGAGGATTGAGGATTGAGGATTGAGTATTGAAGATTGAGGATTGATGATTGAGGTTTGAAGATTGAGGATTGGGGATTGAGGATTGACGATTGAGGATTGAGTATTGAGGATTGAGAGTTGAGGATTGTGGATTGAAGATTGAGTACTGAGGATTGAAGATTGATAATTGAGGATTGAGGATTGAGGATTGACGATGAGGGCTGAGGGTTGAGGATTGAGGTTTGGGGATTGAAGATTGAGGATTGGGTATTGAGGATTGAAGAATGAGGATTGAGGATTGAGGATTGAGGGTTGAGGACTGAGGATTGAAGATTGAGTATTGAGGATTGAAGATTGAGGATTGAGGATTGAGGATTGGGGATTGAGAATTGAGAATTGAGGATTGAAGATTGAGGATTGAGGATTGAGGATTGAGGATTGAGGTTTGAAGATTGAGGATTGGGGACTGAGTATTGAGGGTTGAGTGATGAGAATTGATGTTTGTGGATAGAGATCTGAAGTTTGCAGATTGAGTATTGCGTATTGAAAACTGTGAATTGAGGATATTCTATTGAGGATTGGGGATTGACAACTGATTGTTGAGGACTGAGGGCTGAAGATTGAGGATTCAGGATTGAGGACTCGGGATTGAGGTTTGAGGACAGAGAATTGAGGATTGAAGTTTGAGTCTTGAGTATTGAAGATTGAGGATTGAGGATTGAGGATTGAGGATTGAGGATGAGGGCTGAGGGTTGAGGATTGAGGTTTGAGGACTGAGGACTGAGGATTGAGGGTTGAGAATTCGGGATTGAGGATTGAGTATTGAAGGTTGAGGATTGGGTATTGAGTATTGAAGAATGAGTATGGAGGATTGAGGATTGAGAATTGAGGATTGAAGATTGAGAATTCAGGAATGGAGATTGACGATTGAGGACTGAGGATTGAGGATCGAGGATTGAGGATTGAGGATTGAAGATTGAGGACTGGGAATTGAGGATTGGAGAATGGGGATTGAGGATTGAGGATTGAGGATTGAGGATTGAGGATTGAAGATTGAGTATTAAGAATTGAAGGTTGAGGATTGAGAATTGAGGATTGAGGATTGAGGATTGAGGATTGAAGATTGAAGATTGAGTATTGAGGATTGAAATTTGAGGATTGAGGATTGAGGATTGAAGATTGAGGACTGAGTATTGAGGGTTGAGTGATGAGAATTAATGTTTGTGGATTGAGATTTGAAGATTGAAGAATGGGGATTGAGTATTGAAAACTGTGAATTGTGGATATTCTATTGAGGATTGAGGATTGACAACTGATTGTTGAGGACTGAGGGCTGAAGATTGAGGATTCAGGAATGAGGATTCAGAATTGAGGTTTGACGACTGAGGATTGAGGATTGAAGATTGAGGATTGCGCATTGAGGATTGAAGATTGAGGATCGACGATTGAGGATTGAGGATGAGGGCTGAGGGTTGAGGATTGAGGTTTGAGGACTGAGGACTGAGGATTGAGGGTTGAGAATTGAAGATTGAGGATTGAGGATTGAAGATTGAGGTTTGGGTATTTAGGATTGGAGAATGGGTATTGAGGATTGAGGATTGAGGATTGAGGATTGAGGATTGCAGATTGAGTATTGAGGATTGAAGTTTGAGGATTGAGGATTGAGGATTGAGGATTGAAGATTGAGGACTGAGTGTTGAGGGTTGAGTGATGAGAATTGATGTTTGTGGGTTGAGATTTGAAGGTTGAAGAATGGGGATTGATTATTGAAAACTGTGAATTGAGGAGATTCTATTGAGGATTGAGGATTTAGAATTGATTGTTGAGGCCTGAGGGCTAAAGATTGAGGATTCAGGATTGAGGTTTCGGTATTGAGGTTTGAGGACTGAGGATTGATGGTTGAGTATTGAGGATTGATGGTTGAGGGTTGTGAGTTGAATATTGAGGTTGAGGATTGGTGATAGAGGATTGAGGATTGAAGATTGAGGATTGGGGATTGAGGATTGACGATTGCGGATTGAGTATTGAGGTTTGAGAATTGAGGATTGAGGATTGAGGATTGAGTATTGAGGATTGAAGACTGAGGATTGAGGATTGAGGATTGAAGATTGAGGACTGAGTGCTGATGGTTGAGTGATAAGAATTGATGTTTGTGGATTGAGATTTGAAGATCGAAGAATGGGGTTGAGTATTGAAAACTGTGAATTGAGGATATTCTATTGAGGATTGAAGATTGAAAATTGATTTTTGAGGACTGAGGGCTGAAGATTGAGGATTCAGGATTGAGGATTCGGTATTGAGGTTTGAAGCCTGAGGATTGAGGGTTAAGGATTGAGGATTGAGGATTGACGTTTGAGGATTGAGGGTTGAGGATGGAGGATTGAAGAGAGTGGACTGAGTGTTGAGGATTGAGTGCTGAGAATTGATGTTTGAGGATTGAGATTTGAATATTGAATTTTGTGGATTGAGTATTGAACCATGAGAATTCAGGATATTCTATTGAGTATAGAGAATTGAGGATTGATGGTTGAGTATTGAGGATTGAGGATTGAGGATTGAGTATAGAAGATTGAGGATTGATGTTTGAGGATTGATGATTGAGGATTGAGTATTGAGGATTGAGGATTGAAGATTGAGTATTGAGGATTGAAGATTGAGGATTGAGGATTGAGGATTGAGGATTGAGGATTGAAGACTGACGATTGAGGGTAGAGGATTGAGGATTGAGGATTGAGGATTGAAGATTGAGTATTGAGGATTGAAGATTGAGGATTGAGGATTGAGGATTGAGGATTGAGGATGAGGGCTGAGGGTTGAGGATTGAGGTTTGAGGACTGAGGACTGAGGATTGAGGATTGAGAGTTGAGGATTGAGGTTTGAGGATTGAGGACGAGGACTGACGGTTGAGGATTGAGGGTTGAGGATTGAGGATTGAGGGTTGAGGATTGAGGACTGAGGATTGAGGATTGAGGATTCAGCATTGAGGATTGAAGATTGAGGACTGGGGATTAAGGATTGAAGTTTGAGGATTAAGGATTGAGGATTCGGGATTGAGGCTTGAGGACTGAGGATTGAGGGTTGAGGATTGAGGATTGAGGGTTGACGCTTGAGGATTGAGGATTGAGGATGGAGGACTGAAGAGAGAGGACTGAGTGTTGAGGATTGAGTGTTGAGAATTGATGTTTGAGGATTGAGATTTGATTATTGAATATTGTTGATTGAGTATTGAACCATGAGAATTCAGGATATTCTATTGAGTATTGAGAATTGAGGATTGATGGTTGAGGGTTGTGTGTTGAATATTGAGGATTGAGGATTGAGGATTGAGGATTGAGGATTGAAGATTGAGTATTAATGATTGAAGATTGAGTATTGAAGATTGAGGGTTGAGGAATGAGGACGTGGACTGACGGTAGAGGATTGAGGTTTGAGGATTGAGGATTGAGGATTGAGGACTCAGGATTGAGGATTGAGGATTGCGCATTGAGGATTGAAGATTGAGGACTGGGGATTGAGGATTGAAGATTGAGGATTAAGGATTGAGGATTGGGGATTGAGGATCTAGGATTGGAGATTGATTATTGAGGATTGAAGATTGATGAGTGAGGATTGAGGATTGAGAATTGAGAATTGGGGATGAGGACTGAGGGTTGAGGATTGAGGTTTGAGGAACGATGATTGAGGATTGAGGATTGAGGACTGAGGATTGACGATTGAGTATTGAAGATTGTGAATTGATAACTGAGGATTGAGGATTGAGGATTGAGGATTGAGGAGTGAAGATTGAGGATTGGGTAGTGCGGATTGAACATTGAGGATTGAGGATTGAGTATTGAGGATTGAGGATTGAGGATTGAAGTTTGAGGATTGAGGATTGAGGATTGAGGATTGAGGATTGAGGATTGAGGATTGAGGATTGAAGTTTGAGTATTAAGGATTGAAGATTGAGGATTGAGGACTCAGTATTGAGGATTGAGGATTGAGGACTGACGGTTGAGGATTGAGGGTTGAGGATTGAGGATTGAGGGTTGAGGATTGAGGACTGAGGATTGAGGATTGAGGATTCAGCATTGAGGATTGAAGATTGAGGACTGGGGATTAAGGATTGAAGTTTGAGGATTAAGGATTGAGGATTCGGGATTGAGGTTTGAGGACTGAGGATTGAGGGTTGAGGATTGAGGATTGAGGGTTGACGCTTGAGGATTGAGGATTGAGGATGGAGGATTGAAGAGAGAGGACTGAGTGTTGAGGATTGAGTGTTGAGAATTGATGTTTGAGGATTGAGATTTGATTATTGAATATTGTTGATTGAGTATTGAACCATGAGAATTCACGATATTCTATTGAGTATTGAGAACTGAGGATTGATGGTTGAGTATTGAGGATTGATGGTTGAGGGTTGTGTGTTGAATATTGAGGATTGAGGAGTGAGGATTGAGGATTGAGGATTGAAGATTGAGTATTAATGATTGAAGATTGAGTATTGAGGGTTGAGGGTTGAGGAATGAGGACGAGGACTGACGGTAGAGGATTGAGGTTTGAGGATTGAGGATTGAGGATTGAGGACTGAGGATTGAGGATTGAGGATTGCGCATTGAGGATTGAAGATTGAGGACTGGGGATTGAGGATTGAAGATTGAGGATTAAGGATTGAGGATTGGGGATTGTGGATTGAGGATTGCAGATTGAGTATTGAGTATTGAAAACTGTGAAATGGTGATATTCTATTGAGGATTTAGAATTGACAACAGACTGTTGAGTACTGAGGGCGGAAGATTGAGGATTCAGGATTGAGGATTCAGGTTTGAAGTTTGAGGACTGAGGATTGAGGATTGAGGATTGAGGATTGAGGATTGAAGATTGAGGATTGGGTGGTGCGGATTGAACATTGAGGATTGAGGATTGAGGATTGAGGATTGAGGATTGAGGATTGAAGATTGAGGACTGAGTGTTGAGGGTTGAGTGATGAGAATTGACGTTTGTGTATTGAGATTTGGAGATTGAAGAATGGGGATTGAGTATTGAAAACTGTGAATTGAGGATATTCTATTGAGGATTGAGGACGAGGACTGACGGTTGAGGATTGAGGACGAGGACTGACGGTTTAGGATTGAGGATTGAGGATTGAGGATTGAGGATTGAGGACTGAGGATTGAGGATTGAGGATTCAGCATTGAGGATTGAAGATTGAGGACTGGGGATTGAGGATTGAAGATTGAGGATTGAGGATTGAGGATTGAGAATTGTCAATTGAGGTTGAGGACTGAGGGTTGAGGATTGAGGATTGTGGTATGAGGAACGAGGGTTGAGGATTGAGGATTGAGGATTGACGATTGAAGATTGAGGATTGGGTAGTGCGGAATGAACAATGAGGATTGAGGATTGAGGACGAGGACTGACGGTTGAGGATTGAGGTTTGAGGTATGAGGAACGAGGATTGAGGATTGAGGATTGATGACTGAGGATTGACGATCGAGTATTGAAGATTGAGAACTGATGACTGAGGATTGAGGATTGAGGACTGACGATTGAGGATTGAGGATTGAAGGTTGAGTATTGAGGATTGAAGATTGAGGATTGAGGTTTGAGGACAGAGGATGCAGGATTGAGGGTTGAGGATTGAGGATTGAGGATTGAGGATTGAGGATTGAGGATTGAGGATTGAGGATTGAGGATTGAGGATTGAACATTGAGGATTGGGTATCGCGGATTGAACACTGAGGATTGAGGATTGAGTATCGAGGACTGAATTTTGTATATTGAAGATTGAAGGTAGAGGACTGAGGATTAAGGATTGTGGATTGAGGACGAGGACTGAGGGTAGAGTATTGATATTTGAGGTCTGAGGATTGAGGATTGAGGATTGAGAATTGAGGATTGAGGATTGGGGATTGAGGATTGAAGATTGAGGACTGGGGATTGAGGATTGAAGATTGAGGATTAAGGATTGAGGATTGAGGATTGAGGATTGAAGATTGAGTATTAATGATTGAAGATTGAGTATTGAAGATTGAGAATTGACGATATTCTATTGGGGATTGAGCATTGAGAATTGAACATTGAGGATTGATATTTTGGGATTGAGATTTGACGATTGAAGGCTCAGGATTAAGTATTGAATACTGAAAATTGACGATATTCTATTGAAGATAGAGGATTCAGTATTGAGGATTGAGGATTGAGGATTGATGGTTCAGGATTGAGGATTGACAATTGAGGATTGAGGATTGGGGATTGAGGATTGAGGATTGAGGGTTGAGGATTGAGGACGAGGACTGACGGTTGAGGATTGAGGTTTGATGTATGAGGAACGAGGATTGAGGATTGAGGATTGAGGATTGAGGATTGAGTATTGAGGATTGAAGATTGAGGATTGAGGATTGAGGATCGAGGATTGCAGATTGAGGATTGGGGACTGAGTGTTGAGGGTTGAGTGATGAGTGTTGATGTTTGTGGATAGAGATTTGAAGATTGCAGAATGTGTATTGCGTATTGAAAACTCTGAACTGAGGATATTCTATTGAGGATTGAGGATTGAGGACTGAGGATTGAGGATTGAGGATTGCGCATTGAGGATTGAAGATTGAGGACTGAGGATTGAGGATTGATGATTGAGGATTAAGGTTTGAGGATTGGGTATTGAGGATCTAGGATTGGAGATTGATTATTGAGGATTGAAGATTGAGGATTGAGGATTGAGGATTGAGAATTGAGAATTGAGGATGAGGACTGAGGGTTGAGGATTGAGGTTTGAGGAACGAGGTTTGAGGATTGAGGATTGAGGACTGAGGATTGACGATTGAGTATTGAAGATTGTGAATTGATAACTGTTGATTGAGGATTGAGGATTGAGGATTGAGGATTGAGGATTGCAGATTGAGTATTGAGGGTTGAAGATTGAGGATTGAGGTTTGAGGACAGAGGATTCAGGATTGAAGATTGAGGATTGAGGATTGAAGACTGACGATTGAGGATTGAGGATTGAGGATTGAGGATTGAGGATTGAGGATTGAAGATTGAGTATTGAGGATTGAAGGTTGAGGATTGAGGTTTGAGGATTGAGGATTGAGGATTGCAGATTGAGGATTGGGGACTGAGTGTTGAGGGTTGAGTGATGAGAATTGATGTTTGTGGATAGAGATTTGAAGATTGCAGAATGTGTATTGCGTATTGAAAACTCTGAACTGAGGATATTCTATTGAGGATTGAGGATTGACAACTGATTGTTGAGGACTGAGGGACGAAGATTGAGGATTCAGAATTGAGGTTTGAGGACTGAGGATTGAGGATTGAAGATTGAGTATTGAGGATTGAAGATTTAGGATTGAGGATTGAGGATTGAAGATTGAGGATTGGCTACTGAGGATTGAAGAATGAGGATTGAAGATTGAGGATTGAGGATTGAGAATTGAGGATTGAGGTTTGAGGAATGAAGATTGAGGATTGGGTATTGAGGATTGAAGAATGAGGATTGAGGATTGAGGATTGAGGATTGAGGATTGAGGATTGAAGGTTGAGTATTGGGGATTGAAGATTGACGATTGAGGATTGAGGATTGAGGATTGAAGATTGAATATTGAGGATTGAAGACTGACGACTGAGGATTGAGGATTGAGGACTGAGGATTGAGGATTGAGGATTGAAGATTGAGTATTGAGGATTGAAGATTCAGGATTGAGGTTTGAGGACAGAGGATTCAGGATTGAGGGTTGAGGATAGAGGATTGAGGATTGAGGATTGAGGATTGAGGGTTGAGAATTGAGGATTGAGGGTTGACGCTTGATGATTGAGGACTGAGGATGGAGGATTGAAGAGAGAGGACTGAGTGATGAGGATTGAGTGTTGAGAATTGATGTTTGAGGATTCAGATTTGATTATTGAATATTGTGGATTGAGTATTGAACCATGAGAATTCAGGATATTCTATTGAGTATTGAGAATTGAGGATTGATGGTTGAGTATTGAGGATTGATGGTTGAGGGTTGTGTGTTGAATATTGAGGATTGAGTATTGAGGATTGAGGATTGAGGATTGAAGATTGAGTATTAATGATTGAAGATTGAGTATTGAGGATTGAGGGTTGAGGAATGAGGACGAGGACTGACGGTTGAGGATTGAGGTTTGAGGATTGAGGATTGAGGATTGAGGACTGAGGATTGAGGATTGAGGATTGCGCATTGAGGATTGAAGATTGAGGACTGAGGATTGAGGATTGATGATTGAGGATTAAGGATTGAGGATTGGGTATTGAGGATCTAGGATTGGAGATTGATTACTGAGGTTTGAAGATTGAGGATTGAGGATTGAGGATTGAGAATTGAGAATTGAGGATGAGGACTGAGGGTTGAGGATTGAGGTTTGAGGAACGAGGTTTGAGGATTGAGGATTGAGGACTGAGGATTGACGATTGAGTATTGAAGATTGTGAATTGATAACTGTTGATTGAGGATTGAGTATTGAGGATTGAGGATTGAGGATTGCAGATTGAGTATTGAGGGTTGAAGATTGAGGATTGAGGTTTGAGGACAGAGGATTCAGGATTGAAGATTGAGGATTGAGGATTGAAGACTGACGATTGAGGATTGAGGATTGAGGATTGAGGATTGAGGATTGAGGATTGAAGATTGAGTATTGAGGATTGAAGGTTGAGGATTGAGGTTTGAGGATTGAGGATTGAGGATTGAAGATTGAGGATTGGGGACTGAGTGTTGAGGGTTGAGTGATGAGAATTGATGTTTGTGGATAGAGATTTGAAGATTGCAGATGGAGTATTGCGTATTGAAAACTCTGAACTGAGGATATTCTATTGAGGATTGAGGATTGACAACTAATTGTTGAGGACTGAGGGCCGAAAATTGAGGATTCAGGATTGAGGATTCAGAATTGAGGTTTGAGGACTGAGGATTGAGGATTGAAGATTGAGTATTGAGGATTGAAGATTGAGGATTGAGGATTGAGGATTGGGGATTGAGGATTGAGGATTGAGAATTGAAGATTGAGTATTGAGGATTGAAGATTGTGTATTGAGGATTGAAGATTGAGAATTGAGGATTGAGGATTGGGGATTGAGGATTGAGGATTGAGGATTGTGGATTGAAGATTGAAGATTGAGGATTGAGGATTGAGGATTGTGGTTTGAAGATTGAGGATTGGGGACTGAGTATTGAGGGTTGAGTGATGAGAATTGATGTTTGTGGATAGAGATCTGAAGATTGCAGATCGAGTATTGAGTATTGAAAACTGTGAATTGGTGATATTCTATTGAGGATTTAGGATTGACAACAGATTGTTGAGTACTGAGGGCTGAAGATTGAGGATTCAGGATTGAGGATTCAGGATTGAGGTCTGAGGGCTGAGGATTGAGGATTGAGGATTGAGGATTGAGGATTGAGGATTGACGATTGAAGATTGAGGATTGGGTAGTGCGGAATGAACAATGAGGATTGAGGATTGAGGATTCAGGATTGCGGGTTGAGGATTGAGGACGAGGACTGACGGTTGAGGATTGAGGTTTGAGGTATGAGGAACGAGGATTGAGGATTGAGGATTGATGACTGAGGATTGACGATCGAGTATTGAAGATTGAGAACTGATGACTGAGGATTGAGGATTGAGGACTGAGGATTGAGGATTGAGGATTGAAGGTTGAGTATTGAGGATTGAAGATTGAGGATTGAGGTTTGAGGACAGAGGATGCAGGATTGAGGGTTGAGGATTGAGGATTGAGGATTGAGGATTGAGGATTGAGGATTGAGGATTGAGGATTGAGGATTGAGGATTGAACATTGAGGATTGGGTATCGCGGATTGAACACTGAGGATTGAGGATTGAGTATCGAGGACTGAATTTTGTATATTGATGATTGAAGGTAGAGGACTGAGGATTGAGGGTTGTGGATTGAGGACGAGGACTGAGGGTAGAGTATTGATATTTGAGGTCTGAGGATTGAGGATTGAGGATTGAGAATTGAGGATTGAGGATTGGGGATTGAGGATTGAAGATTGAGGACTGGGGATTGAGGATTGAAGATTGAGGATTAAGGATTGAGGATTGGGGATTGAGGATCTAGGATTGGAGATTGATTATTGAGGATTGAAGATTGAGGAGTGAGGATTGAGGATTGAGAATTGAGAATTGAAGATGAGGACTGAGGGTTGAGGATTGAGGTTTGAGGAACAATGATTGAGGATTGAGGATTGAGGACTGAGGATTGACGATTGAGTATTGAAGATTGTGAATTGATGACTGAGGATTGAGGATTGAGGCTTGAGGATTGCAGATTGAGTATTGAGTATTGAAAACTGTGAATTGGTGATTTTCCATTAAGGATTTAGAATTGACAACAGATTGTTGAGTACTGAGGGCTGAAGATTGAGGATTCAGGATTGAGGATTCAGGATTGAGGTTTGAGGACTGAGGATTGAGGATTGAGGATTGAGGATTGAGGATTGAGGATTGAGGAGTGAAGATTGAGGATTGGGTAGTGCGGATTGAACATTGAGGATTGAGGATTGAGGATTGAGGATTGAGGATTGAGGATTGAAGATTGAGGATTGAGGATTGAGGATTGAGGATTGAGGATTGAGGATTGAAGATTGAGTATTAAGGATTGAAGATTGAGGATTGAGGACTCAGTATTGAGGATTGAGGATTGAGGACTGACGGTTGAGGATTGAGGTTTGAGGACTGAGGATTGAGGATTGAGGATTGAGGATTGAGGATTGAGGATTGAGGAGTGAAGATTGAGGATTGGGTAGTGCGGATTGAACATTGAGGATTGAGGATTGAGGATTGAGGATTGAGGATTGAGGATTGAAGATTGAGGATTGAGGATTGAGGATTGAGGATTGAGGATTGAGGATTGAAGATTGAGTATTAAGGATTGAAGATTGAGGATTGAGGACTCAGTATTGAGGATTGAGGATTGAGGACTGACGGTTGAGGATTGAGGGTTGAGGATTGAGGATTGAGGGTTGAGGATTGAGGACTGAGGATTGAGGATTGAGGATTCAGCATTGAGGATTGAAGATTGAGGACTGGGGATTAAGGATTGAAGTTTGAGGATTAAGGATTGAGGATTCGGGATTGAGGTTTGAGGACTGAGGATTGAGGGTTGAGGATTGAGTATTGAAGGTTGAGGATTGGGTATTGAGTATTGAAGAATGAGTATGGAGGATTGAGGATTGAGAATTGAGGATTGAAGATTGAGAATTCAGGAATGGAGATTGACGATTGAGGACTGAGGATTGAGGATCGAGGATTGAGGATTGAGGATTGAAGATTGAGGATTGGGAATTGAGGATTGGAGAATGGGGATTGAGGATTGAGGATTGAGGATTGAGGATTGAGGATTGAAGATTGAGTATTAAGAATTGAAGGTTGAGGATTGAGAATTGAGGATTGAGGATTGAGGATTGAGGATTGAAGATTGAAGATTGAGTATTGAGGATTGAAATTTGAGGATTGAGGATTGAGGATTGAAGATTGAGGACTGAGTATTGAGGGTTGAGTGATGAGAATTAATGTTTGTGGATTGAGATTTGAAGATTGAAGAATGGGGATTGAGTATTGAAAACTGTGAATTGAGGATATTCTATTGAGGATTGAGGATTGACAACTGATTGTTGAGGACTGAGGGCTGAAGATTGAGGATTCAGGAATGAGGATTCAGAATTGAGGTTTGACGACTGAGGATCGAGGATTGAGGATTGAGGATTGAAGATTGAGGATTGGGAATTGAGGATTGGAGAATGGGGATTGAGGATTGAGGATTGAAGACTGAGGACTGAGGGTGAGGATTGTGTGCTGAGAAGTCTTGTTTGTAGATTCAGATTTGAAGATTGACGATTGAGTACTGAAAACTGAGAGTTGAGGATATTTTATTGAGGACTGAGGATCGAGGATTGAGGATTGAGGATTGAGGATTGAGGATTGTGAATTGAAGATTGAGGATTGAGGATTGATGATTGAAGATTGGGGACAGAGTGTTGTGAATTGAGTGTTGAGAATTGATGTTTGAGAATTGAGATTTGAAAATTGAAGGTTATGGATTGAGTATTGAAAACTGAGAATTGACGATATTCTATTGGGGATTGAGCATTGAGAATTGAACATTGAGGATTGATATTTTGGGATTGAGATTTGACGATTGAAGGCTCAGGATTAAGTATTGAATACTGAAAATTGACGATATTCTATTGAAGATAGAGGATTCAGTATTGAGGATTGAGGATTGAGGATTGATGGTTCAGGATTGAGGATTGACAATTGAGGATTGAGGATTGGGGATTGAGGATTGAGGATTGAGGGTTGAGGATTGAGGACGAGGACTGACGGTTGAGGATTGAGGTTTGATGTATGAGGAACGAGGATTGAGGTTTGAGGATTGAGGATTGAGGATTGAGTATTGAGGATTGAAGATTGAGGATTGAGGATTGAGGATTGAGGATTGCAGATTGAGGATTGGGGACTGAGTGTTGAGGGTTGAGTGATGAGTGTTGATGTTTGTGGATTGAGATTTGAAGATTGCAGAATGTGTATTGCGTATTGAAAACTCTGAACTGAGGATATTCTATTGAGGATTGAGGATTGACAACTGATTGTTGAGGACTGAGGGACGAAGATTGAGGATTCAGAATTGAGGTTTGAGGACTGAGGATTGAGGATTGAAGATTGAGTATTGAGGATTGAAGATTTAGGATTGAGGATTGAGGATTGAAGATTGAGGATTGGCTACTGAGGATTGAAGAATGAGGATTGAAGATTGAGGATTGAGGATTGAGAATTGAGGATTGAGGTTTGAGGAATGAAGATTGAGGATTGGGTATTGAGGATTGAAGAATGAGGATTGAGGATTGAGGATTGAGGATTGAGGATTGAGGATTGAAGGTTGAGTATTGGGGATTGAAGGTTGACGATTGAGGATTGAGGATTGAGGATTGAAGATTGAATATTGAGGATTGAAGACTGACGACTGAGGATTGAGGATTGAGGACTGAGGATTGAGGATTGAGGATTGAAGATTGAGTATTGAGGATTGAAGATTGAGGATTGAGGTTTGAGGACAGAGGATTCAGGATTGAGGGTTGAGGATAGAGGATTGAGGATTGAGGATTCAGGATTGAGGGTTGAGGATTGAGGATTGAGGATTGAACATTGAGGATTGGGTATCGCGGATTGAACATTGAGGATTGAGGATTGAGTATCGAGGACTGAATTTTGTATATTGATGATTGAAGGTAGAGGATTGAGGATTGAGGGTTGTGGATTGAGGACGAGGACTGAGGGTAGAGTATTGATATTTGAGGTCTGAGGATTGAGGATTGAGGATTGAGAATTGAGGATTGAGGATTGAGGATTGGGGCTTGAAGATTGAGGATTGGGTATTGAGGATTGAAGAATGAGGATTGAGGATTGAGGATTGAAGGTTGAGGACTGAGGATTGAAGATTGAGTATTGAGGATTGAAGATTGAGGATTGAGGATTGAGGATTGGGGATTGAGAATTGATAACTGAGGATTGAGGATTGAGTATTGAGGATTGAAGATTGAGTATTGAGGATTGATGATTGAGTATTGATGATTGAAGATTGAGGATTGAGGATTGAGGTTTGAGGATTGAGGTCGAGGACTGACGGTTGAGGATTGAGGATTGAGGACTGAGGATTGAGGATCGAGGATTGAGGACTGAGGATTGAGGATTGAGGATTCAGCATTGAAGATTGAAGATTGAGAACTCGGGATTAAGGATTGAAGATAGAGGGTTAAGGATTGAGGATTCGGTATTGAGGTTTGAGGACTGAGGATTGATGGTTGAGAATTGAGGATTGAGGATTGACGCTTGATGATTGAGGACTGAGGATGGAGGATTGAAGAGAGAGGACTGAGTGATGAGGATTGAGTGTTGAGAATTGATGTTTGAGGATTCAGATTTGATTATTGAATATTGTGGATTGAGTATTGAACCATGAGAATTCAGGATATTCTATTGAGTATTGAGAATTGAGGATTGATGGTTGAGTATTGAGGATTGATGGTTGAGGGTTGTGTGTTGAATATTGAGGATTGAGTATTGAGGATTGAGGATTGAGGATTGAAGATTGAGTATTAATGATTGAAGATTGAGTATTGAGGATTGAGGGTTGAGGAATGAGGACGAGGACTGACGGTTGAGGATTGAGGTTTGAGGATTGAGGATTGAGGATTGAGGACTGAGGATTGAGGATTGAGGATTGCGCATTGAGGATTGAAGATTGAGGACTGAGGATTGAGGATTGATGATTGAGGATTAAGGATTGAGGATTGGGTATTGAGGATCTAGGATTGGAGATTGATTATTAAGGATTGAAGATTGAGGATTGAGGATTGAGGATTGAGAATTGAGTATTGAGGATGAGGACTGAGGGTTGAGGATTGAGGTTTGAGGAACGAGGTTTGAGGATTGAGGATTGAGGACTGAGGATTGACGATTGAGTATTGAAGATTGTGAATTGATAACTGTTGATTGAGGATTGAGGATTGAGGATTGAGGATTGAGGATTGCAGATTGAGTATTGAGGGTTGAAGATTGAGGATTGAGGTTTGAGGACAGAGGATTCAGGATTGAAGATTGAGGATTGAGGATTGAAGACTGACGATTGAGGATTGAGGATTGAGGATTGAGTATTGAGGATTGAGGATTGAAGATTGAGTATTGAGGATTGAAGGTTGAGGATTGAGGTTTGAGGATTGAGGATTGAGGATTGAAGATTGAGGATTGGGGACTGAGTGTTGAGGGTTGAGTGATGAGAATTGATGTTTGTGGATAGAGATTTGAAGATTGCAGATGGAGTATTGCGTATTGAAAACTCTGAACTGAGGATATTCTATTGAGGATTGAGGATTGACAACTAATTGTTGAGGACTGAGGGCCGAAAATTGAGGATTCAGGATTGAGGATTCAGAATTGAGGTTTGAGGACTGAGGATTGAGGATTGAAGATTGAGTATTGAGGATTGAAGATTGAGGATTGAGGATTGAGGATTGGGGATTGAGGATTGAGGATTGAGAATTGAAGATTGAGTATTGAGGATTGAAGATTGTGTATTGAGGATTGAAGATTGAGGATTGAGGATTGAGGATTGGGGATTGAGGATTGAGGATTGAGGATTGAGGATTGAAGATTGAAGATTGAGGATTGAGGTTTGAAGATTGAGGATTGGGGATTGAGGATTGACGATTGAGGATTGAGTATTGAGGATTGAGAGTTGAGGATTGAGGGTTGAAGATTGAGTATTGAGGGTTGAAGATCGAGGAATGAGGATTGAAGATTGAGTATTGAGGATTGAAGATTGAGGATTTAGGTTTGAGGATTGAGGATTGTGGTTCGAAGATTGAGGATTGGGGACTGAGTATTGAGGGTTGAGTGATGAGAATTGATGTTTGTGGATAGAGATCTGAAGATTGCAGATCGAGTATTGAGTATTGAAAACTGTGAATTGGTGATATTCTATTGAGGATTTAGGATTGACAACAGATTGTTGAGTACTGAGGGCTGAAGATTGAGGATTCAGGATTGAGGATTCAGGATTGAGGTCTGAGGGCTGAGGATTGAGGATTGAGGATTGAGGATTGAGGATTGAGGATTGACGATTGAAGATTGAGGATTGGGTAGTGCGGAATGAACAATGAGGATTGAGGATTGAGGATTCAGGATTGCGGGTTGAGGATTGAGGACGAGGACTGACGGTTGAGGATTGAGGTTTGAGGTATGAGGAACGAGGATTGAGGATTGAGGATTGATGACTGAGGATTGACGATCGAGTATTGAAGATTGAGAACTGATGACTGAGGATTGAGGATTGAGGACTGAGGATTGAGGACTGGGGATTGAGGATTGAGGATTGAGGATTGAGGATTGAGGATTGAGGATTGAGGATTGAACATTGAGGATTGGGTATCGCGGATTGAACACTGAGGATTGAGGATTGAGTATCGAGGACTGAATTTTGTATATTGATGATTGAAGGTAGAGGACTGAGGATTGAGGGTTGTGGATTGAGGACGAGGACTGAGGGTAGAGTATTGATATTTGAGGTCTGAGGATTGAGGATTGAGGATTGAGAATTGAGGATTGAGGATTGGGGATTGAGGATTGAAGATTGAGGACTGGGGATTGAGGATTGAAGATTGAGGATTAAGGATTGAGGATTGGGGATTGAGGATCTAGGATTGGAGATTGATTATTGAGGATTGAAGATTGAGGAGTGAGGATTGAGGATTGAGAATTGAGAATTGAAGATGAGGACTGAGGGTTGAGGATTGAGGTTTGAGGAACGATGATTGAGGATTGAGGATTGAGGACTGAGGATTGACGATTGAGTATTGAAGATTGTGAATTGATAACTGAGGATTGAGGATTGAGGATTGAGGATTGCAGATTGAGTATTGAGTATTGAAAACTGTGAATTGGTGATTTTCCATTAAGGATTTAGAATTGACAACAGATTGTTGAGTACTGAGGGCTGAAGATTGAGGATTCAGGATTGAGGATTCAGGATTGAGGTTTGAGGACTGAGGATTGAGGATTGAGGATTGAGGATTGAGGATTGAGGATTGAGGAGTGAAGATTGAGGATTGGGTAGTGCGGATTGAACATTGAGGATTGAGGATTGAGGATTGAGGATTGAGGATTGAGGATTGAAGATTGAGGATTGAGGATTGAGGATTGAGGATTGAGGATTGAGGATTGAAGATTGAGTATTAAGGATTGAAGATTGAGGATTGAGGACTCAGTATTGAGGATTGAGGATTGAGGACTGACGGTTGAGGATTGAGGGTTGAGGATTGAGGATTGAGGGTTGAGGATTGAGGACTGAGGATTGAGGATTGAGGATTCAGCATTGAGGATTGAAGATTGAGGACTGGGGATTAAGGATTGAAGTTTGAGGATTAAGGATTGAGGATTCGGGATTGAGGTTTGAGGACTGAGGATTGAGGGTTGAGGATTGAGTATTGAAGGTTGAGGATTGGGTATTGAGTATTGAAGAATGAGTATGGAGGATTGAGGATTGAAGATTGAGAATTCAGGAATGGAGATTGACGATTGAGGACTGAGGATTGAGGATCGAGGATTGAGGATTGAGGATTGAAGATTGAGGATTGGGAATTGAGGATTGGAGAATGGGGATTGAGGATTGAGGATTGAGGATTGAGGATTGAGGATTGAAGATTGAGTATTAAGAATTGAAGGTTGAGGATTGAGAATTGAGGATTGAGGATTGAGGATTGAGGATTGAAGATTGAAGATTGAGTATTGAGGATTGAAATTTGAGGATTGAGGATTGAGGATTGAAGATTGAGGACTGAGTATTGAGGGTTGAGTGATGAGAATTAATGTTTGTGGATTGAGATTTGAAGATTGAAGAATGGGGATTGAGTATTGAAAACTGTGAATTGAGGATATTCTATTGAGGATTGAGGATTGACAACTGATTGTTGAGGACTGAGGGCTGAAGATTGAGGATTCAGGAATGAGGATTCAGAATTGAGGTTTGACGACTGAGGATTGAGGATTGAAGATTGAGGATTGCGCATTGAGGATTGAAGATTGAGGATCGACGATTGAGGATTGAGGATGAGGGCTGAGGGTTGAGGATTGAGGTTTGAGGACTGAGGACTGAGGATTGAGGGTTGAGAATTGAAGATTGAGGATTGAGGATTGAAGATTGAGGTTTGGGTATTTAGGATTGGAGAATGGGTATTGAGGATTGAGGATTGAGGATTGAGGATTGAGGATTGCAGATTGAGTATTGAGGATTGAAGATTGAGGATTGATTATTGAGGTTTGATGATTGAGTATTGAGGATTGAAGATTGAAGATTGAGTATTGAGGATTGAAGTTTGAGGATTGAGGATTGAGGATTGAGGATTGAAGATTGAGGACTGAGTGTTGAGGGTTGAGTGATGAGAATTGATGTTTGTGGGTTGAGATTTGAAGGTTGAAGAATGGGGATTGATTATTGAAAACTGTGAATTGAGGAGATTCTATTGAGGATTGAGGATTTAGAATTGATTGTTGAGGCCTGAGGGCTAAAGATTGAGGATTCAGGATTGAGGTTTCGGTATTGAGGTTTGAGGACTGAGGATTGATGGTTGAGTATTGAGGATTGATGGTTGAGGGTTGTGAGTTGAATATTGAGGTTGAGGATTGGTGATAGAGGATTGAGGATTGAAGATTGAGGATTGGGGATTGAGGATTGACGATTGCGGATTGAGTATTGAGGTTTGAGAATTGAGGATTGAGGATTGAGGATTGAGTATTGAGGATTGAAGACTGAGGATTGAGGATTGAGGATTGAAGATTGAGGACTGAGTGCTGATGGTTGAGTGATAAGAATTGATGTTTGTGGATTGAGATTTGAAGATCGAAGAATGGGGTTGAGTATTGAAAACTGTGAATTGAGGATATTCTATTGAGGATTGAAGATTGAAAATTGATTTTTGAGGACTGAGGGCTGAAGATTGAGGATTCAGGATTGAGGATTCGGTATTGAGGTTTGAAGCCTGAGGATTGAGGGTTGAGGATTGAGGATTGAGGATTGACGTTTGAGGATTGAGGGTTGAGGATGGAGGATTGAAGAGAGTGGACTGAGTGTTGAGGATTGAGTGCTGAGAATTGATGTTTGAGGATTGAGATTTGATTATTGAATTTTGTGGATTGAGTATTGAACCATGAGAATTTAGGATATTCTATTGAGTATTGAGAATTGAGGATTGATGGTTGAGTATTGAGGATTGAGGATTGAGGATTGAGTATAGAAGATTGAGGATTGATGTTTGAGGATTGATGATTGAGGATTGAGTATTGAGGATTGAGGATTAAAGATTGAGTATTGAGGATTGAAGATTGAGGATTGAGGATTGAGGATTGAGGATTGAGGATTGAAGACTGACGATTGAGGGTAGAGGATTGAGGATTGAGGATTGAGGATTGAAGATTGAGTATTGAGGATTGAAGATTGAGGATTGAGGATTGAGGATTGAGGATTGAGGATAAGGGCTGAGGGTTGAGGATTGAGGTTTGAGGACTGAGGACTGAGGATTGAGGATTGAGAGTTGAGGATTGAGGTTTGAGGATTGAGGACGAGGACTGACGGTTGAGGATTGAGGGTTGAGGATTGAGGATTGAGGGTTGAGGATTGAGGACTGAGGATTGAGGATTGAGGATTCAGCATTGAGGATTGAAGATTGAGGACTGGGGATTAAGGATTGAAGTTTGAGGATTAAGGATGGAGGATTCGGGATTGAGGTTTGAGGACTGAGGATTGAGGGTTGAGGATTGAGGATTGAGGGTTGACGCTTTAGGATTGAGGATTGAGGGCTCAGGATTGAGGATTGAGGATTGCGCATTGAGGATTGAAGATTGAGGACTGGGGATTGAGGATTGAAGATTGAGGATTAAGGATTGAGGATTGGGGATTGAGGATCTAGGATTGGAGATTGATTATTGAGGATTGAAGATTGATGAGTGAGGATTGAGGATTGAGAATTGAGAATTGGGGATGACGACTGAGGGTTGAGGATTGAGGTTTGAGGAACGATGATTGAGGATTGAGGATTGAGGACTGAGGATTGACAATTGAGTATTGAAGATTGTGAATTGATAACTGAGTATTGAGGATTGAGGATTGAGGATTGAGGAGTGAAGATTGAGGATTGGGTAGTGCGGATTGAACATTGAGGATTGAGGATTGAGGATTGAGGATTGAGGATTGAGGATTGAAGTTTGAGGATTGAGGATTGAGGATTGAGGATTGAGGATTGAGGATTGAGGATTGAGGATTGAAGTTTGAGTATTAAGGATTGAAGATTGAGGATTGAGGACTCAGTATTGAGGATTGAGGATTGAGGACTGACGGTTGAGGATTGAGGGTTGAGGATTGAGGATTGAGGGTTGAGGATTGAGGACTGAGGATTGAGGATTGAGGATTCAGCATTGAGGATTGAAGATTGAGGACTGGGGATTAAGGATTGAAGTTTGAGGATTAAGGATTGAGGATTCGGGATTGAGGTTTGAGGACTGAGGATTGAGGGTTGAGGATTGAGGATTGAGGGTTGACGCTTGAGGATTGAGGATTGAGTATGGAGGATTGAAGAGAGAGGACTGAGTGTTGAGGATTGAGTGTTGAGAATTGATGTTTGAGGATTGAGATTTGATTATTGAATATTGTTGATTGAGTATTGAACCATGAGAATTCACGATATTCTATTGAGTATTGAGAACTGAGGATTGATGGTTGAGTATTGAGGATTGATGGTTGAGGGTTGTGTGTTGAATATTGAGGATTGAGGAGTGAGGATTGAGGATTGAGGATTGAAGATTGAGTATTAATGATTGAAGATTGAGTATTGAGGGTTGAGGGTTGAGGAATGAGGACGAGGACCGACGGTAGAGGATTGAGGTTTGAGGATTGAGGATTGAGGATTGAGGACTGAGGATTGAGGATTGAGGATTGCGCATTGAGGATTGAAGATCGAGGACTGGGGATTGAGGATTGAAGATTGAGGTTTAAGGATTGAGGATTGGGGATTGTGGATTGAGGATTGCAGATTGAGTATTGAGTATTGCAAACTGTGAAATGGTGATATTCTATTGAGGATTTGGAATTGACAACACATTGTTGAGTACTGAGGGCGGAAGATTGAGGATTCAGGATTGAGGATTCAGGATTGAAGTTTGAGGACTGAGGATTGAGGATTGAGGATTGAGGATTGAGGATTGAAGATTGAGGATTGGGTGGTGCGGATTGAACATTGAGGATTGAGGATTGAGGATTGAGGATTGAGGATTGAGGATTGAGGATTGAAGATTGAGGACTGAGTGTTGAGGGTTGAGTGATGAGAATTGACGTTTGTGTATTGAGATTTGGAGATTGAAGAATGGGGATTGAGTATTGAAAACTGTGAATTGAGGATATTCTATTGAGGATTGAGGACGCGGACTGACGGTTGAGGATTGAGGACGAGGACTGACGGTTTAGGATTGAGGATTGAGGATTGAGGATTGAGGATTGAGGACTGAGGATTGAGGATTGAGGATTCAGCATTGAGGATTGAAGATTGAGGACTGGGCATTGAGGATTGAAGATTGAGGATTGAGGATTGAGGATTGAGAATTGTCAATTGAGGTTGAGGACTGAGGGTTGAGGATTGAGGACTGTGGTATGAGGAACGAGGGTTGAGGATTGAGGATTGAGGACTGAGGATTGACGATTGAGTATTGAAGATAGGGGATTGATGACTGAGGATTGAGGATTGAGGATTGAGGATTAAGGAATGAGGATTGAGGATTGATGTTTGAGGATTGAGGACGAGGACTGACGGTTGAGGATTGAGGATTGATGTTTGAGGATTGAGGACGAGGACTGACGGTTGAGGATTGAGGATTGAGGATTGAGGATTGAGGATTGAGAATTGAGAATTGAGGATGAGGACTGAGGGTTGAGTATTGATGTTTGAGGTCTGAGGATTGAGGATTGAGGATTGAGAATTGAGGATTGAGGATTGAGGATAGAAGATTGAGGATTGGGTATTGAGGATTGAAGAATGAGGATTGAGGATTGAGGACTGAGTATTGAGGATTGAAGATCGAGTATTGAGGATTGAAGTTTGAGGATTGAGGATTGAGGACTGAGGATTGAAGACCGAGAATTGAGAATTGATGATTCAGGACTGGGGATTGAGGATGAGGGCTGAGGGTTGCGGATTGAGGTTTGAGGACTGAGGACTGAGGATTGAGGATTGAGAGTTGAGGATTGAGGTTTGAGGATTGAGGATTGAGGATTGAGGACTGAGGATTGAGGATTGAGGATTGCGCATTGAGGATTGAAGATTGAGGACTGAGGATTGAGGGTTGATGATTGAGTATTAAGGATTGAGGATTGGGTATTGAGGATCTAGGATTGGAGATTGATTATTGAGGATTGAAGATTGAGGATTGAGGATTGAGGATTGAGAATTGAGAATTGAGGATGAGGACTGAGGGTTGAGGATTGAGGTTTGAGGAACGAGGTTTGAGGATTGAGGATTGAGGACTGAGGATTGACGATTGAGTATTGAAGATTGTGAATTGATAACTGTTGATTGAGGATTGAGGATTGAGGATTGAGGATTGAGGATTGCAGATTGAGTATTGAGGGTTGAAGATTGAGGATTGAGGTTTGAGGACAGAGGATTCAGGATTGAAGATTGAGGATTGAGGATTGAAGACTGACGATTGAGGATTGAGGATTGAGTATTGAGGATTGAGGATTGAGGATTGAGGATTGAAGATTGAGTATTGAGGATTGAAGGTTGAGGATTGAGGTTTGAGGATTGAGGATTGAGGATTGAAGATTGAGGATTGGGGACTGAGTGTTGAGGGTTGAGTGATGAGAATTGATGTTTGTGGATAGAGATTTGAAGATTGCAGATGGAGTATTGCGTATTGAAAACTCTGAACTGAGGATATTCTATTGAGGATTGAGGATTGACAACTAATTGTTGAGGACTGAGGGCCGAAAATTGAGGATTCAGGATTGAGGATTCAGAATTGAGGTTTGAGGACTGAGGATTGAGGATTGAAGATTGAGTATTGAGGATTGAAGATTGAGGATTGAGGATTGATGATTGGGGATTGAGGATTGAGGATTGAGAATTGAAGATTGAGTATTGAGGATTGAAGATTGTGTATTGAGGAT
This sequence comes from Calliopsis andreniformis, assembly GCF_051401765.1. Classification (NCBI taxonomy): domain Eukaryota; kingdom Metazoa; phylum Arthropoda; class Insecta; order Hymenoptera; family Andrenidae; genus Calliopsis; species Calliopsis andreniformis. The sequence goes on from NW_027480602.1 coordinate 561,142, forward strand.
TGAAGATTGAGGATTGAGGATTGAGGATTGGGGATTGAGGATTGAGGATTGAGGATTGAGGATTGAAGATTGAAGATTGAGGATTGAGGTTTGAAGATTGAGGATTGGGGATTGAGGATTGACGATTGAGGATTGAGTATTGAGGATTGAGAGTTGAGGATTGAGGGTTGAAGATTGAGTATTGAGGGTTGAAGATCGAGGAATGAGGATTGAAGATTGAGTATTGAGGATTGAAGATTGAGGATTTAGGTTTGAGGATTGAGGATTGTGGTTTGAAGATTGAGGATTGGGGACTGAGTATTGAGGGTTGAGTGATGAGAATTGATGTTTGTGGATAGAGATCTGAAGATTGCAGATCGAGTATTGAGTATTGAAAACTGTGAATTGGTGATATTCTATTGAGGATTTAGGATTGACAACAGATTGTTGAGTACTGAGGGCTGAAGATTGAGGATTCAGGATTGAGGATTCAGGATTGAGGTCTGAGGGCTGAGGATTGAGGATTGAGGATTGAGGATTGAGGATTGAGGATTGACGATTGAAGATTGAGGATTGGGTAGTGCGGAATGAACAATGAGGATTGAGGATTGAGGATTCAGGATTGCGGGTTGAGGATTGAGGACGAGGACTGACGGTTGAGGATTGAGGTTTGAGGTATGAGGAACGAGGATTGAGGATTGAGGATTGATGACTGAGGATTGACGATCGAGTATTGAAGATTGAGAACTGATGACTGAGAATTGAGGATTGAGGATTGAGGGTTGAGGATGGAGGATTGAAGAGAGTGGACTGAGTGTTGAGGATTGAGTGCTGAGAATTGATGTTTGAGGATTGAGATTTGATTATTGAACTTTGTGGATTGAGTATTGAACCATGAGAATTCAGGTTATTCTATTGAGTATTGAGAATTGAGGATTGATGGTTGAGTATTGAGGATTGAGGATTGAGGATTGAGTATAGAAGATTGAGGATTGATGTTTGAGGATTGATGATTGCGGATTTAGTATTGAGGATTGAGGATTGAAGATTGAGTATTGAGGATTGAAGATTGAGGATTGAGGATTGAGGATTGAGGATTGAGGATTGAAGACTGACGATTGAGGGTAGAGGATTGAGGATTGAGGATTGAGTATTGAAGATTGAGTATTGAGGATTGAAGATTGAGGATTGAGGATTGAGGATTGAGGATTGAGGATGAGGGCTGAGGGTCGAGGATTGAGGTTTGAGGACTGAGGACTGAGGATTGAGGATTGAGAGTTGAGGATTGAGGTTTGAGGATTGAGGACGAGGACTGACGGTTGAGGATTGAGGGTTGAGGATTGAGGATTGAGGGTTGAAGATTGAGTATTAATGATTGAAGATTGAGTATTGAAGATTGAGGGTTGAGGAATGAGGACGTGGACTGACGGTAGAGGATTGAGGTTTGAGGATTGAGGATTGAGGATGGAGGACTGAAGAGAGAGGACTGAGTGTTGAGGATTGAGTGTTGAGAATTGATGTTTCAGGATTGAGATTTGATTATTGAATATTGTTGATTGAGTATTGAACCATGAGAATTCAGGATATTCTATTGAGTATTGAGAATTGAGGATTGATGGTTGAGTATTGAGGACTGATGGTTGAGGGTTGTGTGTTGAATATTGAGGATTGAGGATTGAGGATTGAGGATTGAGGATTGAAGATTGAGTATTAATGATTGAAGATTGAGTATTGAAGATTGAGGGTTGAGGAATGAGGACGTGGACTGACGGTAGAGGATTGAGGTTTGAGGATTGAGGATTGAGGATTGAGGACTCAGGATTGAGGATTGAGGATTGCGCATTGAGGATTGAAGATTGAGGACTGGGGATTGAGGATTGAAGATTGAGGATTAAGGATTGAGGATTGGGGATTGAGGATCTAGGATTGGAGATTGATTTTTGAGGATTGAAGATTGATGAGTGAGCATTGAGGATTGAGAATTGAGAATTGGGGATGAGGACTGAGGGTTGAGGATTGAGGTTTGAGGAACGATGATTGAGTATTGAGGATTGAGGGTTGAGGAATGAGGACGAGGACTGACGGTAGAGGATTGAGGTTTGAGGATTGAGGATTGAGGATTGAGGACTGAGGATTGAGGATTGAGGATTGCGAATTGAGGATTGAAGATTGAGGACTGGGGATTGAGGATTGAAGATTGAGGATTAAGGATTGAGGATTGGGGATTGAGGATTGAGGATTGCAGATTGAGTATTGAGTATTGAAAACTGTGAATTGGTGATATTCTATTGAGGATCTAGAATTGACAACAGATTGTTGAGTACTGAGGGCTGAAGATTGAGGATTCAGGATTGAGGATTCAGGATTGAGGTTTGTGGACTGAGGATTGAGGATTGAGGATTGAGGATTGAGGATTGAAGATTGAGGATTGGGTGGTGCGGATTGAACATTGAGGATTGAGGATTGAGGACTGAGGATTGAGGATTGAGGATTGACGATTGAGGACTGAGTGTTGAGGGTTGAGTGATGAGAATTGACGTTTGTGTATTGAGATTTGGAGATTGAAGAATGGGGATTGAGTATTGAAAACTGTGAATTGAGAATATTCTATTGAGGATTGATGACGAGGACTGACGGTTGAGGATTGAGGACGAGGACTGACGGTTGAGGATTGAGGATTGAGGATTGAGGATTGAGGATTGAGGACTGAGGATTGAGGATTGAGGATTCAGCATGGAGGATTGACGATTGAGGACTGGGGATTGAGGATTGAAGATTGAGGATTGAGGATTGAGGATTGAGAATTGTCAATTGAGGTTGAGGACTGAGGGTTGAGGATTGAGGATTGTGGTATGAGGAACGAGGGTTGAGGATTGAGGATGGAGGACTGAGGATTGACGATTGAGTATTGAAGATAGGGGATTGATGACTGAGGATTGAGGATTGAGGATTGAGGATTAAGGATTGAGGATTGAAGATTGAGTATTGAGGATTGAGGATGAGGGCTGAGGGTTGAGGATTGAGGTTTGAGGATTGAATCCTGAGAATTCAGTATATTCTATTGAGTATTGAGAATTGAGGATTGATGGTTGTGTATTGAGGATTGAGGATTGAGGATTGAGGATTGAGTATTGAAGATTGAGGATTGATGATTGAGGTTTGAAGATTGAGGATTGGGGATTGAGGATTGACGATTGAGGATTGAGTATTGAGGATTGAGAGTTGAGGATTGTGGATTGAAGATTGAGTACTGAGGATTGAAGATTGATAATTGAGGATTGAGGATTGAGGATTGACGATGAGGGCTGAGGGTTGAGGATTGAGGTTTGGGGATTGAAGATTGAGGATTGGGTATTGAGGATTGAAGAATGAGGATTGAGGATTGAGGATTGAGGGTTGAGGACTGAGGATTGTAGATTGAGTATTGAGGATTGAAGATTGAGGATTGAGGATTGAGGATTGGGGATTGAGAATTGAGAATTGAGGATTGAAGATTGAGGATTGAGGATTGAGGATTGAGGATTGAGGTTTGAAGATTGAGGATTGGGGACTGAGTATTGAGGGTTGAGTGATGAGAATTGATGTTTGTGGATAGAGATCTGAAGATTGCAGATTGAGTATTGAGTATTCAAAACTGTGAATTGAGGATATTCTATTGAGGATTGGGGATTGACAACTGATTGTTGAGGACTGAGGGCTGAAGATTGAGGATTCAGGATTGAGGACTCGGGATTGAGGTTTGAGGACAGAGAATTGAGGATTGACGTTTGAGTCTTGATTATTGAAGATTGAGGATTGAGGATTGAGAATTGAGGATTGAGGATGAGGGCTGAGGGTTGAGGATTGAGGTTTGAGGACTGAGGACTGAGGATTGAGGGTTGAGAATTCAGGATTGAGGATTGAGTATTGAAGGTTGAGGATTGGGTATTGAGTATTGAAGAATGAGTATGGAGGATTGAGCATTGAGAATTGAACATTGAGGGTTGATATTTTGGGATTGAGATTTGACGATTGAAGGCTCAGGATTAAGTATTAAATACTGAAAATTGACGATATTCTATTGAAGATAGAGGATTCAGTATTGAGGATTGAGGATTGAGGATTGATGGTTCAGGATTGAGGATTGACAATTGAGGATTGAGGATTGGGGATTGAGGATTGAGGATTGAGGGTTGAGGATTGAGGACGAGGACTGACGGTTGAGGATTGAGGTTTGAGGTATGAGGAACGAGGATTGAGGATTGAGGATTGATGACTGAGGATTAACGATTGAGTATTGAAGATTGAGAACTGATGACTGAGGATTGAGGATTGAGGATTGAGGATTCAAGATTGAGTATTGAAGATTGAAGATTGACGATTGAGGATTGAGGATTGAGGATTGAAGATTGAGTATTAATGATTGAAGATTGAGTATTGAGGATTGAGTGTTGAGGAATGAGGACGAGGACTGACGGTAGATGATTGAGGTTTGAGGATTGAGGATTGAGGATTGAGGACTGAGGATTGAGGATTGAGGATTGCGCATTGAGGATTGAAGATTGAGGACTGGGGATTGAGGATTGAAGATTGAGGATTAAGGATTGAGGATTGGGGATTGAGGATTGAGGATTGCAGATTGAGTATTGAGTATTGAAAACTGTGAATTGGTGATATTCTATTGAGGATTTAGAATTGACAACAGATTGTTGAGTACTGAGGGCTGAAGATTGAGGATTCAGGATTGAGGATTCAGGATTGAGGTTTGAGGACTGAGGATTGAGGATTGAGGATTGAGGATTGAGGATTGAAGATTGAGGATTGGGTGGTGCGGATTGAACATTGAGGATTGAGGATTGAGGATTGAGGATTGAAGTTTGAGGACTGAGTGTTGAGGGTTGAGTGATGAGAATTGACGTTTGTGTATTGAGATTTGGAGATTGAAGAATGGGGATTGAGTATTGAAAACTGTGAAGTGAGGATATTCTATTGAGGATTGAGGACGAGGACTGACGGTTGAGGATTGAGGACGAGGACTGACGGTTGAGGATTGAGGATTGAGGATTGATTGAGGATTGAGGACTGAGGATTGAGGATTGAGGATTCAGCATTGAGGATTGAAGATTGAGGACTGGGGATTGAGGATTGAAGATTGAGGATTGAGGATTGAGAATTGAGAATTGTCAATTGAGGTTGAGGACTGAGGGTTGAGGATTGAGGATTGTGGCATGAGGAACGAGGGTTGAGGATTGAGGATGGAGGACTGAGGATTGACGATTGAGTATTGAAGATAGGGGATTGATGACTGAGGATTGAGGATTGAGGATTGAGGATTAAGGATTGAGGATTGAAGATTGAGTATTGAGGATTGAGGATGAGGGCTGAGGGTTGAGGATTGAGGTTTGAGCCTTGAATCCTGAGAATTCAGTATATTCTATTGAGTATTGAGAATAGAGGATTGATGGTTGTGTATTGAGGATTGAGGATTGATGATTGAGGATTGAGGATTGAGGATTGAGGATTGAGGATTGAGGATTGAGGATTGAAAATTGAGTATTAAGGATTGAAGATTGAGGATTGAGGACTCAGTATTGAGGATTGAGGATTGAGGATTGAAGTTTGAGGATTGGGGACTGAGGATTGAATATTGATTATTGAGGATTGAGGATTGGGTATTGAGGATTGGAGAATGGGTATTGAGGATTTAGGATTGAGGATTGAGGATTGTGATTGAAGATTGAGTATTGAGGATTGAAGATTGAGGATTGAGGATTGAGGTTTGAGGATTGAGGATTGAAGATTGAAAATTGAGTATTGAGGAGATTCTATTGAGGATTGAGGATTGAGGATTGATTGTTTAGGACTGAGGGCTAAAGATTGAGGATTCAGGATTGAGGTTTCGGTATTGAGTTTTGAGGACTGAGGATTGAGGGTTGAGGATTGAGGATTGAGGATTGACGCCTGAGGAATGAGGATTGAGGACGGAGGATTGAAGAGAGAGGACTGAGTGTTGAGGATTGAGTGTTGAGGATTGATGTTTGAGGATTGAGATTTGATTATTGAATATTGTGGACTGAGTATTGAGCCATAAGTATTCAGGATAATCTATTGAGTATTGAGAATTGAGGATTGATGGTTGAGTATTGAGGATTGATGGTTGAGGGTTGTGTGTTGAATATTGAGGATTGAGGATTGGGGATTGAGGATTGAGGATTGAGAATTGAAGATTGAGTATTGATGATTGAAGGTTGAGGATTGAAGATTGATGTTTGAGCATTGAGGACGAGCACTGACGGTTGAGGATTGAGGATTGAGGATTGAGGATTGAGGATTGAGAATTGAGAATTGAGGATGAGGACTGAGGGTTGAGCATTGATGTTTGAGGTCTGAGGATTGAGGATTGAGGATTGAGAATTGAGGATTGAGGATTGAGGATTGAAGATTGAGGATTGGGTATTGAGGATTGAAGAATGAGGATTGAGGATTGAGGACTGAGTATTGAGGATTGAAGATCGAGTATTGAGGATTGAAGTTTGAGGATTGAGGATTGAGGACTGAGGATTGAAGACCGAGTATTGAGAATTGATGATTGAGGACTGGGGATTGAGGATGAGGGCTGAGGGTTGAGGATTGAGGTTTGAGGACTGAGGACTGAGGATTGAGGATTGAGAGTTGAGGATTGAGGATTGAGGATTGAAGATTGAAGATTGAGGATTGGGTACTGAGGGTTGAAGAATGAGGATTGAGGAATGAGGATTGAGGATTGAGGGTTGAAGATTGAGTATTGAGGATTGAAGCCTGACAATTGAGGATTGAGGTTTGAGGATTGAGGATTGAGGATGGAGGATTGAAGATTGAGTATTGAGGATTGAAGGTTGAGGATCGAGGATTGCGGATTGAGGATTGAGGATTGAAGATTGAGGATTGGGGACTGAGTGTTGAGGGTTGAATTATGAGAATTGATGTTTGTGGATAGAGATTTGAAGATTGCAGATTGAGTATTGAGTATTGAAAACTGTGAATTGATGATATTCTAATGAGGATTGAGAATTGACAACTGGTTGTTGAGGTCTGAGTTCTGAAGATTGAGGATTCAGGATTGAGGTTTCAGGTTTGAGGTTTGAGGACTGAGGATTGAGGATTGAGGATTGAGGATTGAGAATTGGGGATTGAGGATTGAAGATTGAGGATTGGGTATTGCGGATTGAACACTGAGGATTGAGGATTGAGGATTGAGGATTGAGGATTGAGTATTGAGGATTGGGGCCTCAGTGTTGCGGGTTGAGTGACGATAATTGATGTTTGTGGATTGAGATTTGAAGATTGTAGAATGGGGATTGAGTATTGAGAACTATGAATTGAGGATATTCTATTGAGGATTGTGGATTGACAATTAATTGTTGGGGACCGTCGGCTGAAGGTTGAGGATTCAGGATTGAGGACTCCGGATTGAGGTTTGAGGACTGAGGATTGATGGTTGAGGATTGAGGATTGAGGATTGAAGATTGAGTATTGAGGATAGAAGATTGAATATTGATGATTGAAGATTGAGGATTGGGGACTGAGGATTGAAGATTGAGGATTGAGGATTGAGTATTGAGGATTGAGGATTGAGGATTGAAGATTGAGGACCGAGGGTTAAGGATTGTGTGTTGAGAATTGTTGTTTGTAGATACAGACTTGAATATTGTAGATTGAGTATTGAAAACTGAGTTTTGAGGATATTTTATTGACGATTGGGGATTGATTATTGAGGATTGAGGATTGAGGATCGAGGATTGATGGTTGAGGATTGAGGATTGAGGGTTGAGGATTGAGGACTGAGGTTTGAGGACTGAGGATTGAGGATTGTGAATTGAAGATTGAGGATTGAGGATTGATGATTGAAGATTGGGGACAGAGTGCTGTGAATTGAGGGTTGAGAATTGATGTTTGAGGATTGAGATTTGAAGATTGAAGGTTATGTATTGAGTATTGAAAACTGAGAATTCACGATATTCTATTGGGGATTGAGCATTGAGAATTGAACATTGAGGATTGATATTTTGGGATTGAGATTTGACGATTGAAGGCTCAGGATTAAGTATTGAATACTGAAAATTGACGATATTCTATTGAAGATAGAGGATTCAGTATTGAGGATTGAGGATTGAGGATTGATGGTTCAGGATTGAGGATTGACAATTGAGGATTGAGGATTGGGGATTGAGGATTGAGGATTGAGGGTTGAGGATTGAGGACGAGGACTGACGGTTGAGGATTGAGGTTTGAGGTATGAGGAACGAGGATTGAGGATTGAGGATTGATGACTGAGGATTGACGATTGAGTATTGAAGATTGAGAACTGATGACTGAGGATTGAGGATTGAGGATTGAGGATTGAAGATTGAGTATTGAGGATTGAAGATTGACGATTGAGGATTGAGGATTGAGGACTGAAGATTGAGTATTGAGGATTCAAGACTGACGACTGAGGATTGAGGATTGAGGACTGAGGATTGAGGATTGAGGATTGAAGATTGAGTATTGAGGATTGAAGATTGAGGATTGAGGTTTGAGGACAGAGGATTCAGGATTGAGGGTTGAGGATTGAGGATTGAGGATTGAGGATTGAGGATTGAGGATTGAGGATTGAGGATTGAGGATTGAGGATCGAACATTGAGGATTGGGTATCGCGGATTGAACACTGAGGATTGAGGATTGAGTATCGAGGACTGAATCTTGTATATTGATGATTGAAGGTAGAGGACTGAGGATTGAGGGTTGTGGATTGAGGACCAGGACTGAGGGTAGAGTATTGATATTTGAGGTCTGAGGATTGAGGTTTGAGGATTGAGGATTGAGGATTGAGTATTGAGGATTGAAGATTGAGGATTGAGGATTGATGATTGAGGATTGAGGATTGAAGATTGAGGATTGGGGACTGAGTGTTGAGGGTTGAGTGATGAGAATTGATGTTTGTGGATAGAGATTTGAAGATTGCAGATGGAGTATTGCGTATTGAAAACTCTGAACTGAGGATATTCTATTGAGGATTGAGGCTTGACAACTGATTGTTGAGGACTGAGGGCCGAAGATTGAGGATTCAGGATTGAGAATTCAGAATTGAGGTTTGAGGACTGAGGATTGAGGATTGAAGATTGAGTATTGAGGATTGAAGATTGAGGATTGAGGATTGTGGATTGGGGATTGAGGATTGAGGATTGAGAATTGAAGATTGAGCATTGAGGATTGAAGATTGTGTATTGAGGATTGAAGATGGAGGATTGAGGATTGAGGATTGGGGATTGAGGTTTGAAGATTGAGGATTGGGGATTCAGGATTGACGATTGAGGATTGAGTATTGAGGATTGAGAGTTGAGGATTGTGGATTGAAGATTGAGTACTGAGGATTGAAGATTGATAATTGAGTATTGAGGATTGAGGATTGACGATGAGGGCTGAGGGTTGAGGATTGAGGTTTGAGGACTGAGGACTGAGGATTGAGGATTGAGAATTGAGGATTGAGCATTGAGGATTGAAGATTGAGGATTGGGTATTGAGGATTGAAGAATCAGGATTGAGGATTGAGCATTGAAGATTGAGGAATGCAGATTTTGGATTGAGGTTTGAGGATTGAGGATTGAGGATTGAGTATTGAGGATTGAAGATTGAGGATTGAGGATTGATGATTGAGGATTGAGGATTGAAGATTGAGGATTGGGGACTGAGTGTTGAGGGTTGAGTGATGAGAATTGATGTTTGTGGATAGAGATTTGAAGATTGCAGATGGAGTATTGCGTATTGAAAACTCTGAACTGAGGATATTCTATTGAGGATTGAGGCTTGACAACTGATTGTTGAGGACCGAGGGCCGAAGATTGAGGATTCAGGATTGAGAATTCAGAATTGAGGTTTGAGGACTGAGGATTGAGGATTGAAGATTGATCATTGAGGATTGAAGATTGAGGATTGAGGATTGAGGATTGGGGATTGAGGATTGAGGATTGAGAATTGAAGATTGAGCATTGAGGATTGAAGATTGTGTATTGAGGATTGAAGATTGAGGATTGAGGATTGAGGATTGGGGATTGAGGATTGAGGATTGAGGATTGAGGATTGGAGATTGAGTATTGAGGATTGAAGATTGAGGATTGAGGATTGAAGATTGAGGATTGAGGTTTGAAGATTGAGGATTGGGGATTGAGGATTGACGATTGAGGATTGAGTATTGAGGATTGAGAGTTGAGGGTTGAGGGTTGTAGATTGAGTATTGAGGGTTGAAGATCGAGGATTGAGGATTGAAGATTGAGGATTCAGGATTGAGGATTCAGAATTGAGGTTTGAGGACTGTGGATTGAGGATTGAAGATTGAGTATTGAGGATTGAGGGCTGAGGATTGAGGATCGAAGATTGAGTATTGAGGATTGAAGGTTGAGGTTTGAGGATTGAGGATTGAGGGTGGAGGATGAGGGCTGAGGGTTGAGGATTGAGGTTTGAGTATTGAATACTGAGAATTCAGGATATTCTATTGAGTATTGAGAATTGAGGATTGATGGTTGAGTATTGAGGATTGAGGATTGAGGATTGAGGATTGAGTATTGAAGACTGAGGATTGATGATTGAGGATTGAGGATTGACGATTGAGGATTGAGGATTGAGGATTCAGGATTGAGGATTGAAGATTGTGTATTGAGTATTGAGGATTCAGTATTGAGGAATGAAGATTGAGAATTGAGGATTGAGGATTGAACATTGAGGACTGAGTGTTGAGGTTTGAGTGATGAGAATTGATGTCTGTGGATTGAGATTTGAAGATTGAAGATTGGGGATTGAGTATTGAAAACTGTGAATTGAGGATATTGTATTGAGGATTGAGGATTGACAATTGATTGTTGCGGACTGAGGGATGAAGATTGAGCATTCAGGATTGAGGATACGGAATTGAGGTTTGAGGACTGAGGATTGAGGGTTGAGGATTGAGGATTGAGGATAGACGCTTGAGGATAGAGGATTGAGGATGGAGGATTGAAGAGAGAGGACCGAGTGTTGAGGATTGAGCGTTGACGATTGAAGATTGAGGATTGGGGACTGAGTGTTGAGGGTTCTGTGATGAGAATTGATGTTTGTGGATAGAGATTTGAAGATTGCAGATTAAGTATTGAGTATTGAAAACTGTGAATTGATGATATTGTATTCAGGATTGAGAATTGACAACTGATTGTTGAGGACTGAGGTCTGAAGATTGAGGATTCAGGATTGAAGATTCAGGATTGAGGTTTGAGAACTGAGGATTGAGGATTCAGGATTGAGTTTTGAGGACTGAGGATTGAGGATTGAGGATTGAGGATTGAGGATTGAGGATTCAGGATTGAAGATTGAGTATTGATGATTGAATATTGAGGATTGAGGATTCATAGTTGAGGATTGAGGACGAGGACTGACGGTTGAGGATTGAGGTATGAGGATTGAGGATTGAGGATTGAGGACTGAGGATTGTGGTTTGAGGATTGAGGACTGTGGATTGAGGATCGAATGTTGAGTATTGAGGATTGAAGATTGAGGATTGTGGATTGAGGATTGAGGATGGAGGATGAGGACTGAGGGTTGAGGATTGAGGTTTGAGGAATGACGTTTGAGCATTCAGGATTGAGGATTGAGGATTGAGGATTGAGTATTGAAGATTGAGGATTGATGACTGAGGATTGAGGATTTTAGGATTGAGGATTGAGTATTGAAGATTGAGGACTGAGGACTGAGGATTGAGTATTGAGGATTGAGGATTGAAGATTGAGGACTGAGTGTTGAGTGTTGAGTGATGAGAATTGATGTTTGTGGTTGGAGACATGAAGATTGAAGATTGAGGATTGAGTATTGAAAACTGAGATTTCAGGATATTCTATTGGGTATTGAGTATTGAGTATTGATTGTTGAGTATTGAGGATTGATGGTCGAGGGTTCTGTGTTGAATATTGAGGATTGAGGATTTTAGGATTGAGGATTGAGGATTGAAGATTGTGTATTGATGATTGAAGATTGAGGATTGAGGATTGAGGAATGAGGGTGGAGGATGAGGGTTGAGGGCTGAGGAATGAGGTTTGAGTATTGAATCCTGAGAATTCAGTATATTCTATTGAGTATTGAGAATTGAGGATTGATGGTTGAGTATTGAGGATTGAGTATTGAAGATTGTGGACTGATAGTTGACGATTGAGGACTGAGGATTGAGGATTGATTATTGAGCTTTGGGGATTGAAGATTGTGGACTGGGGATAGAGGATTGAATATTGAGGATTAAGGAGAGAGTATTGGGGATTGAGGGTCTAGGATAGGAGATTGATTATTGAGGATTGAAGATTGAGGATTGAGTATTGAGGATTGAGAATTGAGAATTGAGGATGAGGACTGAGGGTTGAGGATTGAGGACTGAGGGTTGAGGATTGAGGTTTGAGGAATGAGGATTGAGGATTGAAGGTTGATGATTGAGGATTGAGGATTGATGATTGAGTATTGAGGATTGAGGATTGAGTATTGAGGATTGATGATTGAAGGCTGAGTATTGAGGATTGAAGATTGAGGATTGAGGATTCAGGATTGATGATTGAGGATTGAGGATTGAGTATTGAAGATTGAGTATTGATGATTGAGGATAGAGGATTGAGGATTGAGGTTTGAGTACTGAGGATTGAGGATTGAGGACTGAGGGTTGGTGATTGAGGACTGAGGATTGAGGATTGATTATTGAGCTTTGGGGATTGAAGGTTGTGGACTGGGGATAGAGGATTGAATATTGAGGATTAAGGATAGAGTATTGCGGATTGAGGATCTAGGATACGAGATTGATTACTGAGGATTGAAGATTGAGGATTGAGGATTGAGGATTGCGAATTGAGAATTGAGGATGAGGACTGAGGGCTGAGGATTGAGGTTTGAGGATGAGGACTGAGGGTTGAGGATTGAGGACTGAGGGTTGAGGATTGAGGTTTGAGGAATGAGGATTGAGGATTGAAGGTTGATGATTGAGGATTGAGGATTGATGATTGAGTATTGAGGATTGAGGATTGAGTATTGAGGATTGATGATTGAAGGCTGAGTATTGAGGATTGAAGATTGACGATTGAGGATTCAGGATTGATGATTGAGGATTGAGGATTGAGTATTGAGGATTGAGGATTGACGCTTCAGGATTGAGGATTGAGGATGGAGGATTGAAGAGAGAGGACTGAGTGTAGAGCATTGAGTGTTGAGGATTGAGGTTTGTGGATTGAGATTTGATTATTGAATAATGTGGATTGAGTATTGAACCATGAGAATTCAGGATATTCTACTGAGTGTTGATAATTGAGGATTGATGGTTGGGTATTGAGAATTGATGGTTGAGGGTTGTGTCTTGAATATTGAGGATTGAGGATTGAGGATTGAGGATTGAAGATTGAGGATTGAAGATTGAGTATTTATGATTGAAGATTGAGGATTGAGGATTGAGGGTTGAGGATTGAGGACTGAGCATTGAGGATTGATGATTGAACATTGAGGATTGAGGAATGAGGATTGATGATTGGGGATTGAGGATTCAGGATTGAAGACTGAATATTGATGATTGAAGATTGAGGATTGAGGATTGAGGGTTGTGGATTGAGGACGAGGACTGAGGGCTGAGTATTTATGTTTGAGGTCTGAGGATTGAGGATTGAGGATTGAGGGTTGAGGATTGACGATTGAAGATTGAGAGTTGAGAATTGAGGATTGAACATTGAGGACTGAGTGTTGAGGGTTGAGTGAATAGAATTGATGTTTGTGGATAGAGATTTGAAGATTGCAGATTGAGCATTGAGTATTGAAAACAGTGAATTGAGGATATTCTATTGAGGATTGAGGATTGACAAATGATTGTTGAGGACTGAGGGCTGAAGATTGATGATTCAGGTTTGAGGATTCGGGATTGAGGTTTGAGGACTTAGGATTGAGTGTTGAGGATTGAGGATTGAGAATTGACTCTTGAGGATTGAGGATTGAGGATGGAGGATTGAAGAGAGAGGACTGAGTGTTGAGGATTGAGTGTTGAGGATTGATGTTTGAGGATTGAGATTTGATTATTGAATAATGTGGATTGAGTATTGAGCCATGAGAATTCAGGATATTCTATTGAGTATTGAGAATTGAAGATTGATGGTTGAGTATTGAGGATTGATGGTTGAGGGCTGTGTGTTGAATAGTGAGGATTGAGGATTGAGGATTGAGGATTGAAGATTGAGGATTGAAGATTGAGTATTGATGATTGAAGATTGAGGATTGAGGATTGAGGGTTGAGGATTGAGGACTGAGGGTTGAGGATTGATGGTTGAACATTGAAAATTGAGGAATGAGGATTGAGGATTGAGGATTGAGGATTGAGGATTGAAGACTGAATATTGATGATTGAAGATTGAGGATTGAGGATTGAGGGTTGTGGATTGAGGACGAGGACTGAGGGCTGAGTATTTATGTTTGAGGTCTGAGGATTGAGGATTGAGGATTGAGGGTTGAGGATTGAGGATTGAAGATTGAGAGTTGAGAATTGAGGATTGAACATTGAGGACTGAGTGTTGAGGGTTGAGTGAATAGAATTGATGTTTGTGGATAGAGATTTGAAGATTGCAGATTGAGCATTGAGTATTGAAAACAGTGAATTGAGGATATTCTATTGAGGATTGAGGATTGACAAATGATTGTTGAGGACTGAGGGCTGAAGATTGATGATTCAGGTTTGAGGATTCGGGATTGAGGTTTGAGGACTTAGGATTGAGGGTTGAGGATTGAGGATTGAGAATTGACGCTTGAGGATTGAGGATTGAGGATGGAGGATTGAAGAGAGAGGACTGAGTGTTGAGGATTGAGTGTTGAGGATTGATATTTGAGGAATGAGATTTGATTATTGAATAATGTGGATTGAGTATTGAGCCATGAGAATTCAGGATATTCTATTGAGCATTGAGAATTGAAGATTGATGGTTGAGTATTGAGGATTGATGGTTGAGGGCTGTGTGTTGAATATTGAGGATTGAGGATTGAGGATTGAGGATTGAGGATTGAGGATTGAAGATTGAGGATTGAGGATTGAGTATTGAGGATTGAAGATTGAGGATTGAGGATTGAGGATCGAGGATTGAGGATTGAATATTGTGGATTGAGGATTGAGGATTGAGGATTGTGGATTGAGGATTGAAGATTGAATATTGATGATTGAAGATTGAGGATTGAGGATTGAGTATTGAGGATTGAGGATTGAGGATTGAGGATTGAGGATTGAGGATTGAAGATTGAGTATTGAGGATTGGAGATAGAGGATTGAGGATTGATCATTTAGGATTGAGGATTGAGGATTGAGGATTGAATGTTGAGTATTGAGGATTGAAGATTGAGGATTGAGGATTGAGGATTGAAGATTGAGGACTGAGTGTTGAGGGTTGAGTGATGAGAATTGATGTTTGTGTATTGAGATTTGAAGATTGAAGATGGGGATTGAGTATTGAAAACTGTGAATTCAGGATATTCTATTGAGGATTGAGGATTGACAATTGATTGTTGAGGACTGAGGGCTGAAGAATGAGGATTCAGGATTGAGGATTCGGGATTGAGTTTTGAGGACTGAGGATTGAGGATTGAGGATTGAGTATTGAGGATTGAGGATTGAGGATTGAGGATAGAAGATTGAGTATTGAGGATTGAACATTGAGGTTTGAGGATTGAGGATCGAGGATTGAGGGTTGAAGATTGAGGATTGAGGGTTGAGGATTGAGGATTGAGGATTGAGGATTGAGGATTGAGGATTGAGGATTGAAGATTGAGGATTGAGGATTGAACATTGAGGTTTGAGGATTGAGGATCGAGGATTCAGGATTGAGGGTTGAGGATTGAGGATTGAGGATTGAGGATTGAGGATTGAGGATTGAGGATTGAGGATTGAGGATTGAGGATCGAACATTGAGGATTGGGTATCGCGGATTGAACACTGAGGATTGAGGATTGAGTATCGAGGACTGAATCTTGTATATTGATGATTGAAGGTAGAGGACTGAGGATTGAGGGTTGTGGATTGAGGACGAGGACTGAGGGTAGAGTATTGATATTTGAGGTCTGAGGATTGAGGTTTGAGGATTGAGGATTGAGGATTGAGTATTGAGGATTGAAGATTGAGGATTGAGGATTGATGATTGAGGATTGAGGATTGAAGATTGAGGATTGGGGACTGAGTGTTGAGGGTTGAGTGATGAGAATTGATGTTTGTGGATAGAGATTTGAAGATTGCAGATGGAGTATTGCGTATTGAAAACTCTGAACTGAGGATATTCTATTGAGGATTGAGGCTTGACAACTGATTGTTGAGGACTGAGGGCCGAAGATTGAGGATTCAGGATTGTGAATTCAGAATTGAGGTTTGAGGACTGAGGATTGAGGATTGAAGATTGAGTATTGAGGATTGAAGATTGAGGATTGAGGATTGTGGATTGGGGATTGAGGATTGAGGATTGAGAATTGAAGATTGAGCATTGAGGATTGAAGATTGTGTATTGAGGATTGAAGATTGAGGATTGAGGATTGAGGATTGGGGATTGAGGTTTGAAGATTGAGGATTGGGCATTCAGGATTGACGATTGAGGATTGAGTATTGAGGATTGAGAGTTGAGGATTGTGGATTGAAGATTGAGTACTGAGGATTGAAGATTGATAATTGAGTATTGAGGATTGAGGATTGACGATGAGGGCTGAGGGTTGAGGATTGAGGTTTGAGGACTGAGGACTGAGGATTGAGGATTGAGAATTGAGGATTGACCATTGAGGATTGAAGATTGAGGATTGGGTATTGAGGATTGAAGAATCAGGATTGAGGATTGAGCATTGAAGATTGAGGAATGAAGATTTTGGATTGAGGTTTGAGGATTGAGGATTGAGGATTGAGTATTGAGGATTGAAGGTTGAGGATTGAGGATTGATGATTGAGGATTGAGGATTGATGATTGAGGATTGGGGACTGAGTGTTGAGGGTTGAGTGATGAGAATTGATGTTTGTGGATAGAGATTTGAAGATTGCAGATGGAGTATTGCGTATTGAAAACTCTGAACTGAGGATATTCTATTGAGGATTGAGGCTTGACAACTGATTGTTGAGGACCGAGGGCCGAAGATTGAGGATTCAGGATTGAGAATTCAGAATTGAGGTTTGAGGACTGAGGATTGAGGATTGAAGATTGATCATTGAGGATTGAAGATTGAGGATTGAGGATTGAGGATTGGGGATTGAGGATTGAGGATTGAGAATTGAAGATTGAGCATTGAGGATTGAAGATTGTGTATTGAGGATTGAAGATTGAGGATTGAGGATAGAGGATTGGGGATTGAGGATTGAGGATTGAGGATTGAGGATTGGAGATTGAGTATTGAGGATTGAAGATTGAGGATTGAGGATTGAAGATTGAGGATTGAGGTTTGAAGATTGAGGATTGGGGATTGAGGATTGACGATTGAGGATTGAGTATTGAGGATTGAGAGTTGAGGGTTGAGGGTTGTAGATTGAGTATTGAGGGTTGAAGATCGAGGATTGAGGATTGAAGATTGAGGATTCAGGATTGAGGATTCAGAATTGAGGTTTGAGGACTGTGGATTGAGGATTGAAGATTGAGTATTGAGGATTGAGGATTGAGGATTGATGGTTGAGGATTGAGGATTGATGATTGAGGATTCAGGATTGAGTATTGAGGGTAGAGGACTGAGGGTTGAGGATTGAGTATTGAGGATTGAGGATTGAGGATTGAAGATTGAGGACCGAGGGTTAAGGATTGTGTGTTGAGAATTGTTGTTTGTAGATACAGACTTGAATATTGTAGATTGAGTATTGAAAACTGAGTTTTGAGGATATTTTATTGACGATTGGGGATTGATTATTGAGGATTGAGGATTGAGGATCGAGGATTGATGGTTGAGTATTGAGGATTGAGGGTTGAAGATTGAGGATTGAGGATTGAGGATTGAAGATTGAGTACTGAGTGTTGAGGGTTGAGTGATGAGAATTGAAGTTTGTGGATTGAGATTTGAAGATAGAGGAATGGGGATTGAGTATTGAAAGCTGTGAATTGAGGATATTCTATTGAGGATTGAGGATTGACAACTGATTGTTGAGGACTGTGGGCTGAAGCTTGAGGATTCAGGATTGAGGATTCAGTATTGAGGTTTGAGGACAGAGGATTGAGGATTGAGGATTGATGATTGAAGATTGGGGACAGAGTGTTGTGAATTGAGTGTTGAGAATTGATGTTTGAGGATTGAGATTTGAAGATTGAAGGTTATGGATTGAGTATTGAAAACTGAGAATTGACGATATTCTATTGGGAATTGAGCATTGAGAATTGAACATTGAGGATTGATATTTTGGGATTGAGATTTGACGATTGAAGGCTCAGGATTAAGCATTGAATACTGAAAAATGACGATATTCTATTGAAGATAGAGGATTCAGTATTGAGGATTGAGGATTGAGGATTGATGGTTCAGGATTGAGGATTGACAATTGAGGATTGAGGATTGGGGATTGAGGATTGAGGATTGAGGGTTGAGGATTGAGGACGAGGACTGACGGTTGAGGATTGAGGTTTGAGGTATGAGGAACGAGGATTGAGGATTGAGGATTGATGACTGAGGATTGACGATTGAGTATTGAAGATTGAGAACTGATGACTGAGGATTGAGGATTGAGGATTGAGGATTGAAGATTGAGTATTGAGGATTGAAGATTGACGATTGAGGATTGGGGATTGAGGACTGAAGATTGAGTATTGAGGATTGAAGACTGACGACTGAGGATTGAGGATTGAGGACTGAGGATTGAGGATTGAGGATTGAAGATTAAGTATTGAGGATTGAAGATTGAGGATTGAGGTTTGAGGACAGAGGATTCAGGATTGAGGGTTGAGGATTGAGGATTGAGGATTGAGGATTGAGGATTGAGGATTGAGGATTGAGGATTGAGGATTGAGGATCGAACATTGAGGATTGGGTATCGCGGATTGAACACTGAGGATTGAGGATTGAGTATCGAGGACTGAATCTTGTATATTGATGATTGAAGGTAGAGGACTGAGGATTGAGGGTTGTGGATTGAGGACGAGGACTGAGGGTAGAGTATTGATATTTGAGGTCTGAGGATTGAGGTTTGAGGATTGAGGATTGAGGATTGAGTATTGAGGATTGAAGATTGAGGATTGAGGATTGATGATTGAGGATTGAGGATTGAAGATTGAGGATTGGGGACTGAGCGTTGAGGGTTGAGTGATGAGAATTGATGTTTGTGGATAGAGATTTGAAGATTGCAGATGGAGTATTGCGTATTGAAAACTCTGAACTGAGGATATTCTATTGAGGATTGAGGCTTGACAACTGATTGTTGAGGACTGAGGGCCGAAGATTGAGGATTCAGGATTGTGAATTCAGAATTGAGGTTTGAGGACTGAGGATTGAGGATTGAAGATTGAGTATTGAGGATTGAAGATTGAGGATTGAGGATTGTGGATTGGGGATTGAGGATTGAGGATTGAGAATTGAAGATTGAGCATTGAGGATTGAAGATTGTGTATTGAGGATTGAAGATTGAGGATTGAGGATTGAGGATTGGGGATTGAGGTTTGAAGATTGAGGATTGGGCATTCAGGATTGACGATTGAGGATTGAGTATTGAGGATTGAGAGTTGAGGATTGTGGATTGAAGATTGAGTACTGAGGATTGAAGATTGATAATTGAGTATTGAGGATTGAGGATTGACGATGAGGGCTGAGGGTTGAGGATTGAGGTTTGAGGACTGAGGACTGAGGATTGAGGATTGAGAATTGAGGATTGAGCATTGAGGATTGAAGATTGAGGATTGGGTATTGAGGATTGAAGAATCAGGATTGAGGATTGAGCATTGAAGATTGAGGAATGAAGATTTTGGATTTAGGTTTGAGGATTGAGGATTGAGGATTGAGTATTGAGGATTGAAGGTTGAGGATTGAGGATTGATGATTGAGGATTGAGGATTGATGATTGAGGATTGGGGACTGAGTGTTGAGGGTTGAGTGATGAGAATTGATGTTTGTGGATAGAGATTTGAAGATTGCAGATGGAGTATTGCGTATTGAAAACTCTGAACTGAGGATATTCTATTGAGGATTGAGGCTTGACAACTGATTGTTGAGGACCGAGGGCCGAAGATTGAGGATTCAGGATTGAGAATTCAGAATTGAGGTTTGAGGACTGAGGATTGAGGATTGAAGATTGATCATTGAGGATTGAAGATTGAGGATTGAGGATTGAGGATTGGGGATTGAGGATTGAGGATTGAGAATTGAAGATTGAGCATTGAGGATTGAAGATTGTGTATTGAGGATTGAAGATTGAGGATTGAGGATAGAGTATTGGGGATTGAGGATTGAGGATTGAGGATTGAGGATTGGAGATTGAGTATTGAGGATTGAAGATTGAGGATTGAGGATTGAAGATTGAGGATTGAGGTTTGAAGATTGAGGATTGGGGATTGAGGATTGACGATTGAGGATTGAGTATTGAGGATTGAGAGTTGAGGGTTGAGGGTTGTAGATTGAGTATTGAGGGTTGAAGATCGAGGATTGAGGATTGAAGATTGAGGATTCAGGATTGAGGATTCAGAATTGAGGTTTGAGGACTGTGGATTGAGGATTGAAGATTGAGTATTGAGGATTGAGGATTGAGGATTGATGGTTGAGGATTGAGGATTGATGATTGAGGATTCAGGATTGAGTATTGAGGGTAGAGGACTGAGGGTTGAGGATTGAGTATTGAGGATTGAGGATTGAGGATTGAAGATTGAGGACCGAGGGTTAAGGATTGTGTGTTGAGAATTGTTGTTTGTAGATACAGACTTGAATATTGTAGATTGAGTATTGAAAACTGAGTTTTGAGGATATTTTATTGACGATTGGGGATTGATTATTGAGGATTGAGGATTGAGGATCGAGGATTGATGGTTGAGTATTGAGGATTGAGGGTTGAAGATTGAGGATTGAGGATTGAGGATTGAAGATTGAGTACTGAGTGTTGAGGGTTGAGTGATGAGAATTGAAGTTTGTGGGTTGAGATTTGAAGATTGAGGAATGGGGATTGAGTATTGAAAGCTGTGAATTGAGGATATTCTATTGAGGATTGAGGATTGACAACTGATTGTTGAGGACTGTGGGCTGAAGCTTGAGGATTCAGGATTGAGGATTCAGTATTGAGGTTTGAGGACAGAGGATTGAGGGTTGAGGATTGATGATTGAAGATTGGGGACAGAGTGTTGTGAATTGAGTGTTGAGAATTGATGTTTGAGGATTGAGATTTGAAGATTGAAGGTTATGGATTGAGTATTGAAAACTGAGAATTGACGATATTCTATTGGGGATTGAGCATTGAGAATTGAACATTGAGGATTGATATTTTGGGATTGAGATTTGACGATTGAAGGCTCAGGATTAAGCATTGAATACTGAAAAATGACGATATTCTATTGAAGATAGAGGATTCAGTATTGAGGATTGAGGATTGAGGATTGATGGTTCAGGATTGAGGATTGACAATTGAGGATTGAGGATTGGGGATTGAGGATTGAGGATTGAGGGTTGAGGATTGAGGACGAGGACTGACGGTTGAGGATTGAGGTTTGAGGTATGAGGAACGAGGATTGAGGATTGAGGATTGATGACTGAGGATTGAGGATTGAGGATTGAGGTTTGAAGATTGAGGATTGGGGATTGAGGATTGACGATTGAGGATTGAGTATTGAGGATTGAGAGTTGAGGATTGTGGATTGAAGATTGAGTACTGAGGATTGAAGATTGACAATTGAGGATTGAGGATTGAGGATTGACGATGAGGGCTGAGGGTTGAGGATTGAGGTTTGAGGACTGAGGACTGAGGATTGAGGATTGAGAATTGAGGATTGAGCATTGGGGATTGAAGATTGAGTATTGAGGATTGAAGATTGAGGATTGAGGATTGAGGATTGAGGATTGAGGATTGAAGACTGACGATTGAGGGTAGAGGATTGAGGATTGAGGATTGAGGATTGAAGATTGAGTATTGAGGATTGAAGATTGAGGATTGAGGATTGAGGAATGAGGGTGGAGGATGAGGGTTGAGGGCTGAGGAATGAGGTTTGAGTATTGAATCCTGAGAATTCAGTATATTCTATTGAGTATTGAGAATTGAGGATTGATGGTTGAGTATTGAGGATTGAGTATTGAAGATTGTGGACTGATAGTTGACGATTGAGGACTGAGGATTGAGGATTGATTATTGAGCTTTGGGGATTGAAGATTGTGGACTGGGTATAGAGGATTGAATATTGAGGATTAAGGAGAGAGTATTGGGGATTGAGGGTCTAGGATAGGAGATTGATTATTGAGGATTGAAGATTGAGGATTGAGTATTGAGGATTGAGAATTGAGAATTGAGGATGAGGACTGAGGGTTGAGGATTGAGGACTGAGGGTTGAGGATTGAGGTTTGAGGAATGAGGATTGAGGATTGAAGGTTGATGATTGAGGATTGAGGATTGATGATTGAGTATTGAGGATTGAGGATTGAGTATTGAGGATTGATGATTGAAGGCTGAGTATTGAGGATTGAAGATTGAGGATTGAGGATTCAGGATTGATGATTGAGGATTGAGGATTGAGTATTGAAGATTGAGTATTGATGATTGAGGATAGAGGATTGAGGATTGAGGTTTGAGTACTGAGGATTGAGGATTGAGGACTGAGGGTTGGTGATTGAGGACTGAGGATTGAGGATTGATTATTGAGCTTTGGGTATTGAAGGTTGTGGACTGGGGATAGAGGATTGAATATTGAGGATTAAGGATAGAGTATTGCGGATTGAGGATCTAGGATACGAGATTGATTACTGAGGATTGAAGATTGAGGATTGAGGATTGAGGATTGCGAATTGAGAATTGAGGATGAGGACTGAGGGCTGAGGATTGAGGTTTGAGGAATGAGGATTGAGGATTGGGGATTGAGGATTGTGGATTGAGGATTGAGGTTTGAGTATTGAAGATTGAGGATTGATGACTGAGGATTGAGGATTGAGGATTGATGATTGAGGATTGAGGATTGACGATTGAGTATGGAGGATTGAAGATTGAGGATTGAGGATTGAGGATTGAGTATTGATGATTGAGGTTTGATGATTGAGGATTGAGGATTGAGGATTGAGGATTGAGGATTGAGTATTGAAGATTGTGGATTGATGATTGAGGATTGAGGATTGAGGATTGAGGATTGTGGATTGAGGATTGAAGATTGAATATTGATGATTGAAGATTGAGGATTGAGGATTGAGGATTGAGGATTGAGGATTGAGGGTTGTGGATTGAGAACGAGGACTGCGTGTTGAGTATTGATGTTTGAGGTCTGAGGATTGAGGATTGAGGATTGAGAATTGAGGATTGAGGATTTGGGATTGAAGATTGAGGATTGGGTGTTGAGGATTGGAGAAAGAGGATTGACGATTGAAGATTGAGGATTGAGGATTGAGGATTGAGGATTGAAGATTGGGTATTGAGGATTGGAGATAGAGGATTGAGGATTGATCATTTAGGATTGAGGATTGAGGATTGAAGATTGAAGCTTGAGTATTGAGGATTGAAGATTGAGGATTGAGGATTGAGGATTGAAGATTGAGGACTGAGTGTTGAGGGTTGAGTGATGAGAATTGATGTTTATGTATTGAGATTTGAAGATTGAAAAATGGGGATTGAGTATTGAAAACTGTGAATTCAGGATATTCTATTGAGGATTGAGGATTGACCATTGACTGTTGAGGACTGAGGGCTGAAGAATGAGGATTCCGGATTGAGGATTCGGGATTGAGTTTTGAGGACTGAGGATTGAGGGTTGAGTATTGAGGATTGACGATTGACGCTTCAGGATTGAGGATTGAGGATGGAGGATTGAAGAGAGAGGACTGAGTGTAGAGCATTGAGTGTTGAGGATTGAGGTTTGTGGATTGAGATTTGATTATTGAATAATGTGGATTGAGTATTGAACCATGAGAATTCAGGATATTCTACTGAGTGTTGATAATTGAGGATTGATGGTTGGGTATTGAGAATTGATGGTTGAGGGTTGTGTCTTGAATATTGAGGATTGAGGATTGAGGATTGAGGATTGAAGATTGAGGATTGAAGATTGAGTATTTATGATTGAAGATTGAGGATTGAGGATTGAGGGTTGAGGATTGAGGACTGAGCATTGAGGATTGATGATTGAACATTGAGGATTGAGGAATGAGGATTGATGATTGGGGATTGAGGATTCAGGATTGAAGACAGAATATTGATGATTGAAGATTGAGGATTGAGGATTGAGGGTTGTGGATTGAGGACGAGGACTGAGGGCTGAGTATTTATGTTTGAGGTCTGAGGATTGATGATTGAGGATTGAGAATTGAGGATTGAGGATTGAGGGTTGAGGATTGAAGATTGAGGATTGACGATTGAGGATCGAGGATTGAGGATTGAAGATTGAGGATTGAGCATTGAGGATTGAGGATTGTGGATTGAGGATTGAATATTGAATATTGATGATTGAAGATTGAGGATTGAGGATTGAGGATTGGGGGTTGAGGATTGAGGATTGAAGATTGAGAATTGAGAATTGAGGATTGAACATTGAGGACTGAGTGTTGAGGGTTGAGTGATTAGAATTGATGTTTGTGGATAGAGATTTAAAGATTGCAGATTGAGCATTGAGTATTGAAAACAGTGAATTGAGGATATTCTATTCAGGATTGAGGATTGACAGATGATTGTTGAGGACGGAGGGCTGAAGATTGATGATTCAGGTTTGAGGATTCGGGATTGAGGTTTGAGGACTTAGGATTGAGGGTTGAGGATTGAGGATTGAGAATTGACGCTTCAGGATTGAGGATTGAGGATGGAGGATTGAAGAGAGAGGACTGAGTGTTGAGGATTGAGTGTTGAGGATTGATATTTGAGGAATGAGATTTGATTACTGAATAATGTGGATTGAGTATTGAGCCATGAGAATTCAGGATATTCTATTGAGTATTGAGAATTGAAGATTGATGGTTGAGTATTGAGGATTGATGGTTGAGGGCTGTGTGTTGAATATTGAGGATTGAGGATTGAGGATTGAGGATTGAAGATTGAGGATTGAAGATTGAGTATTGATGATTGAAGATTGAGGATTGAGGATTGAGGGTTGAGGATTGAGGACTGAGGATTGATGATTGATGATTGAACATTGAGGATTGAGGATTGAGGATTGAGGATTGAAGACTGAATATTGATGATTGAAGATTGAGGATTGAGGATTGAGGGTTGTGGATTGAGGACGAGGACTGAGGGCTGAGTATTTATGTTTGAGGTCTGAGGATTGATGATTGAGGATTGAGAATTGAGGATTGAGGATTGAGGGTTGAAGATTGAGGATTGGGTATTGAGGATTGTAGAATCAGGATTGAAGATTGAGTATTGAGGATTGAATATTGAGGATTGAGGGTTGAGTATTGAGGATTGAGAATGAGGGCTGAGGGTTGAGGATTGAGGTTTGAGGACTGAGGACAGAGGATTGAGGGTTGGGAATTGATGATTGAGGATTGAGGATTGAAGATTTAGGATTGGGTATTGAGGATTGAAGAATGAGGATTGAGGATTGAGGATTGAGGATTGAAGATTGACTATCGAGGATTGGTGATAGAGGATTGAGGATTGATCATTTAGGATTGAGGATTGAGGATTCATGATTGAAGGTTGAGTATTGAGGATTGAAGATTGAGGATTGAGGATTGAGGATTGAAGATTGGGGACTGATTGTTGAGGGTTGAGTGATGAGAATTGATGTTTGTGTATTGAGATTTGAAGATTGAAGAATGGAGATTGAGTATTGAAAACTGTGAATTCAGGATACTGTATTGAGGACTGAGGATTGAGGATTGATGGTTGAGGGTTTTGTGTTGAATATTGGGGATTGAGGATTGAGGATTGAGGATTGAATATTGAGTATTGAGGATTGGAGATAGAGGATTGAGGATTGATCATTTAGGGTTGAGGATTGAGAATTGAGGATTGAAGGTTGAGTGTTGAGGATTGAAGATTGAGGATTGAGGATTGAGGATTGAAGATAGAGGATTGAGGATTTGGGGTTGAAGATTGGGTATTGAGGATTGAAGATTGAAGATTGAGGATTGAGGATTGAGGATTGAGGGTTGAGGATTGAGGATTGAAGATTGAGAATTGAGAATTGGGGATTGAACATTGAGGACTGAGTGTTGAGGGTTGAGCGATTAGAATTGATGTTTGTGGATAGAGATTTGAAGATTGCAGATTGAGCATTGAGTATTGAAAACAGTGAATTAAGGATATTCTGTTGAGGATTGAGGATTGACAAATGATTCTTGAGGACTGAGGGCTGAAGATTGATGATTCAGGTTTGAGGATTCGGGATTGAGGTTTGAGGGCTGAGTATTGATGTTTGAGGTCTGAGGATTGAGGATTGAGGATTGTGAATTGAGGATTGAGGATTTGGGATTGAAGATTGAGGATTGGCTGTTGAGGATTGGAGAATGAGGATTGAGGACTTAAGATTGAGGATTGAGGATTGAAGAATGAGTATTGAGGATTGAAGATTGAGGATTGAGGATTGAGGATTGAGGATTGAGGATTGAGGATTGAGGATTGAAGATTGAGCATTGAGGATTGAAGATTGAGGATTGAGGATTGAGGATCGAGGATTGAGGATTGAAGATTGAGGATTGAGCATTGAGGATTGAGGATTGTGGATTGAGGATTGAATATTGAATATTGATGATTGAAGATTGAGGATTGAGGATTGAGGATTGAGGGTTGAGGATTGAGGATTGAAGATTGAGGATTGAGAATTGAGGATTGAACATAGAGGACTGAGTGTTGAGGGTTGAGTGATTAGAATTGATGTTTGTGGATAGAGATTTGAAGATTGCAGATTGAGCATTGAGTATTGAAAACAGTGAATTGAGGATATTCTATTGAGGATTGAGGATTGACAAATGATTGTTGAGGGCTGAGGGCTGAAGATTGATGATTCAGGTTTGAGGATTCGGCATTGAGGTTTGAGGACTGAGGATTGAGGGTTGAGGATTGAGGATTGAGGATTGACGATTGAGGATTGAGGATTGAGGATGGAGGATTGAAGAGAGAGGACTGAGTGTTGAGGATTGAGTGTTGAGGATTGATGTTTGAGGATTGAGATTTGATTATTGAATAATGTGGATTGAGTATTGTGCCATGAGGATTCAGGATATTCTATTGAGTATTGAGAATTGAAGATTGATGGTTGAGTATTGAGGATTGATGGTTGAGGGCTGTGTGTTGAATAGTGAGGATTGAGGATTGAGGATTGAGGATTGAAGATTGAGGATTGAAGATTGAGTATTGATGATTGAAGATTGAGGATTGAGGATTGAGGGTTGAGGATTGAGGACTGAGGGTTGAGGATTGATGATTGAACATTGAAAATTGAGGAATGAGGATTGAGGATTGAGGATTGAGGATTGAGGATTGAAGACTGAATATTGATGATTGAAGATTGAGGATTGAGGATTGAGGGTTGTGGATTGAGGACGAGGACTGAGGGCTGAGTATTTATGTTTGAGGTCTGAGGATTGAGGATTAAGGATTGAGGGTTGAGGATTGAGGATTGAAGATTGAGAGTTGAGAATTGAGGATTGAACATTGAGGACTGAGTGTTGAGGGTTGAGTGAATAGAATTGATGTTTGTGGATAGAGATTTGAAGATTGCAGATTGAGCATTGAGTATTGAAAACAGTGAATTGAGGATATTCTATTGAGGATTGAGGATTGACAAATGATTGTTGAGGACTGAGGGCTGAAGATTGATGATTCAGGTTTGAGGATTCGGGATTGAGTTTTGAGGACTGAGGATTGAGGATTGAGGATTGAGTATTGAGGATTGAGGATTGAGGATTGAGGATAGAAGATTGAGTATTGAGGATTGAACATTGAGGTTTGAGGATTGAGGATCGAGTATTGAGGGTTGAACATTGAGGATTGAGGGTTGAGGATTGAGGATTGAGGATTGAGGATTGAGGATTGAGGATTGAGGATTGAAGATTGAGGATTGAGGATTGAACATTGAGGTTTGAGGATTGAGGATCGAGGATTGAGGGTTGAATATTGAGGATTGAGGATCGAGGATTGAGGATTGAGGATTGAGGACTGAGGATTGAAGATTGAGTATTGATGATTGAAGATTGAGGATGGAGGATTGAGTGTTGAGGTTTGAGGACGAGGACTGACGGTTGAGGTTTGAGGTTTGAGGATTCAGGATTGAGGATTGAGGACTCAGGGTTGAGCATTGAGGATTGAGCATTGAGCATTGAAGATTGTGGACTGGGTATCGAGGATTCAAGATTGAGGATTAAGGATTGACGATTGGGGATTGAGGATCTAGGATTGGAGATTTATTATTGAGGATTGAAGATTGAGGATTGAGGATTGAGGATTGAGGATTGAGAATTGAGCATTGAGAATTGAGAATGAGGACTGAGGTTTGAGAATTGAGGATTGAGGATTGAGGATTGAAGGTTGAGGATTGGGTACTGAGGATTGAGGAATGAGGATTGAGGATTGAGGATCGGGGATTGAGGATTGAAGATTGAGTATTGAGGATTGAAGATTCAGGATTGAGTATTGAGGACTCAGGATGGAGGATTGAGGATTGAGGATTGAGGATTGAAGATTGAGTATTGACGATTGAAGATTGAGGATTGAGGATTGAGGATTGACGCTTGAGGATTGAGGATTGAGGAAGGAGGATTGAAGAGAGAGGACAGGGTGTTGAGGATTGAGTGTTGAGGATTGATGCTTGAGGATTGAGATTTGATTATTGAATAATGTGGATTGAGTATTGAACCATGAGAATTCAGGATATTCTACTGAGTGTTGATAATTGAGGATTGATGGTTGGGTATTGAGAATTGATGGTTGAGGGTTGTGTCTTGAATATTGAGGATTGAGGATTGAGGATTGAGGATTGAAGATTGAGGATTGAAGATTGAGTATTTATGATTGAAGATTGAGGATTGAGGATTGAGGGTTGAGGATTGAGGACTGAGCATTGAGGATTGATGATTGAACATTGAGGATTGAGGAATGAGGATTGATGATTGGGGATTGAGGATTCAGGATTGAAGACAGAATATTGATGATTGAAGATTGAGGATTGAGGATTGAGGGTTGTGGATTGAGGACGAGGACTGAGGGCTGAGTATTTATGTTTGAGGTCTGAGGATTGATGATTGAGGATTGAGAATTGAGGATTGAGGATTGAGGGTTGAGGATTGAAGATTGAGGATTGACGATTGAGGATCGAGGATTGAGGATTGAAGATTGAGGATTGAGCATTGAGGATTGAGGATTGTGGATTGAGGATTGAATATTGAATATTGATGATTGAAGATTGAGGATTGAGGATTGAGGATTGAGGGTTGAGGATTGAGGATTGAAGATTGAGAATTGAGAATTGAGGATTGAACATAGAGGACTGAGTGTTGAGGGTTGAGTGATTAGAATTGATGTTTGTGGATAGAGATTTGAAGATTGCAGATTGAGCATTGAGTATTGAAAACAGTGAACTGAGGATATTCTATTGAGGATTGAGGATTGACAAATGATTGTTGAGGGCTGAGGGCTGAAGATTGATGATTCAGGTTTGAGGATTCGGCATTGAGGTTTGAGGACTGAGGATTGAGGGTTGAGGATTGAGGATTGAGGATTGACGATTGAGGATTGAGGATTGAGGATGGAGGATTGAAGAGAGAGGACTGAGTGTTGAGGATTGAGTGTTGAGGATTGATGTTTGAGGATTGAGATTTGATTATTGAATAATGTGGATTGAGTATTGTGCCATGAGGATTCAGGATATTCTATTGAGTATTGAGAATTGAAGATTGATGGTTGAGTATTGAGGATTGATGGTTGAGGGCTGTGTGTTGAATAGTGAGGATTGAGGATTGAGGATTGAGGATTGAAGATTGAGGATTGAAGATTGAGTATTGATGATTGAAGATTGAGGATTGAGGATTGAGGGTTGAGGATTGAGGACTGAGGGTTGAGGATTGATGATTGAACATTGAAAATTGAGGAATGAGGATTGAGGATTGAGGATTGAGGATTGAGGATTGAAGACTGAATATTGATGATTGAAGATTGAGGATTGAGGATTGAGGGTTGTGGATTGAGGACGAGGACTGAGGGCTGAGTATTTATGTTTGAGGTCTGAGGATTGAGGATTGAGGATTGAGGGTTGAGGATTGAGGATTGAAGATTGAGAGTTGAGAATTGAGGATTGAACATTGAGGACTGAGTGTTGAGGGTTGAGTGAATAGAATTGATGTTTGTGGATAGAGATTTGAAGATTGCAGATTGAGCATTGAGTATTGAAAACAGTGAATTGAGGATATTCTATTGAGGATTGAGGATTGACAAATGATTGTTGAGGACTGAGGGCTGAAGATTGATGATTCAGGTTTGAGGATTCGGGATTGAGTTTTGAGGACTGAGGATTGAGGATTGAGGATTGAGTATTGAGGATTGAGGATTGAGGATTGAGGATAGAAGATTGAGTATTGAGGATTGAACATTGAGGTTTGAGGATTGAGGATCGAGGATTGAGGGTTGAACATTGAGGATTGAGGGTTGAGGATTGAGGATTGAGGATTGAGGATTGAGGATTGAGGATTGAGGATTGAAGATTGAGGATTGAGGATTGAACATTGAGGTTTGAGGATTGAGGATCGAGGATTGAGAGTTGAATATTGAGGATTGAGGATCGAGGATTGAGGATTGAGGATTGAGGACTGAGGATTGAAGATTGAGTATTGATGATTGAAGATTGAGGATGGAGGATTGAGTGTTGAGGTTTGAGGACGAGGACTGACGGTTGAGGTTTGAGGTTTGAGGATTCAGGATTGAGGATTGAGGACTCAGGGTTGAGGATTGAGGATTGAGCATTGAGCATTGAAGATTGTGGACTGGGTATCGAGGATTCAAGATTGAGGATTAAGGATTGACGATTGGGGATTGAGGATCTAGGATTGGAGATTTATTATTGAGGATTGAAGATTGAGGATTGAGGATTGAGGATTGAGGATTGAGAATTGAGCATTGAGAATTGAGAATGAGGACTGAGGTTTGAGAATTGAGGATTGAGGATTGAGGATTGAAGGTTGAGGATTGGGTACTGAGGATTGAGGAATGAGGATTGAGGATTGAGGATCGGGGATTGAGGATTGAAGATTGAGTATTGAGGATTGAAGGTTCAGGATTGAGTATTGAGGACTCAGGATGGAGGATTGAGGATTGAGGATTGAGGATTGAAGATTGAGTATTGACGATTGAAGATTGAGGATTGAGGATTGAGGATTGAGGATTGAGGATTGAGGATTGAGGATTGAGGATAGAGTATTGAAGATTGCGTATTCATGACCGAGGATTGAGTATTGAGGGTTGAGGATTGAGGATTGAGGATTGAAGATTGAGTATTGAGGATTGAAGATTGGGGATTGAGGATGGAGGATGAGGGCTGAGGGTTGAGGATTGAGGTTCGAGTACAGAATCCTGAGAATTCAGGATATTCTATTGAGTATTGAGAATTGAGGATTGATGGTTGAGTATTGAGGATTGAGGATTGAGGATTGAGGATTGAGGATTGAGAATTGAGCATTGAGAATTGAGAATGAGGACTGAGGGTTGAGGATTGAGGTTTGAGGAACGAGGATTGAGGATTGAGGATTGAGGAGTGAGGATTCACGATTGAGAATTGAAGATTGAGGATTGATGACTGAGGATTGAGGATTGAAGATTGAGTATTGAGGATTGAGGGTTGAGGATTGAGGATTGAAGATTGAGAATTGAGAATTGAGGATTGAACATAGAGGACTGAGTGTTGAGGGTTGAGTGATTAGAATTGATGTTTGTGGATAGAGATTTGAAGATTGCAGATTGAGCATTGAGTATTGAAAACAGTGAATTGAGGATATTCTATTGAGGATTGAGGATTGACAAATGATTGTTGAGGGCTGAGGGCTGAAGATTGATAATTCAGGTTTGAGGATTCGGCATTGAGGTTTGAGGACTGAGGATTGAGGGTTGAGGATTGAGGATTGAGGATTGACGATTGAGGATTGAGGATTGAGGATGGAGGATTGAAGAGAGAGGACTGAGTGTTGAGGATTGAGTGTTGAGGATTGATGTTTGAGGATTGAGATTTGATTATTGAATAATGTGGATTGAGTATTGAGCCATGAGAATTCAGGATATTCTATTGAGTATTGAGAATTGAAGATTGATGGTTGAGTATTGAGGATTGATGGTTGAGGGCTGTGTGTTGAATAGTGAGGATTGAGGATTGAGGATTGAGTATTGAAGATTAAGGATTGAAGATTGAGTATTGATGATTGAAGATTGAGGATTGAGGATTGAGGGTTGAGGATTGAGGACTGAGGGTTGAGGATTGATGATTGAACATTGAAAATTGAGGAATGAGGATTGAGGATTGAGGATTGAGGATTGAGGATTGAATACTGAATATTGATGATTGAAGATTGAGGATTGAGGATTGAGGGTTGTGGATTGAGGACGAGGACTGAGGGCTGAGTATTTATGTTTGAGGTCTGGGGATTGAGGATTGAGGATTGAGGGTTGAGGATTGAGGATTGAAGATTGAGAGTTGAGAATTGAGGAATGAACATTGAGGACTGAGTGTTGAGGGTTGAGTGAATAGAATTGATGTTTGTGGATAGAGATTTGAAGATTGCAGATTGAGCATTGAGTATTGAAAACAGTGAATTGAGGATATTCTATTGAGGATTGAGGATTGACAAATGATTGTTGAGGGCTGAGGGCTGAAGATTGATGATTCAGGTTTGAGGATTCGGCATTGAGGTTTGAGGACTGAGGATTGAGGGTTGAGGATTGAGGATTGAGGATTGACGATTGAGGATTGAGGATTGAGAATGGAGGATTGAAGAGAGAGGACTGAGTGTTGAGGATTGAGTGTTGAGGTTTGATGTTTGAGGATTGAGATTTGATTATTGAATAATGTGGATTGAGTATTGAGCCATGAGAATTCAGGATATTCTATTGAGTATTGAGAATTGAAGATTGATGGTTGAGTATTGAGGATTGATGGTTGAGGGCTGTGTGTTGAATAGTGAGGATTGAGGATTGAGGATTGAGGATTGAAGATTGAGGATTGAGGTTTGAGGACTGAGGATTGAGGGTTGAGGATTGAGGATTGAGGATTGAGGACTGAGGATTGAGGATTGAGGATTGAGGATTGCGCATTGAGGATTGAAGATTGAGGACTGGGGATTGAGGATTGAAGATTGAGGATTAAGGATTGAGGATTGGGGATTGAGGATCTAGGATTGGAGATTGATTATTGCGGATTGAAGATTGAGGAGTGAGGATTGAGGATTGAGAATTGAGAATTGAAGATGAGGACTGAGGGTTGAGGGTTGAGGTTTGAGGAACGATGATTGAGGATTGAGGATTGAGGACTGAGGATTGACGATTGAGTATTGAAGATTGTGAATTGATAACTGAGGATTGAGGATGGAGGATTGAAGAGAGAGGACTGAGTGTTGAGAGTTGAGTGATGAGAATTGATGTCTGTGGATTGAGATTTGAAAATTGAAGATTGGGGATTAAGTATTGAAAACTGTGAATTGAGGATATTCTACTGAGGATTGTGATTTCACAATTGATTGTTGCGGACTGAGGGCTGAAGATTGAGCATTCAGGATTGAGGATTCGGAATTGAGATTTGAGGACTGAGGATTGAGGATTGATGGTTGAGTATTGAGAATTGATGGTTGATGGTTTTGTGTTGAATATTGAGGATTGAGGGTTGAGGATTGAGGATTGAGAACTGAGGATTGAAGATTGAGTATTGATGATTGAAGATTGAGTATTGAGGATTGAGGGCTGAGGATTGAGGATCGAAGATTGAGAATTGAGGATTGAAGGTTGAGGTTTGAGGATTGAGGATTGAGGGTGGAGGATGAGGGCTGAGGGTTGAGGATTGAGGTTTGAGTATTGAATACTGAGAATTCAGGATATTCTATTGAGTATTGAGAATTGAGGATTGATGGTTGAGTATTGAGGATTGAGGATTGAGGATTGAGGATTGAGTATTGAAGACTGAGGATTGATGATTGAGGATTGAGGATTGACGATTGAGGATTGAGGATTGAGGATTCAGGATTGAGGATTGAAGATTGTGTATTGAGTATTGAGGATTCAGTATTGAGGAATGAAGATTGAGAATTGAGGATTGAGGATTGAACATTGAGGACTGAGTGTTGAGGTTTGAGTGATGAGAATTGATGTCTGTGGATTGAGATTTGAAGATTGAAGATTGGGGATTGAGTATTGAAAACTGTGAATTGAGGATATTGTATTGAGGATTGAGGATTGACAATTGATTGTTGCGGACTGAGGGATGAAGATTGAGCATTCAGGATTGAGGATTCGGAATTGAGGTTTGAGGACTGAGGATTGAGGGTTGAGGATTGAGGATTGAGGATTGACGCTTGAGGATAGAGGATTGAGGATGGAGGATTGAAGAGAGAGGACCGAGTGTTGAGGATGGAGCGTTGAGGATTGAAGATTGAGGATTGGGGACTGAGTGTTGAGGGTTCAGTGATGAGAATTGATGTTTGTGGATAGAGATTTGAAGATTGCAGATTAAGTATTGAGTATTGAAAACTGTGAATTGATGATATTGTATTCAGGATTGAGAATTGACAACTGATTGTTGAGGACTGAGGTCTGAAGATTGAGGATACAGGATTGAAGATTCAGGATTGAGGTTTGAGAACTGAGGATTGAGGATTCAGGATTGAGTTTTGAGGACTGAGGATTGAGGATTGAGGATTGAGGATTGAGGATTGAGGATTGAGGATTGAAGATTGAGTATTGATGATTGAATATTGAGGATTGAGGATTCATAGTTGAGGATTGAGGACGAGGACTGACGGTTGAGGATTGAGGTATGAGGATTGAGGATTGAGGATTGAGGACTGAGGATTGTGGTTTGAGGATTGAGGACTGTGGATTGAGGATCGAATGTTGAGTATTGAGGATGGAAGATTGAGGATTGTGGATTGAGGATTGAGGATGGAGGATGAGGACTGAGGGTTGAGGATTGAGGTTTGAGGAATGAGGTTTGAGCATTCAGGATTGAGGATTGAGGATTGAGGATTGAGTATTGAAGATTGAGGATTGATGACTGAGGATTGAGGATTTTAGGATTGAGGATTGAGTATTGAAGATTGAGGACTGAGGACTGAGGATTGAGTATTGAGGATTGAGGATTGAAGATTGAGGACTGAGTGTTGAGTGTTGAGTGATGAGAATTGATGTTTGTGGTTGGAGACATGAAGATTGAAGATTGAGGATTGAGTATTGAAAACTGAGATTTCAGGATATTCTATTGGGTATTGAGTATTGAGTATTGATGGTTGAGTATTGAGGATTGATGGTCGAGGGTTCTGTGTTTAATATTGAGGATTGAGGATTTTAGGATTGAGGATTGAGGATTGAAGATTGTGTATTGATGATTGAAGATTGAGGATTGAGGATTAAGTATTGAGGGTTGAGGATTGAGGACGAGGACTGACGGTTGAGGATTGAGGATTGAGGATTGAGGATTGAGGATTGAGGATTGAAGATTGAGCATTGAGGATTGAAGATTGAGGATTGAGGATTGAGGATCGAGGATTGAGGATTGAAGATTGACGATTGAGCATTGAGGATTGAGGATTGTGGATTGAGGATTGAATATTGAATATTGATGGTTGAAGATTGAGGATTGAGGATTGAGGATTGAGGGTAGAGGATTGAGGACTGAAGATTGAGAATTGAGAATTGAGGATTGAACATAGAGGACTGAGTGTTGAGGGTTGAGTGATTAGAATTGATGTTTGTGGATAGAGATTTGAAGATTGCAGATTGAGCATTGAGTATTGAAAACAGTGAATTGAGGATATTCTATTGAGGATTGAGGATTGACAAATGATTGTTGAGGGCTGAGGGCTGAAGATTGATGATTCAGGTTTGAGGATTCGGCATTGAGGTTTGAGGACTGAGGATTGAGGGTTGAGGATTGAGGATTGAGGATTGAGGATTGAGGATGGAGGATTGAAGAGAGAGGACTGAGTGTTGAGGATTGAGTGTTGAGGATTGATGTTTGAGGATTGAGATTTGATTATTGAATAATGTGGATTGAGTATTGAGCCATGAGAATTCAGGATATTCTATTGAGTATTGAGAATTGAAGATTGATGGTTGAGTATTGAGGATTGATGGTTGAGGGCTGTGTGTTGAATAGTGAGGATTGAGGATTGAGGATTGAGGATTGAAGATTGAGGATTGAAGATTGAGTATTGATGATTGAAGATTGAGGATTGAGGATTGAGGGTTGAGGATTGAGGACTGAGGGTTGAGGATTGATGATTGAACATTGAAAATTGAGGAATGAGGATTGAGGATTGAGGATTGAGGATTGAGGATTGAAGACTGAATATTGATGATTGAAGATTGAGGATTGAGGATTGAGGGTTGTGGATTGAGGACGAGGACTGAGGGCTGAGTATTTATGTTTGAGGTCTGAGGATTGAGGATTGAGGATTGAGGGTTGAGGATTGAGGATTGAAGATTGAGAGTTGAGAATTGAGGATTGAACATTGAGGACTGAGTGTTGAGGGTTGAGTGAATAGAATTGATGTTTGTGGATAGAGATTTGAAGATTGCAGATTGAGCATTGAGTATTGAAAACAGTGAATTGAGGATATTCTATTCAGGATTGAGGATTGACAGATGATTGTTGAGGACGGAGGGCTGAAGATTGATGATTCAGGTTTGACGATTCGGGATTGAGGTTTGAGGACTTAGGATTGAGGAATGAGGATTGAGGATTGAGAATTGACGCTTCAGGATTGAGGATTGAGGATGGAGGATTGAAGAGAGAGGACCGAGTGTTGAGGATTGAGTGTTGAGGATTGATATTTGAGGAATGAGATTTGATTACTGAATAATGTGGATTGAGTATTGAGCCATGAGAATTCAGGATATTCTATTGAGTATTGAGAATTGAAGATTGATGGTTGAGTATTGAGGATTGATGGTTGAGGGCTGAGTGTTGAATATTGAGGATTGAGGATTGAGGATTGAGGATTGAAGATTGAGGATTGAAGATTGAGTATTGATGATTGAAGATTGAGGATTGAGGATTGAGGATTGAGGGTTGAGGATTGAGGACTGAGGATTGATGATTGATGATTGAACATTGAGGATTGAGGATTGAGGATTGAGGATTGAAGACTGAATATTGATGATTGAAGATTGAGGATTGAGGATTGAGGGTTGTGGATTGAGGACGAGGACTGAGGGCTGAGTATTTATGTTTGAGGTCTGAGGATTGATGATTGAGTATTGAGAATTGAGGATTGAGGATTGAGGGTTGAAGATTGAGGATTGGGTATTGAGGATTGTAGAATCAGGATTGAAGATTGAGTATTGAGGATTGAATATTGAGGATTGAGGGTTGAGTATTGAGGATTGAGAATGAGGGCTGAGGCTTGAGGATTGAGGTTTGAGGACTGAGGACAGAGGATTGAGGGTTGGGAATTGATGATTGAGGATTGAGGATTGAAGATTTAGGATTGGGTATTGAGGATTGAAGAATGAGGATTGAGGATTGAGGATTGAGGATTGAAGATTGACTATCGAGGATTGGTGATAGAGGATTGAGGATTGATCATTTAGGATTGAGGATTGAGGATTGAGGATTGAAGGTTGAGTATTGAGGATTGAAGATTGAGGATTGAGGATTGAGGATTGAAGATTGGGGACTGATTGTTGAGGGTTGAGTGATG
Source organism: Calliopsis andreniformis (assembly GCF_051401765.1). Classification (NCBI taxonomy): domain Eukaryota; kingdom Metazoa; phylum Arthropoda; class Insecta; order Hymenoptera; family Andrenidae; genus Calliopsis; species Calliopsis andreniformis. The sequence continues at coordinate 599,066 of NW_027480602.1, forward strand.
AGAATTGATGTTTGTGGATTGAGATTTGAAGATTGAAGAATGGAGATTGAGTATTGAAAACTGTGAATTCAGGATATTGTATTGAGGACTGAGGATTGAGGATTGATGGTTGAGTATTGAGGATTGATGGTTGAGGGTTTTGTGTTGAATATTGGGGATTGAGGATTGAGGATTGAGGATTGAAGATTGAGTATTGAGGATTGGAGATAGAGGATTGAGGATTGATCATTTAGGATAGAGGATTGAGAATTGAGGATTGAAGGTTGAGTGTTGAGGATTGAAGATTGAGGATTGAGGATTGAGGATTGAAGATAGAGGATTGAGGATTGAGGATTGAGGATTGAGGATTGAGGATTGAGGATTGAATATTGAGTATTGAGGATTGAAGATTGAGGATTGAGGATTGAGGATTGAGGATTGAGGATTGAAGATTGAGGATTGGGGACTGAGGATTGAGGATTGAGGATTGACGATTGAGTATTGAGGATTGAAGATTGAGGATTGAGGATTGAGGATTGAGGATTGAGGATTGAGGATTGAGGATTGAGGATTGAAGATTGAGGATTTAGGATTGAGGATTGAGGATTGAGGATGAGGGCTGTGGGTTGAGGATTGAGGTTTGAAGACTGAGGATTGAGGATTGAGGATTGAGGATTGAGGATTGAGGATTGAGGATTGAATATTGAGTATTGATGATTGAAGATTGAGGATTGAGGATTGAGGATTGAGGATTGAGGATTGAAGAATGAGGATTGGCGATTGAGGATTGACGATTGAGGACTGAGCGTTGAGGGCTGAGTGATGAGAATTAATGTTTGTGGATAGAGATTTGAAGATTGCAGATTGAGCATTGAGTATTGAAAACAGTGAATTGAGGATATTCTGTTGAGGATTGAGGATTGACAAATGATTCTTGAGGACTGAGGGCTGAAGAT